>NC_086452.1:341275095-342475095 GCF_028390025.1 Pseudophryne corroboree | reverse complement strand
TCCAGGTGAGGAGGCGGACACCCTGGCATCTCCATTGGAGGAGGGGGAGGTAGATCCTGAATGGGATGAAGTTTCGGCTTGGGAAGATGAGGAACCTTCTACTAGTTCAGGTGTTAGATTGTTAATAGAAGCCATTCGTCAGACTCTTAATATTCAGGACACGGTGGTAGAGGAAACTCCTTCCCCCTTCTTCAAACGACAAAAGAGACAGGTTACGGCCTTCCCTTCTTATTCTCACTTTGCGGATATTTTAAAAGAACCCTGGCTTAAACCGGATTCTCGTTTTCAGGCGCCTAAAAAGTTAAGATTTCTATATCCTTTTACAGAGGAAGATACGAAATTTTGGGAGACGGCCCCTAAGGTAGATGCTCCTATTTCACATCTAGCAAAAGCTACGGTTATTCCGTCGGTACAGTCTGTGACCTTAAAAGACGCTACTGATAGAAAGATTGAAGCATTACTAAAATCTATGTTTTCTTTATCAGGTGTTTCTCTCCGTCCAGTACTGGCGAGTGCCTGGGTACTTAAGGCCGTGGATGAATGGCTTGCACAGGTGGTATCGGGAATGCAGTCGGATGATCCGTCGGAAGCCATTCACGTAGCGGAACAGATTTCGGAGGCACTCACTTATGTGGGTGAAGCCTTGTTGGATTCGGTTGCGCTACAGACCCGGGTTTCAGCCTTGACAGTATCTGCAAGACGCTCTTTGTGGCTTAGAGTTTGGAATGCTGATTCTGACTCAAAGCAAACATTGACGGCTGTGCCTTTTGAAGGTGAGTTCCTTTTTGGATCAGAGTTAAAGAAGATTATTTCAGATTCTACTGGAGGAAAGAGCCCTTTCCTTCCATCTGCACCTCACAAACCAAAACCTACAAGGTTTCGGTCCTTTCGTACGCAGGGCAGAGGTAACTTCCAATCCTTTCGTGCTTCCTCCAGATTCCCAAGAAGGGGCTCTTTCAGAGGAAGAGGATATCAGGCTATTCGCAGACCGGCCAGTAAGCCTGCCGACAAACCTGAGGCATGACGTCTCAGGTCCCCTGGAGGGATCAATGAAGGTTGGGGCCCGGTTACTTCAGTTCAGGGAAGTGTGGCTCCTATCGAAACCGGATCGGTGGGTAATGGGGGTCATTTCCAGAGGATATATGTTGGATTTCGAAGAGACGGTCCCAACCCGACTATTCATAACACCTCTCCCAGACGATCCCTCCAGACGGCAAGCTCTTCTTCAGGCAATCACAAACCTCTTACAAAATGGAGTAATCATTCCGGTTCCCTCTCATCAAAGGGGGCGGGGGTTTTACTCAGGTCTTTTTCTTGTGGACAAGCCGGATGGTTCGTTTCGGCCCATTCTGAATCTGAAGGCTCTCAACCCGTATCTCTCAACCCAAAAATTCAAGATGGAATCCATTCGCTCAATTATCGCCGCCATGGAGCCAGGGGAATATTTGGCTTCAATAGACATAAAAGACGCCTACTTACATGTCCCGATTTGGATAGGACATCAGTCTCTGCTGAGATTTGCAATCGGGCCGGAGCATTTTCAGTTTCAAGCTCTTCCCTTTGGTCTTTCTACGGCTCCCCGAGTTTTTACAAAGGTCTTAGGCCATGTAGTCGCAGTTCTTCGTTGCCAAAGGGTCAACATCACTCCATATTTGGACGACCTGTTGGTCAAGGCACCGTCAGCGGAGATTCTCACTCAGAACCTGCAGTTAACAATGGAGACTCTACAATCGTTCGGGTGGATAATCAACTTTCCAAAGTCATCTCTACTCCCTTCTCAGAAGATGATTTTTCTGGGACTTTTATTCGACACCAACAGCCAGAAGGTGTTTCTTCCTGCGGACAAGATTCAGGATCTGCAGTCGAGAATCCGAACCCTGTTACACTTACCAGTAGTGTCGGTCCTCAGATGTATGCAGGTGTTGGGCAAAATGGTATCCTCCTTCGAGGCAGTTCCATATGCCAGATTTCATGCCCGTCCTCTTCAAACGCAGATTCTCAACTGTTGGACTCGGACGGAACCACGTCTCGAATTGCAGTTGATCCGCTTGTCGATAAAGACTCGTCAGTCTCTTCACTGGTGGCTTCACAGTCACAATTTGAAAAAGGGTGCACCGTTCACAATCTGGTCTTGGATGATGGTCACCACGGACGCAAGCCTCAGTGGTTGGGGGGCAGTTTTCCAGACTCATCACTTCCAGGGACGCTGGAGCAATCAGGAGTCAAAATTGCAAATCAACATTCTGGAACGAAGGGCGATTCGGTATGCACTCATTCGCATTCAAACCATGGTGCAGGGTCAACCAGTTCGGGTGCAGTCCGACAATGCCACCGCAGTGGCTTACATCAACAAACAGGGAGGAACTCGCAGTTGGTCCACAATGAGAGAGGTCGCTCAGATCCTCGCGTGGGCGGAACGCTGGGTTCCGGTGATCTCCGCGATCCACATTCCGGGAGTCGAAAACTGGGAAGCAGACTTTTTGAGTCGTCACACGATTCATCCGGGGGAATGGGAACTTCATCAGGAAGTGTTTCTCTCTCTAGTGGATCGATGGGGAATGCCAGACATAGACCTGATGGCGTCTCGCCTCAACGCGAAACTTCCTCACTACGGAGCAAGGACTCAGGATCCACAGGCAATCCTGATCGATGCTCTTACTGCCCCATGGCAATTTCAACTGGGATATGTGTTTCCGCCAATCCCACTGATTCCGCGTCTACTCCAACGCATTCGGCGAGAGGGTCTCGCAGTGATTCTAGTGACTCCAGATTGGCCGCGTCGACAATGGTACACTCTTCTGCGCAGTATGGTAGTCGGAGATCCCTTTCGTCTACCTCTGCGACCAGATCTGCTTCTTCAAGGGCCTTGTCGCCACCCAGATTTACATCGGATGGCTTTGACGGCTTGGCTCTTGAATCCAAGATTTTGAAGGCAAAAGGTCTTTCTCGATCGGTTGTCCAGACGATGATTCGAGCTAGGAAACCGGTGACCTCAGGCATTTACCATAGAATATGGCGTATTTACATTGCATGGTGCGAAAAACGGAGACTGACTCCGCATTTGTTTAGACTACCTCGCCTACTCTCTTTCCTTCAGGAGGGTCTCGACAAGGGCCTAAAGCTTTCTTCACTAAAGGGTCAGGTTTCAGCTTTATCGGTTCTTTTTCAGAAGAAACTAGCAAATATTCCAGAGGTTCAAACATTCCTGCAGGGAGTACTTCGGATTCAACCACCTTTTGTCCCTCCGGTTCCTCCCTGGGATTTAAACTTGGTCCTTACGGCTCTTCAGACCTCTCCATTTGAACCTTTAGAATCAGTTGAGCTCCGTTATCTGACACAGAAAGTTGTTTTTCTGTTGGCTATTGCCTCAGCTAGACGAGTATCTGAGTTGGCGGCCCTTTCTTGCAGACCCCCCTTGTTAGTGTTTCATGAGAACCGGGTGGTTCTACGGACTAAACCTTCTTTCCTCCCAAAGGTTGTTTCAGCATTCCATTTAAATCAGGACATTGTACTTCCTGCCTTTACTCCGACATCTTCTTCTGGGGAGGACTCTCATTTGGCTCTTCTGGATGTGGTTCGAGCCTTGCGTATCTATTTGTCTCGCACAGAGTCATTCCGTCGCACGGATAACTTACTGGTTTTAATTGATGTTCCAAAACGAGGTTGGCCGGCCTCCAAAAATACTGTGGCCCGTTGGATAACTTCGGCCATAAGACAGGCTTACCTGTCTTCTCATGTTTCGGTTCCTGACTCAATTAGGGCTCATTCGACTAGAGCTGTTGGAGCCTCTTGGGCTGTTCGCGGTGGTGCATCTGTTGAGCAACTGTGCAGAGCAGCGACCTGGTCGTCAGTTCATACTTTCACAAAGTTTTATCGTTTTCATACTTTTGGTTTGGAGACTGCCTCTGTTGGGCGTCGTATATTGAAGACGGCTATGCCGTCACCGTCTCCCTCCTCTCATTAGCTTGCTTTGGGAAATCCCACAAGTAACGGCGCAGCGTCCCCCAGATGGAGGACAGAGAAATTGGGATTTTTGTTTACTTACCGTAAAATCTCTTTCTCTGAGTCCATCTGGGGGACGCTGCGATCCCTCCCATAGTTTGTCTGGTTTAATTGGTTAATTTTTTTATTCTGGTCTATCTCCTTTGGCTTGGCTAAACGTTAACTGAATATGGCTGAGCAGGAAGGAGATGGGAGGGGTTAGAGGGGGGAGGAGTCAGCTTTAGATTCTGTGCCAAACTCCACTACCACACACCTCTAACCCACAAGTAACGGCGCAGCGTCCCCCAGATGGACTCAGAGAAAGAGATTTTACGGTAAGTAAACAAAAATCCCAATTTTCCCTCACAGCTCCGCTGGAAGGACGGCTCCCTGACTCTCCCCTGCAGACTTGCTACAGAATCAGGGTAAAAAAGAGAAGGGGGGGCACTATTGGCAGCTAAAAATTATATAAACAGCAGCTATAAGGGAATAACACTTATATAAGGTTATCCCTGTGTGTGTATATATATATATATATATATATATATATATATATATATATATATATATATATATATATATATATATATATATATATATATAGCGCTTGGTGTGTGCTGGCAGACTCTCCCTCTGTCTCTCCAAAGGGCTTGTGGGGTCCTGTCCTCTATCAGAGCATTCCCGGTGTGTGTGCTGTGTCGGTACGTGTGTGTCGACATGTATGAGGAGGAAAATGATGTGGAGGCGGAGCAATTGCCTGGGTTAGTGATGTCACCGTCTAGGGTGTCGACACCTGACTGGATGATCGTATTTAAAGAATTAAGTGATAATGTCAGCACTTTGCAAAGAACGGTTGATGACATGAGACAGCCGGCAAATCAATTAGTGCCTGTCCAGGCGTCTCAGACACCGTCAGGGGCCCTAAAACGCCCGTTACCTCAGTGGGTCGACACAGACCCAGACACAGATACTGAGTCTAGTGTCGACGGTGAGGAGACAAACGTAATGTCCAGTAGGGCCACACGTTACATGATCACGGCAATGAAGGAGGCATTGAACATTTCTGACACTACAAGTACCACAAAGAAGGGTATTATGTGGGGTGTGAAAAAACTACCAATAGTTTTCCCTGAGTCAGATGAGTTAAATGAGGTGTGTGATAAAGCGTGGGTTTCCCCCGACAAAAAACTGCTAATTTCTAAAAAATTATTGGCACTATATCCTTTCCCGTCAGAGGTTAGGACGCGTTGGGAAACACCCCCTAGGGTAGATAAGGCGCTCACACGTTTATCTAAACAAGTAGCGTTACCGTCTCCTGATACGGCCACCCTCAAGGAACCAGCAGATAGAAGGCTGGAAAATATTCTTAAAAGTATATACACACATACTGGTGTTATACTGCGACCAGCAATCGCTTCAGCCTGGATGTGCAGTGCTGGAGTCGCGTGGTCGGATTCCCTGACTGAAAATATTGATACCCTGGATAGGGACAATATACTGTTAACTATAGAGCATTTGAAGGATGCATTACTATATATGCGTGATGCACAGAGGGATATTTGCACCCTGGCATCAAGAGTAAGTGCTATGTCCATTTCTGCCAAAAGAGCGTTATGGACGCGACAGTGGTCAGGCGATGCGGATTCCAAACGACATATGGAAGTATTGCCGTATAAAGGGGAGGAGTTATTTGGGGCTGGTCTATCGGACCTGGTGGCCACAGCAACGGCTGGAAAATCCACCTTTTTACCCCAGGTCACTTCACATCAGCAGAAAAAGACACCGTCTTTTCAAACTCAGTCCTTTCGTTCCCATAAGTACAAGCGAGCTAAAGGCCATTCCTTCCTGCCCCGGGGCAGAGGAAGGGGAAAAAGATTGCACCATGCAGCCGCTTCCCAGGAGCAGAAGCCCTCCCCTGCTTCTGCCAAGTCTTCAGCATGACGCTGGGGCTTTACAAGCAGACTCAGACATGGTGGGGGCCCGTCTCAAGAATTTCAACGCGCAGTGGGCTCACTCGCAAGTGGACCCCTGGATTCTACAGGTAGTATCGCAGGGGTACAAACTGGAATTCGAGGCGTTTCCCCCTCGCCGGTTCCTGAAGTCTGCTCTACCAAAGTCTCCCTCCGACAGGGAGGCAGTTTCGGAAGCCATTCACAAGCTGTATTCCCAGCAGGTGATAATCAAGGTACCCCTCCTACAACAGGGAAAGGGGTATTATTCCACGCTGTTTGTGGTACCGAAGCCGGACGGCTCGGTGAGACCAATTTTAAATCTGAAATCCTTGAACACTTACATAGAGGTTCAAATTCAAGATGGAATCACTCAGAGCGGTGATAGCAAACCTGGAAGAAGGGGACTATATGGTGTCTCTGGACATCAAGGATGCTTATCTCCACGTCCCAATCTACCCGTCTCACCAAGGGTACCTCAGGTTTGTAGTACAAAACTGTCATTATCAGTTTCAGACGCTGCCGTTTGGGTTGTCCACGGCACCTCGGGTCTTTACCAAGGTAATGGCCGAAATGATCATTCTTCTTCGAAGAAAAGGCGTCTTAATTATCCCTTACTTGGACGATCTCCTGATAAGGGCAAGGTCCAGGGAACAGTTAGAAGTCGGAGTAGCACTATCTCAGGTAGTGTTACGTCAGCACGGGTGGATCCTAAATATTCCAAAATCGCAGCTGATTCCTACGACACGTCTACTGTTCCTAGGAATGATTCTGGACACAGTCCAGAAAAAGGTGTTTCTCCCGGAGGAGAAGGCCAGGGAGTTATCCGAGCTAGTCAGGAACCTCCTAAAACCAGGCCAGGTGTCCGTGCATCAGTGCACGAGGGTCCTGGGAAAAATGGTGGCTTCTTACGAAGCGATTCCATTCGGAAGATTCCATGCAAGAACTTTTCAGTGGGATCTACTGGACAAATGGTCCGGATCGCATCTTCAGATGCATCAGCGGATAACCCTGTCGCCAAGGACAAGGGTGTCTCTTCTGTGGTGGCTGCAGAGTGCTCATCTACTAGAGGGCCGCAGATTTGGCATTCAGGATTGGATCCTGGTGACCACGGATGCAAGCCTGAGAGGCTGGGGAGCAGTCACACAGGGAAGAAATTTCCAGGGCTTGTGGTCAAGCATGGAAGCATCTCTTCATATAAACATTCTGGAACTAAGGGCCATTTACAATGCCCTAAGTCAAGCGAAACCCCTGCTTCAGGGTCAGGCGGTATTGATCCAATCGGACAACATCACGTCAGTCGCCCACGTAAACAGACAGGGCGGCACGAGAAGCAGGAGGGCAATGGCAGAAGCTGCAAGGATTCTTCGCTGGGCGGAAAATCATGTGATAGCACTGTCAGCAGTCTTCATTCCGGGAGTGGACAACTGGGAAGCAGACTTCTTCAGCAGACACGACCTCCACCCGGGAGAGTGGGGACTTCACCCAGAAGTCTTCCACCTGATAGTAAACCGTTGGGAAGAACCAAAGGTGGACATGATGGCGTCCCGTCTAAACAAAAAACTAGACACATATTGCGCCAGGTCAAGGGACCCTCAGGCAATAGCGGTGGACGCCCTGGTAACGCCGTGGGTGTACCAGTCAGTGTATGTGTTCCCTCCTCTGCCTCTCATACCAAAGGTACTGAGAATCATAAGAAGGAGAGGAGTAAGAACTATACTCGTGGCTCCGGATTGGCCAAGAAGGACTTGGTACCCGGAACTTCAAGAGATGCTCACGGACGAACCGTGGCCTCTCCCTCTGAGAAAGGACCTGCTCCAGCAGGGGCCTTGTCTGTTCCAAGACTTACCGCGGCTGCGTTTGACGGCATGGCGTTTGAACGCCGGATCCTGAGGGAAAAAGGCATTCCAGATGAAGTCATCCCTACCCTGGTCAAGGCCAGGAAGGACGTAACCGCAAAACATCACCGCATTTGGCGAAAATATGTTGCGTGGTGTGAGGCCAAGAAGGCCCCTACAGAGGAATTTCAACTGGGTCGTTTCCTCCATTTCCTGCAAACAGGACTATCTATGGGCCTAAAATTAGGGTCCATTAAGGTTCAAATTTCGGCCCTGTCGATTTTCTTCCAGAAAGAACTGGCTTCAATGCCTGAAGTTCAGACATTTGTAAAAGGGGTACTGCATATACAGCCTCCTTTTGTGCCTCCAGTGGCACCTTGGGATCTCAATGTTGTGTTGAGTTTTCTAAAGTCACATTGGTTTGAACCACTCACCACTGTGGACTTCAAATATCTCACATGGAAGGTGACGATGCTGTTAGCCCTGGCTTCAGCCAGGCGTGTGTCAGAATTGGCGGCTTTATCATATAAAAGTCCTTTACTTAATTTTTCATTCTGACAGGGCAGAATTGAGGACTCGTCCTCAATTTTTACCTAAGGTGGTTTCTGCATTTCACATGAACCAACCTATTGTGGTACCTGCGGCTACTAGGGACTTGGAGGACTCCCAAGTTGCTTGACGTTGTCAGGGCCCTGAAAATATGTTTCCAGGACGGCTGGAGTCAGAAAATCTGACTCGCTGTTTATCCTGTATGCACCCAACAAGCTGGGTGCTCCTGCTTCTAAGCAGACGATTGCTCGTTGGATTTGTAGTACAATTCAGCTTGCACATTCTGTGGCAGGCCTGCCACAGCCAAAATCGGTAAAAGCCCATTCCACAAGGAAAGTGGGCTCATCTTGGGCGGCTGCCCGAGGGGTCTCGGCTTTACAACTTTGCCGAGCAGCTACTTGGTCAGGGGCAAACACGTTTGCAAAATTCTACAAATTTTGATACCCTGGCTGAGGAGGACCTGGAGTTCTCTCATTCGGTGCTGCAGAGTCATCCGCACTCTCCCGCCCGTTTGGGAGCTTTGGTATAATCCCCATGGTCCTTACGGAGTCCCAGCATCCACTAGGACGTCAGAGAAAATAAGATTTTACTTACCGATAAATCTATTTCTCGTAGTCCGTAGTGGATGCTGGGCGCCCATCCCAAGTGCTAATTGTCTGCAATACTTGTATATAGTTATTGTTACAAAAATTCGGGTTATTGTTGTGAGCCATCTTTTCAGAGGCTCCTTTTCGTTTTATCATACTGTTATCTGGGTTCAGATCACAAGTTGTACGGTGTGATTGGTGTGGCTGGTATGAGTCTTACCCGGGATTCAATATCCTTCCTTATTATGTACGCTCGTCCGGGCACAGTATCCTAACTGAGGCTTGGAGGAGGGTCATAGGGGGAGGAGCCAGTGCACACCACCTGATCCTAAAGCTTTTATTCTTGTGCCCTGTCTCCTGCGGAGCCGCTATTCCCCATGGTCCTTACGGAGTCCCAGCATCCACTACGGACTACGAGAAATAGATTTATCGGTAAGTAAAATCTTATTTTTATAGACACCAGTATTCTACATGTCATTTTAGACAGTGCTAGTTAAGAACAAGTGTACTGCTATATGAATAATTTAGTACAATTATTCTGTGATATACATCCAGTATCTACTGTGCATTGATATATATAGACTCATACATAGTAATATGTAAATTACTAGTCCAGTGCAGTTTTATATGTAATAACTTCTGAATTTTACATGTGACTGTTACATAACATGGGGTTATTTGCAGGTATTATATTTGGCTATATTGTATTGTCATGGTCTAAGGCTACATTCCTTATAATGTAGCTACACAGGGTGTGAAATTCGCGGACGCTCCTGCATCACGCAGTGCTTGCACCACAAATTTACCTGAGGGGGAAGTTTTAGCTACTGGTTCAGGCACTTGGTGTCATACATCTCCCAGCCAGCCCACAGCACCTGTGGCCGCTCAGGAACCACCCTGGGAAGCATTTTCAAATATGCTATCTACACTGATGACGCATCTCATGCCCCATATGTGCCCTCCTGTGTCATTACAGCCACATATTGTCCCTGTGGTGAACCCGCTATGGGTGTATTCACTATCTACTCCGGTGCAGAAATTTTTATCAATCTATGATTGCTCAACCTACCCCTCGCCCCTCAAAAGGAGCTAAGAGGTCCTCTTAGCGGGCCATTTCTTCCTCGCAATCCACTAATATTTCGGACAACTCTTCTGATGAAGATGGGGAATATACTGATCCGTCAGACACTGATACAGTTGCTTCTGATGAGGATTCTATAACACAGGTTGACGTTCCTGACCTAGTGGAAGCTATTAAGCTGATTCTCCAAATGGGGGATGACGCTGAACTTGCTTCTACGTCTAAGAAACTTGATAAATTCTAACGTCAGAAGGTTGCTAAGGTAGTCTTACCACACTCTGACCAGTTAATTGACATACGTTGGGAATCCTGGGCGTCTCCAGGAAAGAAGTTTAACCTATCCAAGAAGATGCTAGCTCGTTACCCTATCCCTGCGGAGTTAAGTAACAAATGGGAGACTCCACTGCCGGTGGACTCTAATATAGCCTGTCTTGTGGTGTCCTCGACTCTGCCTGTCACCACCATTGCATCGCTGAAGGAACCAATGGATAAGCGTGTGGAGGGTTGTCTGAAGTCTATATACACTCTTACCAGTGCTGTGCATAGACCCACTATGGCAGCCTCCTGGGCTGCAAAAGGAATTTAAGCTTGTGTTCAGGCAATTGAAGATGAGCTGCCTCAGGATTTTTCTGTCACTGCCAGGCAATATCTGTCTTATATTACCACAGCCTCCCATTATATTCAGGAGACGGCCTCTGACGCAGGAGTAATGGCGGCCAGGGCTTCTAGTACGTCTATCCTGGCTCGTCGAATTATGTGGTTGAGGTCCTGGAAGGTGGACCTGGACTTCAAAAAGACCTTTTAAGGGAGACATCCTATTTGGGGAGGATCTGAACAAGATCATAACTGACTTGGCTACAGCCAAGACTGCGTGTCTCCCTAATATTAATCCTTCTGCTCCGAAGGCTAAAATCGCCACTTTTCGTTCCTTTTGACTTCCAGGGAAATTAAAGGGTCAAGCGTATCCGCGACAGGCTCGTGCTTCCAAAACCACTAAGCTTAAAGCTAAACAATCCTGGGCCGCCCGTCGGCCTGCTGCCAAACGATACCAGCCTGCTGCATGACTGGGCGGGCCTCCCCCCGGGGGACCCCAGGGTGGGAGGCTGACTTCTGCAGTTCACCCAGGTCTGGTTAAAGACCACTTAAGACGCCTGGGTACAGGAAGTTGTTCTCGGATACGCAATCATGTACAAGTCATCCTCCTTGCCAGTTCTGTTGAACAGTTATCCCTTCGGATCCGTTGAAAGTGCAAGCTGTACACCTGGTAGTACAATCCCTCTTGGAAACAGGAGTGGTAGTGCCGGTACCCCTGTCTCAGAGAGGCAGGGGTTACTATTCGACCCTGTTTCTAGTCCCGAAACCAAATGGGTCGTTCCGGCCTATCCTCAACCTCAAATCATTCACAAACTTGTACAGTGTGTCCAAATTCCGTATGGAAACTCTGTGCTCTATTGTACTGGCACTGGAACCCATGGACTATATTGTATCCCTGGACATACAGGATGCTTACCTGCATATTCCTATTGCAATGTCGCATCAGCAATATCTGCGGTTTGCTATTGGCAACCTACATTTATCAATTCCAGGCCCTACCATTTGGATTGACCACGGCCCCTCGGATCTTCACCAAGGTAATGGCTGTGATGACGGCCCATCTCAGTCGTCGGGGAATCGGGATCCTGCCGTATCTGCATGACTTGCTGATCCTGGCGAACTCCCAAGGTGTTCTCCTCGGTCATATGGAACTTAAGGTCCAATTCCTACAAGCCCACGGGTGTCATCAACTGGAAAAGGTCCTCGCTGGTCCCTGCTCGGAGCATGGTGCACCTGGGCGTGCTGCTGGACACACGCATCCAAAGACTGTTTCTGTCTCCAGAGAAGGTCCTGAAGCTTCAGGACAGGATCGGATACTTACTCTCTCGCCAGAGAGTGTCGATACACTCGGCGAAGCAAGTACTAGGTCTCATGGTGTCTGCTTTCGACATGGTAGAGTACGCTCAATTTAATTCCAGCTCTCTGCAAAGGTTAATCTTTTCCAAGTGGGATGGCCTGCTCATCGGATTTGATCTCCTTGACTCCGGAGGTTCATCTGTCAATGAGCTGGTGGCTTCAGGACCAACGATTGAGCAGGGGCCGTCCCTTCTGGATCTCCAACTGGGTCCTCCTGACAACGGAAGCCAGTCTGCGAGGTTGGGGCGTGGTGTTGGAACAAACACTCTCTCCAGGGTTGGTGGACCAGGGAGGAATCTCTCCTCCCGATAAACATTCTGGAATTACGGGCAGTGTTCAATGCGTTGACACTGGCCCTACCACAGGTACAGAACAGGCCTGTTCCAAGTACAATCAGACAACGCCACCACGGTGGCGTACATAAAATCATCAAGACGGCACTCGCCGCATGGCAATGATGGAAGTGTCAAAAATCCTCCAATGGGCGGAACGCCATCTGCCAGCCATATCGGCAGTGTTCATTCCGGGAGTCCTCAACTGGGAAGCGGTCTTCCTCAGTCGTCAGGACGTGCACGCCAGAGAGTGTAGTCTTCATCCAGAAGTTTTTCAACTCCTCCTAGTGGACAAGTTGGCCATTCCAGATGTAGACCTGATGGCGTCTCGACACAATCACAAGGTTCCGGTCTTCGGAGCAACAAGAGATCCTCAAGCTGCGTTCGTGGGCGCATTGGCAATTCCGTTGAACTTTCGGCTGCCATATGTGTTCCCTCCTGCCCAGGGTAATGCTGAAGTTCAAGCAAGAAGGCGGAATACTACTAGTTGCTCCATCGTGGCTCAGACGACACTGGTTCTCAGACCTGCAGGGTCTCTCAATAGAGCGTCCTCTTCTACTTCAACGACCAGACCACCTCGTTCAGGGTCCTTGTGTCTACCCGGAACTGGCCAGACTGGCTTTGACGGCGTGGCTCTTGAAGCTTCACTCCTGAGAGCAAAAGGATTCTCTGAGGCGGTCATTCAAACTATGTTGAAGGCCCGTAAACCAGCTTCGGCTCTGATTTATTATAGGGTCTGGAATTCTTACTTTACCTGGTGTGCTACTAAGAATTATGATGCATATACTTTCAGAACTTCCAGGCTTCTGGCTTTTCTACAACAAGTCCTATACTTGGGCCTTTGTCTGGCCTCCCTCATGGTCCATATATCTGCCTTCTCGGTGTGGTTTCAGAGGAAAATTGCATCTCTTCCTAACGTTCACACTCTTTCACTCGGGGTGTTCTATGGATTCAACCTCCCTATGTCCCTCCTGTGGCTCCATGGGATCTGTCTGTTCTGAATGCCCTGCAAGAGTCTCCATTTGAACTTCTTGAGTCTGTGGACCTTAAATGCCTTAAGCTTAAGGTCCTATTTCTATTGGCTATTGCCTCTGCTAGGAGGGTGTCGGACTTAGGCACTTTGTCCTGTCATCCACCCTTTCTGATTTTTCACCGTGCCTGGGCAGTTCTTCAGACTCGCCCAGGTTATTTGCCTAAGGTGGTATCATCTTTTCACCTTAACCAGAAGATTGTGGTTCCGGCCTTAATCTCTTCTGGTTTGTCCTCCAAAGAAAGACCTTTGGATGTGGTACGGGCTCTCTGTATCTATGTGAAGAGGACAGCCTCTATCAGGAGGTCAGATTCCTTTTTAGTACTTTTTGGTTTTAACAAACGTGGCTGGCCTGCAAATAAGCAGACCTTGGCCAAATGGATTAGAATGGTGATTGCACAAGCCTATGCGCAGGCTGGGCTCCCAGCTCCTGCTGCTATTAAAGCCCATTCTACTCAGTCTGTTGGACCTTCTTGGGCAGCCCGCCGTGGCGCATCCGCAGAAAATTGTGCAAGGCGGCTACGTGGTACTCTGTGAACACGTTCATCAGGTTCTATGCCTTTGCTACCTCCCAGGATGCTTCATTTGGATGCTGGGTTCTTGTGCTCGCTACAGTGCGTCCCCTCCCATGAGGAACTGCTTTAGGACATCCCCGATGTTGTTCCCTGTGGAATACCAGTGTACCCCGCTGCAGAAAAGGAGATTTATGGTAGACTTACCATTTGTTAAATCTTTCTGCGAGGTACACTGGATTCCACAGGGCGCCCACCCTGACTCACTTGGCTTCTTTGGGTTTGTATGGCATTAGCCACTAGTCCCTTCTCCTGTCGTGAGAATGTGGGTCTATGTGACTAACTTCTACCGTCTCTTACCTGCTACTGCATTGGACTGGTTAATGAAACTGAGCTCCGGTGCCTGGAGACGGGGCTATAGAGGAGACGGTGCAGTGCATCTTGGGAACGGTCAAATCTTTAGCCTGTTGGTGCCTCGGATCAAGATCCAACTCTACACCCCAATGTTATTCCCTGTGGAATCCAATGTACCTCGCAGAAAGAGATTTAACAATGGTAAGTCTACCATAAATCTCCTCCTTTTCTCTGACGTCCTAGTGGATGCTGGGAACTCTGTAAGGACCATGGGGAATAGCGGCTCCGCAGGAGACTGGGCACAAAAAGTAAAAGCTTTAGACTAGCTGGTGTGCACTGGCTCCTCCCCCTATGACCCTCCTCCAAGCCTCAGTTAGATTTTTGTGCCCGAATGAGAAGGGTGCAAGCTAGGTGGCTCTCCTGAGCTGCTTAGAAGTAAAAGTTTAAATAGGTTTTTTATTTTCAGTGAGTCCTGCTGGCAACAGGCTCACTGCATCGTGGGACTAAGGGGAGAAGAAGCGAACTCACCTGACTGCAGAGTGGATTGGGCTTCTTGGCTACTGGACATTAGCTCCAGAGGGACGATCACAGGTTCAGCCTGGATGGGTCCCGGAGCCGCGCCGCCGGCCCCCTTACAGAGCCAGAAGAGCGAAGAGGTCCGGAGAAAGCGGCGGCAGAAGACGTTCCTGTCTTCAAATAAGGTAGCGCACAGCACTGCAGCTGTGCGCCATTGCTCTCAGCACACTTCACACTCCGGTCACTGAGGGTGCAGGGCGCTGGGGGGGAGCGCCCTGAGACGCAATAAAAACGATATAAAAACCTTATGGCTAAAAAAAATGCATCACATATAGCTCCTGGGCTATATGGATGCATTTATCCCCTGCCAGTTTCCTGAAAAAAGCGGGAGAAAAGGCCGCCGTGAAGGGGGCGGAGCCTTTCTCCTCAGCACACAAGCGCCATTTTCTTTCACAGCTCCGCTGGAAGGACGGCTCCCTGACTCTCCCCTGCAGTCCTGCACTACAGCAACAGGGTAAAACAGAGAGGGGGGCACCATTGGCAGCTAATATATAAATACAGCAGCTATAACAGTAACACTTATATAAGGTTATCCCTGTATATATATATATAGCGCTCTGGTGTGTGCTGGCAAACTCTCCCTCTGTCTCCCCAAAGGGCTAGTGGGGTCCTGTCCTCTATCAGAGCATTCCCTGTGTGTGTGCTGGGTGTCGGTACGATTGTGTCGACATGTATGAGGAGGAAAATGATGTGGAAGCAGAGCAATTGCCTGTGTTAGTGATGTCACCCCCTAGGGAGTCGACACCTGACTGGATGGTAGTAATTAAAGAATTACGTGACAATGTCAGCACTTTGCAAAAAACTGTTGACGACATGAGACAGCCGACAAATCAATTAGTGCCTGTTCAGGCGTCTCAGACACCGTCAGGGGCGCTAAAACGCCCGTTACCTCAGATGGTCGACACAGACCCTGACACGGATACTGAATCCAGTGTCGACGGTGACGAGACAAACGTAATGTCCAGTAGGGCCACACGTTACATGATCACGGCAATGAAGGAGGCATTGAACATTTCTGACACTACAAGTACCACAAAAAAGGGTATTATGTGGGGTGTGAAAAAACTACCCGTAGTTTTTCCTGAATCAGATGAATTAAATGAGGTGTGTGATGAAGCGTGGGTTTCCCCCGATAAAAAACTGCTGATTTCTAATAAATTATTGGCACTATACCCTTTCCCGCCAGAGGTTAGGGCACGTTGGGAAACACCCCCTAGGGTGGATAAGGCGCTCACACGCTTATCAAAACAAGTGGCGTTACCGTCTCCTGATACGGCCGCTCTCAAGGAACCAGCTGATAGAAGGCTGGAAAATATCTTAAAAGGTATATACACACATACCGGTGTTATACTGCGACCAGCGATCGCCTCAGCCTGGATGTGCAGCGCTGGAGTGGCTTGGTCGGATTCCCTGACTGAAAATATTGATACCCTGGATAGGGACAGTATATTATTAACTATAGAGCATTTAAAGGATGCATTACTATATATGCGAGATGCACAGAGGGATATTTGCACCCTGGCATCTAGAGTAAGTGCGATGTCCATTTCTGCCAGAAGAACGTTATGGACGCGACAGTGGTCAGGTGATGCGGATTCCAAACGACATATGGAAGTATTGCCGTATAAAGAGGAGGAGTTATTTGGGGTCGGTCCATCGGACCTGGTGGCCACAGCAACGGCTGGAAAATCCACCTTTTTACCCCAGGTCACCTCTCAGCAGAAAAAGACACCGTCTTTTCAAACCCAGTCCTTTCGTCCCTATAAGGGCAAGAGGGAAAAAGGCCGATCGTTCCTGCCCCGGGGCAGAGGAAGGGGAAAAAGACTGCACCATTCAGCCTCTTCCCAGGAGCAGAAGCCCTCCCCCGCTTCTGCCAAGTCCTCAGCATGACGCTGGGGCTCTGCAAGCAGACTCTGGCACGGTGGGGGGCCGTCTCAAGAATTTCAGCGCGCAGTGGGCTCACTCGCAAGTGGACCCCTGGATCCTGCAGGTAGTATCACAGGGGTACAAATTGGAATTCGAGACGTCTCCCCCTCGCCGGTTCCTGAAGTCTGCTCTACCAACGTCTCCCTCCGACAGGGAGGCAGTATTGGAAGCTGTTCACAAGCTGTATTCCCAGCAGGTGATAATCAAGGTACCCCTCCTACAACAGGGAAAGGGGTATTATTCCACGCTGTTTGTGGTACCGAAGCCGGACGGCTCGGTGAGACCAATTTTAAATCTAAAATCTTTGAACACTTACATAAAAAGGTTCAAATTCAAGATGGAGTCACTCAGAGCAGTGATAGCGAACCTGGAAGAAGGGGACTATATGGTATCTCTAGACATCAAGGATGCTTATCTCCATGTCCCAATCTACCCTTCTCACCAAGGGTACCTCAGGTTTGTGATACAAAACTGTCATTATCGGTTTCAGACGCTGCCGTTTGGATTGTCCACGGCACCACGGGTCTTTACCAAGGTAATGGCCGAAATTATGATTCTTCTTCGAAGAAAAGGCGTATTAATTATCCCTTACTTGGACGATCTCCTGATAAGGGCAAGGTCCAGGGAACAATTAGAGGTCGGAGTAGCACTATCTCAGGTAGTGCTACGTCAGCACGGGTGGATTCTAAATATCCCAAAATCACAGCTGATTCCAACAACACGTCTACTGTTCCTAGGGATGATTCTGGACACAGTCCAGAAAAAGGTGTTTCTCCCGGAGGAGAAGGCCAGGGAGTTATCCGAGCTAGTCAGGAACCTCCTAAAACCAGGACAAGTGTCAGTGCATCAGTGCACGAGAGTCCTGGGAAAAATGGTGGCTTCTTACGAAGCGATTCCATTTGGAAGATTCCATGCAAGAACCTTTCAGTGGGATCTGCTGGACAAATGGTCCGGATCGCATCTTCAGATGCATCAGCGGATAACCCTATCTCCAAGGACAAGGGTATCTCTCCTGTGGTGGTTACAGAAGGCTCATCTTCTAGAGGGCCGCAGATTCGGCATTCAGGATTGGATGCTGGTAACCACGGATGCCAGCCTGAGAGGCTGGGGAGCAGTCTCACAGGGAAGAAATTTCCAGGGCTTGTGGTCAAGCATGGAAACGTCTCTTCACATAAATATCCTAGAGCTAAGGGCCATTTACAATGCCCTAAGTCCAGCAAGGCCTCTGCTTCAGGGTCAACCGGTATTGATCCAGTCGGACAACATCACGGCTGTCGCCCACGTAAACAGACAGGGCGGCACAAGAAGCAGGAGGGCAATGGCAGAAGCTGCAAGGATTCTCCGCTGGGCGGAAAATCATGTGATAGCACTGTCAGCAGTGTTCATTCCGGGAGTGGACAACTGGGAAGCAGACTTCCTCAGCAGACACTACCTCCACCCGGGGGAGTGGGGACTTCATCCAGAAGTCTTCCAAGTGATTGTAAACCGTTGGGAAAAACCAAAGGTGGACATGATGGCGTCCCGTCTCAACAAGAAACTGGACAGATATTGCGCCAGGTCAAGGGACCCTCAGGCAATAGCGGTGGACGCTCTGGTAACTCCGTGGGTGTTCCAGTCGGTATATGTGTTCCCTCCTCTTCCTCTCATACCAAAAGTACTGAGAATCATAAGAAGGAGAGGAGTAAGAACGATACTCGTGGCTCCGGATTGGCCAAGAAGAACTTGGTACCCGGAGCTGCAAGAGATGCTCACGGAGGACCCGTGGCCTCTACCTCTAAGGAAGGACCTGCTCCAGCAGGGACCTTGTCTGTTCCAAGACTTACCGCGGCTGCGTTTGACGGCATGGCGGTTGAACGCCGGATCCTGAAGGAAAAAGGCATTCCAGATGAAGTCATCCCTACCCTGATCAAGGCCAGGAAGGATGTAACTGCAAAACATTATCATCGCATTTGGCGAAAATATGTTGCGTGGTGTGAGGCCAAGAAGGCCCCTACGGAGGAATTTCAACTGGGTCGTTTCCTACATTTCCTGCAAGCAGGATTGTCTATGGGCCTAAAATTAGGATCCATTAAGGTTCAAATTTCGGCCCTGTCTATCTTCTTCCAGAAAGAACTGGCTTCAGTGCCTGAAGTTCAGACGTTTGTCAAAGGGGTACTGCATATACAGCCTCCTTTTGTGCCTCCAGTGGCACCTTGGGATCTCAATGTAGTTTTAGGGTTCCTAAAATCACATTGGTTTGAACCACTTGCCACAGTGGATTTGAAATATCTCACATGGAAAGTGGTAATGCTGTTGGCCCTGGCTTCAGCCAGGCGCGTATCAGAATTGGCGGCTTTATCCTATAAAAGCCCTTACCTGATATTTCATTCGGATAGGGCGGAATTGAGGACTCGTCCTCAATTTCTCCCTAAGGTGGTTTCAGCGTTTCACATGAATCAACCTATTGTGGTACCTGTGGCTACTAGGGACTTGGAGGATTCCAAGTTGCTGGACGTAGTCAGGGCCCTGAAAATATGTTTCCAGGACGGCTGGAGTCAGAAAATCTGACTCGCTGTTTATACTGTATGCACCCAACAAGCTGGGTGCTCCTGCTTCTAAGCAGACGATTGCTCGTTGGATTTGTAGTACAATTCAACTTGCACATTCTGTGGCAGGCCTGCCACAGCCAAAATCTGTAAAAGCCCATTCCACAAGGAAGGTGGGCTCATCTTGGGCGGCTGCCCGAGGGGTCTCGGCTTTACAACTTTGCCGAGCAGCTACTTGGTCAGGGGCAAACACGTTTGCTAAATTCTACAAATTTGATACCCTGGCTGAGGAGGACCTGGAGTTCTCTCATTCGGTGCTGCAGAGTCATCCGCACTCTCCCGCCCGTTTGGGAGCTTTGGTATAATCCCCATGGTCCTTACGGAGTTCCCAGCATCCACTAGGACGTCAGAGAAAATAAGAATTTACTTACCGATAATTCTATTTCTCATAGTCCGTAGTGGATGCTGGGCGCCCATCCCAAGTGCGGATTGTCTGCAATACTTGTATATAGTTATTGTTACAAACAAATCGGGTTGTTTATTGTTGGAAGCCATCTTTTCAGAGGCTCCTACGGTTATCATGCTGTTAACTGGGTTCAGATCACGAGTTGTACGGTGTGATTGGTGTGGCTGGTATGAGTCTTACCCGGGATTCAAGATCCTTCCTTATTATGTACGCTCGTCCGGGCACAGTATCTTAACTGAGGCTTGGAGGAGGGTCATAGGGGGAGGAGCCAGTGCACACCAGCTAGTCTAAAGCTTTTACTTTTTGTGCCCAGTCTCCTGCGGAGCCGCTATTCCCCATGGTCCTTACGGAGTTCCCAGCATCCACTACGGACTATGAGAAATAGAATTATCGGTAAGTAAATTCTTATTTTTTTTTGTGGTACAGATCTAGTTCCCAAAGACAACGTTGAGAAGTGGCTTCGCGTGCTTAACAATGAGCTTCCAACCATCGCCTTCAAGTGTGCTACTCAAGTGCAAGAGAAGAGCCTGGTAAATGTCACTCTTCATGAATATTCATCAGCATGTTTAGAAGACCATTTTCTGTGTATGCCAGTGTGAGCCTGGATACAGTAGGTGGAAACTACCACACAGTTGTTGCCTGACCAAGGAGGGAATGTTTTACTGCAGGGTTGCATATTTTGTTTATCTGCATGTTCCCAGTGAAAGGTACAACTTTTATATATAACCATCTTTGGTGCGTCACCACTGATATGCATGTTGCTTCATTAAGAGGAATTAATTTGAGGGCAGGAAAAGTAAAAAAAAAAAAGAAAAAAATGCACCTCCAGAATTAGTGGGGTTGTGTGGTTTTTAGTTTTTTTTTACTAAAATCATTTATTTTTAGGAAAAATCGCCGGGACTTGCTCTGGCACCCATAAGAGCACAAATTAAGTAATAGTAATAGTTTCCAATTAGCTTAATTAGTCTGTAATTACTCACGTTCCAAAGCGGTGTTTTCTCCTCAAGCGCCGGGATCCAGGTGTCCTTCACCATGTGAGTGTATTCCCCAGCCGCCTCCCAGAGCTGAAAACCCTGTAACTATTTTTAATTTTTTTCATTGGATAACGTGGGTATCGGGAGCACGCATACCTATGGTGATTTATTGCATGCTCTAGGTCCCGCAGTGTGTGCTATTGCTAGGGGCTGTGTGCGTCTATTCCTCCTACAAAGTAACTGCTTTGTTTCCCATTGTTTTGGTTCTCGTGTTAGAAGTACCAGATATATCTTCTGTATAGACGTTGGATACTGGGCAATTATAGTACATTTTGTTTCTACCTTAGTCTTCTGAAGGTTTCAGGCTACAGTTTTACCATAGCTCCATTTATATCTGCATTCCCCATAGGACACTGAGGGTCTGCAGCTGTGGGCCAATGAGTGTGAGTAAATTGCTGTTCTGTAAATTTGAGGTCACTTATTGGTATATTGTTTTTTAACATTAAAGCCAGGTGGCGTTCAGAGGGTGAGACCCGGTTGTATTGACATATCGAAAGGGACTGTGTGCTATGGAAAGAAATCTCTGCTACGGATTCTACATGATCTCTGTCCATCGGCAAACGAAGGAATTAAAGTCGGCTTAATAGGTAGGAGTTTGTGTTTTTATGAATGGTCTTTGCTCGTGAACAGATGCAGAAATGAGGAGAATTTGAAGCAGTCTGATGAATCTGATGACTGTCAGATCCAACTCTGATCTCATTTGTTTACGTTGTCTTTCGGGCTGTTGTCTTTGAGATGTAGCCTAAATTAAATATCTTGTATATAGCATTAATGGGGCAATAAACATGTAGATTGTGTAGTTTAAATGTGGTTTGTAATGTCTTTTATAGAAAGGAGCTCCTAATCTTTATTGCAATAATTCTGTTTTTCCTGCTAGGTTTTTCAAATGTGGGAAAGAGCAGTATAATTAATAGCTTGAAGGAATTCCGTGTGTGCAATGTGGGAGCATTAAAAGGCACTACAAGGTAAGTTCTGTAATACTATAGCAGTGCTACTCAAATCCAGTCCTTGGGACACCTTAGCACTGCATGTTTTCCGTATCTTCTTGCTGGAGAGTCTTCATTACGGACTGCACATTTTTAAAGATCCACAGGTGATTCTAGTTCAATTGATTTCTGTGAGGAGACTTGGGAAAACATGTCCTGTTATACCGCTTTCACATCGCAAACCCGGGTTATTCACTGGTGCCTTTCACACTGAACCCAGGTCACCCATGTTAAACACTGTGTGATGTGATTTTAAAATGGACTTTTCAGGCTCACATTGATAAGGTTTCAAAGGAAATAAAAGGAGAGGGACTGGGGACTGCTCTGAGCGAGCACATACACAGCCAATCAGCACCTTTTTCTGAGACCAGGGTTGAATATCCAGGGGATCAGTACGTAATCCCGCTGGACGGGATCCCGTCGATCGAAATACCGACGCCGGAATCCCGACCACACAATCCCGACAGGGGTGACGAGCGGAACGCAGCCCCTTGCGGGCTCGCTTCGCTCGCCATTAATATATTCTCCCTCTATGGGTGTCGTGGACACCCACAGAGGGAGAATATGTCGGGATTCCGGCGTCGGTATTTCGACCGCCGGGATCCCGTCCAGCGGGATGTTGACCGCATCCCATATCCAGGGTCAGAGGCTTTCACACTGCAAAGCGACCTGGCTCTGACCCGTGTTTTAACCCTTTTCACCCGCGTTGAAATGCAGGTTTGCTCGACCTGGGCTATTCACTTTGGCGCTTTCACACTGCACACGGACCTTGGTCGACGCGGCCACAACCCGGTAATAACCCAGGTTATTTTGGCGATGTGAAAAGGTTATAAGTGTGTCCTGAGGACTGGGCTTAAGAAGCCTTGGTCTATAGCAGGGCTGGCCAAACCGGTCCTTGAGATCTACCAACAGTTCACATTTCTCTAACGTCCTAGTGGATGCTGGGGACTCCGAAAGGACCACGGGGAATAGCGGCTCCGCAGGAGACTGGGCACAAAGTAAAAGCTTTAGGACTAGCTGGTGTGCACTGGCTCCTCCCCCCATGACCCTTCTCCAAGCCTCAGTTAAGATTTTGTGCCCGAACGAGAAGGGTGCAATCTAGGTGGCTCTCCTGAGCTGCTTAGAGTAAAAGTTTAAATGAGGTGTGTGATAAAGCGTGGGTTTCCCCCGATAAAAAACTGCTAATTTCTAAAAAATTATTGGCATTATACCCTTTCCCGCCAGAGGTTAGGGCGCGTTGGGAAACACCCCCTAGCGTAGATAAGGCGCTCACACGCTTATCAAAACAAGTGGCGTTACCGTCTCCTGATACGGCCGCCCTCAAGGAACCAGCTGATGGGAAGCTGGAAAATATCCTTAAAAGTACATACACACATACTGGTATTATACTGCGACCAGCAATCGCCTCAGCCTGGATGTGCAGTGCTGGGGTGGCTTGGTCGGATTCCCTGACTGAAAATATTGATACCCTGGACAGGGACAATATATTATTGACTATAGAGCATTTAAAGGATGCATTTCTATATATGCGAGATGCACAGAGGGATATTTGCACTCTGGCATCAAGAGTAAGTGCGATGTCCATTTCTGCCAGAAGAGGATTATGGACGCGACAGTGGTCAGGGGATGCGGATTCCAAACGGCATATGGAAGTATTGTCGTATAAAGGGGAGGAGTTATTTGGGGTCGGTCTATCGGACCTGGTGGCAACGGCTGGAAAATCCACCTTTTTACCCCAAGTCACCTCGCAGCAGAAAAAGATACCGTCTTTTCAGGCTCAGTCCTTTCGTCCCCATAAGGGCAAGCGGGCAAAAGGCCACTCATATCTGCCCCGGGGCAGAGGAAGGGGAAAAAGACTGCAGCAAACAGCCTCTTCCCACGAACAGAAGCCCTCCCCCGCTTCTGCCAAGTCCTCAGCATGACGCTGGGGCCTTACAAGCGGACTCGGGCACGGTGGGGGCCCGTCTCAAGAATTTCAGCGCGCAGTGGGCTCACTCGCAAGTGGACCCCTGGATCCTGCAGGTAGTATCTCAGGGGTACAAATTGGAATTCGAGACGTCTCCCCCTCGCCGGTTCCTGAAGTCTGCTTTACCAACGTCTCCCCCCGACAGGGAGGCGGTATTGGAAGCCATTCACAAGCTGTATTCCCAGCAGGTGATAATCAAGGTACCCCTCCTACAACAGGAAAAGGGGTATTATTCCACGCTGTTTGTGGTACCGAAGCCGGACGGCTCGGTGAGACCCATTTTAAATCTGAAATCCTTGAACACTTACATAAAAAGGTTCAAGATGGAGTCACTCAGAGCAGTGATAGCGAACCTGGAAGAAGGGGACTATATGGTGTCTCTGGACATCAAGAATGCTTACCTCCATGTCCCAATTTTCCCTTCTCACCAAGGGTACCTCAGGTTTGTGGTACAGAACTGTCACTATCAGTTTCAGACGCTGCCGTTTGGTTTGTCCACGGCACCCCGGGTCTTTACCAAGGTAATGGCCGAAATGATGATTCTTCTTCGAAGAAAAGGCGTCTTAATTATCCCTTACTTGGACGATCTCCTGATAAGGGCAAGGTCCAGAGAACAGTTAGAGGTCGGAGTAGCACTATCTCAAGTAGTACTACGACAGCACGGATGGATTCTAAATATTCCAAAATCGCAGCTGATTCCGACGACACGTCTGCTGTTCCTAGGGATGATTCTGGACACAGTACAGAAAAAGGTGTTTCTCCCGGAGGAGAAAGCCAAGGAGTTATCCGACCTAGCCAGGAACCTCCTAAGACCAGGCCAAGTGTCAGTACATTAATGCACAAGGGTCCTGGGAAAGATGGTGGCTTCTTACGAAGCGATTCCATTCGGCAGATTCCACGCAAGAACTTTTCAGTGGGATCTGCTGGACAAATGGTCCGGATCGCATCTTCAAATGCATCAGCGGATAACCCTGTCTCCAAGGACAAGGGTGTCTCTCCTGTGGTGGTTACAGAGTGCTCATCTCCTAGAGGGCCGCAGATTCGGCATTCAGGATTGGGTCCTGGTGACCACGGATGCCAGCCTGAGAGGCTGGGGAGCAGTCACACAGGGAAGAAATTTCCAGGGCTTGTGGTCAAGCATGGAAACGTCACTTCACATAAATATCCTGGAACTAAGGGCCATTTACAATGCCCTAAGTCAGGCAAGACCTCTGCTTCAGGGTCAGCCGGTGTTGATCCAGTCGGACAACATCACGGCAGTCGCCCACGTAAACAGACAGGGCGGCACAAGAAGCAGGAGGGCAATGATGGAAGTGGCAAGGATTCTTCGCTGGGCGGAGAATCATGTGATAGCACTGTCAGCAGTGTTCATTCCGGGAGTGGACAACTGGGAAGCAGACTTCCTCAGCAGACACGATCTTCACCCGGGGGAGTGGGGACTTCACCCAGAAGTCTTCCACATGATTGTGAACCGTTGAGAAAAACCAAAGGTGGACATGATGGCGTCCCGCCTCAAAAACTGGACAGATATTGCGCCAGGTCAAGGGACCCTCAGGCAATAGCTGTGGACGCTCTGGTAACACTGTGGGTGTACCAGTCAGTGTATGTGTTCCCTCCTCTTCCTCTCATACCAAAAGTACTGAGAATCATAAGAAGGAGAGGAGTAAAGACTATACTCGTGGCTCCGGATTGGCCAAGAAGGACTTGGTACCCGGAAATTCAAGAGATGCTCACGGAAGACCCGTGGCCTCTACCTCTAAGGAAGGACCTGCTCCAGCAGGGACCATGTCTGTTCCAAGACTTACCGCGGCTGCGTTTGACGGCATGGCGGTTGAACGCCGGATCCTGAAGGAAAAAGGCATTCCGGAGGAAGTCATCCCTACCCTGATCAAAGCCAGGAAGGATGTAACCATACAACATTATCACCGTATTTGGCGTAAATATGTTGCGTGGTGCGAGGCCAGGAAGGCCCCTACAGAGGAATTTCAACTGGGTCGTTTCCTGCATTTCCTGCACACAGGACTGTCTATGGGCCTCAAATTAGGGTCCATTAAGGTTCAAATTTCGGCCCTGTCAATATTCTTCCAAAAAGAACTGGCTTCTGTTCCTGAAGTTCAGACGTTTGTCAAGGGAGTACTGCATACACAGCCTCCTTTTGTGCCTCCAGTGGCACCTTGGGATCTCAATGTAGTTTTGGGATTCCTAAAATCACATTGGTTTGAACCACTCACCACTGTGGACTTAAAATATCTCACATGGAAAGTGGTAATGCTGTTAGCCCTGGCTTCAGCCAGGCGTGTCTCAGAATTGGCGGCTTTATCCTATAAAAGCCCTTACCTAATTTTTCATACGGACAGGGCAGAATTGAGGACTCGTCCTCAATTTCTTCCTAAGGTGGTTTCAGCATTTCACTTAAACCAGCCTATTGTGGTGCCTGCAGCTACTAGGGACTTTGAGGATTCCAAGTTGCTGGACGTAGTCAGGGCCCTGAAAATATGTTTCCAGGACGGCTGGAGTCAGAAAATCTGATTCGCTGTTTATCCTGTATGCACCCAACAAGCTGGGTGCTCCTGCTTCTAAGCAGACGATTGCTCGTTGGATTTGTAGTACAATTCAGCTTGCACATTCTGTGGCAGGCCTGCCACAGCCAAAATCTGTAAAAGCCCATTCCACACGGAAAGTGGGCTCATCTTGGGCGGCTGCCCGAGGGGTCTCGGCTTTACAACTTTGCCGAGCAGCTACTTGGTCAGGGGCAAACACGTTTGCTAAATTCTACAAATTTGATACCCTGGCTGAGGAGGACCTGGAGTTCTCTCATTCGGTGCTGCAGAGTCATCCGCACTCTCCCGCCCGTTTGGGAGCTTTGGTATAATCCCCATGGTCCTTTCGGAGTCCCCAGCATCCACTAGGACGTTAGAGAAAATAAGAATTTACTTACCGATAATTCTATTTCTCATAGTCCGTAGTGGATGCTGGGCGCCCATCCCAAGTGCGGATTGTCTGCATTACTTGTACATAGTTATTGTTACAAAAATCGGGTTATTGCTGTAGTGAGCCATCTTTTCAGAGGCTCCTCTGTTATCATGCTGTTAACTGGATTCAGATCACAAGTTGTACGGTGTGATTGGTGTGGCTGGTATGAGTCTTACCCGGGATTGAAAATCCTTCCTTATTGTGTACGCTCGTCCGGGCACAGTATCCTAACTGAGGCTTGGAGGAGGGTCATGTGGGGAGGAGCCAGTGCACACCAGCTAGTCCTAAAGCTTTTACTTTGTGCCCAGTCTCCTGCGGAGCCGCTATTCCCCATGGTCCTTTGGGAGTCCCCAGCATCCACTACGGACTATGAGAAATAGAATTATCGGTAAGTAAATTCTTATTTTTCCAGGCCACCTAGCTAGTGCACAGGTGTAGTCATTACTAATTAAGATGTGCTGCATTCATTCCTAACTGACAATTCTACAGATCTCCAGGAGGCCTGGAAAACATGAACGGTTGGTAGATCTCGAGGACCGATTTGGCCAGCCCTGGTCTATAGTATGTGTTGCCAGACTGATGTGTGATGAGAAACTGGAGCTGACAATCCCATGGAGGGTCCGTCCAATCCAACTCTGAACATTTTGTATGTTTTATATGACCTTATTATTTACTTTTGTGAGCACAGACTATAAGTTTAACTTTCTCAGAATCCAGCAAGATGTTAATATTGACCCTCAAATCAAGATGATTGACAGTCCCAGTTTGGTTGTTTCTCCCGATAACACACCTGTGACCATTCTCATGAGAAGTGTGTTTCCACGAGAGGAGGATGATGTGTTAATTGCGGTCAAGATTATTTTAAAAAACTGCAATAAACAGCAGGTATGTAGCCTGCTCTGTACAGCTTCTATATCTTCACTAGTATGAGTCTCATGTCAACTGGTACAATGAAACCATTCTGATTTTATTTAAGTTAATTTAATATGTGCGACTTAAGTGGTGTATCGTAGCTTGACTGGATCATCTATATGGATTTATTTTGACTACTTTTTGTAACCTTTAAAATCGATCTTTGAATATGCAGAAATGAGGAGAATTTGAAGCAGTCTGATCAATCTGATGACTGTCAGATCCAACTCTGATCTCATTTGTGTAAACATCTGTGTATGCATACTTGTACAGATTGTATAGACTGGGGCCTCTTAAGCCTTTATTTACATGTATTTGCTTTTTTGTTTTTATTTTCAGATCATGTTGCAGTACAATCTGCCAGACTTCCGCAATTACCTGGAGTTTTTAGATCTACTCGCTCGCAAACGCGGCCATCTGAAGAAGGGTGGCGTGACGGATGTACATGGAGCGGCCTTCGTGTTTTTGAACGACTGGATGGGGTGAGGAGACCTTATTTATATCTTGGGTTTTAGGTCTAAGGGAATTCTGTCCATTAGAGTTGATGGAAGAAGCATAAACTTTCCAAACAAAATCTTAATTTATAGATGACAAAACTATATAACCTGTTGAATTGCACTTGCTGTAATACTCTACCCAACTCATTGTTTATCCTCCTGAATTTCTTTAATTGTTTTATAGAGCCAGACTTAGTTACCATACTCCTCCACCTGCACATCTCAAATCTCATATCAGCAACTTGCAAACAGGTGCAATGCAGAAAGGAATTAACCGTAAACTCCTAGAGGAGGACAATCAGAGCATAGTGAAAGGTAAGCATTTTGTTTTCTCTTGCGTCCTAGAGGATACTGGGAATCCATTTAGTACCATGGGGTATAGACGGATCCACTAGGAGCCATGGGCACTTTAAGAATTTGATAGTGTGGGCTGGCTACTTCCTCTATGCCCCTCCTACCAGACTGTTTAGAAAATGTGCCCGGAGGAGCCGGTCACGCTTATGGAAGCTCCTGAAGAGTTTGCTGCATTTATTTTTCTGTTTATTTTCAGGCAGGACTGGATGGCACCAGCCTGCCTACTTAGTGGGACTTAGGAGAGGGGGGGACGGCCCAACCTCTCTCAGGGTTAATGGTCCCGTTCCCCGCTGACAGGACACTAGCTCCTGAGGGAACTTTTCGCAAGCCCCACCACGGCGAGCATACATTCCCGCAGTACGCCACCACCCCTATCAGAGCCAGGAGAGTGGTGAGTACTAAGCCGGCGTCGTCCCGGGTTAGCAGGTCGCCAGCCATTATGGCGGCATGAGGGTACAGAGACCCACGCCTTCTACATGGGGCGGCTGGGTCTCCAAACTCTGTACACAGTGCAGACGCACAGCTTCTGTGGGGGCGAACGGAGTTAGGTACACTATATGTCTACGCAGTACCCACACTGGCATCACAGACTTAAAAGGAGACTGACTCCATTTTAGACACATAATCACCTCAGCCAGTATAAAAAGAGCGGGAAGACCGCGTGCCATTGAAGGGGCGGGGCTTCACTATGAGCGGATCCAGCAGCTCACCAGCGCCATTTTCCCTCTGCAGTGGACACAGGCGCTGACTGACAGGGACGCGCAGCTCCTCCGGAGTGATTCCAGATTACCTCAGCGGTACCAGTGGAGGGAGCGATTATTAGTGTACGAAGTCCCCAATCTGGGTACTCTGCTAAGCTTGGCATTAGTGGTAAGTGCGCTGTGTGCTGGCTCCATACTATCTGTGTCTCCCTGGAAGTGCTCTTTGTATGTTAATTGTGCATTTAACTTTTTTGTGTGTGTGCGCTGTCACAGTTACAATATGTCAGGCAAAGACTGTTTCATGTAAGGCAGAGTGTTCCTCTTCTCCAGGTGGTTCACTACTATGTACTCAGTGTAGTGCACCTTCCCAGGCTAGCGAGGCTGAGCCAGCATGGCTGGACTCCATTAAGGGAATGATTTCCATTATTTCTACTAAATTGTCCTGCAGTGAGAAAGACGCAATACTTAAGACAGTCTATGGATGAATTTATGAAAAGAGACGGTTCCCAAACCAGTGTCTCAGACCCCTGCCATTTGTCCGCAAAAAACGTACTTTGGCCAATATCCTGCAGTCTGACTCTGATGATGAAGGGTTAGACATGGAGGTGGGGGTGGCTACTCTGTCACAGGGAATAGAGGCTCTCCTAGAAGCTATCGGAGATGTTCTACAAATCCCTGATAAGGTGACAGCTGCAGGGGTGGCCCAGTGACCCACTATAGCATGTGTGTGGATTACTAAAGCCATTACTAAATGGTCGTCGGGTAACCTAACTGAAGGGTTAGATTACTTATTTCGGGGGAGATTGTTTAACTCCTGCAACATATACAGGACTCTGTGAACATTATGGTGGTAACCATAAAAGAAATAGGCTTGCTTAATGCACTCACCACTACTATGGCAGGGTCAGCATGCAGGGGCTTATGGCTACTCCAGTGGACTGCTGATGTGGACTCCAGGAAAGGTGTGGAAGGCCTACCATTCCCAGGAGAGGCCTTATTTGGAGATGAACTAGACAAATGGATCTCCAAAGCTACTGCGGGTAAGTCCACAGTAGCTCCCCCAGCCAGGAAGGCTTATTCAGCTTCCTATTGACAGTCCTTTCGGACGGCCAAGTTTAAAGGCAAAACCAGAGGTTCTTCTAGAGGCGCTAGAGGTAAACCACGCAAACCAGCAACTGCCGGTTCTCATGAACCGAGCTCAAGCTCTGCTTCCTAAAAGCTTTCAGCATGACGGTGGACCGCTATAATTCTTCAGTCACATCCAGACAACTTCGTGCCAGGGTCGTAGATCTTATTTCCCATGGCTACAGACGGGAGTTCCAGGAGCTCCCACCTCACAGATTCTTCAAATCAGGCTTAGCAGTTTTGCAGGAAGCAAGTATAACCTTACAGTACACCATTCAAAAACTGGTACAGACTCAGGTCATTGTTCCAGTTCCACCTCATCTGCAAAACAAGAGGTATTATTCCAACTAGTTTGCAGTTCCGAAACCGGACGGTTCGGTAAGACCGATTTTGAACCTCAAGTCATTGAACCTGTACTTACGAGTGTTCAAATTCAAGATGGAGTCTCTGAGAGCGGTGATCTCAGGTCTGGAGGAGGGGGAATTCCTAGTGTCTCTGGATATCAAGGATGCATACCTTCACATTCCGATCTGGCTGCCTCACCAGGCTCATCTACGCTTTGCACTGCAGGACTGTCACTACCAGTTCCAGGTCCTGACCATTTGGTCTCTCCACGGCACCGAGGGTGTTCACCAAGGTGATGGCAGAGATGATATTTCTGCTCCGCAAACAGGGAGTGAACATAATTCCGTACCTGGGTGATGTTCTGATAAAGGCACCGTCCAGGGAGCGGTTGTTGGACAGCATTCGCCTCTCAACAGGATTACTTCTGGATCACGGGTGGATTCTGAACTTACCAAAATCTCACCTGGAACTGATGCAGAGGCTTCCTTTCCTGGGAATGATACTTGACACTAAGTCTCAGTGTTCCTTCCCTTGGAAAGGCAGTGGTAATCCAGTCAATGGTTCGGGCTGTCCTGAAGCCAACCTGGATATCTGTGCATTCGCCTTCTTGGGGAATTGGTGGCTTCTTACGAGGCAATTCAGTAAGGAATGTTTCATGCAAGGCCCTTCCAGCTCGATCTGTTGGACAAATGTTCCGGATCGCATCTTCACATGCATCTGAGGATCAGTCTGTCGCCAAAAGCCAGGATCTCCCTTCTGTGGTGGCTACAGATTTCTCACCTAGTCGAGGATCGGCGGTTTGGGATTTAGAATTGGTTTCTGCTAACCAGACGCAAGCCTCAGAGGTTGGGGAGCAGTCACCCAGGGGGTGCAGCCTCAGGGAAGATGGTCAAGTCAGGAGGTCTTTGGCGGTCTTCATTCTGGGAGTAGACAACTGGGAAGCAGACTTCCTCAGCAGACACGACCTGCACCAGGGGGAGTGGAGCCTTCACCCGGAGGTGTTCAGGTGGTTGACAAGTCATTGGGGATATCCACAAATCGACATGATGGCCTTTCGTCTCAACAAGAAGCTCAATCTGTATTGTTCCAGGACGAGAAACCCACAGGCAGTGGTGGTAGATGCTCTGACGACTCCATGGGTCTACAAGATGGTATACGTGTTTCCTCCACTTCCTCTGATCCCAAAAATTCTATTAAAAAAAAAAAAGGGGGAAAAGGTTCAAGCAATACTTATTACTCTGGACTGGCCAAAAAGGGCCTGGTGCGCAGACCATCTGTAGATGCTCCTCGAAGATCCGTGGCCTCTGCCTCTTTGTGAGGATCTTCTGCAACAGGGCCCGTTCGTCTATATAGACTTACTGCGGCTGCGTTTAACAGCATGGAGATTGAACATCTGATTCTAGCTAAGAGAGGGATTCCTTATAAGGTCATCCCGACTATGAGCCAAGCCAGGAAGGGGGTAATGTCTAAACATTACCACCGTATTTGGAAGAAGTACGTCTATTGGTGTGAGAGCAGACAATATTCTGCGGTGGAATTTCATCTGGGACGTTTCCTGCTTTTTATGCAATTGAGTGTGGATCTGGGCCTACATCTGGACTCCATAAAAGTCCAGATTTTGGCTTTGTCCATTTTTCTTTCAGAAACAATTGGCTTCTCTCCCTGAGGTCCAGACGTTCTTGAAAGATGTTCTGCACATCCAACCTCCCTTTGTGCCTCCCACGGAACCTTGGGATCTCGGTTTGGTGTTGCAGTTCCTCCAATCGGACTGGTTTGAACCGTTACAGCAGGTAGACTTAAAATATCATGCGTGGAAGACCGTCACACTGTTGGCCTTGGCTTCAGCAAGACGTGTGTCGGAGCTGGGGGGGCGCTGTCTCATAAGAGCCCCTATTTAATTTTCCATGAGTACAGAGCTGAACTCAGAACTCGTCAGCAATTTCTTCCTAAAGTGGTGTCTGCGTTTCACATCAACCAACCTATTGTGGTTCCGGTTGTTACCGACACCTCTGCCACTTCAAAGTCTTTGGATGTTCTGAGCTTTGAAGGTGCATGTAAAACGAACAGCTCGTCACAGAATATCTGACTCGCTGTTTGTTCTTTTATGATCCCAGTAAGATTGGGTGTCCTGCTTTAAAGCCGTCAATTGCATGCTGGATCAGGCTCACTATCCAGCATGCTTATTCCACGGCAGGATTGCCGGTTCCAAGATCGATACAGGCTCACTCTACTAGGTCGGTGGGTTCGTCTTGGGCGGCTGCCCAGGGTGACCCGGCTTTACAACTCTGCCGAGCAGCTACTTGGTCAGGTTCGAACATGTTTGCTAAGTTTTACAAGTTCGATACTTTGACCAAACTGAAGGTCCTCAGAGGCCAATCAGTTCTGCAGGAACCTCTGCACACTCCCACCCGGTTTGGGAGCTTTGGTACTTCCCCCATGGTACTAAATGGATTCCCGGTATCCTCTAGGATGTAAGAGAAAATAGGATTTTAATTACTTACTGGTAAATCCTTTCCTCGTAGTCTGTAGAGGTTACTGGGCGCCCGCCCGGTACTTTGTTCTTACTGCACTGTTACTTGGTTAAGTATTGTTGTTTGGTTCAGCTGTTGCTGTTCCTGTTTTCAAGTTTGGTTAGCATGGCTTTACTCTTGTTTTTGTGTGCTGGTTCGGAATCTCACCACTATCCTTTTTATATCCTTTTCTCAAAGTATGTCCGTCTCCTCGGGCACAGTTTCCTAGACGAAGTCTGGTAGGAGGGACATAGAGGGAGGAGCTAGCACACACTATCAAATTTTTAAAGTGCCCATGGCTCCTAGTGGACCAGTCTACCCCACGGTAGTAAATGGATTCCCATTATCCTCTACAGACTGCGAGAAAAGGATTTACCGGTAGGTAATTAAAATCCTATTTTTGCCTTACCACATTATGTTGCTAAACTCCACATGAAGTGTTGCCATAGAGGTGTTTAAGTTGTATTTGCTGCCCTGTGATCAAATCTGGATTCTGGCTAGCGGCAGGTTGTTCTTGCCCCTAACCCTCAGCTATAGCCCAAATGTCATGGGTTAGAGATCATGTTGGTTGAGAGCCAGCCTAACCTGGCCAGAGGTTCCCAGACGTGATCTTCAGGGAACCCTGGCGCTCCAGGTTTTTAAAGATTATCCATGGCTTTGCACAAATGGTTAAATTAAGTTGACTGAGGTAGTAGCAGTCTTGGGAACCTCTGGGTTATGCACCTCCCCTTTTTGTTTTTTTGGGGGGTTTTCTCTTACGTCCTAGAGGATGCTGGGGACTCCGTAAGGACCATGGGGTATAGACTGGCTCCGCAGGAGATAGGGAACCTAAAAAACTTTTACTATGGGTGTGCACTGGCTCCTCCCTCTATGCCCCTCCTCCAGACCTCAGTTAGATCTTGTGCCCAGAGGAGAATGGGTGCAGAGAGCTCTCCAGAGTTTTCTGTTGAAAAAGAATTTTGTTAGGTTTTTTATTTTCAGGGAGTCCTGTTGGCAACAGGCTCCCTGCATCGTGGGACTGAGGGGAGAGAAGCAGGGCTGGCTTAACGGTTGGGCTCTGTTTCTAAGGCTACTGGACACCATTAGCTCCAGAGGGAGTCGGAACACAGGTCTCACCTGGGGTTCGTCCCGGAGCCGCGCCGCCGTCCTCCTCACAGATGCCGAAGGCAGAAGACATCATAGGCGGCAGAAGACATCAGATCTTCATGAGGTAAGGCGCGCAGCGGTAAGCTGCGCGCCATTGCTCCCATTCACACACACACAGAGCAGCACTGAAGGGTGCAGGGCGCAGGGGGGGGCGCCCTGGGCAGCAATAAACCTCACATTTGGGCGCTGACCAGGTAGATTAGGCTGCTGGGCAGTAATTCTACGATCCCCCGCCATTTTCTATAAAAAAAAATCACCGGGACCGAAGCCTGCCGCCGGGTGGGCGGAGCTTGATCCCCAGCACTAACCAGCGCCATTTTCTCCACAGAAGCTGCATGAGGAAAACGCTGGCTCCCTGGTCTCTCCCCTGCTGAACATTCAGGCTGGAAAAAAGAGGAGGGGGGTATTTTGAGCGCAGTGAGTGGGAATCTGGTCATTTTATATATAAAAGCGCTATCTGGTCATATTTTTCCAGTGTTATTAAGCGCTGGGTGTGTGCTGGCATACTCTCTCTCTGTCTCTCCTAAGGGCCTGGTTGGGGTTTTGTCCCCTTATAGGTTAATCCCTGTGTGTGTGGGGTGTCGGTACGTGGTGTCGACATGTCTGAAGCGAAAGGCTTTTCCAAGGATGAGGTGGAGCAAATGAGTGGTGTCCCCCCCCGTCGGTTGTGCCGAATCAGGAATGGATGGACATGTGGCATATGTTGAATGCAAGTGTGGCATCCTTACATCAGGCTTGATAAGGCTGAATTAGGGGGAACATCGGGGGGGTCAATCCTCGAATTGGACCGACTCACAGGGCCCGTCGGGGTCTCAAAAGCGTCCCTTAACACAAGACACTACTACCGACACGGACTCTGATTCCAGTGTCGACTATGACGAAGTGAAATTGCACCCTAGGGCAGAGGTTCCCAAACTGTGTGCCGTGGCTCCCTGGGGTGCCTCGGGACACTTGCAGGGGTGCCCTGGGTTGGTGGTCCAGGACCAATTCAAATTATTCATGGTCAGTATAATAGGCAAAACCAGTGCTGGTGGCTGCCAATCATAAAATATGTGGCCAAACAGAAGCAAATCTTGTCCCTCACCATACAACTAACCCTAAGGATGACATATATATGCAATCTACTTAATGTAATTTCTTTTTCATCCACTAGGGGTCACTGGAGTACTCTTGGGATATGGACGGTGTTAGCAAGGACTGGGCACTGAATATTCAAATTTCAGTAACTCTCCTCCCCTCCATACTCCCCGAATACCTCAGTGTTTTTTCGGTGCTCACATGGACAGGAAGCACAAGTGTGGACCTCCAGAGGGGGACATACATTTTTTACTTTTAAACATTTTTGTTTTCTTTTTTATACATTACAATCCCTTCCCAGCTTACACAAAAGCTCTGGGTACGGGATTATAGAAGCTGCTGCGTGCAGCTCTTGGCGTGTCGGGCCTCACAAAGGAGCCCCCTCACAGCCACAAGCAGCTCAGCTAACAGCTGAGACTGCAGAAAGGACTGGACGGCGCTTGCTGGAAGAAGCCCCGTCAGAGCCCAAGTACATCAGCTACCTTCAGCTGAGGCTGCCGAACGGAGCTTGCTGTAGAAGCCCCGTCAGAGCACAGGAACCCAGGTATTTATGACAGGGGCGGTCAGCTCACGCTGCCGCCCCGCCGTGTGGGGGGACTGCTATGTGCGCCATCCCGCTGCTCCGTCCCCGCCACCGCTGTTTTCAGCTCCCCGCCGCCGCTCCTCTATTCCCGGCCGCCGCTCCGAGGGACGCGCTGGACGGCCGCTGCAAGTGCCGTTCTCAGCGCTCCCTGCCTGTAATGCAATCAGACAGCGTTCAGTGCTGCCGCGGTCTGTTCCTGTAACGGCCGGAGGCTATGGGGAAGGTAACTGCTCAGACCGCGGACAGCGTTCACTGCTGCCGCGGTCTGTCTCAATAACGGCCGGCAGCTCGGCACTGCCAGCGCTCCCTGCACACACTAAGGGTAGCAAGGGGGGGGGGGGGGGGATGTCGGCGCCTCTGATCACTCAGACAGCGGACAGTGCACACTGCTGCCGCGGTCTGTCCCTGTAAAACAGCCCTCTAGTAACTAGTGGGCTCATGCTGGGCAGTCAGGAGTTTCCCTGTCCCTATTACTTGTAGCGCAGCTGCAGGGGGGAGAGATTATGCCACAGCAGCAGCAATACACAGCCTATGCTAAAGAAGGGGCTGCATTGTGTTATATATGCATTCGTGTAGCACTTGTTATACCATAGACAATGTTATACCATAGAAAATGTATATAGAATACTGTATGTATATATGGTCATGTAACAAAATATGCTATATGTTCTTTGACTATAAGCACATGGCTGGAGGCCATTTTAATCATACTTTCTGTTTCTTATATATATATATATATATAGGCTCAATAGCCTATGATAATTACAGACATTAATATATGCTCAATAGCCTATTATACAGCATTAATATAGGCTCAATAGCCTATTTGATAATCACAGATATTAATATATAGGCTCAATAGCCTATTATACAGTGATAATCACATACATTAATATAGGGTCAATAGCCTATTATACAGTGATAATCACAGATATTAATATATAGGCTCAATAGCCTATTATACATGATAATCATTAATATAGGTCTGATATCACAGGACAGGTTATAATACATGTCTGCATTATTTACTGTCACATCTAGCTGCATATATAACTGCTGTTTATATATGTATTTTACATAAACTTTCCGCAGTGAGCCGCCCGATTCCACCGCCCCCCTTCCCCCCTGTAACACTGTCTTCTCAGGAACAGCCGGGAAGACTTGCAGGGAGGCTTGCATCTGCGGTGCTGGGCGGCCGGACGGAGCAGCGGCCCGGTTGTCACCCTGTTAACGCTGTTAGTGAGCGTCTGCGGGTGGATGTGCTGGTCGGCCGGACGGAGCGGCTGGGACGGGCGGACGTAGCGCTGCCGTCTGGAGCGAGTCTCAGACGTAGCGGCTGGGCGCTGTGGCGGGCGGTGCGTGGAAGCGGCATTCACTGTGACCCACCTAGCGGGGCGGCAGCCTGCGCTGACCGCCCCGTTCCCCAGCTTACCTTTCTCCTATTCAAGGCTGCGACGGGGCTTCTATGTGTAAGCTCCGTCCAGCTTTCAAGTCATCTTGTTCCTGGCTGCGACGGGGCTTCTTCTGTAAGCTCCGTCCAGCTTGTTCCTTTTGATAACTTCTTGCTGGCTGTGACGGGGCTTCTTTATGTAAGCTCCGTCCAGCTCTTTGATCATTTCTTCCTGGCTGTGACGGGGCTTCTTTCTGTAAGCTCCGTCCAGCTGTTGCAGGAGACAGTGGGCTGCCTGTGGCTGTGAGGGTGCTCTTTGTGAGGACCGACACGCCATGCGCTGCCTTGCAGCGGCACCATCCCGGACCCATGTTTTTCCAGAAACTGGGAAGGGAAGGGATGTGCTAAGTGTAAAATTAAAAATTAAAAAAGTCAAAATGAAAAATTAATAAAATCTTCCATCCAAGTGTGGGAATCCCACAAGCCGATGTTAGTGCTTTGAGCACAGAAAAAACACTGGGTTCGTACACTGAGGTACTCTGGGATATGGAGGGGTGGAGAGTTCTAAATTTAAATATTCAGTGCCTTTGTTCTGCTGCGCCGTCCATATCCCAAGAGTACTCCAGTGACCCCTAGTGGATGAAAAAGAAATATGGGGACATGAAGGTACGCATCCTTTATGTCCAGAGACACCATAAACTCCCCCTCCTCCATATTCGCTATTAACGCTCTGAGAGATTCCATTTTGAATTTGAATCTTTTTATGTACAGGTTTAGGGATTTCAGATTCAAAATAGGTCTGACCGAACCGTCCGGTTTCGGGACCACAAATAGGGTTGAGTAGTAACCTCTTCCCTGCTGGTTCAGGGGAACCCTGATTATTACTTGCTGTAGACACAGCGTTTGAATTGCAGCTAAGACTACATCCCGTTCCGATGTGGAAGCTGGTAGGGCCGATTTGCAGGTGCTCTTTTGCCTCTGCCCTTACCTCTGGCGAGGAAGGAGGATCCCCGACCTCTTCTGGACTTGTGCGACCGAAAGGACTGCATCTGATAGGGTGGTACTTTCTTTTGCTGTTGGGGAATAAATGGTAAAAAGTTTGATTTACCTGCTGTAGCTGTGGAAACCAGGTCCGTCAGCCCATCCCCAAACAATACATCTCCCTTATAGGGTAGAACTTCCATATGTTTTTTGGAATCTGCATCACCCGTCCATTGGAGAGTCCATAAGGATCTTCTCGCAGAGATAGACATGGCATTGGCCCTAGAAGCCAGCAAACCAATGTCCCTTTGAGCATCCCTCATAAATAAGACTACATCTTTAATATGGGCTAGAGTTAAGAATATAGTATCCTTATCCATCTTATCAAAATCAGCTGTCAGCTCATCTGTCCAAGCTGAAATCGCGCTACACACCCATGCCGACGCAATTGTCGGTCTAAGGACTGCCCCAGTACGAGAATACACACACTTTAAGGTAGTCTCTTGCCTGCGATCTGCAGGGTCCCTAAGGGCAGCTGTGTCAGGAGACGGTAGCGCCACTTTCTTGGACAAGCACGTCAGGGCCTTGTCCACTGTGGGAGGTGATTCCCAACGCTCCCTGTCCTGTTTAGGGAAGGGGTATGCCATATAAATTCTTTTGGGTATCTGCGGTCTCTTTTCCGGAGTCTCCCAAGCTTTTTCAAAGAAATCATTTAGTTCATGAGATGTGGGAAAATTTATAATCTGTTTCTTTCCCTTAAACAGGTGTACCCTTGTGTCGGGGACCGAGGGTTCATCCGCAATATGCAACACATCCCTTATTGCCACAATCCTACACTGAATGCTTTGTCACCCTAGGGCAGTTGTTTCCAAACTTTTTTTAATCACGGCGCATAGAATTTCAGAATTTTTTTCACGGCACCCATAGGCCAAAAATCTCTTAGAGAAATTTTTAAAGAAATAATAGGATTTTGGTACTTACCAGGTAAATTCTTTTCTTTGAATCCATAGGGGGCACTGGAGTACTCTTGGGATATGGACGGTGTTAGCAAGGACTGGGCACTGAATATTCAAATTTCAGTAACTCTCCTCCCCTCCATACTCCCCGAATACCTCAGTGTTTTTTCCTGAGGCGAACATGATAGAGAGGATGAACAATGGAGAATTACCTATAATATTATAACATAACGGACAACAATAAAGTTGACACATAACGTAACTGACAACTAACCAGTTGACACCATAACCGATAAATCGGTGAGAATGTGTTACCATAAGATCCCCTGAACTTACCACAACCAGGTAAAACTGCTCTGGGTGGGCATCCAGTGCCCCCTATGGATTCAAAGAAAAGGATTTACCTGGTAAGTACCAAAATCCTATTTTCTTTTTCATCCACTAGGGGTCACTGGAGTACTCTTGGGACGTACCAAAGCTTCCCTCGTGGGCGGGAGAGCCGTTTGGCACCTGTAACACTAGGCGGCCAAAGCTAGATGCTGATGCCGCAAACGTATTAACTTATAAAAGCGCACAAACGTGTGCACTGATGACTATGTAGCCGCATGGCAATTCTGCGTCGTAGAAACCCCACGACCAGCTGCCCCTGAAGTTTCCACAGAACGTGTGGAAAGAGCTGTTACTGATGTAGGCGGCTGTTACCTAGCATGAAGGTAAGCCTGACGTATGGTCAGTATAATCCATCTGGATAAGGTCTGCTTAGAAGTTGGCCAACCCATTTTGGCAGCATCATATAGAACAAACAACGTATCAGTCTTACAAACTGTAGACGTTCGGGATACATAAACGCGTAATGCGCGTACCACATCCAAAGTTCCAGACTGTCCTGTTAACACAGGAACTACTATTGGTTGATTGATGTGAACATATGACACTAACTTTTGCCAGAAAGCGGGATTCGTACGAAGCTCCACTCTGACATCATGAAACACTACAAACAGTGGCTTGCATGCCAATGCACCCAAATCTGAAACACGCCTTGCCGAAGCTAAGGCTAGGAGAAAAAAAATCGTTTTCCAAGTGAGTCTCTTAACATCCACTTGATGTAAGGGTTCAAAGTATGAAGCTGTACAAAATCTAAAACCAGATTCAAGTCCCATGGCGCTGTAGGTGGAATGAATGGAGGCTGTACTCTGAGAACACCTTGCAGAAAAGGTGTGTGAGACGGCAATAGAGCCAATATTCTTTGAAAGTAAATTGACAAAGCAGATACCTGCACCTTTAGTGTAGATAAACGCAGTCCTCCATCTAACCCCGTTTGTAGAAATAACAAAAGACGGGATAACTTGAAAGATGATGTCGGAAACTTCCGAGCTTCACACCAACCTATATAGGCACGCCAAATCCTGTAATAATGAGCTGTCGTAACTGGATTTCTAGCACGTAACATGGTTGTTATAACAGATAGTGGAATGCCCTCTCTTCTTAAGAGGACGGTCTCAACAGCCACCCCTTCAAACGCATCCGCTCTAAATCGGGGTAAAGGAATGGACCCTGTCGTAACAGGTCCGGACGTAACAGAAGCAGCCAAGGATCGTCTGCGAGTAAGCAACAGAGAGAGCAGCGGAAACAGATACCCGAGGCTGTACGGCCACGCAATCGTGAGAGCATCCACTGCCTTTGGATCTCGCGTTCTGGACACATACTGGTTTTTGGTGATTGTGGCGAGATGTCATCAGGTCCACTTGAGGGTAACCCCACCTCTGGACCAACATGTGAAACACTTCTGGATTTAATGCCCATTCTCCTGGATGAAAATCCCGATGGCTGAGATCATCCGCCTCCCAGTTGTCCATTGTCGTAATGAACACTACCGCCAATATCACTTGGTGATGTTCGGCCCAATTGAGGATTCGAGCTACTTCCCGCATTGCCATTCAGCTTCTCTTTCCCCTTTGTTTATTGACTGCACCTGAACCGTCTGAGACCGAAGCAAGTGCACTACTTGTCGTAGCACATTGTAAATTGGTCGGAGTTCTAGGACATTTATAGACAGCAATCTGTCGTGATCCTCCCAGAGACCCTGGAGCTGACAATTTTGAACTACAGCTCCCCAACCTCTGAGACTCGCGTCTGTGATTAGCACTATCCAATTCCAGACGCCTAACAGAGTTCCTGCGGTTAGATTGTGTACTTGGAGCCACCAGAGTACAGAAACTCTGGCCCGTGGAGACAACCTCACTCTCTAGTGAAACTGCAGATGCGAGGCCGACCACTGTGCGAGCACATGCAGTTGAAAAGGAAGTGGAACAGAAGCGCTGTGAAAGCCGCCACTATTGTGCCTAACAGGCGAATGCACAAACATACCGAGGCTTGAGCACTAATCGTACCAGATGACTAATAGTCTGTACTTTCCGTTTTGGTAGACAAATTCCTCGATCTACCGTATCGAGAATCATTCCTAGGAAATGAAGTCGTTGAGACGGAATCCGATGTGAGTTCTTGAACATGACAAACCAACCGTGCTGAACCAGCACATTGTACCTTAGCAACGCATGTTGAAGGCGCATTTGGTTGAGACGGAGCTTTGATAAGCCAATCGTCTAAGTACGGAACTATTATCACTTACAGGAATATGATATGAGCCATCAAAACATACATCACTTTGGTGAATACCCTAAGCGCTGACGAGAGGGCAAACGGTAGAGCCTGAAACTGATAATGGATCTGCCGTATTGCAAACGCAAGAACCTCTGAAGAGGTGGCCAAATCGGAATGCGTAAGTACGCATCCTCGAGATCCAGCGCAATCATGAATTCCTGTGGCTCTAAACCTGCAAGTACTGTCCGCAGAGATTCCATCTTGAATCTGTAGTAAGTATGCAATATTGGCCTGACCAAGCCATCCGGCTTTGGTACCACAACAGACTGTAATAATAACCGTGACCTTGTTGGTGTACAGGGACCGGAATCAAAACTGCCGACTCCAGAGAGTGAATGGCAATTTACCGAACCGCCCTCTTCCTACACAGGCAGTCCTGTGTTGAAAAACCGCAGAGGCGGTAGACTGCTTTTAACACTAAATTGCGGATCCACCCATCTGTGGATATCTGCAACCATGGCAAATGAAACGTCTGAAGGCGTGCTCCCACAACTGGAGCACCGAGATGGGCTGGGAGCCCGTTATGCCACTGGCTTGCCGGTCACCATAGCGTCCGGACGACTGGCGTTGGTTTGTTGAAAACCACGTCCTCGACCACCAGGCGTGGCTGTTCGTCTACCACGGCCTCGAAAGGGCTGAAGTCTAAAGGATTCGAACGCTGGTCCAGAGTATCCCGTGAAAAATACCTTTGTCCAAATCAGGACCAAACAACCTTCGCATAAGGTAATGCTTCTATTCTTCTCTCGACCTTTGCCTCCGCCTGCTAAGGACGCAGCCAGAGCGCTTGTCGTGCCACAACGAGTGACGCTGAATGGCGAGAACTGACTAGGCAGACGTCCGTAGAAGCTGTACATAGATAATAAGCAACTTCGCAGATTTGATCAGCGAGAAGCATAAGGTGGACGTTTTGTAGGGCGGACCCGAGTCCTGTTATCCAGACAAGCAACGCCGTAGTTACCCAAATGCCAACCAAACACGGTCGAAGCAACACCCCTGCTGCTGTATACAGCGACTCTAGCATAGCTCCCATGGAGATGTCACTGACTTTGGAAACGGGTACCTAGACGGAAATCGGCGAGGTTTCGAAACCTGTGTATCAGGATCCTATTAACATCTTATTTAGAGATTCCACGCTGGAGATCTGTGGCCTAGTAAAGACCACCTTATAAATTGTCAGAGCCTCTTCAGTTCCTGTAAACTTCAGAGTCTGACGCACCCACACTATCTGACTGCTGGTCTATTCACCCTTCCCACATTCATCTTGCGCAGTTAGGCCTGGCATAGAATCGTCAGGATTGCAACATAGCAGAAACTGGGAATTTATAAGGCAAATGAAAACTATCTTTGCAAAAGAGGAGATGAAATGGGAGTATAAAATATACTGTGCATGTGGTAGAACTCACCGGGAACCAACTGGTACAGACATTGCAGTGAAACAACTTTTCCGTCTTTGCTGGTGACTGACTTATTATGTGACCAGACAAATAAATAGACAAAGACAAACCAATTCCACCTCAGTAAAATTGCGAAAAAGTGTATATGGTCAAAGTGCAGTGCACGTGTCCAGACCATAAGAAACCTGATCCAAAAATTCCTACCAACACCCCTGCGCCATCCGGTGGAGCAGTGTTGTAGGACAGGAACGTTCTGGAAATATATATATATATATATATATATATATATATATATATATATATATATATATATATATATTCATAGAGCATGTGTTGTACCCATACTGTGATTATACTGTATAAGAGGCTATATTAACACTGAACAATTGTAACTTGTTCGGTGATTATCACAGTCAGCATGGCAAAGGGGCCATTTTAACATGCTTCCTGTTGTTTTTCCAGTTTGTAATTCTGGAACATTCCTGCCCTACATCTCTAAGCCACCAGAGGCGCAGGGGTGTTAGTGGGAATTTGGTTCGGGTTTCACATGCCCATGTGAATTGCTTTTCACATAAAGAATACTCTGGTTTCTCTTCAGATCGAATAAATCTTTCGCTTTTTACTAGTGATGAGCGGGTTCGGTTTTACTCGGTTCTCAAAACGGCATCTTATTGGCTCACGGATGTCACGTGTTTTGGATAGCCAATAAGATGCCGTTTTGAGAACCGAGTAAAACCGAACCTCGCTCATCACTACTTTTTACTACAGATTTCCGTTGAGAGAAACAACCATGAGTTTCATATAAATATGCTTTTCAGCAATAAAATATATATATATGATAATAACTTCAATAAGTCGTGCAAGTGTTTGTCCGTTGAGTATTGTGGTGTCTGACTGCATAGCGAGTAAGGCTCTAGCGCAGACTAAAAATAATTTTAAAGATCCTATGTTAAGCATTGGCAATTCAAATTAAAAGAGCGGTAATCGGAGTCTCGGAAGTTACTCCACCAGCACTAACGAAGGACAGTCTTTCCAAAGGGCCAATTTCCCTTTGGGTACCAGGGTGTTTATTTAACTGGTCTTATAATTTAATGCACGATTCTATGTCAAATCTCACACCGATAACTACGAGTGAGAAGGGTACATTAGTCCAGCACTCAGATAGTGCGGGGTTTTTGACAACCATACATTGCTAAATCCCAGTGAGTCAATGTCTCCATTTTTACAGAGACTGAGTAGACTCTAACCACTATTTAAGACGCGATCCGCCATTGGTAAATGCGTTTGTGTCAAACATTATAAAGACCCAAGATACATTTGGGTCACTAGACTATGTATGGAAACAATGAACTGTTAAAAGAAGCTGCAGAGTATATCTGTAAAGCTTCTGCTAACGCCGGTTACTTCGATTCTCACTTTTCATCGTCGCTAGTTTAAGCGCGACAAGGCCAGAGCTTGCTTGGTCCTAAATTTGATATTCAGCCATTACCGCATCCAGTATCAAAACGGAGATACTTGTGCCGGCGTTTAATCCCTTTAGACTTCAGTTTTTTCAAGGCGGTGGTACAAAACAGTCACGCCTTGTAACGACAGGACGCTACAGTCAGCAAGCCAGTGGCTTGACGACCTCTTAGGCCATCTCCATGTTCCAATTGTGGAAGCGCGTCTTTACACGTTACATTTGCGTTTCCAGACATCAACTCATGGATGTCTCAGCTATTTACAGATTAAAGGACAAGACTGCCTCTGTCGAACGGTTTGGCAGGTTGCCATTTAGTCTCTGCTGGTTTTCAGCTGTCTTTATAACCAGGCAGTAGTACACCAACAGAGTCAGGGTTACTTATTCCCCTCTGTTTGGGGTAACAAAACCAGACAGCTCCGTCGCAGTCTCAATCAGCAAGTCACTTACTGCAGTTTGAAAATGGATTTTCTGCGGTTAGTATTTGCATATTGGAGCCACAAAATTGCATAATTGCACTTGATCTTCACAATGCGTATTTACCCATTCCGGTTTGGTCATCACAGGTTCTAGCGTTTGCAAAACGCCACAACCATTAACCATTTCAGGTCTACCGTTTGGCTTCTTGTCAACGCCTCGGGTATTTACCAAAGTGATGTTGGTGATGATAGCTCATCTCAGAGTCCTGACAGTGACAATCGTTCCATACTTAGACGATCTGCTCATAAGAACTCTGTCTCAACAGAGTTCCTCTAACTTGCGCTACTAATGTATACTGCGGTGGCAGGTCAAGTTCAAAAACAATCGCATCGAATTCCGTCTGAACGACGTCAATTCCTAGGTAAGATTATAAATACGGTAAATCAAAGACATTTACCTACTACACCAGCAAGAACAAATGTACATCTAGTAATTAGTGCAAAAGCCACGCACACTAGCGGTACATTGGTGTATTCGCCTGTTAAGAATAATGGTGTGTTTTCAAAGCGCTTTAGTTCGCCGCCCTTCACTCGCGTTTCCCACAGAGGGGCGAGGGTGTATATACTCTGGACAAGAGTCTCAGAGGTTCAGGAGTTGTAGTTAAAAAAAAAGATCAGCGACAGAGGTTCTAAAACGGATCACGACAGATTGCTGTCGATAAATGTCCTGGAACTCCGTGCAATTTACAATGCACTACATGCTTCGCTTTCAGTCTGACCAAGGGCAGTCAGACAACGCAACGGGAGTTGCATACACAACAACCAGGGAGAACCAAGATGCCGCATAGCAATGCGGCAGGTAACTCGAATCCTCAATTGCCCAGAACACCATTATGTGATGTCAACGGGGTTCATTCCGCGAGTGGACATCTGTTAGACAGATGATCTCACCCGTCAGGATTTATATCCTGAAAACTGGACATTAAATCCAGAGGTGTTTCATATGTGAGCCCACAGAAGGGGTTACCCTCAGGTATACATGATGGCATCTCGCCACAATTACAAAAGCTCAGTATGTGTACAAAACGACAGATCACAAGGGCAGTGGCGGTGGAGTCTCTCACATTCGTGTGGTCATTCAGCATCGTGTATCTGGCTCCACCATTTTCCGCTGCTCTCTCCGTTGCCAAAACGGATCATAAGACAGTTCGTCACAGTCATACTAGTGATATCTCATGGGTTTCGGAGAGCTTGCTTCTCGAATCTCCAAGGAATACTTGCACACGATCTTGGCCAGCTCATAATACGTCCAACCTGTTACAACAGGGAACGTTCTTTTACCCATAGTTACCTATGTACCTATTACCTATGTACCGCAGCTGCGGTTGACGGGGTGGGGGTTCAGACCGCCCTCTTAAGAAAAGAAATAGGGCATTACAGTATCGGTTATACCAACCATGTTACGAGCTAGTAAGCCGCTTAAGGCAGCTCATTATTACAAAATTTGGTGTGCTTATATAGGTGGTAAAGCTCGGAAGTTTCCGACATCTTTCAAGTTACCCGTATTCTGTTATTTTACAAACTGGGTGGGATGGAGAACTGCGTTTATCTGCACTGAGGGTGCAGGTATCTGTGTGGTCAACTTATTTTCAAAGACGTTTGACTCTATTGCGTCGATACACACCTTTCTACAAGGTGTCATCAAAGTGCAGCCTCCATTTATCCCACCTACAGCGCCAGGCGACTTGAGGTTGGGTTCAGATTTCTTACAGTTTTCATATTTTGAACCCTTACAACAAATGGGGATTAAGTTTCTCACTTGGGAAAACATTTTTCTTCTAGCCTTAGCTTCGGCAAGGGTTTTGTTTTCATATTTGGGTGCCTTGTATTCCAAGCCACCGTATTTGAGTTTTCTCATGACAAAGCAGATCTTCGGACGAATTCCGCTTTCTTATTCTTCACATCAATATACCAATAGTGGTTCCTGTGTTGACAGCACATTCTAGAATTCTGAATGTGGTACACGCATTACGCGTCTATATGTCCCGAACGTCTACAGTACGTAATACGGATATGTTGTTTGTTCTCTATGATGCTGCCAACTGGGGTTAGCCAGTTTCTCAGCAGACATTATCCAGTTGGATAATAATGACTACAGGTCAGGCTTACTTTAAGGCTAGGTTACAGTCGCCTACGTCAGTAATAGCTCATCCCACAGGTTCTGTGGGAATGTCAGACCCAGCGGGTCGTGGAGCGTCTACAACGCGGCTACATAGCCTTCAGTGCACCACGTTTGTGCACGTTTACACGTTATGAATGGTTGCGGCATCAGCATCTAGCTTTGGCTGCCTACTGTTACAAGTGTCAAACAGCTCTCCCGCCCACGAGGGAAGCTTTGGTACGTCCCAAGAGTACTCCAGTGACCCCTAGTGGATGAAAAAGAAAATAGGATTTTGGTACTTACCAGGTAAATCCTTTTCTTTGAATCCATAGGGGGCACTGGACGCCCACCCAGAGCAGTTTTACCTGGGTTGTGTTAAGCTCACAGGAGCTTAGGGTAACACATTTTACCTGGTTTGTATTAAGCTCAAAGGAGCTTATGGTAACACATTTTCACCGATTGGTTCAAACTATAAAGGTCTATCGGTTATGCTGTCAACTGTTTAGTTGACATTAACGTTATGGGTCAACTTTGTTGTTGTCCGTTATGTTATAGGAATTCTCCATTGTCAACCTCTCTATAGTAGTTCGCTCAGTAAAAACACTGGGTTCGTACACTGAGGTACTCTGGGATATGGAGGGGTGGAGAGTTCTAAATTTAAATATTCAGTGCCTTTGTTCTGCTGCGCCGTCCATATCCCAAGAGTACTCCAGTGCCCCCTATGGATTCAAAGAAAAGGATTTACCTGGTAAGTACCAAAATCCTATTATTCCCCCCATCAGGAATACCTGAGATTCGCTGTACAGGATTGTCATTACCAATTTCAGACGTTGCCGTTTGGGCTTTCCAGGGCCCCGAGGATTTTCACCAAGATAATGGCGGAAATTATGGTGGTCCTGCGCAAGCATGGAGTCACAATTATCCCATACTTGGACGATCTCCTAATAAAAGCGAGATCCAGAGAGAAATTGCTGAGCAGTGTGGCGCTCTCTCTGAGAGTGCTCCAGCAACACGGTTGGATTCTAAATCTACCGAAGTCACAGTTTATTCCGACAACTCGACTAACGTTCCTACGTATGATACTGGATACGGAACAAATTAAGGTCTTTCTCCCACTGGAGAAAGCCCAGGACATCCAGAACATTGTCAGAGACCTGCTAAAAACGAAAAGGGTGTCAGTTCACCAATGCACTCGAGTTCTGGGATAAATGGTGGCGGCCTACGAGGCCATTCCCTTCAGAAGGTTCCATGCAAGGACTTTTCAATGGGACCTTCTGGACAAGTGGTCCGGGTCCCATCTGCACTTACATCGGAAAATAACTCTGTCCCCAGGGGCCAGGGTGTCTCTCCTGTGGTGGTTGCAAAGTACTCACCTGCTGGAGGGTCGCAGGTTCGGAATTTAGGATTGGATCCTGGTTACCACGGACGCGAGCTTCCGAGGATGGGGAGCAGTCACACAAGGAAGACATTTTCAGGGACTGTGGTCAGACCAGGAGTCCTGTCTACACATCAATGTGTTGGAACTCAGGGCCATTTACAACGGCCTTCGACAAGCGGAGAGTCTTCTTCGAAACCTACCGGTTCTGATTCAATCAGACAATGTCACAGCAGTGGCTCATGTGAACCGCCAAGGCGGGACAAGAAGCAGAGTCGCGATGGCGGAAGCCACCAGGATTCTTCGCTGGGCGGAAAATCACGTAAGCGCTCTGTCGGCTGTCTTCATTCCGGGAGTGGACAACTGGGAAGCAGACTTCCTCAGCAGACACGATTTCCATCCAGGAGAGTGGGTACTCCATCAAGAAGTCTTTGCAGACGTAACGCGTCTTTGGGGAACTCCTCAAATAGACATGATGGCGTCACGCCTCAACAAAAAGCTTCGGAGGTATTGTGCCAGGTCTCGGGACCCTCAGGCAGTAGCAGTAGACGCTCTGGTAACACCGTGGGTGTTCAAATCGGTCTACGCGTTTCCTCCTCTTCCTCTCATCACAAAAGTGTTGAGGATCATAAGACAAAGAAGAGTACAGACGATACTCGTTGTCCCAGACTGGCCTCGAAGGGCCTGGTACTCGGATCTACAAGAGATGATCACAGGAGATCCCTGGCCTCTTCCTCTGAGGGAAGACCTGTTGCAACAGGGGCCCTGTGTATATCAAGACTTACCGCGGTTCGTTTGACGGCATGTCGGTTGAACGCCGAATCCTAGCGAAAAAGGGGATTCCGGAAGAGGTCATGCCTACTTTAATAAAGGCTAGGAAGGAGGTGACCGGTAAAGCACTATCACCGTATCTGGCGAAAGTATGTGTCTTGGTGTGAGACCAAGAATGCACCTACGGAAGATTTTCATTTGGGTCGTCTTCACTTCCTACAGACAGGAGTGGATATGGGCCTGAAATTAGGCTCTGTTAAGGTACAGATTTCTGCCCTCTCGATTTTCTTTCAGATTGAATTGGCTTCTCTTCCAGAAGTCCAGACGTTTGTAAAGGGAGTGCTGCACATCCAGCCCCCTTTTGTGCCTCCAGTGGCACCATGGGACCTGAACGTGGTGTTGCAGTTCCCAAAATCACACTGGTTTGTACCGCTTAACAAGGTTGAGTTGAAATTTCTTACCTGGAAGGTGGTCATGTTGTTGGCCTTAGCATCAGCAAGGCGAGTGTCAGAATTGGCGGCTTTGTCACACTAGAGCCCCTACTTGATTTTTCATGTGGATCGAGCTGAATTGAGGACACGTCCGCAATTTTTGCCTAAAGTGGTTTCTTTATTCCATATGAATCAACCTATTGTGGTGCCTGTGGCTACATGTGACCTGGAGGATTCCAGATCCCTGGACGTAGTCAGGGCCTTAAAGATTTATGTAGCCAGGACGGCTAGAATTAGGAAAACAAAGGCTCTGTTTGTCCTGTATGCTGCTAATAAGATTGGCGCACCTGTTTCGAAGCAGACTATTGCTCGCTGGATCTGTAATACGATTCAGCAGGCTCATTCTACAGCTGTGCCGGTACCAAATTTGGTTAAGGCCCATTCCACTAGGAAGGTGGGCTCTTCTTGGGCGGCTGCCCGAGGCGTCTCGGCATTACAGCTTTGCCGAGCGGCTACTTGGTCGGGGTCAAACACTTTTGCTAAATTCTACAAGTTTGATACCCTGGCTGATGAGGACCTAGCGTTTGCTCAGTCGGTGCTGCAGAGTCATACGCACTCTCCCGCCCGATTGGATGCTTTGGTATAACCCCATGGTCCTTACGGAGTCCCCAGCATCCTCTAGGACGTAAGAGAAAATAAGATTTTAAACCTACCAGTAAATCTATTTCTCTAACGTCCTAGTGGATGCTGGGACTCCGTCAGGACCATGGGGAATAGCGGGCTCCGCAGGAGACAGGGCACATCTAAAAAAGCTTTTAGGTCACATGGTGCGTACTGGCTCCTCCCCCTATGACCCTCCTCCAAGCCTCAGTTAGGTTTTTGTGCCCGTCCGAGAGGGTGCAATCTAGGTGGCTCTCCTAAAGAGCTGTTTAGAAAAGTTTTTTTTTAGGTTTCAATCTCAGTGATTCCTGCTGGCAACAGGATCACTGCATCGAGGGACTTAGGGGAGAGATTTCCAACTCACCTGCGTGCAGGATGGATTGGAGTCTTAGGCTACTGGACACTTAGCTCCAGAGGGAGTCGGAACACAGGTCAGCCTGGGGTTCGTCCCGGAGCCGCGCCGCCGATCCCCCTTACAGACGCTGAAGAGACGGCAGAACGGAGGTCCGGAAAGCAGGCGGCAGAAGACTCCTCAGTCTTCTTGAAGGTAGCGCACAGCACGGCAGCTGTGCGCCATTGTTGTCACACGGCTCACTGACTCAGTCACGGAGGGTGCAGGGCGCTGCTGGGGGCGCCCTGGGCAGCAATATAATTACCTTTAGTGGCAAAATAAATACATCACATATAGCCATTAAGGCTATATGTATGTATTTTAACCCAGGCCAGTTTCTTAAAAACCGGGGAAAAGCCCGCCGAAAAAGGGGCGGAGCTTATTCTCCTCAGCACTCAGCGCCATTTTCCTGCTCAGCTCCGCTGGTGAGGAAGGCTCCCAGGTCTCTCCCCTGCACTGCACTACAGAAACAGGGTAACAAAGAGAAGGGGGGCATAAATTGGCGATATTTATATATTAAGAGCGCATATATAGTAAACAACACCTTCTAGGGTTGTTTATATACATTTATAGCGCTTTTGGTGTGTGCTGGCAAACTCTCCCTCTGTCTCCCCAAAGGGCTAGGGGGTCCTGTCTTCGATTAGAGCATTCCCTGTGTGGCTGCTGTGTGTCGGTACGTGTGTGTCGACATGTATGAGGACGATGTTGGTGTGGAGGCAGAGCAATTGCCGATGATGGTAATGTCACCCCCTAGGGAGTCGACACCGGAATGGATGGCTTTAGTTATGGAATTACGTGATAATGTCAGCACATTACAAAAGTCAGTTGACGAAATAAGACGCCCGGCAAACCAGTTAGTACCGGTTCAGGCGTCTCAGACACCGTCAGGGGCTGTAAAACGTCCTTTACCTCAGTCAGTCGACACGGGTACCGACACAGATGAATCTAGTGTCGACGGTGAAGAAACAAACGTATTTTCCAATAGGGCCACACGTTATATGATCACGGCAATGAAGGAGGCTTTGCAGATCTCTGATACTGCTGGTACCTCAAAAAGGGGTATTATGTGGGGGGTGAAAAAACTACCTGTATTTTTTCCAGAATCAGAGGAATTGAATGACGTGTGTGATGAAGCGTGGGTTAACCCCGATAGAAAACTGCTAATTTCCAAGAAGTTATTGGCATTATACCCTTTCCCACCAGAGGTTAGGGCGCGCTGGGAAACACCCCCTAGGGTGGATAAGGCGCTCACACGTTTATCAAAGCGAGTGGCGTTGCCGTCTCCTGATACGGCCGCCCTCAAGGATCCAGCAGATAGGAGGCTGGAAACTACACTGAAGAGTATATACACACATACTGGTGTTATACTGCGACCGGCAATAGCCTCAGCCTGGATGTGCAGTGCTGGGGTAGTGTGGTTGGATTCTCTGACTGAAAATATTGATACCCTGGATAGGGACAGTATTTTATTGACTCTAGAGCAATTAAAGGATGCTTTCCTTTATATGCGAGATGCTCAGAGGGATGTTTGTACTCTAGCATCAAGAGTAAGCGCGATGTCCATATCTGCCAGAAGAAGTTTATGGACGCGACAGTGGTCAGGTGATGCGGATTCCAAGAGGCATATGGAAGTATTGCCATATAAAGGAGAGGAATTGTTTGGGGTCGGTCTTTCGGACCTGGTGGCCACGGCAACTGCCGGCAAATCCACTTTTTTACCTCAGACCCCCTCCCAACAGAAAAAGACACCGTCTTTTCAGCCGCAGTCCTTTCGCTCCTATAAAAAGCGACCAAAAGGACAGTCTTATCTGCCGCGAGGCAGAGGAAAGGGTAAGAAAGGGCAGCAAGCAGCCCCTGCCCAGGAACAGAAGCCCGCCCCGGCTTCTACAAAGCCATCAGCATGACGCTGGGGCTTTACAAGCGGACTCAGGAACGGTGGGGGGTCGACTCAAGATTTTCAGCAATCAATGGGTTCACTCACAAGTGGACCCGTGGGTCCTGCAGATAGTATCTCAGGGTTACATGCTGGAGTTCGAAAGGTCTCCCCCTCGCCGGTTCCTAAAGTCTGCTTTACCAACGTCTCCCTCAGAAAGGACGTCGGTTTTGGAAGCCATTCACAAGCTGTATTCTCAGCAGGTGATAGTCAAGGTACCCCTCCTACAACAGGGAAAGGGGTATTATTCCACACTATTTGTGGTACCGAAACCGGACGGTTCGGTAAGGCCTATTCTAAATCTGAAATCCTTGAACCTGTACATAAAGAAATTCAAGTTCAAGATGGAGTCACTCAGAGCAGTGATAGCGAATCTGGAAGAAGGAGACTTCATGGTGTCCTTGGACATAAAAGATGCTTATCTACATGTCCCGATTTACCCCTCACACCAAGGGTATCTCAGGTTCGTGATACAAGACTGTCATTATCAGTTTCAAACGCTGCCGTTTGGGTTGTCCACGGCCCCTCGGGTCTTTACCAAGGTAATGACCGAAATGATGGTTCTTCTACGAAGAAAAGGCGTATTAATTATCCCTTACTTGGACGATCTCCTGATAAGGGCAAAGTCCAGAGAACAGCTGGAAGTCGGTGTAGCGCTAACACAAGTAGTGCTTCAGCAACACGGGTGGATTCTAAATCTTCCAAAATCTCAATTGACCCCGACAACACATCTGCTGTTCCTGGGCATGATTCTGGACACGGTTCAGAAAAAGGTATTTCTCCCGGAAGAGAAAGCAAGGGAGTTATCCGAACTTGTCAAGAACCTCCTAAAACCAGGAACTGTCAGTACATCAATGCACAAGAGTCCTGGGAAAGATGGTGGCTTCGTACGAAGCGATTCCATTCGGCAGATTCCATGCACGAACATTTCAGTGGGATCTGCTGGACAAATGGTCCGGATCGCATCTGCACATGCATCAGCGGATAACACTGTCACCGAGAACAAGGTTGTCTCTCCTGTGGTGGTTGCAGACTGCCCATCTGTTAGTGGGCCGCAGATTCGGCATACAGGACTGGGTCCTGGTGACTACGGATGCCAGCCTACGAGGTTGGGGAGCAGTCACAAAGGGAAGAAACTTCCAGGGCGTGTGGTCAAACCTGGAGACGTCTCTTCACATAAATATACTGAAGCTAAGAGCGATCTACAATGCTCTAAGCCTGGCAAAATCGCTGCTTCAGGGTCAGCCGGTGTTGATCCAGTCCGACAACATCACGGCAGTCGCCCACGTAAACCGACAAGGCGGCACGAGAAGCAGGAGTGCAATGGCAGAAGCTGCAAGGATTCTGCGCTGGGCGGAGAATCATGTCGTAGCACTGTCAGCAGTGTTCATCCCGGGAGTGGACAACTGGGAAGCAGATTTCCTCAGCAGACACGACCTTCACCCGGGAGAGTGGGGACTTCATCCAGAAGTTTTCCACATGATTGTGAACCGTTGGGAAAAACCAAAGGTGGACATGATGGCGTTTCGCCTCAACAAAAAATTGGACAGGTATTGCGCCAGGTCAAGAGACCCTCAGGCAATAGCTGTGGACGCTCTGGTAACACCGTGGGTGTACCAGTCAGTGTATGTGTTCCCTCCTCTGCCTCTCATACCAAAGGTACTGAGAATTATACGGAAAAGAGGAGTAAGAACAATACTGGTAGCTCCGGACTGGCCAAGAAGAACTTGGTATCCGGAACTTCAAGAGATGCTCACGGAGGATCCGTGGCCTCTACCTCTAAGAAGGGATCTGCTTCAGCAGGGACCTTGTATGTTCCAAGACTTACCGCGGCTGCGTTTGACGGCATGGCGGTTGAATGCCGGATTCTAAAAGAGAAGGGCATTCCTGAGGAAGTTATTCCTACTTTAATTAAAGCCAGGAAAGAAGTGACCGCACAACATTATCACCGCATTTGGAGAAAATATGTTGCGTGGTGTGAGGCCAAGAAGGCTCCAACGGAAGAATTTCAATTGGGTCGATTCTTACATTTCCTGCAAGCAGGATTGTCTATGGGCCTCAAATTGGGGTCCATTAAAGTTCAAATTTCGGCCTTATCAATTTTCTTCCAGAAGGAATTGGCGTCAGTGCCTGAAGTACAAACTTTTGTCAAAGGTGTACTACATATACAACCCCCAATAGTGCCTCCAGTGGCACCGTGGGATTTGAACGTGGTTCTAAATTTTCTCAAATCTCATTGGTTTGAGCCTTTAAAATCGGTAGATTTAAAATACCTTACATGGAAGGTAACCATGCTGTTGGCCCTGGCTTCAGCCAGGAGAGTTTCGGAGTTGGCAGCTTTGTCATACAAAAGCCCATATCTGATATTCCATTCGGACAGGGCAGAATTGAGGACACGTCCTCAATTTCTCCCTAAGGTGGTTTTGGCATTTCACTTGAACCAGCCTATTGTGGTGCCTGCGGCTACTAGCGACTTGGAGGACTCCAAGTTACTGGACGTTGTCAGAGCATTAAAAATATATATTTCAAGGACAGCTGGAGTCAGAAAATCTGACTCGTTGTTTACATTGTATGCACCCAACAAGTTGGGTGCTCCTGCGTCTAAACAGACGATTGCACGTTGGATATGTAGTACAATCCAACTTGCACATTCTGTGGCAGGCCTGCCACAGCCTAAATCTGTAAAGGCCCATTCCACAAGGAAAGTGGGCTCATCCTGGGCGGCTGCCCGAGGAGTCTCGGCATTACAACTTTGCCGAGCAGCTACGTGGTCAGGGGAGAACACGTTTGTAAAATTTTACAAATTTGATACTCTGGCTAAAGAGGACCTGGAGTTCTCTCATTCGGTGCTGCAGAGTCATCCGCACTCTCCCGCCCGTTTGGGAGCTTTGGTATAATCCCCATGGTCCTGACGGAGTCCCAGCATCCACTAGGACGTTAGAGAAAATAAGAATTTACTTACCGATAATTCTATTTCTCATAGTCCGTAGTGGATGCTGGGCGCCCATCCCAAGTGCGGATTGTCTGCAATGCTTGTACATAGTTATTGTTACAAAAATCGGGTTATTACTGTTGTTGTGAGCCATCTGTTCAGAGGCTACTTCGTTTGTGTTATCATACTGTTAACTGGGTTCAGATCACAAGTTGTACGGTGTGATTGGTGTGGCTGGTATGAGTCTTACCCGGGATTCAAGATCCTTCCTTATTGTGTACGCTCGTCCGGGCACAGTACCTAACTGAGGCTTGGAGGAGGGTCATAGGGGGAGGAGCCAGTACGCACCATGTGACCTAAAAGCTTTTTTAGATGTGCCCTGTCTCCTGCGGAGCCCGCTATTCCCCATGGTCCTGACGGAGTCCCAGCATCCACTACGGACTATGAGAAATAGAATTATCGGTAAGTAAATTCTTATTTTCTCCTAGTCCGTAGAGGATCTAGTGCGGAAACTCTGCAAGACTTGTATATAGTTGTTGCTTACATAAGGGTTCTGTTACAGTTGGAAACGGTCTTGGACCGTGACTGTTATTGTTCATACGGTTAACTGGTTATGTATGATCCAGGTTACATGGTATGATTTGGTGTGGGCTGGTCTGAATCTTGCCCTTGGATTTCTAAATCCTGCCTTGTATTGTCCATCTCCTCTGGGCACAGTTCTGTAACTGAGGTCTGGAGGAGGGGCATAGAGGGAGGAGCCAGTGCACACCCATAGTAAAAGTTCTTTTTAGGTGCCCTATCTCATGCGGAGCCCGTCTATACCCCGTGGTCCTTACAGAGTCCCCAGCATCCTCTACGGACTAGGAGAAATAGATTTACCGGTAGGTTTAAAATCTAATTTTTTTCCAGTACATTGGTTCCAAAATTCTGAATTGACCAATTGGCCGTTTTTTTGTGATTTTCAACTTCCTGGTTATAGCTTTGCCTGTTGAATGTTGACATTTTTTTATTTTTTTGCCAAAGCCTTGAAAAGCCCAAGTCCTGCCAGCAGCATTGTGTTCCACCTCTCTCATCTGACCAATGGTATCATTGATGAGACTGAAATAATAGAGCAGGAACCCGAAGATTCTGAGGATGAGAAAGGAGGAGGAGGAGTAGAAGAGGAGGAGGACGACGACAAGGATGATGATGGCAGTGAAGAGGTAGGAAAGTGGTAAAATGTATCAGCCATTACAGTGATGCCAGCATATAATAGCTCAGTTTTCTAGATAATTCGAAGTACACTAAATACCCTGACCACATATTGTCCTGTGTCTGCTCCATGGAGAGTTTTTAACTCATGGACATGCAGGATTTTCCTCCCATCTCAGTGGAAAAGGGGCTGGTGTAGGTTGGAGTTACTACTGCCTTTGTTGAATAGACTTCTGTACTTTCAAATTAAGCAATTAAGATGCTAAATATTGATGGGGACGGGACATCGTTGTGCTATCACAAAATATTTTGACTAATTTACTTAAAGTATAGCTAAGTTCCTGTTCACCTGCAACAATCATTTTCATTAACCATTATGCTGAGGTTATGACAGCCATAATAATGGGTTTATGGTAGAGCTCTGGCTCCATCTAGCTGCACCTTCCAGGTAATGCAGCTTAACGGGCATCATAGTAAAATGTATATTGTCTTCCAGGAAATGACTCTTCAGCTGCCCGAAGCTTTGGAGGAACAACCTGGTATGTATCAAATGCGAGCAAATCAACTTTGTAGGGAGACATAGTGTACAGTCAGATACTAGATAATATTCAATGTTGTAATGAAATGTTCTGTATATAGTGAAGCACAAGCTATCCTGTTCTCTACAGTAAATTCCTCCTCTTCCTATTTTCATAATGCTGGCTTATACTGTAGCTAGATACAATTTTGACTAACTTAAAGAATTCTATGTAACCATTCTACCTGAGAAATTCTCTAATCCAAGCGCAGGATTGGCAACACACTTCTATAGTCTTATAACAGGCTTTTTTAGATGTGTTGACCATTGACTGTTAGAACACAGAACCTCATGTTTATCTCTAGCAATTTTTTAGATATTTTCTAAGCATACTTACTGGGGAATTTATGAGACATTGGTGAATGATCGTGTATAGGGCATTAAATGTTGAAATTGATGCGGTTTTGGATCCTGATTGCCTCCGAAATAAACATTGAACATTTATTGTATGAGGGACACAAGTACTGTATTTCCATGTAGCCTGCAAATTTGTAGTCCTTTTCTGTCCTGTACTTGTGATTGGATTTCCCCTTGAGTTAGAATTCCTGACTGCACAATAGTGGAGAAATGAGTGTAATAAATGAACAAAATGTGACATAACCATTTTTTTTTTCCTTCTTTCTTTTACCATTTAGATTTGACTAAGGAAATTGCTAAAAAATCAGTCACTTTTGACAAGCTGGGAGTGGAGACTGATGATGCTTATGACTTTAATACGGATTTTAACTGAAAAATCAATTTGATCTAGATTACATGAAACGCTTGTGCCCAGTTTGGATGGCTGTACAGAGATGGTGGCTTGTACCTGGAGTTTTTGAGGCTATTGATAGACTTGGAAATGACAATTGTCACTGTATATAGAGTGGTATTGTATAACATGGATTCTGTGAATCTTAAATTATCCATTATGACTGATGTATGCAAAGTCTGGAGAGTATAATGCCTTATAATAAATACATTGTTCGGTCTTATCTGTACTGAGTGAATGTAACAGTGTTACAGTACAACTACAGTACAACTACAGTAACAGAGTAGTACTGGCTGAGTGGTTAAAGAAAGGCTGATCTTTGAAAGATGCAATAAAGATATGCACTGAACTACATTATACATGCGTTTTCACACAGTCCAGTGATTGTGCTGAGCCCCCCCAAAAAAGTGGGCCCCAGGACCCCTCACTTTTAAAAATTGTGGTCTTTCCGGTCTTTTTCTGGGTCCCATTGGAATGAAGGTTCGTATTCATCTTAATCTTGTTTGGACACTACAAAAGTGTTGCAAGGTGGGGGGATGGGGTGACAATGCTGCTAGGCTGTGTGGCATGCAGGACACTCCTGCACCAGAGCTGTAGCTAGACATTTTGGTGCCCTTAGGCAGAAAGTGAATTTCTGCTCCACCTCACAGACTGTAAAGCATAGGTAAGGCGCGCTGCAAAATTTTAGGGGCGTCACCACATAATAGTGGCAATTCACATTACACCACACAGTAATGCAGCTTATGCACACTGCACCAGGTAGAACCTCCTATGCACACTGCACCAGGTAGAACCTCCTATGCACACTGCCCCAGGTAGAACCTCCTATGCACACTGCGCCAGGTAGAACCGCCTATGCACACTGCGCCAGGTAGAGCACGTTATACACTTTGCTCCAGGCACAGCACGTTATACACTTTGCTCCAGGCACAGCACGTTTTATACACTTTGCTCCAGGCACAGCACGAGTGTGGTACTACCCTGCCAGCCCAAGTGGCATTATGCCATTGTGCACATACAGACACAGACTTATTATGAAGTACACAAACATCGAGACACACGTGTATATATACAGACTAACACAAGCTGCCCATCCCTGTTGCTGGGTGCTGAGAATAGCCGGTAACAGAGCTCTCTCCACTCCGCGTCTCCTGTTGCTGCCAAGCTCCATAGACACTGTGCCTGACGAGCTGTCTCCTCTCTCGACCCCCCCCCCCCTTCCCCTCCTCCTCTGCTGCCAGGTCATCACTGCTCTGTTATAGCCACCGCCCTCTCTGCTGTGTCGGGCCGGCTGTGAGTGAGGGGAGGCGGCAGCAATGTCTATCAGTGGCCCGGGTGGGGTGGGGTGTTTCAGGGGAGAGCTCACAGCAGCAATTGTAATGGGGACCAGTGACCTGGGGGAGAGCTCATGGCAGCAATTGTAAGGGGACCAGTGACTGGGAGGGGGGGAGCTCACGGCAGCGCAGCACCAATTGTAAGGGGACGGGGAGGCGGCACCAACCATCTCCACCCCCGGGCTCACGGCAGCGCAGCATCCATTGGAAGGGGACGGGGAGGTGGCACCAACCATGCTCCACCCTCCCTGTCTATAAGTGACCGGGGTGGGGGGCGGCTCACGGCAGCACAGCATCCATTGAAAGGGGACGGGGAGGTGGCACCAACCATGCTCCACCTTCCCTGTCTATAAGTGACCGGGGTGGGGGGCGGCTCACGGCAGCACAGCATCAATTGGACTGGGAGGTAGCAGGAGGATTCACTGGTCGCGGTGTACAGCGCTTCCTGTGGGACCCGCTGATTTTTGAAAACCGGGTCCCTTACTGCTTGTAACTTGTAAAATACGCGCTATAGCGAGTATTTGAGATCACTGCAGTCATAGTGGAGGTTATTGGGCCAGAGGTTCCCAAACTGTGTGCCGTGGCTCCCTGGGGTGCTTCGGGACACTTGCAGGGGTGCCCTGGGTTGGTGGTCCAGGACCAATTCAAATTATTCATGGTCAATATAATAGGCAAAACCAGTGCTGGTGGCTGCCAGTCATAAAATATGTGGTCAAACAGAAGCAAATCTTGTCCCTCACCACACAACTGACCCTAAGGATGACATATAAACGCAATCTACTTAATGTAATATTTCTTTCTAAATTTCTCAATAAGAAATTTTTAGCCTAGGGGTGCCGTGAAATTTTTTGGGATATTCTAGGGCGCTGTGACTCAAAAAAGTTTGGAAACCACTGTATTGGGCACACACTTTTGCTGCCAGGTGATGTTGTATGGCACATACAACAAAACACAGGTTTAGAATAGAAACCCCAGTAATACACTAAATATAAGGACTGGTAGTAGTGTGTCTTACACCAGTTATTTGTGTGATCTCACTCTGCACTTGTTCCAAAAGTGAAGGCATGTGTAATGGGATCTGACCTGCAATCATCTGCCAGGCCCACCTGTGCCGAAAGGTGGTCCAGAATGAACAGGTGGCCCATGCAGACAGGGAGATGACACAGTGGACTGGTTTACTGTTGACATACATTCTGATTTAGGTTAACCTAGAGTGTATACAGTATGTTGTATGCTTGTCAGCAGAGCCATATTTCTTTTACATCCTAGAGGATACTGGGATCCACATTAGTACCATGGGGTACAGATGGGTCCACTTTAAGAAATCAATAGTGTGGACTGGCTCCTCCCTCTATGCCACTCCCACCAGACTCCATTTAGAAAATGTGCCCGGATGAGCCGCTCCACGCTTAAGGAAGCTCCAGAAGAGTTTTTTACATTTTTTTTTCTGTTTGTTTTACAGGCATTGCTGGGTGGCACCAGCATGCCTGCTTCGTGGGACTTAGGGGGGAGACTGGCCCAACTTCCTAAAGAGTTAATGGTCCTGTTTTCCGCTGGCAGGACATGAGCTCCTGAGTGAGTCATTCGCAAGCCTCACCACGGCGAGCGTACCCACTCGCAGCACGCCGCCACCCTTAACAGAGCCGAAGATAGAAGAGTACAGCGCCGGTGTCCCGGTTAGCGGGTCGCTGGCGAAAATGGCGGCATCTGCCATTTCATCTTGGATGACCTCTCGCAAACTCAAACTAAATTTCTGTTTCATCCACTAGGGCACAGGTTCTCAAACTCGGTCCTCAGGACCTCACACAGTGCATGTTTTGCAGGTTTTCTCACTGAATCGCAAGTGAAATAATTAGCTCCACCTGTAGACCTTTTAAAATGTGTTGGTGAGTAATTAATACACCTGTGCACCTGCTGGGTGGCCTGCAAAATATGCACTGTGTGGGGTCCTGAGGACCGAGTTTGAGAACCTATGCACTAGGGCAGTGTTTCCCAACCGCGGTTCTCAAGGCACACTAACAGTCCTGGTTTTAGTGATATCCAGGCTTGAACACAGGTGACTTAATTAGTACCTCAGTTATTTTGATTTAACCATCTGTGCTGAAGCCTGGATATCATTAAAACCTGCACTGTTGGTGTGCCTTGAGGACCGCAGTTGGGAATGTCTGCACTAGGGGTCACTGGAGTACTCATGGGATATGGATGGTGCATTAGCAGGGATAGGCACATTTTAATATTTAAATGTGTAACCCCCCTTCCCCCTCCATACTTCAAAGTACCCCAGTGTTTTTTATGTGCCTCCTAGGATTGGACATATTGGATTCAGCTTCCAGCTATAATTTATTTCTCTGACGTCCTAGTGGATGCTGGGAACTCCGAAAGGACCATGGGGAATAGCGGCTCCGCAGGAGACTGGGCACAACTAAAGAAAGCTTTTAGGTCACCTGGTGTGCACTGGCTCCTCCCACTATGACCCTCCTCCAAGCCTCAGTTAGATTTTGTGCCCGGCCGAGGTTGGATGCACACTAGGTGCTCTCTTGAGCTAGAAAGAAAGTATATATTTAGGTTTTTTATTTTACAGTGAGACCTGCTGGCAACAGGCTCACTGCAGCGAGGGACTAAGGGGAGAAGAAGCGAACCTACCTGCTTGCAGCTAGCTTGGGCTTCTTAGGCTACTGGACACCATTAACTCCAGAGGGACTGACCGCATGGAACTGGCCTTGGTGTTCGGTCCCGGAGCCGCGCCGCCGTCCCCCTTACAGAGCCAGAAGTAAGAAGAGGTCCGGAAAATCGGCGGCAGAAGACATCAGTCTTCACCAAGGTAGCGCACAGCACTGCAGCTGTGCGCCATTGCTCCTCATACACACTTCACACTCCGGTCACTGAGGGTGCAGGGCGCTAGGGGGGGGCGCCCTGAGTAGCAATAAAAAGACCTTGGCTGGCAAAAATACCACAATATATAGCCCCAGAGGCTATATATGTGATAATTACCCCTGCCAGAATCCAGAAAAAAGCGGGAGAATAGTCTGCGAAAAAGGGGCGGAGCTATCTCCTTCAGCACACTGGCGCCATTTCTCCCTCACAGCTCCGCTGGAAGGAAGCTCCCTGGCTCTCCCCTGCAGTCTACACTACAGAAAAGGGTAAAAAAAGAGAGGGGGGGCACTAAATTTAGGCGCAGTATATATAACAGCAGCTATAGGGGACATAATTCAGTTAGTCCCTGCATTATATAGCGCTCTGGTGTGTGCTGGCATACTCTCACTCTGTCTCCCCAAAGGGCTTTTGTGGGTCCTGTCCTCTTAGAGCATTCCCTGCGTGTGTGCGGTGTGTCGGTACGGCTGTGTCGACATGTTTGATGATGATAATGATGTGGAGGCGGAGCAGTTGCATATAGAAGGGATGTCACCCCCTGCGGGGCAGACACCTGAGTGGATGGACTTATGGAAGGAATTGCGTGCACGCGTCGACTCCTTACACAAAAAATTTGACGACATGCCAAATGCGGGACAGCTGGCTTCTCAGCTCGTGCCTGTCCAGGTGTCTCAAAGGCCTTCGGGGGCTCTAAAACGCCTGCTACCTCAGATGGCAGACGCGGATGTCGACACGGATACTGACACCAGTGTCGACGACGATGAGTCTAGTCTAATGTCCACTAAGGCCATTCGTTGCATGATTGAAGCAATGAAAGAGGTGTTACAAATTTCTGATATAAACCCAGGTACCACTAAAAAGGGTATTATGTTTGGGGAGAAAAAACTACCCGTAGTCTTTCCCCCATCAGAAGAATTAAATGAAGTGTGTGAAGAAGCGTGGGCTTTCCCTGATAAAAGATTGGTAATCTCTAAGAAGTTACTAATGGCGTTCCCTTTCCCGCCAGAGGATAGGTCACGTTAGGAGACACCACCTAGGGTGGATAAAGCGCTCACACGTTTGTCTAAAAAGGTGGCACTACCGTCTCCGGATACGGCCGCCCTCAAGGAACCTGCTGATAGAAAGCAGGAGGCTATCCTGAGGTCTGTATATACACACTCAGGCATTATACTTAGACCTGCTATTGCGTCAGCATGGATGTACAGTGCTGCCGCTGCGTGGTCAGATTCCCTGTCAGAAAATATTGACACCCTAGACAGGGACACTATTCTGCTAACCATAGAGCATATAAAAGACTCAGTCTTATACATGAGAGATGCACAGAGGGAGATCTGCCGGCTGGCATCTAAAATAAGTGCACTGTCCATTTCTGCTAGGAGAGGCTTATGGACTCGCCAGTGGACAGGGGATGCAGATTCAAAAAGGCACATGGAAGTTTTGCCTTATAAGGGTGAGGAGTTATTCGGGGATGGTCTCTCGGACCTAGTTTCCACAGCAACTGCTGGGAAGTCAGCATTTTTACCCCATGTTCCCTCACAGCCTAAAAAGGCGCCGTTTTATCAGGTACAGTCCTTTCGGACTCAGAAAAACAGGCGTGGAAAAGGCGGGTCCTTTCTGTCCAGAGGCAAATTTGAAATCCTTGAACACATACATAAAAAAATTCAAGTTCAAGATGGAATCGCTCAGGGCGGTTATTGCAAGCCTGGACGAGGGGGATTACATGGTATCCCTGGACATCAAGGATGCTTACCTGCATGTCCCCATTTACTATCCTCACCAGGAGTACCTCAGATTTGTGGTACAGGATTGCCATTACCAATTCCAGACGCTGCCGTTTGGACTCTCCACGGCACCGAGGGTGTTTACCAAAGTAATGGCGGAAATGATGATACTCCTTCGAAGGAAGGGAGTTTTAATTATCCCGTACTTGGACGATCTCCTAATAAAGGCGAGGTCCAAGGAGCAGTTGTTGGTGGGAGTAGCACTATCTCAGGAGGTGCTACACCAGCACGGTTGGATTCTGAATATTCCAAAATCACAGCTGGTTCCGACGACACGTCTACTGTTCCTGGGTATGATCCTGGACACAGTCCAGAAAAAAGTGTTTCTCCCGGAGGAGAAAGCCAAGGAGCTGTCATCTCTAGTCAGAGACCTCCTGAAACCGAAACAGGTATCGGTGCATCACTGCACGCGGGTCCTGGGAAAGATGGTGGCTTCTTACGAAGCAATTCCTTTCGGCAGGTTCCATGCCAGAATCTTTCAGTGGGACCTGTGGGACCAGTGGTCCGGATCGCATCTTCAGATGCATCGCCTGATAACCCTGTCTCCAAGAACCAGGGTGTCTCTGCTGTGGTGGCTGCAGAGTGCCCATCTTCTAGAGGGCCGCAGATTCGGCATACAGGACTGGGTCCTGGTGACCACGGATGCCAGCCTTCGGGGCTGGGGGGAAGTCACACAGGGAAGAAACTTCCAAGGACTATGGTCGAGTCAGGAAACTTCCCTACACATAAATATTCTGGAACTAAGGGCCATTTACAACGCCCTAAGTCAGGCAAGGCCTCTGCTTCAAAACCAGCCGGTACTGATCCAGTCAGACAACATCACGGCAGTCGCCCATGTAAATCGACAGGGCGGCACAAGAAGCAGGATGGCAATGGCAGAAGCCACAAGGATTCTCCGATGGGCGGAAAATCACGTACTAGCACTGTCAGCAGTGTTCATTCCGGGAGTGGACAACTGGGAAGCAGACTTTCTCAGCAGGCACGACCTCCACCCGGGAGAGTGGGGACTTCATCCAGAAGTCTTCACGCTGATTGTAAATCGATGGGAACGTCCACAAGTGGACATGATGGCGTCCCGCCTAAACAAAAAACTAGAGAGATATTGCGCCAGGTCAAGGGACCCTCAGGCGATAGCTGTGGACGCTCTGGTGACACCGTGGGTGTACCAGTCAGTTTATGTGTTCCCTCCTCTGCCTCTCATACCAAGGGTACTGAGAATAATAAGAAAACGAGGAGTAAGAACAATACTCGTGGTTCCGGATTGGCCAAGACGAGCGTGGTACCCGGAACTTCAAGAGATGATCTCAGAGGACCCATGGCCTCTGCCGCTCAGACAGGATCTGCTGCAGCAGGGGCCCTGTCTGTTCCAAGACTTACCGCGGCTGCGTTTGACGGCATGGCGGTTGAACGCCGGATCCTGAAGGAAAAGGGCATTCCGGAGGAAGTCATTCCTACGCTGATTAAAGCCAGGAAAGATGTAACTGCAAAGCATTATCACCGCATATGGCGGAAATATGTTGCTTGGTGTGAGGCCAAAAAGGCCCCAACAGAGGAATTTCAACTAGGTCGATTTCTGCATTTCCTACAAGCAGGAGTGACTATGGGCCTGAAATTAGGCTCCATTAAGGTACAGATCTCGGCTCTGTCGATTTTCTTCCAGAAAGAACTGGCTTCATTGCCTGAAGTTCAGACGTTTGTGAAGGGAGTGCTGCATATTCAGCCCCCGTTTGTGCCTCCAGTGGCACCTTGGGATCTCAACGTGGTGTTGAGTTTCTTAAAATCACATTGGTTTGAGCCACTTAAAACCGTGGATCTAAAATATCTCACGTGGAAAGTGGTCATGTTATTGGCCTTGGCTTCGGCCAGGCGTGTGTCAGAATTGGCGGCTTTGTCATGTAAAAGCCCTTATCTGATTTTCCATATGGATAGGGCAGAATTGAGGTCTCGTCCTCAGTTTCTCCCTAAGGTGGTATCAGCTTTTCACTTGAACCAACCTATTGTGGTGCCTGCGGCTACTAAGGACTTGGTGGATTCCAAGTTGCTGGACGTATTCAGGGCCTTGAAAATTTATGTTTCCAGGACGGCTGGAGTCAGGAAAACTGACTCGCTATTTATCCTGTATGCACCCAACAAGCTGGGTGCTCCTGCTTCTAAGCAGACTATTGCTCGCTGGATTTGTAGCACAATTCAGCAGGCGCATTCTGCGGCTGGACTGCCGCATCCTAAATCAGTAAAAGCCCATTCCACAAGGAAGGTGGGCTCATCTTTACAACTTTGCCGAGCTGCTACTTGGTCAGGGGCAAACACGTTTGCAAAATTCTACAGATTTGATACCCTGGCTGAGGAGGACCTTGAGTTCTCTCATTCGGTGCTGCAGAGTCATCCGCACTCTCCCACCCGTTTGGGAGCTTTGGTATAATCCCCATGGTCCTTTCGGAGTTCCCAGCATCCACTAGGACGTCAGAGAAAATAAGATTTTACTCACCGGTAAATCTATTTCTCGTAGTCCGTAGTGGATGCTGGGCGCCCGTCCCAAGTGCGGATTGTCTGCAATACTTGTACATAGTTACTGTTAACTAAAGGGTTATTGTTGAGCCATCTGTTGAGAGGCTCAGTTGTTTTCATACTGTTAAACTGGGTATTGTATCACGAGTTGTACAGTGTGATTGGTGTGGCTGGTATGAGTCTTACCCGGGATTCAAAATCCTTCCTTATTATGTCAGCTCGTCCGGGCACAGTGTCCTAACTGAGGCTTGGAGGAGGGTCATAGTGGGAGGAGCCAGTGCACACCAGGTGACCTAAAAGCTTTCTTTAGTTGTGCCCAGTCTCCTGCGGAGCCGCTATTCCCCATGGTCCTTTCGGAGTTCCCAGCATCCACTACGGACTACGAGAAATAGATTTACCGGTGAGTAAAATCTTATTTTTTTACTTTTTCACCACAGCTCTTCCCAGCTTATTAAGAAGCTTGTGTCTGGGTCTGTGTGTACTGCTATGGGCAGAAGAGGCTTGTCGGTGCTCAATCAGAGGAGCCCCGCCATAGACCTAAATCAGCTTCAGCTGATTCAGCCTAAGGCTGCATCAGCTGATTCAGCCTAAGGCTGCAGGAGCTGGATGATGCTTGAAGGTAGAAGCCCCGTCAGAGCCTCCACTAACTCTCAAGGTACTGTTTTCTATGCGTTGCCTGGGACCTGAACACGCTGAGAGCTCTGTCCAGCCGCGGATGGCCACACTGCCGCCGCTGGCCAGACGCCGTTACCAGTATAAGGACAGCGGTCGCACACTGATCAAAGTGCGCTCCCGCTACTCAGCCCAGCCGCAGACAGCCAGGCTGCCGCTGCTGGGCTTCTGCTACCGCTCCCTGCCTTCCTCCGCTTTCCGGCTCCCTGCCGCTAGCTATGATCAGCGGGAGAGGAGGGAGTATAACCGCGAGTTGCGCTGATGCACAGGGGGGGATCCTTATACATTGGGCAACTTTCACTGCTGCCGCGGTCTGTCAGCAGTACACACAGCGACGCTGCAGTGGGTGAGATCGCGGGATATGGGAGGATGATACCCACAGCACCACTGCTCTGGGGAGGTTCATCATCACTATAGAATGACAATCCCTGGTATCTGGTTATTACATATGTGTATATATATTACATATATATTGTAATATATGCATAGGAGGTTTATTACAGTTAATGTCTGTGCGAGTGTTATCTAATGGAATCCACGTGCACAGTGTGAATACCAGTCCGCATACGGACATCTACCCTGATCCTATTTGGGCAAGTAGAAAGGCGGCTAGATCTAACTATATTAACACCATCTGAGTTGCGCATGGCTGCTATAACCAATGTCCAAGTCTTGCACTAACAGTAGTCATCATTTGTCGCATGTTAACAGTTTCAGCTGCGTTGCAGTCAGACGATTCAATGCCAGACCTTTTAACTATCACACAAGGCCACGAGTCACATAGTGAAGTTATTCATAGCCCAGCCAGACATAATCTCAGCAGGAAAAAAATATACAAATGGGGTGCGCTGTCAATAGCAGCTGGTGTAGGGGGTGGCAATCCCCAATAAATGTAGTTACAGAAAAAGAGAAAATAACAACTGCGTTCTGTTGTTCTAATGGGTATATCCCTCTATTCTCTCCAAAGATCAAAACAACATTAAAATAGTGAAAGATGGAACTGAAAACATATAAAAGGACGGTAGGTTTTAGGTTGAATTAATGACAGATTTAATAAAAATAATAATAATAATATTGTTTAAAAACATATAAGATTAGAACATCTGGGATCAACTTCGAAAACTCAGTTTGTGGGTCAAAGACATTCACTAATCCCCTTAGGAGAATTAAATAGTACCCCAGGCTAGGATTCTCTCCAGATCGTGGTCCACAAGTCAGATATTAGGTGAGTAGCAGCTTTTGAATGTCCCTCTTTTAAGCACACTGTGCAAGCTTTTTCATGCAGGCAGGGATTTTTTCAATCTCACCATAGCAGGTTGGGTCCAAGGTGGAGAGACCAATTGATGCCGTCCGGGTCAATCGTGAAGAGATGAGTCTCCAATTTGAAAGGGGATAAGTAGTGAAAATTGTCCAGCAATATCGTCTCAACGCGTTTCGCTGATGTTGACTACCAGCTTCCTCAGGAGTGAATGATAGAGCATGACCCAGAGCTCTTTATATACCCTGTACAATTAATAAAATTGCAAACACCTGTGTATTAATTAATTCAACTACCTAACCGTCCCAAAGAACGATAAAGACAAATATCATATAAGCCTGTATTCTGGTCTCACATGTGGATGTTTATAAATTTAATCAAAAACGAGATCTGGAAAAGTATAAAATTACTATGTTTATTCTAATGAGAATGATCTTTTGTCCGGTCATGTGATTATTATTCATCACATGATCGTTCACCAAGATCTCATTGGGTCAGATGGATCAGATGATTCATTCGAACTGAATTATGGGGAAGTTGGGCGGAGGAGCAGGTGCCAGTCCTAGCCATGACGGCGTCATCCCCACGCTCCGTAGCCGCGTCACCAGAACACGTGGTCACGGGGTCGGTCCGCGTCATACGGCGCGTGATCGACGTCCCGTCGTGACGTGAAGCCGCCACCCACGTGGTCGATACATGTAGATCACATGATCGGCCCGTAGACGTCATGCCCTAGCAACGCGGCCCGGGGCATAGCAACGGCGCAGCCAGGCTCCGGCCGCACATGCGCCCCCGTCCCAAGGAGCCCATTATATAAACGGTCACCAAGGTGATCTAATACAATCCAACAAACATGATATGTTCCCTAATGGAAAATAAATTGAAAAAGTAAATATATATATGTAAATATACTCTTCAGTTGGAGTTAATATATATATATAGATGGCATTCGAAAAACCAATTGATGCAATAGTATATATTTTTTCTTCTTAGATGTATTGGTGGTATATTTATATATTGAGAGAAAATATATATATATATATATTAATTTTGCCCATTTTAGTTTACATAAAAATCAGTATGGAGAGAGAAAAAAACATGATCATATAATAATAGTATACATGAAATGTAAATCTCGAAGAAATCTACACATGCATATATTCAATGAAAAAAAAACCCACGAAAGTGGAGACAGGATCTAAATATAAATATGAATATTAGGAGGAGAGAAAGACTGAACAAGAAAACGAGAAGTACATGGATACATCAATTGATAAATTACCTCTAAATCACTGAATTCAATTCAATCGCCTCATTGAGGCCATCAGGATATAATGAGTTACATTTTAGCATCCAATATACCTCTCTCTTACATAATCTGTTATAACGGTCACCACCCCTAGCTGTGGGGGGAATCAATTCCAATGAAACTATAGTTAAACTACTCGGATCATTGGAATGTTTTTCATTGAAATGACGTGATACACTATGTGTGGTACAATTTTTTATGATATTTCGTCGGTGTTCCATAAACCGGGTATGGAGGGATCTCATAGTCCTACCAACATAACGTAAGCCACACCCACAGCTCAATAGATATATAACAAATTTGGAGTCACAATTCATAAAAGATTTTAGAGTGTACGTTTCATTATTTTGAGGTAATTGTATTGAGTTTGTTTTTCTAGGTATATAGGAGCACATTGTACATCTTGTCTTTCCACATCTGAAGAAACCACATGGTCTTTGTACTAACCAACCCTGGTCAGCGGATTTGGCATTTGTTTTGTTCGCTCTAAGGTGGCTGGGGGCTAGAATGGTTTTAAGAGTCTTATTTTTCTTATAAATAACTTGTATTTTATCTGGTAGAAGTTTTCCAAGAATTGTATCTTGTTTCAATACTTTATAATTCCGGGAAATGATAGTTTTGATTTGACCAGAGCACCTATTGTATTTACTAATAAAAGCACATTGTCTCTCTTCTGATTTTTGAGCAGAATTTTTAGAGGCTTTAGAATATGTCTTTTTTTCTAAAAGATCTTCTCTATCCATATTAAGTACTTCTTCTAAAGCTTGTTCTAGAATATTATCAGGGTATTCTCTGGATCTAAAGGAGTCAATCATATCAGTTGCCTGTGCACGGAAGGTTTCTATCTCCGTGCAGTTACGTCGCAGCCTCATTAGTTGTCCCTTGGGTATATTCTTTTTCCAAGGGGCATAATGGGCACTTTTATAGTGTAAATAAGAATTAGTATTAACTGGTTTAACATAATTTGAAGTGATTATTCTATCCTCCACTGCTCTGAGGGTCACATCCAGAAAATCAACGCGTTCCTGACTATATGTGAAGGTGAAAGATAAATTATAAGAGTTGGAATTAAGTGAGGAGACTAAATCTTGTGCAGAAGATAAATCCCCATCCCAAATAATAAAAAGATCATCTATGTATCGGCCATAGAAGACCAGGCTCCCGCCCCATCCGCCATTCCACAGATGGCGATCCTCAAAATCGCCCATGTAGAGATTTGCGTAGCTGGGCGCGAACCTGGTCCCCATGGCCGTTCCCATAACCTGTAAATAATATGTGTCCTGAAATAAAAAATAATTGTGATGAAGAATGAAAGAGATACAATCCCTTAAAAATTGTTTATGTTCCACACTGAGGTCTTCATCCGAGGATAAAGATTGACAAATGGTTTCAACACCTTTGGAGTGTGGAATATGTGTGTAAAGTGCTTTGACATCCAGTGTCAAAAAAGCATAATTTTGTTTCCAGGGAATTTTTGGGATCTTTTTGAGAAAATCTGTTGTATCCTTCAGATGTGACCTCAATGTGGAAACCCGTGGTTGAAGAAAGTGATCTATATAATAAGAAAGATTGGAGGTAAGTGAATTAATACCTGAAATAATAGGTCTCCCTGGGGGTGAAGTGAGGGATTTGTGAATCTTTGGAAGAAAATAAAAAGTGGGCGTGACGGGAAATGTGGGGAGTAGGAATCTACGTTCTTCTCTGGAGATGACCCCCGATGAGACAGCGGAGTCTAATAGAGAACGAAGTTCATTAATATAAGACTGGGTGGGATCAGTTTTAAGAACTGAATAAAATTGGGTATCAAGTAATTGTCTGAAAGCTTCGTCAATGTAATCTTCTCTGTTCATGATAACCAGACCGCCTCCCTTATCTGCCTCTTTTATAATTATATTAGTATCTTTAGTAAGATGTTTAAGAGCACTTTTTTCTTGCTTAGAAAGGTTAGAGCAGTGATAGGTGTGTTTTCGTTGTTTCCCAATAAGATCTTTGAAGTCTTCCAGAGTGATTTTATAAAAGGACTCAATACAGCTACTCTTGGCTGAAATTGGGAAAAATTCCGACTTGAGTCTGAAGGGATTAACAGGTTTTTGAAGATCAAAAATCTTACAGTATTCCCCAGATTCAGGTCTCTCTGTACTGTTCTGTTCCCACAGTTCTTTGAGGATGGAAAGCATGGCATCATCGTTAGAATCCAATAGTATAGGTATCGACTGATCTCCGCGCCGTTCAAGGTCCCTTTTGGCAAAGAATCTTTTACGGCACAGAGACCTGACGTACCGATTTAATTCAACATAGAGATCAAAAATGTTTGGTTCGTCTGTTGGTGAAAATTTTAAGCCTTTCTCTAATAGAGATATATCGGCTTGACTCAGAACTCGGTTGGACAAGTTGAAAATACTTCTTTTGTGTTTCCCATTCGTCTGAGAAGATGCTAGATTTTTCTTGGATATTTTCTGTTCATGCTTTCCTCTCTTGCCTCTGGGCTTATATCCCTGCCTCTTTTTGGGGTGTCTTTGTGGTGGGAATAATTGTATTTTGTTTTCGGGCGTGCCCCTAAAAAATCCCTATCCTCAGTGTGATGTTCCTGTGTTCCTCCTGAAGCATTGTCTCCATAGTGATTCCTTCTTGTTTGAGGGGGAGAAGTGTGATGATCTACATAATGGTGTTGTTCTCGCCTCTCTGTTTTCCTATAGCCCTGGTTCTTGTATTTGTTTGAATTAGAAGGGTCTCTAGATTGATTTCTAAAGGGTGGTCTTGATCGTAATCTATACCAATCTCTCCCTCTATTTTGAGCTGTTTGTTCTTTAGAGTGGGCCCGTTTTTCTATGTTTTTTTCTATAGGATCTTACAGAATTATTCTCATAATCATAAAGATCTCTCCTAAATTTTTTCTGTTTTTGTTACATAATATTTTGTTCATATCTTACAACTTTATCATTGACTGATCTATCTCTCTCGTTGAAACTCTCCTCTCTATTAAATCTCTCCATTGATTTTTTTAAACTATCTCTTTTTCGATACACATAACCTTATGTGACCTGTATTTAACAATCAATTTCATCATTGCAAGAGAACAATCATCCAAAAGTTTATCCCATTCAGTTTGATATTCTTGATTGTCTTGAAATATAGAGGATTTGAACAACCTGAGGCCTCTTGGTACCATTTTTTTGTCAATATACTGTTGTAAATTTGTACTATCAAGCCAGTTCCTAGATTCGGCTTTCAAGAGGTCCTCCAGTTTGTAGAAATCCTGTATCATATCAGATCTATCTGAACCCAATTTCTCAGTCTTAGGTACATCCATGTGAGACCAGTAGGCTTGTCTCCTATCATTACGTTCACTAATATTCGTAAAACAACTCATGACTGCAGCACCACCAGAATACCAAAAAACAAACAAGTAGAAAAAAATATACAAATGGGGTGCGCTGTCAATAGCAGCTGGTGTAGGGGGTGGCAATCCCCAATAAATGTAGTTACAGAAAAAGAGAAAATAACACCTGTGCTCTGTTGTTCTAATGGATATATCCCTCTATTCTCTCCAAAGATCAAAACAACATTAAAATAGTGAAAGATGGAACTGAAAACATATAAAAGGACGGTAGGTTTTAGGTTGAATTAATGACAGATTTAATAAAAATAATAATAATAATATTGTTTAAAAACATATAAGATTAGAACATCTGGGATCAACTTCGAAAACTCAGTTCGTGGGTCAAAGACATTCACTAATCCCCTTAGGAGAATTAAATAGTACCCCAGGCTAGGATTCTCTCCAGATCGTGGTCCACAAGTCAGATATTAGGTGAGTAGCAGCTTTTGAATGTCCCTCTTTTAAGCACACTGTGCAAGCTTTTTCATGCAGGCAGGGATTTTTTCAATCTCACCATAGCAGGTTGGGTCCAAGGTGGAGAGACCAATTGATGCCGTCCGGGTCAATCGTGAAGAGATGAGTCTCCAATTTGAAAGGGGATAAGTAGTGAAAATTGTCCAGCAATATCGTCTCAACGCGTTTCGCTGATGTTGACTACCAGCTTCCTCAGGAGTGAATGATAGAGCATGACCCAGAGCTCTTTATATACCCTGTACAATTAATAAAATTGCAAACACCTGTGTATTAATTAATTCAACTACATAACCGTCCCAAAGAACGATAAAGACAAATATCATATAAGCCTGTATTCTGGTCTCACATGTGGATGTTTATAAATTTAATCAAAAACGAGATCTGGAAAAGTATAAAATTACTATGTTTATTCTAATGAGAATGATCTTTTGTCCGGTCATGTGATTATTATTCATCACATGATCGTTCACCAAGATCTCATTGGGTCAGATGGATCAGATGATTCATTCGAACTGAATTATGGGGAAGTTGGGCGGAGGAGCAGGTGCCAGTCCTAGCCATGACGGCGTCATCCCCACGCTCCGTAGCCGCGTCACCAGAACACGTGGTCACGGGGTCGGTCCGCGTCATACGGCGCGTGATCGACGTCGTGACGTGAAGCCGCCGCCCACGTGGTCGATACATGTAGATCACATGATCGGCCCGTAGACGTCATGCCCTAGCAACGCGGCCCGGGGCATAGCAACGGCGCAGCCAGGCCCTGGCCGCACATGCGCCCCCGTCCCAAGGAGCCCATTATATAAACGGTCACCAAGGTGATCTAATACAATCCAACAAACATGATATGTTCCCTAATGGAAAATAAATTGAAAAAGTAAATATATATATGTAAATATACTCTTCAGTTGGAGTTAATATATATATATAGATGGCATTCGAAAAACCAATTGATGCAATAGTATATATTTTTTCTTCTTAGATGTATTGGTGGTATCTTTATATATTGAGAGAAAAAATATATATATATATTAATTTTGCCCATTTTAGTTTACATAAAAATCAGTATGGAGAGAGAAAAAAACATGATCATATAATAATAGTATACATGAAATGTAAATCTCGAAGAAATCTACACATGCATATATTCACTGAAAAAAAAACCCACGAAAGTGGAGACAGGATCTAAATATAAATATGAATATTAGGAGGAGAGAAAGAGTGAACAAGAAAACGAGAAGTACATGGATACATCAATTGATAAATTACCTCTAAATCACTGAATTCAATTCAATCGCCTCATTGAGGCCATCAGGATATAATGAGTTACATTTTAGCATCCAATATACCTCTCTCTTACATAATCTGTTATAACGGTCACCACCCCTAGCTGTGGGGGGAATCAATTCCAATGAAACTATAGTTAAACTACTCGGATCATTGGAATGTTTTTCATTGAAATGACGTGATACACTATGTGTGGTACAATTTTTTATGATATTTCGTCGGTGTTCCATAAACCGGGTATGGAGGGATCTCGTAGTCCTACCAACATAACGTAAGCCACACCCACAGCTCAATAGATATATAACAAATTTGGAGTCACAATTCATAAAAGATTTTAGAGTGTACGTTTCATTATTTTGAGGTAATTGTAGTGAGTTTGTTTCTCTAGGTATATAGGAGCACATTGTACATCTTGTCTTTCCACATCTGAAGAAACCACATGGTCTTTGTACCAACCAATAATCTCAGCAGGCCAGCGCAAGGTTCTGAATTTTTACTGACACTAAGGAACCTTTCTCTGACGTCCTAGTGGATGCTGGGAACTCCGTAAGGACCATGGGGAATAGCGGGCTCCGAAGGAGGCTGGGCACTCTAGAAAGATTTATGACTACCTGGTGTGCACTGGCTCCTCCCACTATGACCCTCCTCCAAGCCTCAGTTAGATTTTGTGCCCGGCCGAGGTTGGATGCACACTAGGGGCTCTCCTGAGCCTTTAGAAAGAAAGATAGAAATTAGGTTTTTTATTTTCAGTGAGACCTGCTGGCAACAGGCTCACTGCAGCGAGGGACTAAGGGGAGAAGAAGCGAACCTGCCTGCTTGCAGCCAGCTTGGGCTTCTTAGGCTACTGGACACCATTAGCTCCAGAGGGATCGACCGCAGGCCCAGTCCTTGGTGTTCGGTCCCGGAGCCGCGCCGCCGTCCCCCTTACAGAGCCAGAAGCAAGAAGAGGTCCGGAAAATCGGCGGCAGAAGACATCAGTCTTCACCAAGGTAGCGCACAGCACTGCAGCTGTGCGCCATTGCTCCTCACACACACTTCACACTCCGGTCACTGTGGGTGCAGGGCGCTGGGGGGGGGGGCGCCCTGAGAAGCAATAATAACACCTTGGCTGGCAAAAATACCACAATATATAGCCCCAGAGGCTATATATGTGGAAAATACCCCTGCCAGAATATAGGAAAAAGCGGGAGAATAGTCCGCGGAAAAGGGGCGGAGCTATCTCCCTCAGCACACTGGCGCCATTTCTCCTTCACAGATCCGCTGGAAGGAAGCTCCCTGGCTCTCCCCTGCAGTCTACACTACAGAAAAGGGTAAAAAAGAGAGGGGGGGCACTAAATTTAGGCGCAGTATACAGTTATATAGAAAAAGCAGCTATAGGGGACATAACTCAGTTAGTCCCTGCATTATATAGCGCTCTGGTGTGTGCTGGCATACTCTCACTCTGTCCCCCCAAAGGGCTTTTGTGGGTCCTGTCCTCTGTTGGAGCATTCCCTGTGTGTGTGCGGTGTGTCGGTACGGCTGTGTCGACATGTTTGATGAGGATAATGATGTGGAGACGGAGCAGATGCCTTTAGAAGGGATGTCACCCCCTGCGGGGCAGACACCTGAGTGGTTGAGCTTATGGAAAGAAATGAGTGCACGTATAGACTCCTTACATAAGAAATTTGACGACATGCCAAATGTGGGACAGCCGACTTCTCAACTCGTGCCTGTCCAAGCGTCGCACAGGTCATCAGGGGCTCTAAAACGCCCGCTACCTCAGACCGCAGACCCAGATGTCGACACTGATACTGACACCAGTGTCGACGACAATGAGTCTAACCTGATGCCCACTAAGGCCATTCACTGCATGATTGAGGCAATGAAAGAGGTGTTGCACATTTCTGATATAAATACAGGTACCACTAAAAAGGGTATTATGTTTGGGGAGAAAAAACTACCCGTAGTTTTTCCCCCATCAGATGAATTAAATGAAGTGTGTGAAGAAGCGTGGGTTTTCCCTGATAAAAAATTGGTAATTCCTAAGAAGGTACTAATGGCGTTCCCTTTCCCGCCAGAGGATAGGTCACGTTGGGAAACACCTCCTAAGGTGGATAAAGCGCTCACACGTTTGTCTAAAAAGGTGGCACTACCATCTCCGGATACGGTCGCCCTCAAGGAACCTGCTGATAGAAAGCAGGAGGCGATCCTGAAGTCTGTATATACACACTCAGGCATTATACTTAGGCCAGCTATTGCGTCAGCTTGGATGTGCAGTGCTGCCGCTGCGTGGTCAGATAAACTGTCAGAAAATATTGACACATTAGACAGAGACACGATCCTGCTAACCATAGACCATATCAAAGACTCAGTCTTATATATGAGAGATGCACAGAGGGAAATCTGCCGACTGGCATCTTAAGTAAGTGCATTGTCCATTTCTGCTAGGAGAGGCATATGGACTCGCCAGTGGACAGGAGATGCAGATTCTAAAAGGCACATGGAAGTGTTGCCATATAAGGGTGAGGAATTATTTGGGGATGGTCTCTCGGACCTAGTTTCCACAGCAACGTCTGGGAAGTCAGCATTTTTACCCCATGTCCCCTCACAGCCTAAGAAGGCGCCGTTTTATCAGGTTCAGTCCTTTCGGACCCAGAAAAACAGGCGTGGAAAAGGCGGGTCTTTTCTGTCCAGAGGCAGAGGTAGGGGAAAAAGGCTGCAACAAACAGCAGGTTCCCAGGAGCAAAAGTTCTCCCCCGCTTCTTCTTCCAAGTCCGCCGCATGACGGTGGGGCTCCACCGGCGGAGCCAGGTACGGTGGGGGGCCGCCTCAAGAATTTCAGCGATCAGTGGGCTCGCTCACAGGTGGATCCCTGGATCCTTCAAATAGTATCTCAGGGGTACAAACTGGAATTCGAGGCGTCTCCACCCCACCGGTTCCTAAAATCTGCCTTGCCGATTGCTCCCTCAGACAGGGAGGCGGTGCTAGCGGCAATTCACAAGCTGTATTCCCAGCAGGTGATAATCAAGGTACCCCTACTTCAACAAGGCCGGGGTTACTATTCCACACTATTTGTGGTACCGAAACCGGACGGTTCGGTGAGACCCATTTTAAATTTAAAATTCTTGAACACATACATAAAAAAATTCAAGTTCAAGATGGAATCGCTCAGAGCGGTTATTGCAAGCCTGGACGAGGGGGATTACATGGTATCCCTGGACATCAAGGATGCTTACTTGCATGTCCCCATTTACCATCCTCACCAGGAGTACCTCAGATTTGTGGTACAGGATTGCCATTACCAATTCCAGACGCTGCCGTTTGGACTGTCCACGGCACCGAGGGTATTTACCAAGGTTATGGCGGAAATGATGATACTCCTTCGAAAAAAGGGAGTTTTAATTATCCCGTACTTGGACGATCTCCTAATAAAAGCGAGGTCCAAGGAACAGTTGTTGGTGGGAGTAGCACGATCTCAGGAGGTGCTGCACCAGCACGGCTGGATTCTGAATATCCCAAAGTCACCGCTGGTTCCGACGACACGGCTACTGTTCCTGGGTATGATTCTGGATACAGTCCAGAAAAAAGTGTTTCTCCCGGAGGAGAAAGCCAGGGAGTTGTCATCTCTAGTCAGAGACCTCCTGAAACCAAAACAGGTATCAGTGCATCGCTGCACGCGGGTCCTGGGAAAGATGGTGGCTTCTTACGAAGCAATTCCCTTCGGCAGGTTCCATGCCAGAATCTTTCAGTGGGACCTGTTGGACCAGTGGTCCGGATCGCATCTTCAGATGCATCGCTTAATAACCCTGTCTCCAAGAACCAGGGTGTCTCTACTGTGGTGGCTGCAGAGTGCCCATCTTCTAGAGGGCCGCAGGTTCGGCATACAGGACTGGGTCCTGGTGACCACGGATGCCAGCCTTCGAGGCTGGGGGGCAGTCACACAGGGAAGAAACTTCCAAGGACTATGGTCGAGTCAGGAGACTTCCCTACACATAAATATTCTGGAACTAAGGGCCATCTACAATGCCCTAAGTCAAGCCAAATCCCTGCTCCTACACCAGCCGGTGCTGATCCAGTCAGACAACATCACGGCAGTCGCCCATGTAAATCGACAGGGCGGCACAAGAAGCAGGATGGCGATGGCAGAAGCCACAAGAATTCTCCGATGGGCGGAGAATCATGTACTAGCACTGTCAGCAGTGTTCATTCCGGGAGTGGACAACTGGGAAGCAGACTTCCTCAGCAGACACGACCTCCACCCGGGAGAGTGGGGACTGCATCCAGAAGTCTTCCAGATGCTGGTAAACCGTTGGGAAAAACCACAGGTGGACATGATGGCGTCCCGCCTCAACAAAAAGTTAAAAAGATATTGCGCCAGGTCAAGGGACCCTCAGGCGATAGCTGTGGACGCTCTAGTGACACCGTGGGTGTACCAGTCGGTTTATGTGTTCCCTCCTCTGCCTCTCATACCAAAGGTATTGAGAATAATAAGAAAGCGAGGAGTAAACACAATTCTCGTGGTTCCGGATTGGCCAAGACGAGCGTGGTACCCGGAACTTCAAGAGATGCTCTCAGAGGACCCGTGGCCTCTACCGCTCAGACAGGACCTGCTACAGCAGGGGCCCTGTCTGTCCCAAGGCTTACCGTGGCTGCGTTTGACGGCATGGCGGTTGAACACCGGATCCTGAAGGAAAAGGGTATTCCGGAAGAAGTCATTCCTACGCTTATTAAGGCCAGGAAAGATGTTACGGCAAAGCATTATCACCGCATATGGCGAAAATATGTTGCATGGTGCGAGGCAAAAAAGGCCCCAACAGAGGAATTTCAGCTGGGTCGATTTCTGCATTTCCTGCAAGCAGGAGTGAATATGGGCCTAAAGCTAGGCTCCATTAAAGTACAGATCTCGGCTCTGTCGATTTTCTTTCAAAAAGAACTAGCTTCAGTACCTGAAGTTCAGACATTTGTGAAAGGAGTGCTGCATATTCAGCCCCCGTTTGTGCCCCCTGTGGCACCTTGGGATCTCAACGTGGTGTTGAGTTTCTTAAAATCACATTGGTTTGAGCCACTAAAAACCGTGGATTTAAAATATCTCACGTGGAAAGTGGTCATGTTATTGGCCTTGGCTTCAGCCAGGCGAGTGTCAGAATTGGCGGCTTTATCATGTAAAAGCCCTTATCTGATTTTCCATATGGATAGGGCAGAATTGAGGACTCGTCCCCAGTTTCTACCTAAGGTGGTGTCAGCGTTTCACCTGAACCAGCCTATTGTGGTGCCTGCGGCTACTAAGGATTTGGAGGACTCCAAGTTGCTAGACGTTGTCAGGGCCCTGAAAATATATGTTTCCAGGACGGCTGGAGTCAGAAAATCTGACTCGCTGTTTATCCTGTATGCACCCAACAAGCTGGGTGCTCCTGCTTCTAAGCAGACTATTGCTCGCTGGATTTGTAGTACAATTCAGCTTGCACATTCTGTGGCAGGCCTGCCACAGCCAAAATCTGTAAATGCCCATTCCACAAGGAAAGTGGGCTCATCTTGGGCGGCTGCCCGAGGGGTCTCGGCTTTACAACTTTGCTGAGCAGCTACTTGGTCAGGGGCAAACACGTTTGCAAAATTCTACAAATTTGATACCCTGGCTGAGGAGGACCTAGAGTTCTCTCATTCGGTGCTGCAGAGTCATCCGCACTCTCCCGCCCGTTTGGGAGCTTTGGTATAATCCCCATGGTCCTTACGGAGTTCCCAGCATCCACTAGGACGTCAGAGAAAATAAGAATTTACTCACCGGTAATTCTATTTCTCGTAGTCCGTAGTGGATGTTGGGTGCCCATCCCAAGTGCGGATTGTCTGCAAAAACTTGTAAATAGTTATTGTTAACTAAAGGGTTATTGTTGAGCCATCTGTTGAGAGGCTCATTTGTTTTTCATACTGTCAAACTGGATATAGTATCACGAGTTGTACAGTGTGATTGGTGTGGCTGGTATGAGTCTTACCCGGGATTCAAAATCCTTCCTTATTATGTCAGCTCGTCCGGGGCACAGTGTCCTAACTGAGGCTTGGAGGAGGGTCATAGTGGGAGGAGCCAGTGCACACCAGGTAGTCATAAATCTTTCTAGAGTGCCCAGCCTCCTTCGGAGCCCGCTATTCCCCATGGTCCTTACGGAGTTCCCAGCATCCACTACGGACTACGAGAAATAGAATTACCGGTTAGTAAATTCTTATTATTTCAAATGATGGCGGTTTTATTGGATAAAACGCAGCGAGCACCTGTGGGGGAGTGTGTGTTTTCTTTATTCTTATTCTCTTATTAAGCCATTCTCTATACCAGAGTATATGACAATTAAGTGGGAGAATAACCCAACAGTGCATTCCTCTGTGTCAAAACTTTCCAATAGGTTAACTATTTCGGTCCCACCTGCAACTACACGTAATGATCCGTCAGAGCGTACATTCAAGCTATGCTAAAGGCAATGTATATGCTGTAGTTGGGGTTTGGGTTAACGACGTTCTAGTTGCATAGGCAACGTAGTTGGTAGCCAGATCTTGCCTTAGAACAGTGTCTACTTCTTGTTAATCACATCTGTAGATCTGCTGAGTATTTACGCATGGCTGCTAAAGATGTCAGCCAGGTTAGTTCTCTGATTTCAGCATCAATCTTTGTGGTTCACAGACACTTTGCCTAAACAGGTGGAGGCAGAATCAAAACTAGACATAGAAACATTGCCTTACACGGGCAATATGTTATTTACGCCTAAATTAGGAAAATTAATTCTCAGGCTATGGCGTGAAAGTCTGTTTTCCGGACATTGACATACCAGGTCCTAAAAGGAAACACGCTACACCAGCGTTCAAATCTTTTAGATCTCAGCCTTTTCAAGGCTATCCTACAACACAGTACACGTGGTAGAGGACGTGGGTGTCAATAAACCACTAACCGTCGTTCGGTCACAAAGGCTGCTGCCAAGCCAGTGGCATGGCGAGCTTTCAACTGTCTCGATTCTTCTTTTGGGGGAGCTTATCTTCAGATGTTTAATTTGATGTGATTGCGGAAATCCACACATCTGTGGATCCACAATTTAGTGCTCAAAACATTACAATATAGAGTTCCATTGTCTACCACCTTTGCGGTGGTTTTTCCAAGGCAACATCCAAAAATAGGCTGCCTGTGTCAGAAGACACAAAGGCAGTCCTGTAGACCGCAATGCAGTCTCTCGTAGCTTCAATGTTATTATTACAATCTGTTTGTAGTACCACAGCCGGACGGCTCGGTCATAACCATATTGAACCTAGAGAGGCTCAATCAGTACGTGACTTACTACATATTTAAGATGGAATTCCTGTGGTTAGTGATTGAAGGTTTACAACCACAGAAATAGTCATTTCACTGAAGCTCAAGGATGCGTACTTCCGCATTAAATTTTTTGACATATCAGGCATACTTAATGGGGTTTTTTTTGTACTGCAAACCTTTATCACTTTCAGGCAGTACTGTTTGCCCTCTCATCAGCGCCTCAGATAGTCATAAGGGTGATATCTGTGATAATAGCTATTCTCAGATCTCTGGTAGTGATAATGGTTCTATGCTTAGACGACCTTCTCATCAAAGCTCCGTCTCAACAAATACTCCTTCAAACAGTGTGCTAGTTCAGAACGATTGGGTTGTCAACTTCTACAAATCAAGCCGGGTTTCGTGTCAAGGAATTACATTCCTAAGAAACAAAAAGTACAAAGTATTAGTTCTCTAGTACAGTTTGTGCTCGATCCACAGGAAGTCTCTGTGCACTTGTACTTGCGACTGTTAGAAACATAGGGGCGTCTTTAGAAGCACTCTACTTTGGAAGTTGCACTCACGTTTTCTTCAACTGAATCTTCTCGCACAGTGGTCAGACTTTGTCTACAGATTCATCAGAGAGTGCGCTTATATCTAAGGGCCAGAGTATCACTATTCTCGTGCTACCACACATTCAATCTCACCGCGGAAAGACTGTTCCAAGTGTGGACTTACCTAATTCAGTTGACGGACGCAAGTCTCAGAGGTGGGGGAGTAGTAGTCCTACATAATCTATCATCACACCAGGAAAGATTACTGACAATAAATGTCCTAGAACTCAAGTCAATGTACAATACACGGCAACAGGAAGTTCACATGCTCCAGTCTCAGGTGGTTCTGGTTCAGTCAAACAACGCGACGGCAGTCGCATAAATCACCAAACAAAAAAGGGACTTGACGTCGCATGGCTATGTGAGAAGTGTATGAATCCTGATTTGTGCCGAGCATCACCAAGTGATATTGTCGGCAGTGTTCATTCCAGAAGTCGACTACTCAAAAGCAGTTTATCTCAACCTTCAGGCTTTTCATCCACAGGAATGGGCGTAAAATTCAGAGGTGTTACAGATATTAGGCCAGCAGTGCAGTTACCCACAGCTGGATCTAATGGCTTCTCGCCAACATCATCAAATACACAATATGTGTTCAAAACAAGAAATCCAAAGGCAGTGGCAGTGGATGCTCTCACAATAGTGTGGCCGTACAGCCTCTGGTATCTGTTCCATAAAACGAACAGTCATGCTAGTGGTTCCTCATTGGCCGTACAAAGCATGGTTTCGGATCTCTGCGGTTTACTTGCAGCCCATCTGTGGCCGCTGCCGCTACGTCAAGACCTAATACAACAGGGTCCATTCCTTTAGCCAAATTTAGTGTGGCGGAGTTTGACAGGGTGGCGGTTGAAACCGCACTCTTAAGACGAGAGGGCATTCTAATATCTGTTATTTCTCATGAGTCCTAGAGGATGCTGGGGTCACATCAAGAACCATGGGGTATAGACGGGATCCGCAGGAGATATGGGCAATTTAAGACTTTCGAAGGGGTGTGAACTGGCTCCTCCCTCTATGCCCCTCCTCCAGACTCCAGTTTAGAATTGTGCCCAGGGAGACTGGATTCACTCTGAGGAGCTCTACTGAGTTTCTCTGAAAAGACTTATGTTAGGTTTTTTATTTTCAGGGAGAACTGCTGGCAACAGTCTCCCTGCTTCGTTGGACTTAGAGGAGAGAAGTTAGACCTACTTCTAGTGAGTTTAAAGGTCTGCTTCTTGGCTACAGGACACCATTAGCTCCTGAGGGTCTGATCGCTAGGTACGCCTAGATGCTCGTTCCCAGAGCCGGCCGTCACCCCCCTTGCAGAGCCAGGTCAGAAGACAGGTGAGTAGAAGAAGCAAAGAAGACTTCAGTGACGGCTTCTGAGGTAACGCACAGCGATCGCGCTGCACGCCATGCTCACACACACAGCGGCACTACAGGGATGAAGGGCGTGGGGGGGGGGGCGCCCTGGGCAGCATATAAATCTCTATATGACACTGGCAACAAGGGACATAGTGCCAGGGCACTGTCCTAACCCCCGCCAGTATAAAAGTTTAGAAAAAATTGCGGGACTCAAGCGCGCCATTACGGGGGCGGAGCTTAGCCCTCACAGCTCACACAGCCCAGCGCCATTTTCTCTACACAGGCTGCAGAGACGCTCGTCCTTCCTCTCACTGCTGCATAAGTATCAGGGTGAAAAACGGGGGGGGGGGGCACAGTAAATTTGGTGCAATATATGTTGATTATAAAAGCGCTGCAGGTCTGGGGCATTATTTAGTATTTTCAGAACCGTTGGTGAAGCGCTGGGTTGTGAGCTGGCAAACTCCCTCTGTCTCTCTGACACACTTTAGGTGGGTCTGTCCCCTATATGCCCAGTATGTTTGTGAGTGGTGAATACACGTGTGACAGCATGTCTGAAGCGGAGTGCTCTTCCCAGGAGGAGGCTGTATTAGGGACACAAACGACTGTGTGAGTGAACCTGTCGGCACCGCCGACTCCTTATTGGGTAAATGTGTTGAATGCTTTAAATGCTAATGTGGCTCTTATTAATAAGATTGGATAAATCGGAGTCTCAGAACCAGGCATGGAAGAAATCTGTGGAGGATGTATTGTTACAAGTCCAGACCCCCTCGGGGTCACAAAAAAGATAATTTGCCCAGTTGGCAGACACGGATACCGACACGGACTCTGACTCCAGTGTCGACTATAGTGATACCAGATTAGATCCGAAATTAGCAAAGAGCATTCGGTACATGATTGTGGCGATAAAAGACGTATTACATGTCTCGGAGGACCCTCTTGTTCCTGACATAGGGGTCTGTATGAATAAGGGGAAGAAGCCTGAGGTAACGTTTCCTCCCTCTCATGAACTGAACACCCTATTTGAAAAGGTTTGGGAAAATCCTGACAAAAAGTTTCAGATTCCCAAAAGGATTCCAGTGGCGTATCTGTTTCCTTCTGGGGATAGGGAAAAGTGGGAGTCACCACCCATTGTGGACAAGGCTCTATCACGGCTGTCCAAAAAGGTGGCTCTTCCGTCCCCTGACACAGCAGCCCTTCAGGATCCGGCGGATCGTAGGTAGGAAACTACATTGAAATCCATTTATGTCACCACAGGTACGCTGCTCAGGCCAGCCATTGCATCTGCGTGGGTGAGTAGTGCTATCGAAAAATGGGCAGATTACTTGTCATCTGATATAGATACCTTGGATAGGGATAGCGTTCTCTTTACACTAGGTCATATCAGGGATGCTGCAGCATACCTAAAGGAAGCTGCAAGGGATATTGGCCTTTTGGGTGCAAAGGCCAATGCCATGGCAGTCTCAGCTAGACGAGCATTGTGGATTCATCAATGGAATGCTGATGCCGACTCTTTAGAAAAATATGGAGTCTCTGCAGTATAAAGGTGGTGTCTTGTTTGGTGATGGCCTCGCCGATTTGGTATCTACGGATACCGCGGGTAAGTCGTCCTTTTTACCATATGTTCCTGCACAACTAAAGAAAACACACCACTATCAGATGCAGTCCTTTCGGCCCAATAAATACAAGAAAGCCGAGGTTCTTCCTTCCTTGCTACTAGAGGAAGGGGGAAAGGAAAAAAGTCACCGGCAGTGGCAGGTTCCCAAGAGCAGAAGTCCTTCCCGGCTTCTGCCAATTCCACCGCATGACGCTGGGACTCCTATGCGGGAGTCTGCACCGGTGGGGGCGCATCTCAAACTCTTCAGTCAGTTCTGGGTTCGTTCGGCCCTGGACCCATGGGTTTTGGAAATAGTATCCCAGAGGTACAAACTAGAGTTTCAAGACGTTCCCCCTCGCCCATTTTTCAAATCGGCCTTACCAGCTTCTCTTCCAGACAGGGAGGTTGTACGCGACGCAATACAAAACTTGTGTCTAAATCAGGTCATTATCAAGGTTACCCCGTCACAACAGGGAGAAGGATTTTATTCGAGCCTGTCCGTGGTCCCGAAGCCGGACGGCTCGGTCAGACCAATCCTGAATCTAAAATCCCTCAATTTCTACCTAAGAAAATTCAAATTCAAGATGGAATCTCTCCGGGCGGTGATCTCCAATCTGGAGCAAGGGGATTTTATGGTGTCGGTAGACATAAAGGATGCCTACTTGCACGTTCCCATTTATCCTCCGCATCAGGCTTACCTGAGGTTTGCAGTTCAGGATTGTCATTACCAATTTCAGACGTTGCCGTTTGGTCTGTCCACGGCTCCGAGGGTTTTCACCAAGGTAATGGCGGAAATGATGGTTCTCCTGCGCAAGCAGGGAGTCACAATTATCCCGTACTTGGACGATCTCCTGATAAAGGCGAGATCCAGGGACCAGTTACTGCAGAACATTACGCTCTCCCTGACAGTTCTGCAACAACATGGTTGGCTCCTAAACTTGCCGAAAAATCAGTTGGTGCCGACGACGCGGCTGTCGTTTTTGGGAATGATTCTGGACACAGAATTACAGAGAGTTTTTCTTCCAGTGGAAAAAGCTCTGGAAATTCAGAACCTGGTCAAACAAAGAAACCGACAAGTGTGTCAGTCCATCAATGCACTCGGTTACTGGGGGAAATGGTGGCGGCCTACGAGGCCATTCAGTTTGGCAGATTCCATACCAGAGTGTTTCAGTGGGACCTGTTGGACAAGTATTCCGGATCCCACCTGCACATGCACCAAAGAATAATCCTGTCTTCCAAGACCAGAATCTCACTCCTGTGATGGCTGAACAGCTCTCACCTCATAGAGGGGCGCAGGTTCGGGATCCAGGACTGGATCCTGGTAACCACGGATGCGAGTCTCCGAGGCTGGGGGGCAGTCACACAGGGGGAAAACTTCTACAAATAGACATGATGGCGTCTCGTCTCAACAAGAAACTGCAGAGATATTGTTCCAGGTCGAGGGACCCTCAAGCAATAGCAGTGGACGCACTAGTAACACTATGGGTGTTTCAGTCGGTGTACGTATTCCCTCCGCTTCCTCTCATTCCAAAAGTGCTAAAGATCATAAGAAGAACAAAGGTTCAGGCAATCCTCATTGTTCCAGATTGGCCAAGGAGGGCTTGGTATCCAGATCTTCAGGAATTACTCATAGGAGATCCCTGGCCTCTTCCTCTACGAAAGGATCTATTACAGCAGGGGCCGTGCGTGTATCAAGACTTACCGCGGCTACATTTGGCGGTTTAGCTCCGGATCCTAGCCCAAAAGGGTATCCCCTGTGAAGTCATTCCCACACTTCTTCAGGCTAGAAAAGGGGGAACATCTAAACATTACCACCATGGGGTTAATTCTGAGTTGATCGCAGCAGGAACTTTGTTAGCAGTTGGGCAAAACCATGTGCACTGCAGGGGAGGCAGATATAACATGTGCAGAGAGAGTTAGATTTGGGTGTGAGTAGAGAAAGACCACCTTTCTGTCAAAGTGACAGTTGCTCCACCCCTTTCTCCTGGGTAACGCCTCCTTTAATATTAAATGATAGTGTTTGATATCGCTTTTATATAAATTTAATATAAAATTTATAGAGCTCGATATTAAACTGTATTAAAGATAATGGCTTTGAAAAGAATGTCACATATGACACACACAAAAAAAAAGATATATTTTAAAGTAACACAAAATGTTCTTACATTCCAGCATCTGAAACTTCATGCATGGCACATATGGTACTATTTAAAAATCACACTATGTCACACATGGTACAGGTTTAAAAAGCATAATGACTAATGACCGTGTCCATTTTCTTAGATGCACGGAAGCATCACACATGGCACTGATTTAAAAAGCATATTGATTTTAATGACCATGCATGATTAATGATGACAGCACAATTTCAAAATCCTTAGATCTACGGACTACCCATGACAGCACAATTTCAAAAGCCTTAGATCTACGGACTACCATGCTGTAACAAAAGCATCTGTTTATTATTAATGTACACTAAGTGTTAATCTCTGCAAAAGAACATTAGCACCACCTACAGGTCTATGTATTGACTCAAAATGACATCTTAATTTTAAACTATTGTGCTTTTAAATAAAAAGATATATATATATTAAACCGTATTAAAAGATAATGGCATTGAAAAGAGTGTCACGTAACACCAGTCGTAGAATGTCACGCAACGCAGCGCGTCAAATCAAGCGGATGAAAGATGCATAATACACAGTGTTAAAACCAGGTAGTTTTAGCGGCATTGATAAATATTATGTGTCGGTTAAAAATAAATTTAAAAGATCCGACGTAAGAAAGTGGTTACAAGAACAAGACGCATACACGTTGCACAAACCGGCAAGAAAAAACTAGAAAAGGAACATGATTTGTGTATCGGGTTTAAACCAACAGTGGCAATGCGATTTGGTTTCGCTGATCTGTCAAAATACAACGATGGTGTTAAATACATATTAACAGTCATCGATATATTCAGTAAGAGGGTGTGGGCTGAAAGTCTGACCGCTAAGAACGCCGCAACAGTCGCTAATGCTTTTGAAAAAATATTCCAGCGGGGTGCTGTGCCGATGAAGCTACAAACCGATAATGGTAAAGAGTTTCTAAACAGAAACCTAAAAAAGGTGTTAGAAAAATAGGTATAAAGCATTTCACGACCAATAACGATGTGAAAGTGGCTGTTATAGAGCGCTTCAATACGACTTTAAAAACACGCATGTGGCGCTATTTCATGGCAAAGAATACCTACAGATATATAGACGTTTTACAAGACTTCATACGCAGCTATAATAACACATACCATAGAACGATTAAGTGCGCTCCAAACGATGTGAATGTCTCTAACGCATTGAGTGTCTTCAAAACGACCTACGGTGATTACTTTAGAAGTAAGAAAGCCCCCGTTTGTTTAGGAATCGGTGACCACGTCCGTATTTCTAAATATAAGGACATATTTCAGAAAGGTTTTGAACAGAGTTTTTCTGAGGAGATATTTGTTGTCCATAGCGTGAACACTAAAGGGCTTAAGCCGCTTTATAAGTTGGCAGATCTGTACGGTGAAGTTATAACAGGTAGCTTTTACCCCGAAGAGCTTCAAAGCATACCAAAAAACTATAACAGGGTTTACAAAGTGGAAAAGATTTTAAAAAATAAGACGGTCAGAGGCCGAAAATACGCGTTAGTCAAGTGGCGCGGGTACCCCGCAAAATTTAACAGTTGGGTCGCGGCATCTGTGATAAAAGACATATAAAGCTCATCACTATCTAAACAAGACGAGCGATGGATGACAAGTCGTTCTACATAACCTTACCCAGCAACGCCTCGGCGGTTACTTTCCCGCAAAATAAGATTTCTAACTATACGACAAAGTTGGCTAAACCGATAGACTTAAATGGCAAATGGGAAGTAGCACTTACTGAGATACAATATCCGCACAAGTGGAATACATTGGATTTACAAGATTGTAGACTGCAATTATCATGGGATGGAACAGCGGATCAGCCAGTGGCGAGAGTCGCGAGTTTGTGCATTAAACCGGGTTTTTATGAAACAATCGAAGCGTTACTGAACGTAATCAACGCTGAAATTGTACAACTGAAACTGGACGTTGGATTAAGACTAACGTACAATCCGTTTGCACGCGTTGTAACATGCGACAGTAAGCTGTTGTATCAAATCCACGCCGGTTCTAAGCTGACATGGATACTGGGTTTACAACCTAAAACTAAGATTTCTAAACCATGCGCCGACATCAAAGGCGGCCAATATACGATGTACGTGTACACAGACATTATCGAACACCAACGGGTCGGGGATAGTTATGTACCGCTACTTCGCACTGTTGAAATGAAGGGTTATAACAATGAGGTGGTCACAATACGATACGAGAAGCCTGATTATGTACCATTGTGCAAAACACATTTTGACGCGATAGCCATAGAGATAAAGAACGACCAGAACGAGAACATGGCATTTAAGTTTGGGAAAGCGATCGTGAAGCTACACTTCAGACGCCGCAAAACTGAATTTTATTAACTAAGCAGAATGGTCGCTGTTAAAAATTATGGTGATCTGGGCCTCTACGCGCAATATTATAAATCTCAAGCCGGTAATGGATTACCAGGTTTTCACGGCAGCGCGTACATGTACGGCTGCGGTTTAGGCGGTATTTTTCGAAGTCTCTTCAGAAAAGCTGTTCCTCTTTTCCGGAGAGGTTTAGAGTTAGCTAAACCGCATATGAAGACCGCGGCACGTAATATAGCGAAATATGTTATCGAGCAAGCCACAACGGCCGTGCTGAATAAGATACACGAGGCGAACCAAGCAAAGCAAGACGGTTCAGGACTAATATATACAAGAAAAGGCGTGTCTAAAAGAAAACGGAAGCGTATGATAGCGCTTCCGCCTTGGGACATACCCTTTTTAAATAAAAAACAGAGACGACGCAACTCAAAGAAGAAGAGAAAGCCGAAGCGCTCCGTTGGTGATATTTTTTAAACATGTCTTTCATACACCACAAGTCCGTTGAATGTGCAAAAACAGAGCTGGATCTTTTTGACGTGCCCCCGACACAAACTAGCATAGAGAAAAGTCTATACGTCGAAGTTCAACCTTTAGCGGCGTTATCCGACACAGCTCCGCTTGAATTTTATATAGCAGCCAGCGGTGAACACTACTACGATCTGAACAACACGCTGTTGTACGTGACATGCAAGATCGTACGAACCGATAACACACCGATACCGCAAGGTGCGCGGGTCGCACTTATTAATTACCCAAAAGCGACTTTATTCAACCAAGTGGATGTAACTTTGGGCGACAGGCTCATATCACAATCCAACAATCTTTATGCATACCGCGCGTACATTGAGACTATATTGAATTACAGCTCGGATGCATTGTCAACAAAACACACAACAGGATTATTTTACAAAGATTCGGCTGGTGAATTTAACAACACGGCGCTGGATGGTCCGAATATGGGGTTCAAAAAACGAGCAGGAGCAACAGAGCAGAGTCGCACGGTTGAATTGCTAGGACCGCTTCACTGCGACCTTTTCCATCAACATAAACTAATTTTAAACGCCGTTGATCTGAAGATTAAACTAACCAGAAACAAAGACGCATTCTGCTTAATGTCGTCTGAAGCGGATGCCTTTAAAATACAGATCACAGCGGCATCCCTGTTCGTGAAAACAGTTCAGGTCTCACCAGCCGTGCGGATTGGGCACGCGCAGGCCCTGTTAAACGGTAACGCGAAATACGCGATTGACCGCGTTGGGATGAAAATCTACAGCGTACCAACAGGCAGTAGAGTGTTTAATCTAGAAAATCTATTTTTAGGTCAAGTGCCGAAAACAGTTATAGCCTGTTTTGTGGATAACGAATCATTTTCAGGAATCCATAACAGGAATCCCCTTTGCTTTGAACATAAAAATGTAAGTTTTGCGTCCCTTTATCTGGATGGAACACCGCACCCCGCCAAACCATTTCAACCCGACTTTGAACGCGGTAATGCTGTAAGAGAGTATATGTCACTCATACAGATCACAAATAAGCAGAAATCTGACAATGGTATACTGATTGACCGCGAAGAGTACCTCAGATGCTACACGCTATTTGCTTTTGACCTTTCACCAGAACAGGAGTGTGGAGAACACCTTTCCCTGATAAGAACTGGCAATCTACGTGCCGAATTCCGCTTTGCAGAAGCGTTGGACCGGACAGTCAATGTGATAATATACGCCCTATTTGATAACATCATCGAGATTAATCAAAGGCGCGATGTGCTGTACGATTATCTATAAATTAAATAAACTAACACTACGCTGCTGAAAAAATGAACACATTACAGATAAACTGTATTTTGTACGCTGTGCAAAGCACACGGCATATTTTTAAAGGAACGTATCCGTGCGATATGTTACCGGTCAGTAAACTGGCGCAATACCCCTGCGCGTTTGTAATCAATACGCATAGCAGCGGGCAGCCGGGTGAGCACTGGTTGGCCGCTTATTTTAACGAACAGCGTGAATGTTACTTTTTTGATTCTTACGGGTTAGCCCCTGACAGCCCCCTATTCCCAAAAGCTATAATACATTTTTTAAACTTGAATTCAAAAAGTGTTTATCACCAAAATAAGCAGTTGCAAAATTTTAACAGCACCATTTGCGGTCAATATTGCGTATACTTTATATTTTACATGTGTAAAAAATACAAATATGTGGATGTACTGGCCCGTTTTAGTGATGACACAAAACGTAATGATTGTTTTGTTTCAAATTTTGTAAGACATCTCCCAAGAAGCCATTGTCTGAGTCATTATGCAGATAGATATATACAGAATTGTGTAACTTGTAACCAACATTGTGTGTGAAGCGTTTTATGTACAACGCGGCATAACTATGGCACGTTGTACATAAAACGTTTCACACACAACTTGTGTGTGAAGCGTGTTACGTACAACGCTGTAGTGTTTGTTTAACTTGTAATCAACATTCTGTTTGATGCGTTTTATGTACAACGTATCATATCTATGATGTTTTTCTAATAAACAACGTTGTTTATTAAACTTTATATCGCGTGTTCGAAATGTCTTCCGTTTACAGCAATAGAAACAAAGAGCAAAATGTTGTTTTATAAATCATAAGCATATTTTATTGATATATATATATATATATATATATATTAACACGGTAAAGACACATTTAAAACATTACATAAAATATTATTGACATAAGTTAAACATTCTGGCGCAAAATGCCAACACAAAATACAGTGTATAAAAATAGTATAAATTAGTTATATGTTATAGTTTCAGCCACTGTGAATCCTAAATTAGATTTACGGATATTTTCCTAGGCAGTAAGTAACCGTGCGGCGTTGTTAACCCTGGGGGACTTAAAACATTTATTCGACCTTTGTTAAGGGTTTGTAGCGACATGGGCGATGTCATAGCGCCATCAGAGTCCTCCTGCTTCTCAGCTTTTAAGCGTTTTAAGCACATTCTATTTGCAGCATTGGCTACGACGGTTGAGGGAATATTTAATTCAGACATAGCCCGCATAAATTCAGGCCAGCCGTTCGGTATATTACGGCTCGACACACCGTGGCTTTGCGTGATGCTTCTTATTAAATCTAACATGTTGGAACCTGGCACAGCGATGCCTTTGTACAGAAACTCCCCTTTACTGTTCCAGTCTGTGATGTGTTTAGAGCGTGTCATTTTACTCAATAGTATTTCACAGTTTTTTTTATACCGGGCATTAACACCGCTCAAAAGCTCATGATAAACAGCATCGGGCGCAACAGGTTGTGTTGTGTTATTTGATTTATCAACAGATTTTGCAACGGGGGATAAAAGAGCTAAAGTTAACATTTCACTATCAGCCTGTTTACTCAACACCAGATATCTCTGCAACAACGTTGTATATCGCTTTGCTTTTTCATATTCTGATAAATCATTATTCTGTAGTATTTTCACGATCTCTACATCTAGACCGTGCATTGCTGTTTTACGTATGTCGTCGCTGTTCGGTTTGTTATGTAAACGGTCTATCTGATTCTGAGGCACCAGATACATTTTCTCAGCGTACTCCATCAGCGATTAGACAATAGTCCTGTAATTAGCAGTATAGCAAAACCAAGCAGCGAACCGATAAAACCACCCGACTGTTTAACCAACCTCTTCTTTTTTCCAATGGCACATTTCTTATTACATAGTGATTTTATAAGCTCTCGCTTCTTTTTAAGGTAGTTCAACTGTCGTTGAGACAGCTGTATTTTACCTTTAAGCGTGTTGAGCGCTATCTCACAAATAGCCGTGACTAAATAGTTTGAAGCGTTGGATAAAATAGCGTTTCTTTGGGTTGGTGTTGCTTTAATTAATGTTTTTAAAAGCACCCAATTACGTCTTATCCGTCCCGACATGTTCACCGTTGTTAGAATGACAACGAATGACTAAAGGTTGTACGGTTATAGCTTTATAGAACCGCGCTTCTTAATGACAAAAGCGACAGGTGTGTCTGGTGGGAATAAGCCGCTTCGTAAACGATAATCGTCAAGAGCGTTGTTTCTTAAATCAACCAGTAAATACCCATAAGGGGCCTCCGTCGCGGATTCATAGGATTCGAGAAAAAAACGATGTTTCGATGGGTACATTTGTCTAGCCAGAATGCCCACCTGCATTTTATCCCTGGGGTTTTTGAACAGGACCATATATTTTGTGTTTAAATGTATATATCTGCTCTTTTTACCTTGACAAAATATGTTTTGGACAAGGTACAGGATACTGAGATTACGATGGTGTACATACTTTGTGAAAGCTTTCTCAACCTCAGAATTATTACTAGTTGCGTCCATCAGATCATCAATCACTGTTAAATTAATCTTATCAGGGGGAAAAAAGTTGATCATCGCTAAAAGACTCTGGTAAACCCTCTATAAAACGCGTACCGAGGTAATCACACAGAAGTTGGTCGTATATAGGCTGCCAACAGGTGTAAAACCAAACAACATTATCAGGTACATGAGTCATATGTGTTGCAGTGTGCTGCAACAGCGTTTTCACAAAATAACTTTTACCCGAATTGGACGGACCCGCTAAAATACATGAGAAAGGGTGCTGAAATCTGGTGTCCATCTTAATAGCCGAACGGCAGTGTTGTGAAGTTGTCCGTAAGAGACCATTTAGTATAAACACACCTTTGCATCTTCTGTAAAGTACGCGTCTCTATCTGCCAGCACTTTTTCACACGTACTATACCGGGTTGACGGATCACAACTTTTTTCTGATCGTCGCCTTCGGGGTTTAAAGGATAATCTAAGACCAGTTCTTTCAGGCTGTCAAAGTTAACGTGCTGCGCATTATCAACATTGAGCGTTATACCTTTAACTTTTAAACAGGTCTTTCCGTTGTTTAGTCAATAACCGTATGACTTGGGTCCGGCTGAGACAAATTCTGTTATATGGGTGCCTGTGGGTAGTTCGCTGGTCAACTCGCCTAAATAATCACCCAATGGCGGGCTCCAGTCACCGGGTCTACTGACAAAAATTACAGAATCTGTGTCGTGATAAAGACATCTATCTTGTAATCTATACAGTAGTTTGTACAGTTCAACACGTGCATAAGCAGTTGTAAAGATGGCTATAGTTACATTTGAAATTGCGCCCCTGGTGTAATGGTCTTTGGCATACTTCCAATTTACCATAACGGTATCATCGTCAACAAAGTCCAAAGCGGACACATCATAGTACGGTAAGAACGCGTATTCAAAAAGTTTGTCGGGATCGGTCACTAGACACGTATTGGGCATGTTGCTACGTTGGCCAAATTTACCCCATAAGGAATTTAAAAACAATTTTTAAATTTGTCTTTTAGCGGGGGTTGATTTCTATGTGATCGGGTCTTAAAGACACGCCTTCATTTTTTTGATAGGCGTCTATATACTCTTGGCGTTTCACGGCGTCTGTATACCATTCGGGATAACCAGAGGCCTCTTGTTTATCCCTGAGGTGCGTTTTAATGTAACCTGAAAACAATTTGTCAGATCTCTCATCAAAATGCCACACCTCATAGATTTTACACACCATGTACCCCATTTCTACAGCCAAGTTTAGTTCCACGGTACACCATGTACCGATGAGTGCACGTTTTTCTGAATCATGAACGCACGGCTCAGTCTGTCCAGACTCGGCGCATGTGCAACATAATGGAAACATTAACTTGCCGCCCATTTTAACCGGCAGAACCGGAAAGAATAGACCACGAGGCGGGTGAACTTTAACCCTGGCAAAACCGAAATACTTTGTGACATCACCAAAATCCTTATAAATGATGCGTGGGTGCTGTATAGGATACGTTTTGGTTTTGTTAACAAAAGGGTACAGACTGGTAAAGTCAAAATAGTGAATTTTTTAATCACAACCTGTTTTGTGATACAGCTTTATGACGTTTGTGCGCCCGCCATAAAGAGCATCACGTGGCTCCAAGGGTTCGGGTAATTCTTTACCCTTCAGAAAAGCCTGTAGATCCGCATCAGACTCTAGCATAGACTTCCATTCACAACCCCAGATTTCACGTATCTGAAATCCACATTGTTTAAGGTAGTGCAACTTTACCTGCGTCTTGTGGTGTAATTGACCGTAGGTCGTTTTAGTCAGTTTGTTTTTATCATCGGCGTTGTAACAAGCACCACAGCCGTGATAAAAACAACCTTGGAATTCAAAAGCAGTGGGTGTGCCGTTAATCACGGCGTAACCATCCAGGCTGTATTTACCAACTTTCTTCTCGCCCCCTTGTAAAGCGCGTCTTATACTCACACCTTCTTTGTGCTCTATGTACATTAACCACTGTATGGCTGGCGTTGAGTAACGCTTCTGAGTCTTGTGATAGTTATCACCCGGTACAAGGGCCAGTGTCTTTTCCTGTAAAAATTTACAACGGTACATGGACATGCAGACGGATGCCAACGTGACTAATTGAAAAGCCTCGATGTGACGTTTAACCACAACCTTTTTTTTTTCCTTTGTTATTAGAAACTCCTGTTCTGTCATGGCTATAACAGCCGATCTGAAAGCATCACAAGCTTTTTGTAATATTTTCACATCGTCTTTACAATATCGTACGAGCTCTTTTTGATAGTTAAACGGTTTGTGTACACACTGTTTATACCAGGCTGTAAACTCAGATAATTCATCAGGCATCATGTATTGTGGACCAAAATACTCTATTGACGGCATAGTCCCTATGTAATTTTGGTTATCAGCTGTGTTAAAAAAATGTGGGAAATAACCTTTGGTTCCATCAAACCCCATCGCCTTTGGTAACTTGCTAAGCCGCATAAGTAAAAAATTTAAAGAGTCGATAAATCTTATCTTCAAATCTTTTACCGTGATGCACATTATGTTGCCGCCTCTAGATAATAATTCCATCTTTAATTTCTCCTTAATCAGCTGGCGCAGCACAAAATACGCATCATAGCGACCTGCATTATGGGCTATGAATGTGTAATGCGCAAATTTTGGTTTCATGAACGTCTTTACAAAGTATTCGATACACGCAACACCCTTAAACTCCCAGTCTTTCTCCACCGTTAATGTTAAAGCGTAACAGTAGTTTGGTATGTGCACACCCGTCTCCTGCATACACTCAAAATCATAAAAGATGTATTTCTTTGTGGGCTCTTCCGGCTTGATGGTCTGTATATAGCACAAATGGTTCGAAAACCCATCAACGAACACCTTACAGATGGGACACTTTAGGCCTCGGCAGTTATGATCTGTTCGCCGGTAGAGACAACACCTGTCACAATATACATGTTCAAGACAGGATATTTTGTGATCAAGAGCTAAAGCTTTGTGTAGCTCTAAACATTCGTTTGATCGACAAAATACCCTACACACCGAACACCTTAACGCAGTCACACCGTCGTCAATACAATCCGGCCTGTGACAAGCCTTACATTAGAAAAGACAATCGTGATTATTTCTATGATGATAAGCGCTATAACAACGGATGCAATAATATCGGGCTCCAAGAAACGCTCTGATATCGAGTATCCCATAAAAGTGACAATCGTGATATAGCACAAACAGCGTGTCTTTGTAACGGCTGTCCGTACAGTAATATTTCCAATCCCCTTGATTATAATAGAGGAGATTGATCGTAACATTTAAATAATTTTCAAAAAATGCAACATCGCTAAAGCTGACCGCTTTATCAAGCGGCAGATTCAAAGCTTTATGTAGTTGGATCGCTCTCTCCTGTATTACATGGTCATTGGCATTGTTACCTTTATCCAGAAGTTTACAGACGCTAGCGGCCAAACACAGGTTATTACCGATATTTCTGAAATCATACAGGTATCTTTTACGTTTATTAATTATTAAACTATAGGGTAAGCGGTGTAAACTTCTACCGGTCAACCCCCCTCCCGGCTTGTTCCTAAAAATACTGATCACAAAACTTAAACCTGTGGATTTTAAGAATTCAGCGTTACTTTGAAGCGCATTTGTAATCTGGTTCAAAAAACTGGCAGCGTCTAATGTTTCTTGCGGCTTACGATGCGAATAGATGGCGTTGTGTAACCCACCCCCCTTTAATCTAAGCTGAACGCGGTCGGCAGGATCCACGCCCGCAAGGACGCCATCGAGCATGGCCTGTATAGCAGTATGAACGGCTCGAACTCCCTCTACAAATGATTTAACCCTGTACAAATTAACAAACCGATAGTGGTTGTGGTACTCAACGGCTCTGAAATTCAGTCGTTGTCGTTCATAACTGTTAATTGCTTCTAAGCATACATGTTGCCGACCTTCGTCATTACCGGGTGACTCAACACCGCGTGCCTCATTATATATGGGGCTTGCTGTGATTCGTCAATCGGTAATGCTTGGGGTGGCGATTGATCTAAATCTACATGCATCGCGCTCTGCTCCCCGCCTTCCACATGTTCCCTGTGCCGCTTGCGCTTTCTCAATCTGGTTAATGTTGTTACAGCCTGTTTCACATTTGCACGTCGGAATAACTGTGAGATCTTGTATGTTACACAAGGTTTAATTCGTGGATTTTTTTTACAGGCATTTAAATTTAAAACACATTTCACACCATTGCCTAACATGCCTAGTCACGGCTCAGTTTCATTTATTTCTGCAAAATGATGTATGTTGGCTTTAATAAATTCAGTTGTCTTAAATGACCGATCTATGTATTTTGACATGACATTCATATACGTCTCAACAACTTCTTTAACAATGTCTTGTTTACATTTACCACCGTGGCTCACACCTTTAATTTGTTTTAACAAATATCCGGCTTTTACACCCATGTTCTCAACATCTTCCCGTATCTTACCCAACAACACGTAAAATTGTATTTCAGCGTCTTGGCTTAATTGTTCTGTATTTTGACTTCCATCAACTATGTCGGGCGCTATCCCGTGCGCCGGTGCACAGGCATCTGCCGATGCGTGTACCACGGCGGCCGTTGTAAAAATATTGGGCATTGATGTTACCCAATCAACCGTTGTAGTATTACCAGGAATTCCTGCAACGGCTGATAATACTTCATCAGAACTATTCTGCGGTTCTTGTGTCGTTGACTCTACACAGGGTGTAATAAGCTCTTGCCCATTTATGTCATCAATATCTGAAATCACAGGATTACCAGCTATGTGTCTTGTTTCTGTTTCAGAGCAATCCTGTGTATCAGGAATAGTGATTACATCGGATTGCGACAATTGCTTAGCATTACTTCTTGAGTCAACATTTGATAACACACCAATGCCTGCTATGTGTTTTGTTTCTGTTTCAGAGCAACCCTGTGTATCAGGAATTGTGATTACAGCTGATTGCGACAATTGCTTAACATTACTTCTTGAAAGACGCGATGCCCTCTTAACCTTTACAGTCTTTGTATTACCAGTGACATCCCGGTCTGCAGTGTTAAATGATGTGTGTTTTGATGTTACAGCACCATCGTTACTTACGCTTGATACAGTTTGTAACGCGATCCTTCTCCGTTGCGGCGTATCATTTTCGGAATACGACAATTTTCTTTTAAGATCGGTAAATGCTGAATTATGACTTCTCTCATTCGTTCTTGGTCGAGCCGGCCTTCGTTTGTTCGGGTTGATACAGCCGTTATGCACCCCCATAACCGATGACCTAGCATGCACCTGTAGGCTGTTATGTACGATCGACGGCGTTGCGAATTGATGGTTCTCCGTTTCAGCGGCTGTTGTGCATTTTGATGTTTTCCCGCTTGTACTAGGCCTGTGTATTTGCGCGACTGTATTACGACCTGCTGGTATCGTAGGATCATATCGTCTTGCTACAGCATCATCTGTAATACATATATTATAAAATAAATATAAACATTGATGCACGTAAATCAGCATTTAAATCACTGCATAACAATATACCATATAACAGTGTTTGATTACACACCTGCTGTTGCGAATTGATGGTTCTCCGTTTCAGCGGCGGTTGTGCGTTTTGTTGTTTTCCCGCTTGTACTAGGCCTGTGTATTTGCGCGACTGTATCACGACCTACTGGTATCGTAGGATCATATCGTCTTGCTACAGCATCATCTGTAATACATATATTATAAAATAAATATAAACACCGATGCACATAAATTAGCATTTAAATTACTGCATAACAATATACCATATAACAGTGTTTGATTACACACCTGCTTTATATTCCGATGCACGTAAATTAACATTTAAATTACTGCATAACAATATACCATATAACAGTGTTTGATTACACACCTGCTTTATATTCGAATGTTTGAGCCCGGCCCCCTGTCGAGTGGGGGAAAAACGGTCGCTCATCAACAGCATTGCCGGTCTGTATAGCTGTGTTGTGACAATATTCAGGTTTGTTCAATATGTCCCGCACAATACTGTCAGCCGTCGCATCATCCATTTTTGTGGAATCTTTATCCGGTGAAAAAATGAAAAATAATTATTACATACGGTATAAAATTAGAATAACATGAAAAAGAGTTGTATTATTGAGAATATAAAGTGTGTACAAGTGACAACAAATCAGCACAACGGTACAAGGTTTATTTTTAATTCTTTATCCAGTGGAAAAATAAAATAAAAAAATAAATAAAATAATTACAGGCCTTTAACATCATTTATTTTTAATTTATTTAAAAATATAAATCTTTTTCATTATTTTTTTTTTTTATTATTATTATTATTATTATTATTATTATTATTATTATTATTATAATAAGCTATTACATGTTACTCACAGGCAGGAGCCAATTCCAAAATATTAGTAAAATCTGGTATGATGCTGAAATCTGAACCAAACGGACTTTCTCCAACATCATCGAAATTCTCTGTGTTTGTGGTATCTGTCATTTAATTGTGAGAAATAAAAATGAGAAATATTTTTTTTAATTACTTATCAACATTGTATCCAGACTGTTGTACGTTCATACTATTTAAACTTTTAAAAATAAGTAAAAATGAACAAATTGTAGACCTTGGCTATAATTTCGTACTATTTAAACTTTTAAAAATAAATAAAAATGTGTCAATGGTATTTATAGACTTAGCTTACCATGGTTCATTTGATAACTTGGCAAATCATCATCTTCGGATCCGGATGTGCACATGTCGTTATCTTTGTTATTGATGTTCTGCATTGTCTGTCACTGAACCAATAATGAAAATGAGATACGATTAATATCAGTGTTCTATTAAACGATGCACACATTAAATGTGTTTGCTTTAAAATATAACGTTTGTATAATATGAGACAGCCTATAACATCTGTCTTCAAACGATTTACATGAATTAATACAGTGCCGGTGCATTCACAAAATGCGCCGCTAGATGGCACTATTACCACATATTTAAACATCCTTCAGTGAGTCACAATTATACCTAATTCACAGCCATATTTGTAAAATAAAAAATATAACATTTGTATAATATGAGACAGCCTATTGCATCTGCACTGCCACCCTGCAACACAATCATTAGAGCCATAATGATAATAATAATAATTTTAACCCCATCACAGCCCAATCATTAGATACATAATAATAATAATAATAATAATAATTTTACATCCTCACAGCCCAAGCATTAGATCCATAATATATATATATATATATATATATATATATATATATATTTAAATGTATTTCCAATATGCACCGCTAGATGGCACTATTACCACATATTTAATCTGCATCCCTGCAACACAATCATTAGAGCCATAATGATGATAATAATAATAATAATAATAATTTTAACCCCTCACAGCCCAAATTAGAGCCATAATGATGATGGTGATAATAATAATAATAATAATAATAATAATAATAATAATAATAATTTTAACCCCTCACAGCCCAAGCATTAGATACATAATGATGATAATAATAATAATAATAATAACACTTACCATGATGCCTTTGCGTGTGTATAGCGATGTAACTTCAGTTGAAATTCCTTCTCAGAGCTGTGTCCCACTTCAGAGCTGTGTCCCATTCTTATAGTCATGGATGTGAGCCAAATGGCCCCCACCAACCTGTGGTATGCCGTCCCACATTTCCAAGATGCTGGGGCGGGGTTTTTAAACATATAAACTTTGGGTGTATAATTTAGTAATTGTGGTAATTCTTTTCAGTTACAATGAAAATATAATCTGTTAGCGGGTTCTTAAATGTTGTACTCAGCACTTCAAAAATATACCAAATACTTATATATATATATATATATATATATATATATCTTTTTTATTTAAAAGCACTGCTTAAAATTAAGATGTCATTTTGAGTCAATACATAGACCTGTAGGTGGTGCTAATGTTCTTTTGCAGAGATTAACACTTAGTGTACATTAATAATAAACAGATGCTTTTGTTACAGCATGGTAGTCCGTAGATCTAAGGCTTTTGAAATTGTGCTGTCATGGGTAGTCCGTAGATCTAAGGATTTTGAAATTGTGCTGTCATCATTAATCATGCATGGTCATTAAAATCAATATGCTTTTTAAATCAGTGCCATGTGTGATGCTTCCGTGCATCTAAGAAAATGGACACGGTCATTAGTCATTATGCTTTTTAAACCTGTACCATGTGTGACATAGTGTGATTTTTAAATAGTACCATATGTGCCATGCATGAAGTTTCAGCTGCTGGAATGTAAGAACATTTTGTGTTACTTTAAAATATATCTTTTTTTGTGTGTGTGTCATATGTGACATTCTTTTCAAAGCCATTATCTTTTAATACAGTTTAATATCGAGCTCTATAAATTTTATATAAAATTTTATATAAAAGCGATATCAAACACTATCATTTAATATTAAAGGAGGCGTTACCCAGGAGAAAGGGGTGGAGCAACTGTCACTTTGACAGAAAGGTGGTCTTTCTCTACTGGTGTGGTGTGTTCAATCTGCAATCTAAATTGCAGTGTAAAAATAAAGCAGCCAGTATTTACCCTGCACAGAAACAAAATAACCCACCCACTCTCTGCACATGTTATATCTGCCTCCCCTGCAGTGCACATGGTTTTGCCCAACTGCTAACAAAATTCCTGCTGCAATCAACTCAGAATTACCCCCTATATTTGGAGGAAATATGTGTCTTTGTGTGAATACAAGAAGGCTCCTACGGAAGAGTTTCACTTAGGACGTTTTCTCCATTTTCTACAAGCAGGTGTGGACGCGAGCCTAAAGTTGGGCTCAATTAAAGTACAAATTTCAGCCTTATCGGTTTTCTTTCAAAAACAATTGGCCTCCCTTCCAGAAGTTCAGACTTTCGTGAAAGGCGTGTTTCACATCCAACCTCCCTTTGTGCCCCCAGTGGCTCCATGGGATCTTACCGTGGTTTTGCAGTTCCTTTAATCACATTGGTTTGAACCTTTGCAGAAGGTAGAGTTGAAATTCGTCACTTGGAAAGTGGTCATGTTGTTGGCCTTGGCATCCGCAAGGCGGGTGTCTGAATTAGCGTCTTTGTCTCACAAGAGCCCCTATTTGATTTTCCATGAGTATAGAGTGGAGTTGAGAACTCGTCAGCAATTTCTGACGAAAGTGGTTTCATCATTCCACATGAACCAACCTATTGTGTGCCAGTGGCTACTGACGCCTTAGTGGAATCGAAGTCTCTCGATGTAGTAAGAACTTTGAAAATGTATGTCGCCAGAACGGCTCAGATTAGGAAAACGGAGGCTCTGTTTGTCCTGTTTGCTCCCAACAAGATTGGGGCTCCTGCTTCCAAATAGAGTATTACGCGCTGGATCTGTAATAAGATTCAGCATGCCCATTCTACGGCTGGATTACCGTTACCGAATTCGGTGAAGGCCCATTCTACCAGGAAAGTGGGTTCGTCCTGGGCGTCTGCCCGGGGAGTCTCGGCATTACAACTTTGCCGAGCAGCTACTTGGTCGGGTTCAAATACCCTTGCGAAGTTTTACAAGTTTGATACCCTGGCCGAGGAAGACCTCATGTTTGGTCAATCGGTGCTGCAGAGTCGTTCGCACTCTCCCGCCCGTTCTAGAACTTTGGTATAACCCCATGGTTCTTGATGTGACCCCAGCATCCTCTAGGACGTATGAGAAAATAGGATTTTAATACCTACCGGTAAATCCTTTTCTCTTAGTTCGTAGAGGATGCTGGGCGCCCGTCCCAGTGCGTACTGTATCTGCAGTTATTAGTTGTGGTTACACACATGTTGTGTTATGTTTATAGTCAGCCTGTTGCTGATGTTGTTCATGCCGCTGACTTGCGTTGTGTTGAATGCCATGTTGTACGGCGTGCTTGAGGTGTGAGCTGGTATGTATCTCACCTTAGTTAAAAATTAAATCCTTTTCCTCGAAATGTCTGTCTCCCTGGGCACAGTTCCTATAACTGGAGTCTGGAGGAGGGGCATAGAGGGAGGAGCCAGTTCACACCCCTTTGAAATTATTAAAGTGCCCATGTCTCCTGCGGATCCCGTCTATACCCCATGGTTCTTGATGTGACCCCAGCATCCTCTACGGACTAAGAGAAAAGGATTTTCTGCTAGGTATTAAAATCCTATTATCAACCATGTTACGTGCTAGGAAGCCAGTTACAGCAGCTCATTATCAGTATTTGGCAAGCTTATATAGGGTGGTGTGAACTTCAGAAGTTGCTGACTTCTTTCAGATTTTCTCGTCTTTTGCTATTTTTACAGACTAGGTTACATGGAGGACTACGTTTACCTACACTAAGGGTGCAGGTCTCTGCCTTGTCAATTTATTTTCAAAGGCGTTTGGCCCTTTTGCCAACAGTTTACTCTTTCCTGCAAGTATCCTCCCTCCATTTATACCGCCTACAGCGCCATGAAACTTCAATCTGGTTTTAGATTTCGTACAGTTTTCAAATTTTGAACCCTTATAACACATGGAGGTTAAGTTTCTACCTTAGAAAACTGTGTTTCTCCTAGCCTTAGCTTCAGTAAGGCATGTTTCACAATTGGGTGCCTTGTTTTGCAAGCCACCGTATTTAATGTTTCATGATCCTAGAGCGGAATTTCGGACGAATCCCGCTTTCCTACCAAAGTTAGTATCTTCTTTTCACATCAATCAACCAATCGTAGTTCCGGTATTATCAGAAAGTGCAGGAACTCCAACTACTTTGGATGCGGTATGCGCACTACGCATTTATGTAGTCGAACATCAACAGTTCGTAAAACGGATACATTGTTAGTTCTCTATGATGTAGTCAAGATGGGTTGGCCAGCTTCCAAGCAGACCTTGGCCAGATGGATTAATCTGACCATACGTCAGGCTTATCTTTATGCTGGGCTACAACAGCCTACATCAGTTTCAGCTCATTCCACAGGTTCTGTGGGAACTTCATGGGCAGCAGGTCATGTAACTTCTATGACGCCGTGTGGCTACATGGTCATCAGTGCACACGTTTGTGCGCTTTTACAAGTTTTATACATTTGCGGCATCAGCATCTAGCTTTGGCCGTCTAGTGTTACAGGTGCAAACAGCTCTCCCGCCCAAGAGTACTCCAGTGACCCCTAGTGGATGAAAAAGAAAGTAGGATTTTGGTACTTACCAGGTAAATCCTTTTCTTTCATTCCATAGGTGTCACTGGACGCCCACCCAGAGCAGTTTTTCACTAGCTTGTGGTAAGTTCAGAAAACCTTATGGTAACACGTTATCACCATCTTATTCTGATATTAAGGTAATTGTTATCTATTGTCGGGTCAACTTTCTAGTTGTCCGTTATGTTATGTTTAAAAGTTCCAATACTGGTCAAGCAAGAAGCTTCCACCAGATCTGGAGGGTAACCCGCACCGAGATATGTAAGTTATAATGCAAATCACAATGTTGGAGTGCCTTTCATCATATCTAATTAAACCCTATTTTAGGGATTCGCATATATATATATATATATATATATATATATAGACGGAAGGAAGAGCGGCACTCGGTGTCTTGAAATCAAAGACTTGTATTTGAACAACACATAAGAAACCGACGTTTGAAAACTCGACTATCTACCCTACCCCACAAGCTCGCTGCCTAGGTTTCATCCTTGACTCTGATCTGTCCTTTGTTCCCCACATTCAATCGGTCTCAAGATCATGTTACATGCATCTAAAAAACATATCCAAAATACGACCATACCTTACACAAGACACTGCTAAACCTCTAATCCATGATCTCATTATCTCCCGCATTGATTATTGCAATAGTCTCCTAACTGGTCTTCCCAAAACGAGACTCTTAACACTACAATCCATTCTGCATGCAGTGGCGAGGCTAGTCTTCCTCGCTAGACGTTCATCGTCTGCAGATCCACTCTGTCACTCCCTCCATTGGTTACCTGTATGCAATATAAAATACTTTCTCCTTCATCCACTAGGGGACACTGGAGCGCAGTTACAATGGGGGAAATAGTAGGCAGTAATTTGATAGGAAGGTTTATGAAAGTTAAAGAGGTGAGTTTTCAGGGAACGCTTGAAGGTTTGGAGAATAGAGTAGAGTCTTATTGTGCGTGGTAGGGCATTCCACAGAGTGGGTGCAGCCCGATGAAAGTCCTGCAATCGTGAGTAAGAGTGAGTAATGAGTGTGGATGAGAGACGCAGGTCTTGTGAAGAGCGAAGAGGTCGGGTTGGGAGATATTTTGAGATAAGCGAAGTGATGTACGTTGGTGTAGTTTGGTTAATGGCCTTGTGTGTGAGTAAAATCAGGATTTTGGTACTTACCGATAAATCCCTTTCTCCGATTCCACAGGGGACACTGGAGCGCAGTTACAATGGGGGAAATAGTAGGCAGTAACTGGGAGCTGGCACTTTAAAACTCAAACACTGTGGCTAGCTCCTCCCCTACTATGTCCCCCCTCCAAGCCAGTCTTTGTTTTGTGCCCAGAGGGAGCTGGTCACTCTTTGGGTTTCTCTGAAGAATTTTTTCTTTTTTTTCTTTCTTTTTTCTTCTTCTTTCTCTCACAGACTGGCAGCTTTGCCACTGCCAGTCTGCACCGCGGGAGGCTGCCGGCGGGGTCCCATCGCAGCTGCGTGCGGCTCGGGATGGGCCCCGGCTGAAGGAGACACTGAGCTCTCCGAAGCCGGCCGGACACCGCTGCGTGCGGCGCGTGTCGGGGCCGCTCCGTCGGCAGAAGATTCCGGCAGCGGGCAGTGGTAAGTATGTGCGGCCGGACACCGCTGCGTGCGGCGCGTGTCGGGGCTGCTCCACCAAGGGGTAAGTAAAAGCAGTGTTTGGATGCACACTTTTATTTATACCATATAATTTTCTTTGATTTATTTATTTATTTATTTTGTTGCTCCGGTCTCCCCTCCCGCACCTAGGGCTGGTCCCGGCGCCGCAGCTCCTACCCGCTCCCACACTACCCGCTCCCCCTGCCCTCCCCCCCGCTCTTAGGACTGGTCCCGGCTGCGGCTCACTCCCCCCAGTGGCGTAACTAGAAATTTTTCTCCCCCAAGCCAAAAAATCCTTCGGCGCCCCCCCCCCCCCATAACCCCCATAATTGGCAGAAGAAAAGGGACAAATATGCGTGCGCCGCCAAAAAGGGGTGTGGCTTCATTGACATGGGCGTGGCTTCGCGTAAAGGGGCGTGGCATTGCAGGAAAAGACTACCTTATACCCCAGTTTTGCAACCTGCACGCCCAGACGTTAGCCACCACAGGAAAGAAAAATAATCCTGATTCATGCCCCTTACATTATTTGTCATTTTTCCTCCTTATAGTAATGCCCAGTATACATTATTCCACATACTGCAATGGCCTTAGCCATTATGCCACACACAATAATGCACATGACACAATATGCACACACTGTAATGCCCCAGACACATTATGCCACACACCGTAATGCAGTGATTTTCAACCTTTTTTTACTCGCGGCACACCGAACAATGGCCCTCATTCCGAGTTGATTGGTCGCAATGCGAATGTAGCAGAGTTACACACGCTAAGCCGCCGCCTACTGGGAGTGTATCTTAGCTTCTTAAAAGTGCGACCGAAGTAATCGCAATATTGCGATCACAAACCTCGTAGCAGTTTTGGAGTAGCTTCAGACTTACTCTGCCTGTGCGATCAGTTCAGTGCTTGTCGTTCCTGGTTGACGTCACAAACACACCCAGCGTTCGCCCAGGCACTCCCACCGTTTCTCCGGCCACTCCTGCGTTTTTTCCGGAAACGGTAGCGTTTTCAGCCACACGCCCCTGAAACGCCGTGTTTCCGCCCAGTAACACCCATTTCCTGTCAATCACATTACGATCGCCGGAGCGATGAAAAAGCCGTGAGTAAAATTACTTTCTACATAGCAAAGTTACTTGGCGCAGTCGCAGTGCGAACATTGCGCATGCGTACTAAGCGGATTTTCATTGCGATGCGATGAAAAATACCGAGCGAACAACTCGGAATGAGGGCCCATATTTTAAAATTGCCAAGGCACACCATCAGTTCCCCACAGAAAAAAAAAAAAAAACACACATTGGCCCTCATAGTAAAAAAAAATCCATACATACATTGGCCTACACAGAAAAAACAATCACATTGTTCCTCACATAAATCATATTGCTCCCTACATAAATCCTATTGCTCCCCACATGAATTATTCACATTGTTTTACCCATAAATCCTTATTCTCCCCACATAAATCCTATTGTACCCCACAGGAGAAAAAAAATAGCAAATATTAGCCCCTACTGGTCAGCTGTCCTCCTCCCTGTCCCTCAGTGGCGGGGATTGTTCATAGTGAAGTGCTGCGAATACTGAGCAGTGGGCGGTCAGGCAGATGTGGATGTGGGTGGGCAAGGAAAGCTGTGTATGCAGGCAGGAACTGGAAGATGTGTGTGCAGGTGGGTGGGCTGGCTGGGTGGTGAGAAGCGGCGGCTGTGACCTATGATATCACAATGCCGCATCTTCAAGGCATACGTCATGGCCGGAGCACGACTGATCCTCTAAGAAGAGCCTGGGCCAACAGTTCACTCTGATGGTGCAGGAAGCTGCTCTGGCTCTGCGGCACACCTTGCAACTGGTCGCGGCACACTAGTGTGCCACGGCACACTGGTTGAAAAAGCCTGCCGTAATGCCTGTGACACATTATGACAGGAATCGCAATGCCCGTTATACATTATGCTACACACTGCAATGCCCCTGATACATTATAGCACATACAATGTCTGTGACACAGTATGACACACACCACAATGATCCTGAGACATTATACCACATACCACAATGCCCGTGATATAGTATACAACACACCGTAATGCCTGACACATTATGACACACACCGCAATGTCCGTGATACATTATGCCACACACCGTAATGCCCATTACACATTAAGTTCTACAGTAAGGCTTATAATTACTTTTAAATTACCTGCTCGTTGCCAGGGGTTTCATGCTCTTGGTTCCATGCACGGTGCCAGGGGTTTTCATGCTCAGGGTGTCATGCTCGTTGCCAGGGGTTTCATGCACTGGGTGTCATGCTCGTTGCCAGAGGTTTCATACTCACACATGCCAGGGGTTTTCATGCTCAGGGTGTCATGCTCGTTGCCAGGGGTTTCATGCACTAGGTGTCATGCTCGTTGCCAGGGGTTTCATGCACTGGGTGTCATGCTTGTTGCCAGGGGTTTCATGCACTGGGTGTCATGCTCGTTGCAAGGGGGTAGTGCTTGTTCTAGGGCCATGCTCCCAGTGCCACATATGCCCCCAGTGCCAGATATTCCCCCACAGTGCCAGGTATATGCCCCCAGTGCCAGATATTCCCCCACAGTGCCAGGTACATGCCCCCAGTGCCACATATACCCCCCAGTGCCACATATGTCCCCTCAGTGCCTGCTCCCCCCAGTGCCAAATATTCCCCCACAGTGCCACATATGCCCCCACAGTGCCTGCTCCCCCCAGTGCCAGATATTCCCCCACTGTGCCACATATGCCCCCTCAGTGCCTGCTCCCCCCAGTGCCAAATATTCCCCCACAGTGCCAGATCTTCCCCCACAGTGCCAGGTATATGCCCCCAGTGCCAGATCTTCCCCCACAGTGCCAGGTATATGCCCCCAGTGCCAGATCTTCCCCCACAGTGCCAGGTATATGCCCCCAGTGCCAGATCTTCCCCCACAGTGCCAGGTATATGCCCCCAGTGCCAGATCTTCCCCCACAGTGCCACATATGCCCCCTCAGTGCCTGCTCCCCCTAGTGCCAAATATTCCCCCACAGTGCCAGGTATATGCCCCCAGTGCCAGATCTTCCCCCACAGTGCCAGGTATATGCCCCCAGTGCCAGATCTTCCCCCACAGTGCCAGGTATATGCCCCCAGTGCCAGATATTCCCCCACAGTGCCTGCTCCCCCACCCCCCGCTCCCCGCTCCTTTGTGTTGGAGGGACACGGAGCGCATAGCGCGCCTCTCCTGTGTCCCTCCTGGCTCTCCGGCCGGTCTAATAAAGGAAGTGCCAGTTCGTGAGCCAATCAGAGCTCACGAACGGCACTTCCTTTATTAGACAGGCCGGGGGAGAGCCAGGGACGGACACAGGAGAGGCGCGCGATGTGCGCTCCGTGTCCCTCCTTACAGCAGCGGAGGGAAGGAGACCGCAGATTGACATGCGGACGCTCGTCCGCATGTCAATCTGTGCAAAGTCAGTGGCGCCCCCGCAGCCCCTCGCCCCCAAGCCACCGCGAGGACTGCGGGGGCAGTATTTACGCCACTGACTCCCCCCCGCTGTACGCGGGTCCCGGGTCGCTCCCCCCACTCCTTCAGCCCGGATCCCCGCTAAGCGCGGCTCACAGAGACGGCACGGGGATCGCGCTGGAGACGCGAAGCAAGTTTAAATCTGGCGCCTTTGCGGAGGGGGCGGAGCTTAGCCCCACTCTACTCCGCTGGACTCAGCGCGCACTGGCGGCCATTTCCCGAGGCTGGTTACAGTGGGGACAAAAGGGGGCACTGGGGGCAACTGTACTTTTTTGTTAGGGCTGCTTACACTGCACAGTACAGTGCAGGATACTTTGGGCTGCTGTAGCTGCGCTGCTCCCTGCTCTCCCCCCTCCCTCCCCTTCTGCCTATTGCTGTGTGTGTGTGGGGGGGGGGGGGGGGGAGGGTGACTGCTTGGTGCTGCCATGGCAGGCAAAGGCTCCAAGACAACTCAAAAGCAGAGTCTTCATTTATGTGAGGAGGGGGGGTCAGAATCTACCCAGCCCTCATCAGAACCTCAGAACACCCCTGCATGGACATCACAGCTCACAGAGGTTATGTCCCTGCTGACTAGGGAACTGAAGGCCTCTAGGGAAGACAGAGAGGCGGCCCGGGTCCGACAGCCGGTGCCGGAGCCTGAACCAGCATGGGCTGTTTCCCTTGCGAAATCAGTTGAAGGGCTCTCTAGGGCAGTAATCCCTTCTCAAGCCCCATCCTTTAGTCCTCCCACACAGGCTTCTAAAAAGAGATTGCTAGCCTCTGTGTTGCAGGATTCTGACGATGATATGCCTCAGTTAGATGAGGCAGTGGTAGATGTACGGGATACTGATGACGATCAGGTGTACGAGGACTCTGAACCAGTAGCTCAGGGTATTGAGGCTCTTATTACTGCTATTCGCTTAGTATTACAGGTGGAGGAGAAGGAGCAGGATGCCTTACGCCCTTCAAGGTTTGGCACCAACCAATGCTTGCCGGTGACTTTTCCAGTTTCGGAGGAGCTGGGTGCACTCATCACGGCAGCCTGGAAACATCCAGACGCGAAGTTTCAGGTATCAAGAAAAATGTTGTCTTCTTATCCTTTTCCAGCAGATAGCAGGACACGTTATGAGACCTCCCCGATTGTGGATCCTTCGGTGTCTCATCTGTCCAAGAAGACGGTTTTGCCGGTTCCGGGAGCAACTTTGCTTAAAGAGGCGTCAGATAGGAAATTGGAATCCACCTTGAAGACTATTTACTCGGCGGCGGGGGTATTACATCGCCCAGCGCAGGTAGTTTGTTGGGTCAACAAGGCGATGGAGGCTTGGGCAGAGCAATTGTCCTCTGGAATTCGGGACGATTTGCCGGCGGATCAACTGATACAGTTGGCGGAACACATCCGTGAGTCAGCATTTTATCTTTGCGAGGCTTCCAAGGACATCTGCATCATCGGTGCTAGGATTTCCACTTTAGCAATTTCGGCTCGCAGAGCTCTCTGGCTGCGGCAGTGGCAAGCGGATACGGAGTCCAAGCGGACAGCAGAAGCGTTGCCCTTTACGGGAGAGGTCCTGTTCAGTAAGGGTCTGGATGCCTGGATTTCTCAGGCCACCGGAGGTAAGTCGACTTATCTTCCTTCTGCTGCTCCAGCCTCTCGCAGGCCCTATAGGGGTCTCTCCTTTCGATCCTTTCGGGCCCCTTCCAGGTTTCGAGGCCAGGCCAGGGGGGAAGCTTCCGCCTCCCGTAGCCATAGGGGTAGAGGCAGAGGCAGAGGTTCCACAGCCTCAACTCAGTCAGAGGTTAAATCCGCCGCCACTACCACCGCATGACGAGCTCCCCTCCCACCTGGGGGATCACAGGGTGGGAGCTCGTTTGTGGGACTTCAAGGAAGTCTGTATACAGTCCTGCGCAGATGCTTGGGTCAGGGATCTCATCACTTTCGGTTACAAGCTCGATTTTCAGACCCGTCCGCCCCGGCGGTTTTTCACCACGGGTTTACCAGTTTCCGACAGAGTTGCAGGCAGCGGTCCAGAAGCTTCTAGCCGCAAGGGTACTGATCCCTGTCCCCTCTCAGCATCGGAAACAGGGATATTACTCAAGCCTGTTTCTCGTCCTGAACTTGAAGGATCTCAATCAGTATTTGAGGGTATTCAAGTTCAAGATGGAGTCCCTCCAGTCTGTTATTGCGGGTTTGGAGCAAAACGAGTTTTTGGCGTCCTTAGACATCAAGGATGCATACTTACATGTTCCCATTTGGCCTACTCATCAGGCTTATCTCCGGTTCGCGATACAGGACGCTCATTTCCAGTTCCAGGCCCTTCCGTTCGGTCTCTCTTCTGCTCCCAGAGTGTTCACAAAAGTCATGGCGGTCATGATGGCCCTACTTCGGGAGCAGGGTGTGACGATTGTTCCCTATCTGGATGATCTGCTCATAAAGGCGCGCTCGGCGGCGCTGTTACTTCAGAATATCCGGATAACGCAGGACCTTCTGGTTCGGCACGGGTGGATCCTGAACTTCCAGAAGTCTCACTTATGCCCCTCACAGCGGTTGCTGTTTTTGGGAATGATTCTTGACACGGTTCGTCAGAAGGTTTTCCTTCCTCAGGACAAGATCCTGTCTTTACAGACGCTGGTAAGATCGGTCCTTCGACACCATCGGGTGTCGGTGTATCTGTGCATTCGCCTTCTGGGAAAGATGGTAGCGGCGTTCGAAGCTCTTCCGTACGGTCGCTTTCACTCTCGACCGTTTCAGCTGTGTCTTCTACATCAGTGGTCAGGATCTCATCTGTTCCTTCATCAGCGGGTGACGCTATCTCCAAAGGCACGGTCGTCGCTTCTCTGGTGGCTCCAGTCGGCACATCTGTTGGAAGGAAGGAGGTTCGGAGTGTGGGATTGGACTCTTCTCACCACGGACGCAAGTCTGCGAGGCTGGGGGGGCAGTGGCCCTCGAACATCGGTTCTAGGGATGCTGGTCGATCCACGAATCCGCTCTCCCGATAAACATTCTCGAACTACGGGCAGTATACAACACCCTACTTCAGGCACATCACCTGCTGCGCAGTCGAGCAGTCAGGGTTCAATCCGACAACGCCACAATGGTAGCGTACATCAACCGTCAGGGCGGCACTCGCAGCCGTGCGGCGATGAGGGAGGTTACCAACATACTTCTCTGGGCGGAGGAGTATGCGCTGTCCTTCTCGGCGATATTCATTCCAGGAGTGGAAAATTGGGAAGCCGATTACCTCAGCCGACAGGACATGCACCTGGGAGAGTGGTCACTCCATCCCCAGGTGTTTTGTCAGCTTGACCGCCGGTGGGGAAGACCACAGATCGACCTTATGGCGTCCCGCCTGAACCATCAGCTGCCTCTTTATTATGCTCGAACGAAAGACCCGGCGGCGGCGGGCGTGGATGCCCTCACGGCTCCTTGTAATTTCCGTTACGTTTACCTCTTTTCTCCCTTCCCGCTGTTGCCTCGGGTTCTACAACAAATCAAGAGAGAAAACGTTCTGGTCCTCCTGGTGGCTCCAGATTGGCCGCGCAGAACTTGGTACTCCACCCTCCGCCTGTTGTCAGTAGCCGAGCCTTGGCCCCTGCCACTACGGGACAATCTTCTGCAACAGGGTCCTTTTCTTTATCCAGACTTACGCAGGCTACGTTTGACGGCGTGGCTGTTGAGAAGGCCATCTTAAAGAAGAAGGGGATTCCTCGTACGGTTATACCTACTATGCTTCAGGCTAGAAAGTCAGTCACATCGTCTCACTACTACCGTATTTGGAAGGCTTATGTAGCCTGGTGTGAACGTCGACAGTTTTCTCCTTCAGTTTTTCGCTTGGCCCGCCTTCTCAGTTTTTTGCAGGCGGGTTTTTCGGCAGGCTTAAGACTGGGTTCACTAAAGGTGCAGGTCTCGGCTCTTTCGTTTTTTTTCCAGAAAAAGTTAGCCTTGCTGCCAGAAGTTCAGACTTTCTTTCAGGGGGTTTTACGAATACAGCCTCCCTTTCGCCCCCCAACAGCACCATGGGACCTCACTCTGGTTCTCGCTTTTCTGCAATCCTCGTTGTTTGAGCCTCTGGAGTCAGTGGAGATGAAATATCTCACCTGGAAGGTGGTTCTTCTCCTGGCTCTCGCTTCGCCTAGACGGGTGTCGGAACTTGGGGATCTTTCTTGTCGCCCTCCTTACCTGGTGTTTCATGCTGATAGGGCCGAGCTCCGTACTCGCATGTCTTTTCTACCTAAGGTGGTGTCCGATTTTCACATCAATCAGCCACTTGTGGTTCCGGCTCTCTCGGTAGACTCTCCAGATTCAAGATCATTGGACGTAGTCAGAGTGCTCAAGATCTATGTGGATAGGACTAAGGCTACTCGGAAGTCCGATTCCTTATTTGTTTTATACGATGCTACCCACCGTGGTTGGCCGGCTTCTAAGCAGACTTTGTCACGATGGATTCGGCTGACCATCAGACAGGCTTATTTGGCAGCTTCTCGGGAACCTCCGGATTCAATTTCAGCGCACTCTACGCGTTCTGTGGGACCTTCGTGGGCGGCTGCCCGTGGGGTCTCCATGACTTCTTTATGTCGGGCGGCTACTTGGTCGGGCCGACATACGTTTGTCAAATTTTACCGGTTTGACACTTTTGCGGCCTCTGCGTCACAGTTTGGCTGAGTGGTTTTACAGGACTCTCAGCGTTCTCCCGCCCGTTTTGGGAGCTCTGGGACGTCCCCATGGTAACTGCGCTCCAGTGTCCCCTAGTGCATGAAGGAGAAATCAGGATTTTGGTACTTACCGATAAATCCCTTTCTCCGATTCCACAGGGGACACTGGACGCCCACCCAGCGCTGTCTCCTCCTTGTTCGCTTAATGGTTCGCAGATCACTATGTGACTGCTTGTTTGTTTCAGGTTAACCTTTTGTTAGGTTAGATTCCAAGTTGGTTTTGGTGTTATCCTGGTTTACATGGCGGCGTTAACCTCCTCTACTTTAACGTTAGTTTATTCCAGCTCCCCTCGGGCACAGTTTTACGTAGACTGGCTTGGAGGGGGGACATAGTAGGGGAGGAGCTAGCCACAGTGTTTGAGTTTTAAAGTGCCAGCTCCCAGTTACTGCCTACTATTTCCCCCATTGTAACTGCGCTCCAGTGTCCCCTGTGGAATCGGAGAAAGGGATTTATCGGTAAGTACCAAAATCCTGATTTTACTCACACACAAGGCCATTAACCAAACTACACCAACGTACATCACTTCGCTTATCTCAAAATATCTCCCAACCCGACCTCTTCGCTCTTCACAAGACCTGCGTCTCTCATCCACACTCATTACTCACTCTTACTCACGATTGCAGGACTTTCATCGGGCTGCACCCACTCTGTGGAATGCCCTACCACGCACAATAAGACTCTACTCTATTCTCCAAACCTTCAAGCGTTCCCTGAAAACTCACCTCTTTAACTTTCATAAACCTTCCTATCAAATTGCATCCACTCTGCACAGTCCACACATATCCTCACATGTTTTCTCATTCTTCACTTTCCCTTCCTCTCGACCCTGGTTCATCATTGCTGTATGACCATATCATACAGCCCACCAAGAACCTTTGCAATCTGGTGGACAACTATGCAATAGATAGCACCTTTCCTTGTGTATACATGCCTATTTCCCTGTAGATTGTAAGCTTGCGAGCAGGGTCTTCCTACCTCTATGACTGTTTATTACTCAGTTTTGTTATATCATTGTTATTTCCAATTGTAAAGCGCAACGGAATTTGCTGCGCTATATAAGAAACTTAATAAATAAATGAGGGTTGGAACACAGCGCTGACATGCAGGTTGCGCTCTGGGGGCTCAGGATGACATGCGGCTGTGTGTGTCCCGCTGTGAGGGGCGCGCTGAACCAGCAATGATACACACACTGGCCATCCAGTTTACAGAGGGTTTTAACCCTCGGATTAAGCACTCTAAACCTCAGGCCAGTATAAAAAAAAGATCAGGATGCCCCGCGCCATTACGGGGACGGGGCTTCACTATGAGTGGATCCAGCAGCAATTTTCCCTCTGCAGCTCATACTGGCAGGCATCACAGGGACACGCAGCTCCTCCAAGAAGACTCCAAGTCTCCTCAGCGGTACCAGAGGGTCATAGTAAGGGGGAGGAGCAGTGGCAAACGCAGGATTTGCATGGGGGGGTTTCCAGAACTGGGCGGAGCCAATCACGGGGGTGGGGACTGAGGTGACCCAGTATATGCTGGGTCCGGAAAACTAGTGTGTCTGTGTCTGTGTCTGTGTGTGTGTGTGTGTGTATATATATATATATATATATATATATATATATACACACACACATACATACATACATACATACATACATACACACACATATATAATATATATATATATATATATATACATACATACATACATACACACACATATACATAGCATATTAAACATGCATACATATATCAGGGACGTGCGGTGAGCTAAATATCTCAGGAGGCACTGACTAGCACCAGAGACAGATTTACATGCAATATTTGAGCCAAAGCGTACATCTGGGCATTATATACAGGTGCAGCAGTATAAACTCCTGGAAATTTGGTGAGTTTTGATCAGAGATGTGCGGAAAAGTTAGCCAGGTGAGGCACTGCCATATACTTTTTACTCCAAAATTTTGGCTATACAAATTATTAGAATAATGCAAAGAAGATATTTCAAACATATTTTTAGTATTTATTATATACTTTATGCAGTCAAAACTCTGGCACAAACGTTAGTATGACAGTAAAGGCTCTGCCTCACCTACCTCACATCACTGACATATATAATATATATGTACACACATACAGTACACATATATATACACACATGTATATATATATATATATATCGTGTGTGTGTGTGTGTGTGTGTGTGTGTGTGTGTGTGTGTGTGTGTGTATGTATGTATATACATGTGTATATATGTATGCACATGGATATATATGTACTATAATTAAAATAAAGTAGTTTTATTGCACTTACAAGTGCCACCAGGAAGACAGCAGGCTGCAGAGGACGCTAGACAGCCATTAATAATACTCATGCAGCTAAAAAAAAAAAAAAAATTTTTTTTTTTTTTTTTTTAGTGGAGGGGGGTTTCTGTGTGCTCGGAAACCCCCCCTGGGTGCGCCACTGAGGAGGGGATAGTATATTAAGCCCTCTAAAGGGATTTAGTTTGGCGACCCAGCTGTGTTTTTACTCTGCTATAGGGGTGTGGTGTGGCTGGCTCCTATTTGTTTGTCTCCCTGTAGGCTCTGTGTAGATTATACTGTGTTTCACCTTGGGTGTGTGTGTGTGTGTGTGTGTGTGTGTGTGTGTGTGGGTCCCTTCGCATTACCATGTCCATGGACTGTGTGTCCTGCACAGCAGAGTGCCTGTCCTCCCCCGGGGACTTGCTACTGTGTACCCAGAACAGTACTCATTCTCAGGCTAGTGGGTCAGAACCCCCATGGTTAGATCCCATAAAGGGGATGATATCTAATATTTCTGCAGCTGGGTACACTGGGATTCCACAGGGAATAACATTGGGGTGTAGAGTTGGATCTTGATCCGAAGCACCAATAGGCTAAAGCTTTGACTGTTCCCAAGATGCACTGCACCGCCTTCTCTATATCCCCGCTTCCAGGCACTGGAGCTCAGTTTGTAAGTTGGTGCCTGTAGTGCAGGCAGCTAACAGGGAGGGCTGCATTAGGCAGCCCTGAATAGAGCTTTTCTGAGAAGAAAGAAGACTTCAAGGGCCGCAGCACAGGCACTAGATGCTATGTGTCATACTGACATCGTGCTGCGGCTCCATCACCTCCCCCAGCGGCGCTGTATACTCCCACGCCCTGGTTGCCAAGTACTTAGAGCGGAGGCGCTCTGGTCTCATCAGGCACACATCACTGCTGCTGCTCTCCTGGATCACGTGGCCACACTTACAGGGAGGAGGTAAGAGGGTCCCAGGAGATGGCTCGCGCCACTGGCATTGGCACTGTGGCCGTGCAGGGAACCCACTATATCCACCAGGGCAAGGAGCACAGGTTGGATATACTAAAATCCATTTATTACAGGCTCCATAGTACCCGGTGGTGAAACCCAGCAGAGGGGATAAGGCACTGACCTGTAGACCCTCCCCCAGGCGCCATCTACAGCAGATGTTCTCACCCTGGAGCTGCATCTCACTCCCTGTCAGCGTTTGGGCGCCATTACACAGCTGCGCTGATTCTGGGACTGCTGGGCTCCTCTGTAAAGCCACGTGCCTCATCAGCGCTGTGCATTTACAGGACACTTAAGTATTCTACATGTCGTTTAGACAGTGTTAGTTAAGTACAAGTGCATAACTACAGGAATATTTAGTACAAGTATTCTGTGATATACATCCAGTGTTTACTGTACATTGTTATATCTGTATACATACATAGTTTTATGTAGTATTACTAGTACAGTGCAGTCTTATTGTTGTGTACAGTAATTTCTGCATTGTACATGTGACTGATGCACCTATAGCTGCTGTGTGGTTTCCATTCCGTGTATCACGTCTTGCTATCACTGTATTCTGTATATTCTGGGGCTAAGTGCATCAGGGTCATGTGTGTGTGTGTGTGTATATATATATATATATATATATATATACACTGCTCAAAATAATAAAGGGAACACTTAAACAACACATCCTAGATCTGAATGAATGAAATATTCTTATTAAATACTTCGTTCTTTACATAGTTGAATGTGCTGACAACAAAATCACACAAAAATGATCAATGGAAATCAAATTTATTAACCCATGGAGGTCTGGATTTGGAGTCACACTCAAAATTAAAGTGGAAAAACACACTACAGGCTGATCCAACTTTGATGTAATGTCCTTAAAACAAGTCAAAATGAGGCTCAGTAGTGTGTGTGGCCTCCACGTGCCTGTATGACCGCCCTACAACACCTGGGCATGCTCCTGATGAGGTGGCGGATGGTCTCCTGAGGGATCTCCTCCCAGACCTGGACTAAAAGCATCCGCCAACTCCTGGACAGTCTGTGGTGCAACGTGGAGTTGGTGGATGGAGCGAGACATGATGTCCCAGATGTGCTCAATTGGATTCAGGTCTGGGGAACGGGCGGGCCAGTCCATAGCATCAATGCCTTCGTCTTGCAGGAACTGCGGACACACTCCAGCCACATGAGGTCTAGCATTGTCTTGCATTAGGAGGAACCCAGGGCCAACTGCACCAGCATATGGTCTCACAAGGGGTCTGAGGATCTCATCTCGGTACCTAATGGCAGTCAGGCTACCTCTGGCGAGCACATGGAGGGCTGTGCGGCCCCCCCAAAGAAATGCCACCCCACACTATTACCCACCCACTGCCAAACCGGTCATGCTGGGGGATGTTGCAGGCAGCAGAACGTTCTCCTTGGCGTCTCCAGACTCTGTCACGTCTGTCACATGTGCTCAGTGAGAACCTGCTTTCATCTGTGAAGAGCACAGGGCGCCAGTGGCAAATTTGCCAATCTTGGTGTTCTCTGGCAAATGCCAAATGTCCTGCACGGTGTTGGGCTGTAAGCACAACCCCCACCTGTGGACGTCGGGCCCTCATACCACCCTCATGGAGTGTGTTTCTGATCGTTTGAGTAGACACATGCACATTTGTGGCTTGCTGGAGGTCATTTTGCAGGTCTCTGGCAGTGCTCCTACTGTTCCTCCTTGCACAAAGGCGGAGGTAGCGGTCCTGATGCTGGGTTGTTGCCCTCCTACGGCCTCCTCCACATCTCCTGATGTACTGGCCTGTCTCCTGGTAGCGCCTCCATGCTCTGGACACTACGCTGACAGACACAGCAAACCTTCTTGCCACAGCTCGCATTGATGTGTCATCCTGGATGAGCTGCACTACCTGAGCCACTTGTGTGGGTTGTAGACTCCGTCTCATGCTACCACTAGAGTGAAAGCACCACCAGCTTTCAAAAGTGACCAAAACATCAGCCAGAAGGCATAGGAGCTGAGAAGTGGTCTGTGGTCACCACCTGCAGAACAACTCTTTTATTGGGGGTGTCTTGCTAATTGCCTATAATTTCCACCTGTTGTCTATTCCATTTGCACAACAGCATGTGAAATTGATTGTCAATCAGTGTTGCTTCCTAAGTGGACAGTTTGACTTCACAGAAGTGTGATTGACTTGGAGTTACATTGTTGTTTAAGTGTTCCCTTTATTTTTTTGAGCAGTGTGTGTATATATATATATATATATATATATATATTATACAAGAGTCCGTGCGCAAGTCTATTCTCCAATCCGTGGAACCACAAGTCCCAGCTTCCAGAATATAATTTCCAAGACCAACCACGTTGGCCTGGCGTGAAGGAGCAGACGTCGGTGGTGAGCCTGCTGATCGATACTGCTGGTGGTATACCCACTCATTTGTTACTATACGTGTATACTTACGGTGGTTAAGACCGCCGCATCTGGTACGTCACTTTTAAACTGAGTGTGTATAAAGAAGTGAAAAATAAATCCTTGTTTAAAACTGGTTCATGCACTATGAGGCGCCCTTTTTCATTCATATTGTAGAAAATATATATATATTTATTTATATTTTTAGAAAACAATGGTTACCCGGCACTCCAATACGGGATTAAGGATAATTCTTGCTGCGGTGCCTTCCGTGGGTTGACGGCACAACCCCCAATATTCATCAAACAGTTACGGCGGCACTCAGACAGACTTGTTCAATCCTTTATAAAAGTAGCAAGTTTATTTTCCAACGTCGTTTCGGGGATACACCCCGTCGTCAGGGACAGCACATCACAAACAGACAATACCAACATTACATATATATAGGCAAGACAATCCTATCTAAAATTGATTAATCATACTCACCTGTCCTACACCGCTGACCGCCCGCTCACCGCTACTGACATAGTGGGAACTCCAAGATGACGTATGCAGACGGCGCCGGACAGGCGAGCTGACGTCTTGACGTCGGTTGCCATAGTAGCGTGCTATAACAGAAAATAGAAATAAGTGTTCACTGAAGGATATAATCAATCCTCAGGTTATAATTAATCAAAACAAATTGTGAAAAACAACCAACACCAGACATAACTAAAGAAAAAAAGACATGTCACATACAGATTTAAATGAATTAATTATAACCAAATACGTATGGTATTTATCTATCATCAAAACATGCATTGCAATCCAAGGTTCTCATTCAATCCACCTGGGGCTATTGTCTTTAATTTAAATATCCATTTGGTTTCTAATTGTAATAAAAGCTTTCCCCTATTACCTCCTCTATGTGAAATGGGGACATGATCTATCAGCATTGCCCTGATGCTAGTAGGGCTATGTCTGGCTGTCAGCCAGTGCCGCGCTACTGGCTGATCGCTGGCACCCTTCTCTAGGGCTTGTTTGATTGCACTTCTGTGCCCAGCCATTGGGTCCCGAAATTGCCTCTGCGTTTTACCGATATATGCCAAACCACACGGGCATTTAAGCATATATACAACGTGTGTGGTTGTACATGTGAGGCGATGATAAATATTAAATTTCTTACCCGTAGAGGGATGATGAAACATGGGGCCCGTCATCAGTATGTTACACGCTGAACACCCAAGGCAGCGGTAACAGCCTAATTTAGGTCTCAGAAAATGCATCTGTTGAGTCTTAGTTAGTGGGAACACATCTAATTTGACTAATTGATCTGCAAGGTTTCGCCCTCTGGTATAACTAGGGAGTAATCGACTTTTATTCAAGGCTGGTAGTTCAGTATCCGTAGATACTACTGGCCAATATGTTTTAGCTTTTTTAGTAGTATAATTAGTATTTACTGTATATTTATTGACCCAAGGGATAACCTTAGTGTCCTTAATTAATCTGTTCGATGAGTTTATCGATTTCCCCTTTAGGGCTTCGTCCCTGGATATGTTAAGCACTTTCTGTTTTAATTTATTAAGCTCTTTTCTGGGGTAGCCTCTTTCTATGAATTTCTCCACCATCAAATCCATAGTGGCTACTGTCTCTACCGGGTCTGAGGTAATTCTCCGCACTCTTAAAAATTGTGAGTACGGTAATCCCTTTCTCAATGGGAGCGGGTGAAAGCTATCATGGGCCAGCAATGAATTCCTATCTGTTGGCTTAACAAACAATGAAGTTCTTAAAATACCTTCCTGATGTGTAATTAGCACATCCAAGAAATGGATAGAACTTGTGCTGTGTTCAAAAGTGAATTTTACACAGCTGTCTGACCCATTATGTGATTCAAAAAAAGACTCTAAATTCTCCGTTGAGCCCTCCCAAAACAGAAGCAAGTCATCTATGTATCTCTTATAATAAAAGACTTGCTCACTCACTTGTGCATTATCATAGATAATGCGTCGTTCAATATTGTACATAAATGAATTTGCGTACGACGGGGCTACAGGAGACCCCATCGCACACCCCTTTAATTGACGGTAATATTTACCATTAAATGTAAAATAATTTCTAGTCAGAATCAACAACAATAATTGTAAAAATAATTCTATTGGGGGACCTTTATACAATTCATTATCTGTTATTAATGACTTGACTGACTCTATACCCGCATCGTGCGGGATGCAAGTATAAAGGCTGGTTACATCAGCACTACACATAATTAGGGTCTCAGGTAAAGGGCCTAATTGCTGTAGTTGTAGCAATAAAGTTGTCGTATCCTTTAAGTGTGAGGGTATAGCCTGTATGCATGGGTTAAGATAAGTATCTAAATAAGCGGAAATTGGATGGAACAGAGATTCCCTAGCTGACACAATGGGACGACCTGGTGGATGTTGAAGTGACTTGTGAATTTTTGGGACCGTATAGAATAATGGTACCCGGGGAAATTCTACCTTTAGGGCTGTAAAAATTTCTGATGTAATGTCACCGTTCGTGACTGCCTGCTGTAAAATCTCATCCAATTCCCGCTTATATACCAAGGTAGGATCCCTAGGGAGCAATTCATATGTGTTATCATCCAACAGTTGTTTGTTACATTCCGAAACATAATCACTTAAATCTTGGACCACTACGGATCCCCCCTTATCAGCCTTCCGTATTACAAGATCAGTCCTCTGTGCTAAATTTTTAAGGGCTTCTATCTCCTCCCTGGACATGTTAGAGTGATAGTGTGGCTCTTGGGGCCCCGAGGGTGCTGATTGGTCCCATAGTCGGGTGAATGTTCGGATGGAAGAGTTATAAGATACAGGGTCGAATTTCGACCTTGGGGCAAGTTTCTTAAGCTGTGCTGGAACAGATTCCTGCGTTGTCGAGCTTGACTCTCCTAGTCCAAAATGTTCTTTCAAACGTAATGTCCTATTCAGCCGTGCCACATCAATTTTCCACTGTAAGGGATCGGGTTCACAGGTGGGTATAAATGTTAAGCCCTTTGAAAGAACTTTTATCTCTATATCTGTGAGAGGGGCTGATGATAAATTGTAAACTATATCCGTCCTCGCCTTGGAGGTCTTGTGCCCTTGTTGTCTTTCATTCTGCCCCGCCCTCCGCGTCCTCTTCCTGGGCTGGGGTTTATGTCTGCTCTGGTCTGTACCCCTAAAGGGAAATGACCACTGGTGGAAGGTGCTGCTGAATTATAATTGTCAGAGTCACTATTAGATGTACCTGAGGCTGTATTTTCCCAATACCTTTTGCGTGTTCTAGGACGTCTGTTAGGGTATGATCGCTCATTGAAATTAGATGAGCTGCCTAGCCATGGGTACACTCTCCTTTGTTGATAGTCCTGTTGGACTTTAAGTAGAATTTCCCCGGGTACCATTATTCTATACGGTCCCAAAAATTCACAAGTCACTTCAACATCCACCAGGTCGTCCCATTGTGTCAGCTAGGGAATCTCTGTTCCATCCAATTTCCGCTTATTTAGATACTTATCTTAACCCATGCATACAGGCTATACCCTCACACTTAAAGGATACGACAACTTTATTGCTACAACTACAGCAATTAGGCCCTTTACCTGAGACCCTAATTATGTGTAGTGCTGATGTAACCAGCCTTTATACTTGCATCCCGCACGATGCGGGTATAGAGTCAGTCAAGTCATTAATAACAGATAATGAATTGTATAAAGGTCCCCCAATAGAATTATTTTTACAATTATTGTTGTTGATTCTGACTAGAAATTATTTTACATTTAATGGTAAATATTACCGTCAATTAAAGGGGTGTGCGATGGGGTCTCCTGTAGCCCCGTCGTACGCAAATTCATTTTTGTACAATATTGAACGACGAATTATCTATGATAATGCACAAGTGAGTGAGCAAGTCTTTTATTATAAGAGATACATAGATGACTTGCTTCTGTTTTGGGAGGGCTCAACGGAGAATTTAGAGTCTTTTTTTGAATCACATAATGGGTCAGACAGCTGTGTAAAATTCACTTTTGAACACAGCACAAGTTCTATCCATTTCTTGGATGTGCTAATTACACATCAGGAAGGTATTTTAAGAACTTCATTGTTTGTTAAGCCAACAGATAGGAATTCATTGCTGGCCCATGATAGCTTTCACCCGCTCCCATTGAGAAAGGGATTACCGTACTCACAATTTTTAAGAGTGCGGAGAATTACCTCAGACCCGGTAGAGACAGTAGCCACTATGGATTTGATGGTGGAGAAATTCATAGAAAGAGGCTACCCCAGAAAAGAGCTTAATAAATTAAAACAGAAAGTGCTTAACATATCCAGGGACGAAGCCCTAAAGGGGAAATCGATAAACTCATCGAACAGATTAATTAAGGACACTAAGGTTATCCCTTGGGTCAATAAATATACAGTAAATACTAATTATACTACTAAAAAAGCTAAAACATATTGGCCAATAGTATCTACGGATACTGAACTACCAGCCTTGAATAAAAGTCGATTACTCCCTAGTTATACCAGAGGGCGAAACCTTGCAGATCAATTAGTCAAATTAGATGTGTTCCCACTAACTAAGACTCAACAGATGCATTTTCTGAGACCTAAATTAGGCTGTTACCGCTGCCTTGGGTGTTCAGCGTGTAACATACTGATGACGGGCCCCATGTTTCATCATCCCTCTACGGGTAAGAAATTTAATATTTATCATCGCCTCACATGTACAACCACACACGTTGTATATATGCTTAAATGCCCGTGTGGTTTGGCATATATCGGTAAAACGCAGAGGCAATTTCGGGACCCAATGGCTGGGCACAGAAGTGCAATCAAACAAGCCCTAGAGAAGGGTGCCAGCGATCAGCCAGTAGCGCGGCACTGGCTGACAGCCAGACATAGCCCTACTAGCATCAGGGCAATGCTGATAGATCATGTCCCCATTTCACATAGAGGAGGTAATAGGGGAAAGCTTTTATTACAATTAGAAACCAAATGGATATTTAAATTAAAGACAATAGCCCCAGGTGGATTGAATGAGAACCTTGGATTGCAATGCATGTTTTGATGATAGATAAATACCATACGTATTTGGTTATAATTAATTCATTTAAATCTGTATGTGACATGTCTTTTTTTCTTTAGTTATGTCTGGTGTTGGTTGTTTTTCACAATTTGTTTTGATTAATTATAACCTGAGGATTGATTATATCCTTCAGTGAACACTTATTTCTATTTTCTGTTATAGCACGCTACTATGGCAACCGACGTCAAGACGTCAGCTCGCCTGTCCGGCGCCGTCTGCATACGTCATCTTGGAGTTCCCACTATGTCAGTAGCGGTGAGCGGGCGGTCAGCGGTGTAGGACAGGTGAGTATGATTAATCAATTTTAGATAGGATTGTCTTGCCTATATATATGTAATGTTGGTATTGTCTGTTTGTGATGTGCTGTCCCTGACGACGGGGTGTATCCCCGAAACGACGTTGGAAAATAAACTTGCTACTTTTATAAAGGATTGAACAAGTCTGTCTGAGTGCCGCCGTAACTGTTTGATGAATATTGGGGGTTGTGCCGTCAACCCACGGAAGGCACCGCAGCAAGAATTATCCTTAATCCCGTATTGGAGTGCCGGGTAACCATTGTTTTCTATACAGACCAAGCTGCATGAGGATAAATGGTCCCAGCAGGAATTGGTCATACCAAGGCACCGTTGGATATCTTTATTAAATTTTGGGACATTTCATCTTAAATTGAGGTCAGTTTCACATTGGTGTTTTCACAGCCTGGAACGGTGTTCCAGGTATACGACATGTCACAAGCACGGATGAACGTTGAAAAAAATCTGGACGAAGCACTGGAGCTCCTTCATATGGATGCTCGTGAAAGATTTAGCTACTCTGACGCAGAGGCACAATCCATCCTGGTGACCACTACATGGGAGAATGACCCAGCATCAAACACAGCGGAAGATCTGCACAGACAACTACTACGCTTAAAGCAACGAGAATGTGATTATACCTATCACGGCATCAGCCTCTCTGAATACTATCGGAACAATCAGATTCCAAGAGGTTTCCGGATCAAAAATACACCCACAATAGGCAGATACAGTGTCCCTTTCTGTCGGCGGTGGGTGGCGATACTAAACAAGTGCTCCATGGACCTACTACTGTTGGTGGTAGAGGAGTCCACCAAGGAGCTGAATTCGACCAAGGAGTTAATTAAGGAGTTTGAGACGCAGCATCGAGAAACCCTGTCCAAAGATACTACCACCAACTGGACTGATAAATTAAATGCTCAGATGGACCAATATAGGAAGGATTTGATCAAATTTAAAAAAGAAAAACTACTTAAAGTCCAACAGGACTATCAACAAAGGAGAGTGTACCCATGGCTAGGCAGCTCATCTAATTTCAATGAGCGATCATACCCTAACAGACGTCCTAGAACACGCAAAAGGTATTGGGAAAATACAGCCTCAGGTACATCTTATAGTGACTCTGACAATTATAATTCAGCAGCACCTTCCACCAGTGGTCATTTCCCTTTAGGGGTACAGACCAGAGCAGACATAAACCCCAGCCCAGGAAGAGGACGCGGAGGGCGGGGCAGAATGAAAGACAACAAGGGCACAAGACCTCCAAGGCGAGGACGGATATAGTTTACAATTTATCATCAGCCCCTCTCACAGATATAGAGATAAAAGTTCTTTCAAAGGGCTTAACATTTATACCCACCTGTGAACCCGATCCCTTACAGTGGAAAATTGATGTGGCACGGCTGAATAGGACATTACGTTTGAAAGAACATTTTGGACTAGGAGAGTCAAGCTCGACAACGCAGGAATCTGTTCCAGCACAGCTTAAGAAACTTGCCCCAAGGTCGAAATTCGACCCTGTATCTTATAACTCTTCCATCCGAACATTCACCCGACTATTGGACCAATCAGCACCCTCGGGGCCCCAAGAGCCACACTATCACTCTAACATGTCCAGGGAGGAGATAGAAGCCCTTAAAAATTTAGCACAGAGGACTGATCTTGTAATACGGAAGGCTGATAAGGGGGGATCCGTAGTGGTCCAAGATTTAAGTGATTATGTTTCGGAATGTAACAAACAACTGTTGGATGATAACACATATGAATTGCTCCCTAGGGATCCTACCTTGGTATATAAGCGGGAATTGGATGAGATTTTACAGCAGGCAGTCACGAACGGTGACATTACATCAGAAATTTTTACAGCCCTAAAGGTAGAATTTCCCCGGGTACCATTATTCTATACGGTCCCAAAAATTCACAAGTCACTTCAACATCCACCAGGTCGTCCCATTGTGTCAGCTAGGGAATCTCTGTTCCATCCAATTTCCGCTTATTTAGATACTTATCTTAACCCATGCATACAGGCTATACCCTCACACTTAAAGGATACGACAACTTTATTGCTACAACTACAGCAATTAGGCCCTTTACCTGAGACCCTAATTATGTGTAGTGCTGATGTAACCAGCCTTTATACTTGCATCCCGCACGATGCGGGTATAGAGTCAGTCAAGTCATTAATAACAGATAATGAATTGTATAAAGGTCCCCCAATAGAATTATTTTTACAATTATTGTTGTTGATTCTGACTAGAAATTATTTTACAGTTAATGGTAAATATTACCGTCAATTAAAGGGGTGTGCGATGGGGTCTCCTGTAGCCCCGTCGTACGCAAATTCATTTATGTACAATATTGAACGACGCATTATCTATGATAATGCACAAGTGAGTGAGCAAGTCTTTTATTATAAGAGATACATAGATGACTTGCTTCTGTTTTGGGAGGGCTCAACGGAGAATTTAGAGTCTTTTTTTGAATCACATAATGGGTCAGACAGCTGTGTAAAATTCACTTTTGAACACAGCACAAGTTCTATCCATTTCTTGGATGTGCTAATTACACATCAGGAAGGTATTTTAAGAACTTCATTGTTTGTTAAGCCAACAGATAGGAATTCATTGCTGGCCCATGATAGCTTTCACCCGCTCCCATTGAGAAAGGGATTACCGTACTCACAATTTTTAAGAGTGCGGAGAATTACCTCAGACCCGGTAGAGACAGTAGCCACTATGGATTTGATGGTGGAGAAATTCATAGAAAGAGGCTACCCCAGAAAAGAGCTTAATAAATTAAAACAGAAAGTGCTTAACATATCCAGGGACGAAGCCCTAAAGGGGAAATCGATAAACTCATCGAACAGATTAATTAAGGACACTAAGGTTATCCCTTGGGTCAATAAATATACAGTAAATACTAATTATACTACTAAAAAAGCTAAAACATATTGGCCAATAGTATCTACGGATACTGAACTACCAGCCTTGAATAAAAGTCGATTACTCCCTAGTTATACCAGAGGGCGAAACCTTGCGGATCAATTAGTCAAATTAGATGTGTTCCCACTAACTAAGACTCAACAGATGCATTTTCTGAGACCTAAATTAGGCTGTTACCGCTGCCTTGGGTGTTCAGCGTGTAACATACTGATGACGGGCCCCATGTTTCATCATCCCTCTACGGGTAAGAAATTTAATATTTATCATCGCCTCACATGTACAACCACACACGTTGTATATATGCTTAAATGCCCGTGTGGTTTGGCATATATCGGTAAAACGCAGAGGCAATTTCGGGACCGAATGGCTGGGCACAGAAGTGCAATCAAACAAGCCCTAGAGAAGGGTGCCAGCGATCAGCCAGTAGCGCGGCACTGGCTGACAGCCAGACATAGCCCTACTAGCATCAGGGCAATGCTGATAGATCATGTCCCCATTTCACATAGAGGAGGTAATAGGGGAAAGCTTTTATTACAATTAGAAACCAAATGGATATTTAAATTAAAGACAATAGCCCCAGGTGGATTGAATGAGAACCTTGGATTGCAATGCATGTTTTGATGATAGATAAATACCATACGTATTTGGTTATAATTAATTCATTTAAATCTGTATGTGACATGTCTTTTTTTCTTTAGTTATGTCTGGTGTTGGTTGTTTTTCACAATTTGTTTTGATTAATTATAACCTGAGGATTGATTATATCCTTCAGTGAACACTTATTTCTATTTTCTGTTATAGCACGCTACTATGGCAACCGACGTCAAGACGTCAGCTCGCCTGTCCGGCGCCGTCTGCATACGTCATCTTGGAGTTCCCACTATGTCAGTAGCGGTGAGCGGGCGGTCAGCGGTGTAGGACAGGTGAGTATGATTAATCAATTTTAGATAGGATTGTCTTGCCTATATATATGTAATGTTGGTATTGTCTGTTTGTGATGTGCTGTCCCTGACGACGGGGTGTATCCCCGAAACGACGTTGGAAAATAAACTTGCTACTTTTATAAAGGATTGAACAAGTCTGTCTGAGTGCCGCCGTAACTGTTTGATGAATATTGGGGGTTGTGCCGTCAACCCACGGAAGGCACCGCAGCAAGAATTATCCTTAATCCCGTATTGGAGTGCCGGGTAACCATTGTTTTCTATACAGACCAAGCTGCATGAGGATAAATGGTCCCAGCAGGAATTGGTCATACCAAGGCACCGTTGGATATCTTTATTAAATTTTGGGACATTTCATCTTAAATTGAGGTCAGTTTCACATTGGTGTTTTCACAGCCTGGAACGGTGTTCCAGGTATACGACATGTCACAAGCACGGATGAACGTTGAAAAAAATCTGGACGAAGCACTGGAGCTCCTTCATATGGATGCTCGTGAAAGATTTAGCTACTCTGACGCAGAGGCACAATCCATCCTGGTGACCACTACATGGGAGAATGACCCAGCATCAAACACAGCGGAAGATCTGCACAGACAACTACTACGCTTAAAGCAACGAGAATGTGATTATACCTATCACGGCATCAGCCTCTCTGAATACTATCGGAACAATCAGATTCCAAGAGGTTTCCGGATCAAAAATACACCCACAATAGGCAGATACAGTGTCCCTTTCTGTCGGCGGTGGGTGGCGATACTAAACAAGTGCTCCATGGACCTACTACTGTTGGTGGTAGAGGAGTCCACCAAGGAGCTGAATTCGACCAAGGAGTTAATTAAGGAGTTTGAGACGCAGCATCGAGAAACCCTGTCCAAAGATACTACCACCAACTGGACTGATAAATTAAATGCTCAGATGGACCAATATAGGAAGGATTTGATCAAATTTAAAAAAGAAAAACTACTTAAAGTCCAACAGGACTATCAACAAAGGAGAGTGTACCCATGGCTAGGCAGCTCATCTAATTTCAATGAGCGATCATACCCTAACAGACGTCCTAGAACACGCAAAAGGTATTGGGAAAATACAGCCTCAGGTACATCTTATAGTGACTCTGACAATTATAATTCAGCAGCACCTTCCACCAGTGGTCATTTCCCTTTAGGGGTACAGACCAGAGCAGACATAAACCCCAGCCCAGGAAGAGGACGCGGAGGGCGGGGCAGAATGAAAGACAACAAGGGCACAAGACCTCCAAGGCGAGGACGGATATAGTTTACAATTTATCATCAGCCCCTCTCACAGATATAGAGATAAAAGTTCTTTCAAAGGGCTTAACATTTATACCCACCTGTGAACCCGATCCCTTACAGTGGAAAATTGATGTGGCACGGCTGAATAGGACATTACGTTTGAAAGAACATTTTGGACTAGGAGAGTCAAGCTCGACAACGCAGGAATCTGTTCCAGCACAGCTTAAGAAACTTGCCCCAAGGTCGAAATTCGACCCTGTATCTTATAACTCTTCCATCCGAACATTCACCCGACTATTGGACCAATCAGCACCCTCGGGGCCCCAAGAGCCACACTATCACTCTAACATGTCCAGGGAGGAGATAGAAGCCCTTAAAAATTTAGCACAGAGGACTGATCTTGTAATACGGAAGGCTGATAAGGGGGGATCCGTAGTGGTCCAAGATTTAAGTGATTATGTTTCGGAATGTAACAAACAACTGTTGGATGATAACACATATGAATTGCTCCCTAGGGATCCTACCTTGGTATATAAGCGGGAATTGGATGAGATTTTACAGCAGGCAGTCACGAACGGTGACATTACATCAGAAATTTTTACAGCCCTAAAGGTAGAATTTCCCCGGGTACCATTATTCTATACGGTCCCAAAAATTCACAAGTCACTTCAACATCCACCAGGTCGTCCCATTGTGTCAGCTAGGGAATCTCTGTTCCATCCAATTTCCGCTTATTTAGATACTTATCTTAACCCATGCATACAGGCTATACCCTCACACTTAAAGGATACGACAACTTTATTGCTACAACTACAGCAATTAGGCCCTTTACCTGAGACCCTAATTATGTGTAGTGCTGATGTAACCAGCCTTTATACTTGCATCCCGCACGATGCGGGTATAGAGTCAGTCAAGTCATTAATAACAGATAATGAATTGTATAAAGGTCCCCCAATAGAATTATTTTTACAATTATTGTTGTTGATTCTGACTAGAAATTATTTTACAGTTAATGGTAAATATTACCGTCAATTAAAGGGGTGTGCGATGGGGTCTCCTGTAGCCCCGTCGTACGCAAATTCATTTATGTACAATATTGAACGACGCATTATCTATGATAATGCACAAGTGAGTGAGCAAGTCTTTTATTATAAGAGATACATAGATGACTTGCTTCTGTTTTGGGAGGGCTCAACGGAGAATTTAGAGTCTTTTTTTGAATCACATAATGGGTCAGACAGCTGTGTAAAATTCACTTTTGAACACAGCACAAGTTCTATCCATTTCTTGGATGTGCTAATTACACATCAGGAAGGTATTTTAAGAACTTCATTGTTTGTTAAGCCAACAGATAGGAATTCATTGCTGGCCCATGATAGCTTTCACCCGCTCCCATTGAGAAAGGGATTACCGTACTCACAATTTTTAAGAGTGCGGAGAATTACCTCAGACCCGGTAGAGACAGTAGCCACTATGGATTTGATGGTGGAGAAATTCATAGAAAGAGGCTACCCCAGAAAAGAGCTTAATAAATTAAAACAGAAAGTGCTTAACATATCCAGGGACGAAGCCCTAAAGGGGAAATCGATAAACTCATCGAACAGATTAATTAAGGACACTAAGGTTATCCCTTGGGTCAATAAATATACAGTAAATACTAATTATACTACTAAAAAAGCTAAAACATATTGGCCAATAGTATCTACGGATACTGAACTACCAGCCTTGAATAAAAGTCGATTACTCCCTAGTTATACCAGAGGGCGAAACCTTGCAGATCAATTAGTCAAATTAGATGTGTTCCCACTAACTAAGACTCAACAGATGCATTTTCTGAGACCTAAATTAGGCTGTTACCGCTGCCTTGGGTGTTCAGCGTGTAACATACTGATGACGGGCCCCATGTTTCATCATCCCTCTACGGGTAAGAAATTTAATATTTATCATCGCCTCACATGTACAACCACACACGTTGTATATATGCTTAAATGCCCGTGTGGTTTGGCATATATCGGTAAAACGCAGAGGCAATTTCGGGACCGAATGGCTGGGCACAGAAGTGCAATCAAACAAGCCCTAGAGAAGGGTGCCAGCGATCAGCCAGTAGCGCGGCACTGGCTGACAGCCAGACATAGCCCTACTAGCATCAGGGCAATGCTGATAGATCATGTCCCCATTTCACATAGAGGAGGTAATAGGGGAAAGCTTTTATTACAATTAGAAACCAAATGGATATTTAAATTAAAGACAATAGCCCCAGGTGGATTGAATGAGAACCTTGGATTGCAATGCATGTTTTGATGATAGATAAATACCATACGTATTTGGTTATAATTAATTCATTTAAATCTGTATGTGACATGTCTTTTTTTCTTTAGTTATGTCTGGTGTTGGTTGTTTTTCACAATTTGTTTTGATTAATTATAACCTGAGGATTGATTATATCCTTCAGTGAACACTTATTTCTATTTTCTGTTATAGCACGCTACTATGGCAACCGACGTCAAGACGTCAGCTCGCCTGTCCGGCGCCGTCTGCATACGTCATCTTGGAGTTCCCACTATGTCAGTAGCGGTGAGCGGGCGGTCAGCGGTGTAGGACAGGTGAGTATGATTAATCAATTTTAGATAGGATTGTCTTGCCTATATATATGTAATGTTGGTATTGTCTGTTTGTGATGTGCTGTCCCTGACGACAGGGTGTATCCCCGAAACGACGTTGGAAAATAAACTTGCTACTTTTATAAAGGATTGAACAAGTCTGTCTGAGTGCCGCCGTAACTGTTTGATGAATATTTATATTTTTATATACATATATTTTTTAAATTATATATATATATATATATATATATATATGGATATAGATAGATATATACATTGTTTTTTGGGAGATATATCAAGAAATTACACAAATTACATAACAAAAAGTATGTTAAATTAAAGGATGGCTAACTAGTGATAATATTTCAAACAAGCCTATCTTTTTTTTTTTTTGTTGTTGCTGTGCCTGCTGCGAATATTCGCTGATGCGACCTAAAGGGAGCACATGAAAGAATATTTCTAACATGATATCGTACACAGATTAATAAAGGTAATCAATAAAGATGACACCATAACATTTGGGCCAATGAAATGCGACCACACACTATAAATATATGCCCATGTAAGGAAAACGCCATAGACACCATGCGAGCATCCGCCTTCACACATCGGGAGCTGCGAGTGCTAACCGCGGTAATGGACCACCGCGTAGGCCGCGCGGGACCATACGTCCCAAATCGGGTAAAGCGTGCGGCCTACGCGTTGGTCCGCCGCATCCTGCGGGCGAGAGTCCGCACAAGGCGGCCCATCGTCCAACTCGAGCGGCGGTGGTCCGACCTCCGCCGCCGACAGCCTGAGTTGCTGGCGCGGCTGCGCCAGCAAATCCCACGCAGTAAGTAAAACGCATTCAAATGTGTTTTTACATGAGTGATTAAGTGAGATTATTAGCATACCATATTAATAAAGTTTTAATAAATTAATAAATAAATAAAACACATTCAAATGTGTGTTTACATGAGTGATTAATTGAGATTGTTAGCATACCATATTAATAAATTATTACACAAGACATACCTAACTTAGCCAGTTTACAGAGTGTGTGTGCTTAGGGCTTGCAGGACAGACTGGGGACCAGAGTGGTTAGGGGATAATGTGTAGTGGTGTGGTGAGTCAGCACACAGGCTGTAGGCTGGAGACATAACTCACTTTGTATTTTTAATCATAAATGAACATAACAATGTTATTTTTGAATGCACATGGAAATTACCTTTTTTATTTATTTAATGTGTTTATAGGGCAAGCACAACGGCACAGAAGATCCTCAACAGCGAGGCAACAGGATGCCTCACCTCCATCCTCCTCCCCACCCCAAACTCCCTCACCCGCTCAACACCCCGAAGCCAAAATTCCATCATCCCTTTCCTCTTCAGCATCCTCCCCCTCTCAACCCCCCTCCCCCTCTCTTTCCCAACCTCCCTCTCAACCCCCCTCCCCCTCTCTTTCCCAACCTCCCTCTCAACCCCCCTCCCCCTCTCTTTCCCAACCTCCCTCTCAACCCCCCTCCCCCTATCTTTCCCAACTTCCCTCTCAACCCCCCTCCCCCTCTCTTTCCCAACCTCCCTCTCAACCCCCCTCCCCCTCTTTCCCAACCTCCCTCTCAACCCCCCTCCCCCTCTCAATCTGACCCACCCTCTCTAACCACCTCACCCATCCATCCTCCTTCCCCCATCCAAGCTCCTTCCCCAATCCATCCTCCTTCCCCCACATCTGAATGGGCCGCAGAGGCATCCGAGGAGGTGGAGGGTGCAGGCCATCCGGCAGAAGATAGTAAGTTATTTTTATGTTAAAAATGTATTTGTAACCTAGTTTAAATTTAATTACAACTACATGCAGTGTTGTACTGGGGCCAATCTTGGCCCACAGAGAAATGCTTTTCTTTTTAATCATGTTATGGATTCCGCATTTACATTTGACACTGCATAGTTTAAGATTGTTTAGGAAAACCACTATAGGTAGACAGTCATTAGTTTGAGAGCTTTGGAAGGTCAGCAGGCTCTGTAGGTCGACATGTGCTAGGTCGACAGGTCACAAGCTTAACAGGTTTTTTGTGGTTGCATTACAAAATGTGATTCAATTTTTTACTTAACGAGCCACGTGGACTCCTATTGAAACGGAAATCGGTTACGAGCTAAGCGGTAGTGTAGCGAGTCACCTTGTCCTAAGCCTGGCGAACAAAGCAAGCCATGCGAGGTGGCACAGCGCTATAATTGGGGGTCCCTGTCACTCTAAAAATTAAAGGACAACAACATACCAAAATACCCTCATGTCTAACTTTTAATCTGTTGACCTAGCACATAAAAACCCTGTAGACCTTCCAACCCTGTCGAACTACTCACTGTCGACCTATAGTGGTCATCCTAAAAATTGAATACCTACAGACTGTTGATGTAATGATCCACACCCTTGAGTGGGTGTGGAACCATAGATCGACAGTGTCTAGGTCGACAATGTTTAGGTACACCAAAATGCAACATTCAAGAGCACAGTCTGGAAGGTGATCCTTAGGGTGTTTTTGCAGGAAATTAGGGCCACTGGTGCTTTCACCTGTACCCGTGTGACAGTCAACGTCTGGGTACATGTGTTCTAAAAGTGTGAGTCTAAAAATGTGTAGTTTGAACACATTACAACAAGACCTGTCTCCACTTATGTAGTAAGGCAGCCTTTCATGGAGTGTGGGCATGCTAGTATATGTAGTTCATCTGAAGATGTAGAGATGCAGTGTGCGGAGGCTGAGCCAACACCAGAAATGTAAAGTCCGGTACAATCCAGATATGAAGGAGTTACACATCCCAGCATGGTCTGCTACACTTTAAATATGGTTTTGGTTGGTAATCATTGCAGGCCATGATTGTATGTGTTGCCCTGCTACTGTAAATAAAATAAAAAAACATGATGTAGTTACTATGTCATTAAAGTGTGCTTTGTGCCTTGCTACTATAATGTGTAATGTGAGTAAGTAATTTATTTATTTTTGGACATTCATTTCAGATGATGTAGTTGGAGATCCCGCTGCAATCGGTGCCATACTGGGCAGAATGTCCAACCTGTTCCGAGCCCTCCTCAACGAGGTGGAAACTCTGCAAATTTTTTTTTAAAGTTGTTGTTTATTTAAAAAAAAAACAAAGAAAAAACTATTTTGATGTTATAAAAAAAAAACATTATTAAAAATTTTGTTTGTTCACATTTGAGTGTGTGTTTTATTTTAATGCAAGAAAGGTACAGTGGGTTTGAGTCAGGTAATTGGGAATCTTAAACATTTATTTGAAATTACTTAAGAATCGGGGGGGGGGGGGAAAGAAGTATGACAGTTAGGAGATGAATATTTTTAAAAAAACAATAAACACATTTATACACACACTACACCTCAACACAAAAAAACAGAAACTTTACATTAGGACAGGCCTGGTTAATGCACAGTTTAGACATCTGTAACAATTTGGTTTAAATTAAAAAACCAGATAATGGACAATTATGCCTACAAAGTGTTCTGCAGGAATTCTTTGAAGACTTAATTGTTCAATACTATTAGAAATCATTACACTAATTGGTTTCTTAATTGAGGAAGGGTTGAAGAGTTACAACACATAGGGGGGAAAAAAACATTGCTGTGCGATTTATAGCAAAAGAACATAGCATGTGCATTATTGCGAAGGTTGTGCACATGTACGATGAGTTGTGGTTTTTATGATGCATTTTGTAGCAATGCGATCAGATCGCATTACTGCGATGCTAATATACGCCTACTTTGTGTATTAGTGCGTATGGGTTTGCCAAACTGCGTAGTGGGTGTATGTTCGCAATTGTGCGATGTGTTTGCAGTTGTGCATATGCCATTTGCGAACGTAAAAAATTGCGAACAACTCGGAATGACCCCCATTGGGCGCCCACTTCAGTGCATTGACTTTCCTGCAGGTTTTCTCTTATATGGTTACCTCTTCAGCTGTTGCTGTTTTGTTACCAGCCGTTGCTGGTCGTTTTATGTTATAGGTGTGCTGGTGTGTGAATCTCACCACTGGTTGTTATGTTCCTTCTCTCAAGTATGTCCATTCTCCTTCGGGGACTATTTTACCTATAACTGCCTGTGGGAGGGGGCATAGAGGGGAGGAGCTAATTCCCCAATATCCCTTATGGACTACGAGAAAAGGATTTACCGGTAGGTAATTAAAATCCTATTATCAGTTTGGTTATATGTGAGACAAGCAGGTGCACTTCAAAGCAGTTCATTTAATCACAACAATATTTATTTACTGGTTAATTAATAAAAGCATATAATAAAAGTCATTTTTCTTGATCTCTAATTCCACTAGGCGATGCTGAAGATATCAGGTACAATATAATCTTTGTGATTTCCATCAATCAATCCTTCTGCATTGGAATGAACAAACCAGCATGGAACCTTACTGCCATTCCTGGGGTCTTTTCTGTAGTCATTTTGTACACCCCTAAAATTACATTAGTAACAATTAATGTTTGTCACAATACTTCACAGCAAATGCTTTGCATACAGCATGGGAGATAAATGATATAAAAATATCTTCAGCGTTTGCAGTATTACCTATTGCAGTGTAATTTACAGTCTATAAAATCACTCAATATTTAACGATTTTCCTTCTTATTGTAAATGGCTTTGGTAAAGGCGATGGCTCTGTAACAGGGCTGGTTTCCAGTGAGACAACACAGATACGCTTGTTGGCCAGGTAGAGCTGAATTTTACTGTGAGGAAAGGGGCCATATCTGCTGTTTGCTTAGTGAGGCCTGGATCGGTGCAATTGGGTTAACGGTAAAATGTTTGGAGCGCTGATAATGTGTGTAAAACAGAATAAAAAAACTTCAGGCTATGCTCAGGGCTTCATTTGGGGCTCGATGCATCATCGCTTGGAAAGTGATAAAATGGAGAGTGATAAAGTACCAGCCAATCAGCTCCTAACTGCCATGTCAGTCTGTGTTTGAAAAAATAAGAATTTACTCACCGGTAATTCTATTTCTCGTAGTCCGTAGTGGATGCTGGGAACTCCGTAAGGACCATGGGGAATAGCGGCTCCGCAGGAGTCTGGGCACAACTAAAAGAAAGCTTTTAGACTACCTGGTGTGCACTGGCTCCTCCCACTATGACCCTCCTCCAAGCCTCAGTTAGGATACTGTGCCCGGAAGAGCTGACACAATAAGGAAGGATTTTGAATCCCGGGTAAGACTCATACCAGCCACACCAATCACACCGTATAACTCGTGATACCATAACCAGTTAACAGTATGAAATTTAACTGAGCCTCTCAACAGATGGCTCATAACAATAACCCTTTTGTGAACAACAACTATGTACAAGTATTGCAGACAATCCGCACTTGGGACGGGCGCCCAGCATCCACTACGGACTACGAGAAATAGAATTACCGGTGAGTAAATTCTTATTTTCTCTGACGTCCTAGTGGATGCTGGGAACTCCGTAAGGACCATGGGGATTATACCAAAGCTCCCAAACGGGCGGGAGAGTGCGGATGACTCTGCAGCACCGAATGAGAGAACTCAAGGTCCTCCTCAGCCAGGGTATCAAATTTGTAGAATTTTGCAAACGTGTTTGCGCCTGACCAAGTAGCAGCTCGGCAAAGTTGTAAAGCCGAGACCCCTCGGGCAGCCGCCCAAGATGAGCCCACCTTCCTTGTAGAATGGGCTTTTACTGATTTAGGATGCGGCAGTCCAGCCGCAGAATGCGCCAGCTGAATTGTGCTACAAATCCAGCGAGCAATAGTCTGCTTAGAAGCAGGAGCACCCAGTTTGTTGGGGGCATACAGGATAAATAGCGAGTCAGTTTTCCTGACTCCAGCCGTCCTGGAAACATAAATTTTCAAGGCCCTGACTACGTCCAGTAACTTGGAATCCTCCAAGTCGCTAGTAGCCGCAGGCACTACAATAGGTTGGTTCAAGTGAAAAGCAGATACCACCTTAGGGAGAAACTGGGGACGAGTCCTCAATTCTGCCCTATCCATATGGAAAATCAGATAAGGACTTTTAAATGACAAAGCCGCCAATTCTGATACACGCCTGGCCGAAGCCAAGGCCAATAACATGACCACTTTCCACGTGAGATATTTTAGATCCACGGTCTTTAGTGGCTCAAACCAATGTGATTTTAGGAAATTCAACACCACGTTGAGATCCCAGGGTGCCACTGGAGGCACAAAGGGGGGCTGAATATGCAGCACTCCTTTTACAAATGTCTGAACTTCAGGTAGTGAAGCTAGTTCTTTTTGGAAAAAAATCGACAGAGCCGATATCTGTACCTTAATGGAGCCTAATTTTAGGCCCATAGTCACTCCTGCCTGTAGGAAGTGCAGAAATCGACCCAGCTGAAATTCCTCTGTTGGGGCCTTATTGGCCTCACACCAAGCAACATATTTCCGCCATATGCGGTGATAATGTTTAACCGTTACATCTTTCCTGGCTTTAATCAGCGTAGGAATGACATCCTCCGGAATGCCCTTTTCCTTTAGGATCCGGCGTTCAACCGCCATGCCGTCAAACGCAGCCGCGGTAAGTCTTGGAACAGACAGGGCCCCTGCTGCAGCAGGTCCTGTCTGAGCGGCAGAGGCCATGGGTCCTCTGAGATCATCTCTTGAAGTTCCGGGTACCAAGCTCTTCTTGGCCAATCCGGAACCACGAGTATTGTCCTTACTCCTCGTTTTCTTATTATTCTCAGTACCTTTGGTATGAGAGGCAGAGGAGGGAACACATAAACTGACTGGTACACCCACGGTGTCACTAGAGCGTCCACCGCTATCGCCTGAGGGTCCCTTGACCTGGCGCAATATCTCTCCAGTTTTTTGTTTAGGCGGGACGCCATCATGTCCACCTGTGGCCGTTCCCAACGATTTACAATCAGTGTGAAGACTTCTGGATGAAGTCCCCACTCTCCCGGGTGGAGGTCGTGCCTGCTGAGGAAGTCTGCTTCCCAGTTGTCCACTCCCGGAATGAACACTGCTGACAGTGCTAGCACGTGATTTTCCGCCCATCGGAGAATCCTTGCGGCTTCTGCCATTGCCGTCCTGCTTCTTGTGCCGCCCTGTCGGTTTACATGGGCGACCGCCGTGTCTGACTGGATCAGTACCGGCTGGTTTTGAAGCAGGGGTTTTGCCTGACTTAGGGCATTGTAAATGGCCCTTAGTTCTAGAATATTTATGTGCAAGGAAGTCTCCTGACTCGACCATAGTCCTTGGAAGTTTCTTCCCTGTGTGACTGCCCCCCAGCCTCGAAGGCTGGCATCCATGGTCACCAGGACCCAGTCCTGTATGCCGAATCTGCGGCCCTCTAGGAGATGAGCACTCTGCAGCCACCACAGCAGAGACACCCTGGTTCTTGGAGACAGGGTTATTAGCCGATGCATCTGAAGATGCGATCCGGACCATTGGTCCAACAGGTCCCACTGAAAGATTCTGGCATGGAACCTGCCGAAAGGAATTGCTTCGTAAGAAGCCACCATCTTTCCCAGGACTCACGTGCAGTGATGCACCGACACCTGTTTTGGTTTCAGGAGGTCTCTGACTAGAGATGACAGCTCCTTGGCTTTCTCCTCCGGGAGAAACACTTTTTTCTGGACTGTGTCCAAAATCATTCCCAGGAACAGTAGACGTGTCGTCGGAACCAGCTGTGACTTTGGAATATTCAGAATCCAACCGTGCTGGTGTAGCACCTCCTGAGATAGTGCTACTCCTACCAACAACTGCTCCCTGGATCTCGCCTTTATTAGGAGATCGTCCAAGTACGGGATAATTAAAACTCCCTTTTTTCGAAGGAGTATCATCATTTCCGCCATTACCTTGGTAAACACCCTCGGTGCCGTGGACAGTCCAAACGGCAGCGTCTGGAATTGGTAATGGCAATTTTGTACCGCAAATCTGAGGTACTCCTGGTGAGGATGATAAATGGGGACATGCAGGTAAGCATCCTTGATGTCCGGGGATACCATGTAATCCCCCTCGTCCAGGCTTGCAATAACCGCCCTGAGCGATTCCATCTTGAACTTGAACTTTTTTATGTATGTGTTCAAGGATTTCAAATTTAAAATGGGTCTCACCGAACCGTCCGGTTTCGGTACCACAAACAGTGTGGAATAGTAACCCCGTCCTTGTTGAAGTAGGGGCACCTTGACTATCACCTGCTGGGAATACAGCTTGTGAATTGCCTCTAGCACAGCCTCCCTGCCTGAGGGAGTCGTTGGCAAGGCAGATTTGAGGAAACGGCGGGGGGGGGAGACGCCTCAAATTCCAGTTTGTACCCCTGAGATACTACTTGCAAGATCCAGGGATCCACCTGTGAGCGAGCCCACTGATCGCTGAAATTTTTGAGGCGGCCCCCCACCGTACCTGGCTCCGCCTGTGGAGCCCCACCATCATGCGGTGGACTTGGAAGAAGCGGGGGAGGACTTTTGCTCCTGGGAACCTGCTGTTTGTTGCAGCCTTTTTCCCCTACCTCTGCCTCTGGACAGAAAGGACCCGCCTTTTCCTCGCCTGTTTCTCTGGGTCCGAAAGGACTGTACTTGATAAAACGGCGCTTTTTTTTGGCTGTGAGGGAACCTGGGGTAAAAATGCTGATTTCTCAGCTGTCGCTGTGGAAACTAGGTCTGAGAGACCATCCCCGAATAACTCCTCACCCTTATAAGGCAAAACTTCCATGTGCCTTTTGGAATCTGCATCCCCTGTCCACTGCCGAGTCCATAAGCCTCTCCTAGCAGAAATGGACAATGCACTTATTTTAGATGCCAGCCGGCAGATCTCCCTCTGTGCATCTCTCATGTATAAGACTGAGTCTTTTATATGCTCTATGGTTAGGAGAATAGTGTCCCTGTCTAGGGTGTCAATATTTTCTGACAGGGAATCTGACCATGCAGCGGCAGCACTGCACATCCATGCTGACGCAATAGCTGGTCTAAGTATAATGCCTGAGTGTGTATATACAGACTTCAGGATCGCCTCCTGTTTCTATCCGCAGGCTCCTTTAGGGCGGCCGTATCCGGAGACGGAAGTGCCACCTTTTTAGACAAACGTGTGAGCGCTTTATCCACCCTAGGAGGTGTTTCCCAACGTGCCCTATCCTCTGGCGGGAAAGGGAACACCATTAGTAATTTTTTAGGGATTACCAATCTTTTATCGGGGAAAGCCCACGCTTCTTCACACACTTCATTTAATTCTTCAGATGGGGGAAAAACTACGGGTAGTTTTTTCTCCCCAAACATAATACCCTTTTTAGTGGTACCTGGGTTTATATCCGAAATGTGTAATACCTCCTTCATTGCCTCAATCATGCAACGAATGGCCCTAGTGGACATTAGATTTGACTCATCGTCGTCGACACTGGTATCAGTATCCGTGTCGACATCTGCGTCTGCCATCTGAGGTAGCGGGCGTTTTAGAGCCCCTGATGGCCTTTGAGACACCTGGGCAGGCACGAGCTGAGAAGCCGGCTGTCCCGCATTTAGCATGTCGTCAAATTTTTTGTGTAAGAAGTCGACACTTGCACGTAATTCCTTCCATAAAACCATCCACTCAGGTGTCTGCCCCGCAGGGGGTGACATCACTTCTATGGGCATCTGCTCCGCCTCCACATAATTTTCCTCATCAAACATGTCGACACAGCCGTACCGACACACCGCACACACACCGGGAATGCTCTAATAGAGGACAGGACCCCACAGAAGCCCTTTGGGGAGACAGAGAGAGAGTATGCCAGCACACACCAGAGCGCTATAAAATGCAGGGACTAACTGAATTATGTCCCCTATAGCTGCTATAATATTTACTGCGCCTAAATTTAGTGCCCCCCCTCTCTTTTTTACCCTTTTCTGTAGTGTAGACTGCAGGGGAGAGCCAGGGAGCTTCCTTCCAGCGGAACTGTGAGGGAGAAATGGCGCCAGTGTGCTGAGAGAGATAGCTCCGCCCCTTTTTCGCTGACTTTTCTCCCGCTTTTTTAAGGATTCTGGTAGGGGTAATTATCACATATATAGCCTCTGGGGCTATATATTGTGATTGTTTTGCCAGCCAAGGTGTTTTTATTGCTGCTCAGGGCGCCCCCCCCCAGCGCCCTGCACCCTCAGTGACCGGAGTGTGAAGTGTGTATGAGGAGCAATGGCGCACAGCTGCAGTGCTGTGCGCTACCTTGGTGAAGACTGAAGTCTTCTGCCGCCGATTTTCCGGACTTCTTCTTGCTTCTGGCTCTGTAAGGGGGACGGCGGCGCGGCTCCGGGACCGAACACCAAGGCCAGTTCCATGCGGTCGATCCCTCTGGAGCTAATGGTGTCCAGTAGCCTAAGAAGCCCAAGCTAGCTGCAAGCAGGTAGGTTCGCTTCTTCTCCCCTTAGTCCCTCGTTGCAGTGAGCCTGTTGCCAGAAGGTCTCACTGTAAAATAAAAAACCTAAAATATACTTTCTTTCTAAGAGCTCAGGAGAGCCCCTAGTGTGCATCCAGCTCGGCCGGGCACAAAAATCTAACTGAGGCTTGGAGGAGGGTCATAGTGGGAGGAGCCAGTGCACACCAGGTAGTCTAAAAGCTTTCTTTTAGTTGTGCCCAGACTCCTGCGGAGCCGCTATTCCCCATGGTCCTTACGGAGTTCCCAGCATCCACTAGGACGTCAGAGAAATGCAGTTAGGAGCTGATTGACTTGTACTTTTTCACTCTCCATTTTATCACTTCCCAAGCGATGATGCATCTAGGTTGGTCTTCATCCAGCTCTAAGTGGTAGCATTGGCACACTGTCTAGGCTAGCTTAGACATACTGTATGTGCAGTATGTGTAGCGCCCTGCGCTGCCTCATTGATCATGTTAGATTGACGTATAGGGCTTATGGCCGTTTTCTGTAAAATGTTTTATGTTAACTTATTAAATTAAACCTGAAAACTATTTTAATGTAAAAGATAATTCCATCTTTAAAGGCTAACCTGGAAAATATTTTTTTCCATAAACGGCTCAGAAATTGTAAGGTTTTTTTTTTTTTTATTGAATTAGGTCAAGAACATATATTTATAACTAAAGCTGGGTTCTTACCTATACAATTATCTGCCTGTTTGTTTCGGTGTGTATGCAGTGCTGATGTAACCTAATAAATAGCTTATAATGCTCCTGCAATGACCAGGATCAGATGGTCAAATTTTATGTACTGTTTAATATTTAAAGGTTCGACCATCTGAACTCATAGAAGCTCGTACACACTGTGTTGTGTCCGTACATTGTGTACGGTTCTCGCAGAAACCTGAAAGGGGGATGCACAGCACTGATGATCGAGAGAGGTTACCCCGATCACATGCAGATTGTATATGTGTATAGCCACCTTTATCCAAAACAATGTTATAGAAAAAAAAAAATTTTTTCCGGAAAATATAGTTTATTCAAACATTGGAACATCGCCACACTCTTGACCTTGATTTCCACAGCGGTACACACTTGGGGGGGGGGGTTAAGTTACATTTCCCATGCTGCTGCTCCTCTGTGCAGCCAACAGGTGGTTGTCCTGCTGTGCTGATGGATCAGCAGTGATCAGCAGCATGGCAGACACTGGGGGATAGTGCAGGGATGCAGAGGGGCCGTGAGGTCCCTCTTTGATTGGTGGCTGACAGAAAATTATCTTCTGGCAGCTGCCCACTCTGCATTTCTGACTGGTCACGTTGTTTGCAACCAATTCAGATAACACACAGCCTGGTGTAGTTGCAAATGATGCAACCACACCAGGCAAGTGGTTAAAGGATGGCAGTAATTAAGTAAATATTGCCTAAGAGTTGTGTCGGTTTTCCTTTTCTTAGTGTAATTCCAAAAATATCTTTTGTAGGAGTTCTATAAATGCAATACTTTTCTGGCACTTTAGATTTACTGTGGCAGATTTGCCTCAGATGTAAAATGGTAATTCACCTTTTTCACCAAAATTGTTCCAATTCACCTTTGTATACTATGGGGTATATGCAATTGCGGTCGAATTCCGGCTGGAATTCGACCGTTTTTAAATTCTACACAATTCGACAGTCAGACACCCTCCCGCCGGGACCCGAATTCGACATATTCAATAAAAAACGGATTCGACAGTCCCGCTGTCGAAAAACGGACCAATTGACGATAGTGTGTGTCCTGGATTCGACTTCATGGACGTCACAAAAGTGAGTAAAAAATAGTGGAAAAAAATGCGTGGGGTCCCCACTCCTAAGCATAACCAGCCTCGGGCTCTTTGAGCCGGTCCTGGTTATAAAAATACGGGGGAGGGGGGAAATGACAGGGGATCCCCCGTATTTTCACAACCAGCACCGGGCTCTGCCTCCGGTCCTGGTGCCAAAAATACGGGGGACAAAAAACGTAGGGGTCCCCCGTATTTTTAACACCAGCACCGGGCTCCACTAGTCAGAGAGATAATGCCACAGCGGGGGACACTTTTATATCGGTCCCTGCGGCCGTGGCATTAAATCCCCAACTAGTCACCCCTGGCCGGGGTACCCTGGAGGAGTGGGGACCCCTTAAATCAAGGGGTCCCTCCCTCCAGCCACCCAAGGGCCAGGGGTGAAGCCCGAGGTTGTCCCCCCCCCATCCAAGGGCTAATAGCCATGTGACAAAAATAAAGAATATTGTTTTTTGTAGCAGAACTACAAGTCCCAGCAAGCCTCCCCCACAAGCTGGTACTTGGAGAACCACAAGTACCAGCATGTAGGGGGAAACGGGCCCGCTGGTACCTGTAGTTCTACTGCAAAAAAATACCCAAATAAAAACAGTACACGCACACCGTGAAAGTAAAACTTTATTACATACATGCACGCCAACACACACATACTTACCTATGTTCACACGCCGACTCTGTCCACTTCTCCAAGTAGAATCCACGGGGTACCTGAAAATAAAATTATACTCACCATAATCCAGTGTAGATCTGTCCTCTTCTGCTTGTAATCCACGTACTTTGCAAAAAAACAAACCGAAAAACCCGATCCACGCACTGAAAGGGGTCCCATGTTTACACATGGGAACCCTTTCCCCGACTGCTGAAACCCCCCATGACTCCTGTCACAGAGGGTCCCTTGAGCTAATCAGGGAGCGCCACGTCGTGGCACTCTCCTGATTGGCTGTGCGCGTCTGAGCTGTCAGACGGCGCATAGCACTGCCGCTCCATTATCTTCAATGGTGGGAACTTTGCGGTCAGCGGTGAGGTTACTCGCGGTCAGCCGATGACCGCAGGTAACCTCACCGCTGACCGCAAAGTTCCCACCATTGAAGATAATGAAGCGGCATAGTGCTATGCGCCGTCTGACAGCTATAACGTGTGGTGACCTACTGTGGTAGTCACATGTGCCCCCCATAAGGTGTTGTCATTCTGGGGTCCTCATAAGTGCCTTCTATAATAAGGTGTTAAGCTGGGGTGCTCATAGTTGTCTCCTATAATGTGTGGTGAGCTGCTGTGGTGGTCATACGTGCCCCCTATAATGTGTGGAGACATAGCAATGGTGCTGTTGCCGCTCTGGTGGCCGGGGGATCCCAGCAGCGGGAGGTAGGCAAATACCAGCCCCAGTACTTTCTGCCCCTAACCCCTTGCCCCTAACCCCTTCCTTCACTCTAGAACTGTCCCAACTACTATCTAACCTTACCCCCTCCTTACCCCCAGCACCAGAGGCGTAACTAAGGCAGGGTGAGTGGGGCACGTGCCCTGGGCACCTTGGCAGGCCCAGCAGAGGGGGGCGCCGCCGGCAGCCAGGGCATCATGCCCACCTGCCCCCGTCCCGCTGCAATATGAGAGGAGGACAGCGCAGCGTCTCTCCTGCCCCTCAACGTGCTCACTGCCGCGGCAGGCCCAGCAGAGGGGGGCGCCGCCGGCGGCCAGGGCATCATGCCCACCCGCCCCCATCCCGCTGCAATATGGAGGACAGCGCAGCGTCTCTCCTGCCCCTCAACGTGCTCACTGCCGCGCTGCCAGTGGCGCTGCGTGTCTGTCCGGTCTCCGGCGGCGTTAGCCAATCAGAGCTTGCGGACCGGCTCCTGATTGGCTGCCGGTCCGCGAGCTCTGATTGGCTAATGAACCGGCGCCACATTTAAGATAGCCGCCGCCGGAGACCTGGAGCGCTGAGGGGCAGGAGAGGCGCTGTGCTCTCCTCCCTTCACATAGCAGAGGGCAGCGGGATCCTGACTGAAGTAAGCGGTGGGGGGAGGGTCTTGTATCTGGCACTGTGGGGCATGTATCTGGCACTGTGGGGCATTGTAACTGGCACTGTGGGGAATTATAACTGGCACTGTGGGGCATGTATCTAGCACTGTGGGGCATTGTATCTGACACTGTGGGGCATTGTATCTGGCACTGTGGGGCACTGTATCTGTCACTGTGAATCTGACACTGTGGGGCACTGTGTATCTGGCACTGTGGGGCAATTGTGTATCTGGCACTGTGTAAAAAGGGGACTCTGCATGCGTACTGTGCAAAAATTTAATGAAGGTGTGCTGAAAGACGACACAAGGGGTAGGTGATAGTGTGCTGAGAGGCGACACAGGGGGTAGGTGATAGTCATGTTGGCACGCCCCATTTCCAGTGGCCACACCCCTTCTGGTGCGTGACCACACCCATTTTTTAATCTTGCCCTGGGTTCCGAAAACCCTAGTTACGCCTCTGTTCACCAGGCTTAATAAATCTGCCCCTCAGTTATATACAAGGGAAGAGCTATCAGAATATGAATAAAGTTGTAGGCAGGCGACCGCCAATAGTTGCTGCAGTGGCCGCTTCGACATCTATCTCTGAATCAAGCCCAAAGAGAGAGAAACGTGTGTAAGGAATCATGCATACAGGAGCACTGCCAGGGCAGGAGGCTGCTGTCTGGTAAAGCTGAGGATAGGAGTAGTGTGAGAGATAACCATGAGTTCTGAGACGCCACTGGCCAGTGTCCTCAACAATGCTAAGAGTTATAAACTGGTACTCCAAATATGAGTAAGCTGGTACAAATATACATGGATAGAGAAGCAAGAGCTAGAACGATAGCTCTAGTATGTAAGAATGTCAGCTCTTGTGTCAAGTTACTGTACTGTCTAAAGCAAGAGAGCTGTGCTGACATGTGGTTGATGTACATCTTATCACATTTATTTGAATGAAAAGAGATGGTCCCTCACCTATTTATTTAAATATTAATGAGAAGACTTTTAACATACCTCCCAACATTCTTACCTATTGAAGCAGGACACGAAAAAGGAGTGTGGCCTCGGAAAAGGGGGCGTGGCTTTGTGGTGATGCCACGATTGTAAGCCACGCATCCCTTCTCCGTCACTCAGGGGGCATGCCCAGCGCTCTGTGAGCTGCTGGCATGCCCCCTCTCCCTCTGGAACTCGTGAATAAACGCTGTGCGCATGCGCACAGCATCTATTCACCACTGGAGCCTCCCAACTGCCCTCCCCCCCACCGCAGGACTGTCCCATGAAAATCGGGACAATAGGGAGGTATGATTTTAATGTGACTAAACCTATAACACATGCACAGTACAACTGTTTCCAGGTTAAACCACAGAAGCCTGAGGTGACGACAGGCAGATTTATAGCCCAGTGGTGCACCCAAGAGTGCTCTAAATGTCACAGCAGGCAAACAAGTGTTGCAGCAAGAATCTGCATATCCCTCTTATACTATAATGTTACTAATTAAGACACATATTTGTATAGCCAACATGTTACATTTAAATTGTATTAATAGAGATTATATATTACCATACAGTGAAATATATATGAGCAAATCATTCAGTACCTTGTCACTGTCAGTAGTTTATTCTTCACTTTCATTGTCGCGTCTGGCTTTTCAGGATTGTCCGTTTTGTGAATATTGGAAATTTCATAATTGATGCCGTGAAAAAATTGTCCTAAAAACATATGCAATTAGGTCAACCACTCTAGATCCACCACTGGGTCAGGGATAGGTTGGGGAAGTGTAAGCAGCGATATGGTGCAGCGACAGCTAGGACTCAGGGTTATGCCATAGCGGACAGTCAGTATAATGTTTCATTGTATTTCTCTGGGGTGTGTTATATCTACTTGTAGTATTAGGAACTAGGAAAAATTTAGATTAAGCCATGTAATTTTACTGACAGAATGTAAAATAGTGCTAGTCATGTCCCTGGGCGATGCTAGACACCCAAAAGGCTGTGCTAGACTCGCCTCTCCATCGGTGAACCCCCTAATAAAATTAGCTGCGCACGCCTATGTTCTTAGTACGTACAGTAATCTCTAATACAGCATACTAATCCTTACCAAGTAGTCCATGAACGCCTGCAGAAAATGTATGATCATCCAAAGTATAAAATCCTAAGAAATCCCTGTGGAGAGGGTGATTTTTCCAGGCTCTATGCAAAATGATTACAAATGTCGCCCCTTCTCCAAATGAAAATGTCACATTTGTTTCCTTGTTGATTTCCATATTAAACCTGAAAGAATGAATATTGTGTGACAACAGTATACAGGAGTTTGATAAAGTGCAGAACATCTCCAGAAAATGATATGTATATGTACTGTGCACTGATCCTGCAAATATGAGCTGTCATTGCGTTAGAGATGGCCACTGGTGTGGTTACCATCAGTGGTTACCATCTATGGTGATCATGGCACAAACAGTCGATGGCAGATAACTATTCTGTGTGGTGCCACCAATGGTTTTGCTATCATTGCTTCTGCGCATGTGCGCCACCTAGCGCTCCTGTATGATAGCCAGGGGCAGGGCCGAGCTGTGATTAACAGCTGACCCTGTCCAGGAGGTGGTACATCTTTTACCGGTTTTTGAGATATGAAGATATGTGTTAGAGATACCCCACATCGGAGGTGGTGGAAATCTGTATTTTCACAAAAGAAACTCGAATCATGGAAGCAAACATAAGCCACAAAACCCACGTGCATTACTATAAGGAGTAGAATGAAACATGGATGAGGGTAAAACAAGCAGCATATTGGGAGTTGGGAAGGCAATCCTGGGTCATTTTTTCAATCATGGGATTCCCAGGATCCAAGGATTGAGTTGGTGTTGGTACTGGCGGGCAGCAGCAGGACTCAATGGCTGCGCACCATCCTGCTTCCGTCCCTCAGTCCTTATTTCTCCCCACCACCCGCTCCGTCCCTCAGTCCTTATCTCCCCGCCACCTCCACCGAGTACCAACCAGGAGTCAGACTGATGAATCCTCTCCTCCACTTGTGTGCTTATCTGCTCTTCGAGCTGCCTGGGTTGTGTACTGCAGCATCCTCCGCTTAAGCAGTCGGGCGTAGCTTAAGAGACGGGCCAGTGTAGAGCTGCACTGTGAGACCTCTGACATCACGTCACATCGCGCACAGCTGGGGGCTATGGTAGCGGGGCAGTGTCTGAGTGAGTACTGCAGGTGCTCAACACTGCCCGGCATAAATATAACATAAAAACGCGCTCAATGTTTCCCAAAATCTCGGGATTGAAGCTCCCACTAATCACAGGAACCTGCTGATCCCAGAATTAGCCACCCTATTTGGGAGCAAAACAGAGAAGTTTAATGATTATGAGAAAAATGTGATAATAAAGTGTTGTCATTTTCACTAGTGCACATGATGAGCTTCCATGCTGCAATGACTGTACACATCAGGTATAGTGCTGTGGGCATGAACCATGAGGGCATGCTGAAATGCAGACATGTGGGTCACTTAATTTTGCCTCACGCATTAAGGAGCACACCCACAATCACACAATCACCCCCCCCCCCCCCCGTCATCAGAAAGAGTCACTTTAACAGAGTTACTTGTAACAAAGTAGTTACCACTGTGGATTCTATCCAAATAGCAGCAGGTGTTATTATATTCGCTGAGTGGTATCCAATTAGCCACGATAATGCAATCCGCGATCACAGCTAGTGTTATCGCACCTATCTCCCAAAAATCCGTTTATCTCAGCCTGCATGCTCCCATTTATCGCACCTATCCTATCCCAAAATGGCAATCACATGATTCGCACGATAATTCTAGCCAGCAAAAGCAGAGATAAGTATAGGAGAAAATTTGGAAATCTGCCAGTACCCCAAAAAAAGCCAAACTAATATAGGAAAACATTATAGAAGTCTGTTAGTGGCCATAATCAAAGTATTTGGTGTAATTAAATTAGATCAAATGACTGTTATATGCATTTATTTTTTAAATGTGGAAAAATGTTAGATAGCAATTTTTTTCTGCAAAATATGTGCGTTCATTAAATTTGGGGTACACAAAAAATGGGTATAAGTATATGTTTTGGTCATTTAAGGGGACTTAAAAAAAGTGAAAAATGACCGATTACTCCCACCTGCAAGCCTAAAAAACACTTGTCCCCCCTCATAAAGCACTCCAATATACCTATCCCATACCTTGTATCTCAATTTCCATCACCTGTCATTTGACATGTCATTATTGGCCAATTAAAAATAATTAGAAACTTCTAAGTGCCTAATTTTATTTTACCGTAAAATATGGATATGTACTACTTATTACCTGCTCAGAGATGGTGAAGAGAAATCCACGATAAACCCTATGGAGACTTATCGCCACTAATAGGATATCGAATTATTGCATTCGCAAAAATTTACTGCAAAACCGCATTATCGCGGTTAATTGGATACCCCCTCATCTTTTAACTGAATTGTTACTACATTAAAAAAAAGCAACAAAAGCTTCTTCACTTGTTAATAACAAGCAGCTTGTATAAAGTTGTTATTCACAGCCTGTTTTGATGTATATATAGTTAGTTGATGTTTATCCTCTGTTTAATCACATCCAACCTATAAAGGCTTTTTCTTCTACGCTACTTCATGGCAGCCATAACTACTGGGATTGTATCCCATTCCTAACTTTAGACAGGGAGTTTTTGTTTGTTTTTTACACTAAGGACCACCCACTATGGGTACATAACAGCACTCCACCCCCTTCTCCTTAGTCTTTTTCCTGTCTCCTAACTAGACAGGGTAGGAGTTGTTGTGTTTTTCAAGGACTTACCTCAGTTTTTGTTCCTAGCTAATACGTCTCCTTGGTAGCCGTGCTGGAAGAGGGTGGCTCCCTGGGGGCCGTCCAGTGAAGGGGACGCGTGTGTGCTGGCCGGGAAGTCCGCTCGCGGAAGGTAATGTGCGCGACTTCAGGCTAGCAGGGTCCGCGCACTGAAGGGTGTGTGCGCGGCGGTCCTCTTAGTGAAGGGGATGTTCGCGGCTTCCGCCGGAAGGTCCCCGCGAGGAAGGGAATAGGCGGCGGTGGGCGGAAGTACTAGGGGGAGGCGGCGGAGGCTGGCGGGAGCGCTGTAGCTGCCGTCCCGAATGGTGTGGGGGACGGTCTGCAGTTACGCCGCCGACTTTAGAAGGCACCAGTGTTTTGAATTAAAAGGCGCTGCACACAGGAGTGAGGAAAGCTCCTTTTTGGTTGCTGGTCTGGTCTCTGAGCTTACCAGCAGGATGGAAAGAGAGCCTTCTCCCCAAAAGCCGGTCAGTGCCCTAAAGAGGTAAGTCCTCATAGAGGGCATGGTTTTTTTACTCTGTTGTTGAATGTTAGATTAGGTTTTAAGGTGGTTTTTATTTTGCTATTTGTAGTGTGTCTCCACCTAAGAAGAGATTATGTAAGAAGAAGCAAAAGGACATGCAGTGTGCAGCTTGTGATAAAATCTTTACAGCTGCTGAAAATGTTAAATTCTGTGAAGAGTGTATGCAGAGTGATTGTCAGGAGTCTGTGCAGTCCAAACAGATACGAGATTTGATGAGATGGATGAAGGAGTCTTTTGTTACTAAAGAACAGCTCTCGGAGTTCCAGGGGAATAAAAGAGCTAGATCTCTGGATAGAGTTGATGCTGTGGATGAGTCAGGCTCTCAGGATTTTGGTTATGATGATTATCAGGTTGTCTCTAGTGCAGAGTCGGTTGACATGCAGGAAGATGATAGAAAATTTAACCTGGAGCTGGTGGATAGTCTTCTGAAGGATATCTTAAGGACTATGAATTATAAAGAGCCTGAAGACAGACATACTGATGAGTATATTCTGTTTGGTGATAAAGCTAAAAAGAACAGGTGTTTTCCAGTCCATAAGGCATTGAAAGATGTTGTGAGTAAGGAGTGGAAAAACATTGATAAAAGGCTGGGTAATACTAAGAGACTTGATCGTCTGTTCCCAGTAGAGGATGAATAATTTACTAATTGGTGTGCAATTCCCAAAGTTGATGCAGCGGTCGCAGAGATGGTATCAAAAACCACCATTTTGTTAGAAGACGGTGCAGTCTTGAAAGATGGGATGGATAAACGCATGGAGAGTGCGTTAAAGAAATTGCATATGTCTTCAGCAATATCGCTAAAATACGGTGTGGCGGTAGCGTCTGTTTCTAGAGCATTAAGAGTCTGGGGGTCGGTGTTGTCGACTGATCTAGAAGAAGGTATTTCAAGGCAGTATCTGCAAAGAAGTCTAAGCATAATGTCTAAAGAGATCGAGTATATCTGTGAAGCCTCTTTGGATGCTCTAGATTTTGCTGCGAAGTCTATGGCAGCATGTGTGATGGCAAGGAGAGCTTTGTGGCTTTGTTCGTGGTCGGCGGATATGCACTCCAAGAATAGGTTGGTGTCATTGCCATATGAGGGCTCTCTGCTGTTTGGAAATAAGTTGGAGGCCATCATACAAAAAATGTCAGGAGGGAAATCGGCAAAGTTACCTCAAGACAGGAGGAATAGGTTTCCAATACCTTCCTCTAAGCAGCAGTTTAAGGAGGCAAGAGGATATCGACCGGGCCGCATTTAATCAGGGAGGTACTCCTCAGGTACCAGTAGGCAGTCCTTTTCGGCAAGCCTACAGGAGAGGTGGTCGAAGAGCATGACCATTACAGGCTTCCGGTATCTTTCCCAGTACGGGGCAGGCTTCAGGAATTTGTAGGCTGTTGGATGGAGTCTGTACAGGATATGTGGGTGATAGATGTCATATCCCAAGGATACCGGATAGAGTTTTCAAAACTTCCAGTATGGGACAAGTTTCTAAGTTCAGAGACACCAACTACAGATCTAGAGTTAAGAGCCATGGAGGACAGTTTAAGGAAACTGGTAGAAGTGAGAGCCGTAGAGACTTTCCCTTTTCTAGAAAGAGGGAGTGGTTTCTATTCAAGACTGTTTCTGGTGAGGAAACCTTCCGGCGAGTTCAGGACTATCTTGGATCTAAGACAGCTCAACAAGTATATAGAAACGAAAAAATTTCGTATGGAAACGTTAAAGTCTATTCTGTTAGGCGTGAGAAAGAAAGACTTTTTGGCCTCTGTAGATCTAAAGGATGCTTATTTCCATGTTCCCATTTGCAAGCGGCACAGGAAATACCTACGGTTTTGTGTCCTCGGCAAACACTTTCAGTTCACTTGCCTGCCGTTCGGTCTGAAGACATCTCCAAGGATGTTCACCAAAGTTCTGACATCACTCATAGCCGTGATAAGAAGTCAAAAAGTAGCAATATGGTCATACCTGGACGACCTGCTGGCGTGCGGAGAGTCAATAGAGAAAGTGGAGATAGCGTTAGGTGTGATGCTACAGATTCTGCAGGAACATGGCTGGCTCATAAACTGGGAAAAAAGCAGACTGTCGCCAAAACAAATAATACAATTCCTAGGGGTGCAAGTAGATACCCTCGACTACACGATAAGCCTTTCAGAAGAGAGGTGTCTAAAACTTAAAAGTCTAGCTACCCTCATAAAGGGGTGCAACAGTGTGAAGATTCGTCAGGGAATGCGTCTTTTGGGGATGATGTCATCCACCATAGATGTAGTTCCTTGGGTGAGGTGGAGGATGAGAGATCTTCAATCGGACATCCTGAACGACATCCGAAAAGGGTATTCTCTAAATTACCGTATGAGACTAAGTTGGAAGGCAAAAGAATCTTTAACCTGGTGGACGGACGAACGGCTGGTCAGCAGGAAGACGTCTTTATCGGACCATCATTCTCTGGTTCTGACAACGGATGCGAGTGCAACAGGTTGGGGTGCACATCTGTTGCACATAAGCTGTCAGGGTACATGGAGCAAGGAGGAAGCACATTTATCTTCGAATCACAGAGAGATGAGAGCAGTGTGGAATGCCATACAGCATTTTCAGAAACAGCTTCAGGGAAGGCATCTCAAAGTTTTCTCGGACAACGTATCCGTGGTGGCGTAACTCAATCGCCAGGGGGCACCAGGAGTCGAGTACTGATGGAAGAAGTGTCGAAGATATTGAGGTGGGCGGAATGCCATCTCAGAACTCTGGCAGCTCTGCATGTTCCAGGGGTGAACAACATGGTGGCAGACTTCCTCAGCCGACAGGAAGTATTAGCAGGAGAGTGGGAGCTGAACGATGTAGTTTTTCAGCAGATCATGCGGAAGTTCGGAAGGCCTCAGGTAGATTTGATGGCCCACAGGTCAATGCAAAAGTACCACTCTTTTTCTCCCGATATCATCTCCCAGGAACGGGGGGAGTGGATGCTTTCTCCCTTCCTTGGACATTCAGACTAGCGTATGTGTTTCCTCCGATCCCAATGATTCCAAGGACTCTCAGGAAGATCAGGGAAGAGAAGGCGCAAGTAATAATAATTCTTCCTTACTGGCCGAAGAGGGTTTGGTTTCCTTCAGTGCTCAGGGTGGCGGTGCAGGGTCCTTGGTGGTTGCCGTTGAAGAAGGACTTGCTGCGTCAGGGACCGTTGTTGCATCCAAATCTGCAACAGCTTCATTTGACGGCATGGAAATTGAACGGCAGTTGTTAAGAAATAAAGGCCTATCTGAGCAGGTCCTTAATTTGCTTATTCAGTCAAGGAAGAGAGTGTCCTCTAGTGTTTACTATAGGGTCTGGAGGAAGTTCATCTCGTGGTCTGGATCAAGATTTAATCCATTGGAAGCAGAAACATCTCAAGTTTTACAATTCCAGTTTGAGGGCTTTGAGAAAGGATTGGCAGTGTCCACTATCAAAGTTCAAATATCAGCCCTGAGTATTCTATTAGAACGGAGGTTGGCCAAGGAGGACTTGGTTAAAAAGTTCTGTCAGGCAATTAAAAGAATAAGACCTCGAGTTAGGTCAACTCTTGCTCCTTGGGACTTAGTTCTCAATGCTTTGATGCTGCCTCCGTTTGAGCCTCTGCAGGATATTTCGCTGAAGTTCCTAATTTGAAAATAGTGTTTCTGGTAGCTATCACAACTGCCAGAAGAGTTAGTGAATTACAGGCTCTGTGGTCGGAGGAGCCTTACCTCAACTTTTTTCCGGATAAGATTGTTCTTAGAACTAATCCAGATTTCCTGCCGAAGGTCGTGTCGGAGTTTCACCTCAGTCAGGACATTGTATTACCATCCTTTTATCCAGATCCGCAGAATGAGGAGGAGCAAGCGATGCATAACTTAGATCTAATTAGAGCAGTTTCAATCTAGGTGGAAAGAGTTAAGCAGTTTCGCAAAACGAAGCATCTGTTTGTGATGCACTCGGGTGTAAAGAAAGGTGAGAACCCTACAAAACAGACCATTTCCAGATGGATAACGGAACTTTTGACATTTATTTACGAGAGAAGTGGACGTAGAGTTCCAGAAGGTTTAAAGGAACACTCTACTAGGGCCGTGGCAACTTCTTGGGCTAAGAAGAGTCAAGTGTCGCCGAAAGACATTTGCGCAGCAGCTACGTGGTATTCAATACACACGTTCTCTAGTCATTATGCGTTGAATATTGTTGACACCCACTTTGGGAAACAGGTCCTTCAGGGGGCATTAAAATAAATAAGTATTATTTAGCATCAGAACAAAGCTTCTTGTGTGTTTATATTGCCCTCCCTATGATAAGCGTTGGTATATCCCAGTAGTTATGGCTGCCATGGAGTAGCGTAGAAGAACGAAGCAAATTATACTTACCGATAATTTCATTTCTTCGAGATACTTCATGGCAGCCTACAAAATAGTACCCTCGCTTAGTTAGTTTTCTCAGAGAGACTTGTCGTAGGAGACACTCAAAAGACTAAGGAAAAGGGGGTGGAGTGCTGTTATGTACCCATAGTGGGTGGTCCTTAGTGTAAAAAAAAAAAAAAATCCCTGTCTAAAGTGAGGAATGGGATACAATCCCAGTAGTTATGGCTGCCATGAAGTATCTCGAAGAAATGAAATTATCGGTAAGTATAATTGTTAGGGTCTCCTGCTCTGTGCTGCCACGTCGTCATGGCAACCGGGAGACAAGTGCTAGCGGAGTAACCTGAGCGTAGCTGATACTCCATGTCGGGTCTTTTGCTGTGCAGTGGTTACAGGCTCTGTGCACGGCAGGGGATCCGGTGCTGGTTTTTGTGCTCACAGTCTGTGAGGTCTGAGTGGGGCGTGGACAGCACCTGCTATATAAACCCTCTTCTCAGGTTAGGCAGATGCTGCTGAATCTTTGTTGGTTAGTCAGTTCCTGAAAGCTAGCTAGTACTGTGTAAACTTTGTATTTGTTTGTTGCTTACTGCAAATAGGCCTTGGGATTTGGTATTACACTCTGCCAATCCAGACCTAGCAGTAAGACTGGAGTCAGTCGTTTAACCTGCTGGGGTTCTTCTGCTACTCTGTGAACCTAGCAAGTTTGCGGCTGTATTCTCAGACTTGCCTGCCAAAATCCTTTCTCACTGTGCAAGGTGTTCAGGTGTCAGTTTAGTGGCAGTAAACTGAACCTGTGCACTGCAAGTGAGGACTAGGATTGTGGAGACTCTCCTTGTGTCTATTATTCCATCTCTGACCAAGGAGTTTACTGCCACACCCGTTGGTAACCCTTTAGGGTTTTGCTGTTGCCCTTAGCAACAGCATTTCGGGTTCTCTACGTATTAAATCACTACATCTCGCTTCTTTCCATCTGAGCATTCCTAATACTAGGGAGACACCCAGTTTCTTAGCCTTTGGGCTTCTCTGTTCACTTTGTGTTTATTTTGTTACCCTATCACCTTCTGTGTATGTAATGTCATATTCCCCAGTCTGTCTGTGAGTTCATTTGTTTTGCATCCCACACCGTTCAGACACCAGTACATTCCTGCTGGCACTGGTGTGCATAACATATTCAGCAGCCTAATACTCCTGTTGAAATTTTGTGGGAATATGGAGCATACCCCTCAAAATACTTTGCAACAGGTGGTCGATCAGGTGCAGGTCCTGACTCGACAATTTAATGATTTGTCCATTAAAATGCACACCTCACAGGCCGCTGGCGGAGCTCCCACAGCAGCAGTACCTTCAGGGGTTAAAGAGCCGAAAGTAAATCTCCCGGATCGTTTTTCTGGAGATCGCTCGCAGTTCTTTTGTTTCAAGGAGAGCTGCAAGCTATATTTCCAGCTTAGGCCTCAGTCTTCTGGGTCGGAGAATCAGCGGGTGGGCATAGTGATTTCCTTGCTACAAGGAGACCCACAGGTCTGGGCATATGGGTTGCAGCCTGACTGTCCGTCGCTTAAAAGTGTTGATGCTTTTTTTACGGCACTGGGCATGTTGTATGATGACCCTGACAAGACGGCCTCACCCGTGGCTCAGATTTCGATCCTTAAGCAAGGGCGAAGGCCAGTTGAGGTTTATTGTACGGAGTTTCGGAGGTTGGCCCATGATACCCAGTGGAATGACCCAGCCCTGAGACACCAGTACCGAAGAGGTCTTTCTAACCAGTTAAAAGACCAACTGGTACAATATCCCTTGCCTGATAGCTTGGATCAGCTCATGCAGTTATCCATTCGGGTGGATAGACGGCTGAGAGAGCGCAGGCTTGAAAGGGAGACCGAGGTTTCCTTCTTTCCCAAGGGAACCTCAGACTCTGAGGAATTTTCCGAGGAGCCGATGCAGATTGGGGCTACCCGCCTCTCCTCGCGTGAGAAGACGCGGAGGAGACAGCAGGGGTTATGTTTGTACTGTGGGAATAAAGGTCATGTGGTAGTATCATGCCCAGAAAAGCCGGAAAACTTCAGGGCCTGAGGGTGATGGGAAATATCCTGTCAGGCCAGAAGTCAGAATTTCCCAAGAAGACTTTTATCATTCCGGTGACCTTGAAGATCCTCGGTCAAACTGTCAAGACTGAGGCCTTTGTGGACAGTGGGGCCGACGGGATTTTTATGGACCGCCAATTCGCCCTGAAACACTCTGTTCCCTTAGTACCCTTAGCATCGGAAATTGAGATTTGTGGGTTAAACGGGGAACCATTATCCCAGGGTAAAATTACCTCTTGCACTAGCCAGATTTCTTTGTTTATTGGAGCCACATACTCTGAAAAATTGTCCTTTTATGTGACTGTCTGTACTTTTGCCCCATTGGTGTTGGGGTTACCCTGGTTAAGGGCCCACAATCCTCAATTTGACTGGGTCTCTGGGGAGATTCTTAGTTGGGGTACTGATTGTTTCAGGAGTTGCTTGAGCCTTCCAGTCAGGCTTTCGCAGCTAAGTTTGCCAGGATTGCCAGGATGTTATGCAGATTTTGCGGGCGTGTTCTCCAAAAGAGTTTCAGAGGTACTACCTCCCCATCGCCCCTATGACTGTGCCATTGATTTGTTGCCGAATGCTAAGCTTCCCAAGAGCAGGTTGTACTCCCTGTCACGTCCTGAGACTCAGGCTATGGCAGAGTACATTCAGGAGAACTTGGCTAAGGGATTTATCAGACCTTTACAGTCTCCAGTTGGGTCGGGGTTCTTCTTCGTGGGTAAAAAGGATGGTTCGTTGCGACCCTGCATCGACTTCAGGGAATTGAACCGTATCATGATTAAAAACTCATACCCACTGCCTCTCATTTCGGTCTTGTTTGACCAGCTTCGTACTGCCACCATTTTTTCTAAAATTGACCTACGCGGTGCGTGCAATCTAATCCGAATAAGAGAGGGGGATGAATGGAAGACTGCCTTTAATACCCACTCAGGGCATTATGAATATTTGGTGATGCCTTTTGGGCTCTGTAATGCCCCGGCAGTCTTCCAGGACTTCATGAACGATGTGCTCAGGGAATATTTGGATAGATTCTTAGTTGTATACTTAGATGACATCCTAATCTTCTCCCATTCCCTGGAGGAACATCGGAAGCATGTACGCTTAGTCCTCCAGAAACTCAGAGACCACCGGCTTGGGGCGAAGCTGGAGAAGTGCGAATTTGAAGTTCAGCAAATCGCATTTCTAGGATATATTATCTCCCCAGAAGGTTTCCAAATGGAGGGTTCCAAGGTACAGGCAGTCCTGGATTGGGTGCAGCCCACTAGTTTGAAGGCGCTTCAGCGTTTTCTGGGCTTTGCAAATTTTTATAGACGATTTATCGCTGGATTTTCGTCTATAGTGGCGCCCTTGGTGGCACTCACTAAGAAAGGGGCGGATGTTGCTCACTGGTCTTGTGAGGCCAAAGCGGCTTTTGCCCGTCTCAAAAGGGCATTTGTCTCGGCCAAGGTGCTGCGACACCCAGATCCAGAGCATCCTTTTGTGGTGGAGGTGGATGCCTCTGAGATGGGTATTGGGGCAGTGCTCTCTCAGATGGGGGTGTCTGATAATCGCCTTCATCCCTGTGCTTACTTTTCCCGTAAATTTTCGCCTGCCGAGATGAATTATGACGTGGGTAACCGGGAATTGTTGGCTATTAAGGATGCACTCGAGGAGTGGAGACACTGGCTTGAGGGGGCTAAGTTTGTGGTCTCAATTCTCACCGACCATAAGAATTTGGCATATTTAGAGTCAGCGAAGCGCCTCAATGCCAGGCAGGCACGATGGGCTTTGTTTTTTGCTCGCTTTAATTTTTTGATAACATATCGCCCTGGGTCAAAAAACATCAAGGCTGATGCGCTCTCGCTGAGTTTTGCTCCAATCCAGGAGACCACCGAGGAGCCATTGCCCATTGTGTCCCCATCATGTATTAAAGTGGGCATTACCCAGGACCTCTTGTCATTAGTCCTTAGAGCACAGAAGCAGGCTCCTCCAAACCTTCCGGTAGGTCTTTTGTTTGTGCCTCCTAGGTTAAGACAGCGAGTGTTCCTGGAATTCCATGCCAAGAAGTCGGCAGGTCACCCGGGTATTGCCAGAACTCGGGAGTTGCTATCTAGGGCGGTGTGGTGGCCCTCGGTGGCTAGGGATGTGGATCAGTGGGTTCGGGCATGTGACATCTGTGCCCGAAATAAGACTCCTAGAGGGGTTCCTGTTGGCCCATTACATCCACTCTCTATTCCATCTAAGCCATGGACCCACATTTCAATGGATTTTGTGGTGGACTTGCCCAAATCCTCGGGGATGACAGCCATCTGGGTTGTCGTTGACAGGTTTTCGAAGATGGCGCACTTCGTTCCATTGGTTGGGCTGCCATCGGCCAGACGCCTGTCTGAATTCTTTATGCTGCATGTTGTGCGCCTCCACGGGTTGCCACTTGATGTTGTCTCTGACCGCGGATCCCAGTTTGTGGCCAAATTCTGGAGGGCATTTTGTTCCGATCTCCAGATTTCTGTCAGCTTGTCGTCAGGCTACCATCCGCAGTCTAATGGGCAGACTGAAAGGGTGAACCAGTCCTTGGAGCAGTTCCTCATGTGTTATGTCTCCAAGTGTCAGACTGACTGGGTTGCTCATCTGTCCATGGCGGAGTTTGCCTATAACAACGCGGCTCACTCTGCTACAGGGATCTCTCCCTTCCTTTGTGTGTATGGGCATCATCCTAAGGCCAATTCTTTTGACCCCCTGGACTCCACGCCTGGTGGTTCCTCTGTGGTTTCGGTCCTTAGAGGTATTTGGAGGAAAGTGAAGAAAGCCCTTGTGTCTGTGTCATTAGTGACCAAAAGGGTTTTTGATAAGCGGAAAAGACCCTGCAGCTTCAAATTAGGAGACTTCGTCTGGTTGTCTACCAAGAATTTGAAGTTGAGACAGCCATCTCATAAGTTAGGCCCCCGGTTCATCGGTCCTTATAAGATCACTAGGGTCATCAATCCGGTGGCATTTCAGTTAGATCTACCCCGTTCTTTGGGTATCACTAAAACATTTCATGGTTCCCTTTTAAAACGGGCGATTAGTAATCCTTCTTCCAGTGGAAGACCTTCCCCTCTTCTGATACGTGGCCAGAGGGAGTTTGTTGTTGAAAGGATTCTTGACTCCAAGATGGTTCGGGGTCGGCTGTCATTTTTGGTGCACTGGAAGGGGTATGGCTCGGAGGAGCGGTCGTGGGTGCGCAGTTGTGATCTTCATGCCCCCAGACTGTTACGCTCTTTCTTCTCGCAGTTCCCCGATAAACCCGGTGGTAGGGGTTCTTTGACCCCTCGTCAGAGGGGGAATACTGTTAGGGTCTCCTGCTCTGTGCTGCCACGTCGTCATGGCAACCGGGAGACAAGTGCTAGCGGAGTAACCTGAGCGTAGCTGATACTCCATGTCGGGTCTTTTGCTGTGCAGTGGTTACAGGCTCTGTGCACGGCAGGGGATCCGGTGCTGGTTTTTGTGCTCACAGTCTGTGAGGTCTGAGTGGGGCGTGGACAGCACCTGCTATATAAACCCTCTTCTCAGGTTAGGCAGATGCTGCTGAATCTTTGTTGGTTAGTCAGTTCCTGAAAGCTAGCTAGTACTGTGTAAACTTTGTATTTGTTTGATGCTTACTGCAAATAGGCCTTGGGATTTGGTATTACACTCTGCCAATCCAGACCTAGCAGTAAGACTGGAGTCAGTCGTTTAACCTGCTGGGGTTCTTCTGCTACTCTGTGAACCTAGCAAGTTTGCGGCTGTATTCTCAGACTTGCCTGCCAAAATCCTTTCTCACTGTGCAAGGTGTTCAGGTGTCAGTTTAGTGGCAGTAAACTGAACCTGTGCACTGCAAGTGAGGACTAGGATTGTGGAGACTCTCCTTGTGTCTATTATTCCATCTCTGACCAAGGAGTTTACTGCCACACCCATTGGTAACCCTTTAGGGTTTTGCTGTTGCCCTTAGCAACAGCATTTCGGGTTCTCTACGTATTAAATCACTACATCTCGCTTCTTTCCATCTGAGCATTCCTAATACTAGGGAGACACCCAGTTTCTTAGCCTTTGGGCTTCTCTGTTCACTTTGTGTTTATTTTGTTACCCTATCACCTTCTGTGTATGTAATGTCATATTCCCCAGTCTGTCTGTGAGTTCATTTGTTTTGCATCCCACACCGTTCAGACACCAGTACATTCCTGCTGGCACTGGTGTGCATAACAATAATTTGCTTCTTTTCCCATGTCAGATAATGTTGTAGGCATCCAGCTTGGCAAGGCTTGCATCCAGTTTATGCAAAATTACTAGATATCAAGTGATTTTCTCTTACGTCCTAGAGGATGCCGGGCTTCCATTTAGTACCATGGGGTATAGACGGGTCCCTTGGGAGCCATGGGCACTTTAAGAGTTTAATAGTGTGGGCTGGCTTCTCCCTCTATGCCCCTCCTACCAGACTCAGTTTAGAAAATGTGCCCGGTGAAGCCGGTCACAGCTAGGGGAGCTTTTCTAGTTTTATTGTTTTTTAAAAGAGTTAGGTACAGGGAGGCTACTGGCAACAGCCTCCCTGCTTCGTGGGACTTAGGGAAGGGGGGAGTAGGAGCCAACCCTAGAGGTTAATGGCTCCTATCTCCGCTGACAGGACACTGACCTCCTGAGGGTGCTGATCGCAAGCCCACGAGGCAACCGCTCACTCCCGCAGCACGGCCGCCACCCCCTAACAGAGCCAGAAGATGGAGTGATGAGTATGACGCCGGCGCGCCCCAGTAAGCGGGTCACCAGCGGGAATGGCGGCACAAGGGTGGGAGCGCAGCTCTGACAGGCTGCGCTCCGGAGGGCTCAGGGACACACTGTGTATGGCGCTGTGAGGGTGTCCTGAGCCAGCGCAAGCACCCTACACTGGTCACAGAAGGCTACCAGGGACTTATCCAACTGTTAGCTGCAAATTACCTCAGGCCAGTATAATACAATTAAGTGCGGGAAGACGCGCCATTACAGGGGGCGGAGCTTCTGGCTTCTCTACCGAGCAGGATCCAGCACTCACAAGCGCCATTTTCTACCAGTGTTTACCCTGCACAGAAACAAAATAACCCACCCAAATCTAACTCTTTCTGCACATGTTAAATCTGCCTCCCCTGCAGTGCACATGGTTTTGCCCAACTGCTAACAAAATTCCTGCTGCGATCAACTTGGAATTACCCCCTTTTTGTCCTATACTGCAGAATGTATATCTTCTCCTGGGGAGTCTATACCATGCCCAAAACTGTACAAACTCTCAGGCTTCAGTGGCAGATCCCCATGGGGTGGCCTCCATAGGGTGTACTTTAAAGTATAAAGTATATGTTTTCAAATATATCCCATACTGGGTAGAAGTCGCAGATTTGAGTAGTCTGGGGATTAACATCCCACAGTTGTGCCTCTCACCCCAAGTACGTACCCTATCAAGCGTACACTTGCCCATATACTGCATGACATATGAGGGGGGCAACATATGTTTGAGGCTATTCAAGATGAGGAATATTTTATATATATATATATATATATATATATAAAATAAATGCCTTCCCGCTGTTTAGGACGTTAAACGCCTTATTCGGGAACACCTGAGTACACCCAGAGATTTTATCCACATCCCTAACGAGTGTCTAAATTGTCAAAAGAGGTTGTGTTACCTGTCCCGGGGTACAACTTCCATAAAGTCTGATTGCAGTTTGAGACTAATCTCTAATACTGTACACTGCTGCAGGTGTGACTCAGAGACCCACTATTGCGTAGATCTCTTGGGATATTGTAACGTGGTCAGGCTCCTTACTTGATGATTTAGATTCTATGTGTAGAAGTGACATGTACTTGTTTCTATGTCATATACAGGATTCTACTGGCTTCACGGCTGGATGCCATGAAGGAGATTGGCCTGCTTAATACAGGGACCACTGCTCTGGCAGTTTCGACACGCAGGGGATGGTGGCTACACCAATGGACTGCGGACACAGAATCCAAGTAAGGTATGGTGAATCAGCCCTTCAACGGGTGAGACCCTGTTGGGATGCTCAGGATACGGGAATATCAAGCCAACTGCGGGTAAGTGGACAAATCTTCCTGCCGCAGCTGCGCAGTCCAGGGAATTAGAGCCTACACCTATACTGCAATCCCTTCAAACCATAATGTTTACACATAAACCCAAGGGTTCCTCCACTTCCTTTAGAGGATGGTGGGGGAATTACAGAAAACCTGCACTGCCAGGTTCCTAGGAACGGTTTCGGGTCCGGTATTCTCAAAACCTTTGTTTTGACAATGGACCTCACTGCCTGGGGATCAAGCAGGTGGGAGAGAGACTAAAAAGATTTCAGTAAAACATCTAGGCGATATCCTGCCTAGTCCCCTGGGAAACGTTAGGATGCCCAGGGGTGCAGACTGGAGATTCTAGCACTCCTGCCTCACAGATTATTCAAATCAGGCTTACTGGCTTCTCAGGCTGAAAGTACAATACTGCTGGAAGCTATTCTAACATTTGTCAAATACATGTAATTTTCCGGTTCCACCTCATTTACGTAACAGGGGTTACTATTCAAACATAAGGTCATTGGACCTCTACTGTTGGGTGTTCAATTCTGGAGGGAGTCTGAGAGCGGTCATCTCTGGTCGAGATATAGGGGAATTCCTGGTATCCCGGGATATCAGGGGTGCGTACCTTCACATTCCAATCTGGCCGCCTCTCTAGACCGATCTAAGGTTGCACTACAACTATATCACTTCTATTTCCAAACACTGCACTTGGCTTCTACGCAACACCGGGGTGTTCATCAAGGCCATGGCAGTGATTGTGCTCCTACTCCACAGACCAGGAGTGGACATAATTCCATATCTGGACGACCTTAACATCCTCCGGGGAGAGGTTGTTATGGAGTTTGCTCTCTAACATCAATTGTCCCGTGATCTTGGGTGAATCCTGAAGCTTCCAATTTCACATTTGGAACAAACAAGGAGGCGTTCCTTCCTGGAGATGATTCTCGACATGGAAGTGCAGAGGGTGTTTCTACCAGTGGAGAAAGAGGTGGTGATCCAATCAATGTTCCGGAATGTCCTGAAGCCAGCCTGGGTATCGGTTCATCAGTGCATTCCCCTTATGGGGAAGATGGTTGCCTCCTACGAGGCACGACAGTACGGAAGGTTCCGTGCATGGTCTTTCCAACTTGATCTCCTAGTCAAATGATAGGGATCTCATCTTCACATACACCAGCAAATACGCCTGTTGCTGAAAGCCAGAATTTCATTCCTCTGGTGGTCGACAGAGGTTGGGGAGCTGTCACCCAAGGGGCACACTTCTACGGAAAGTGGTTAAGTCTGGAATCCATCCTTCCGATAAACATTCTGGAGCAAATGGCCGGGTTCAACGGCCTTCTACTAGCGGCACATATTCTTCAAGATCAGGCCATCCAGGTTCAGTCCGACAAGGTAACGGCGGTGTCCTACATAAATCAACAGGGCGGAACGAAGAGCAGAGCTGTAATGTCAGAGGTGACAAGAATCCTCCTCTGGGCAGAAAATCAAGCGGTAGCGCTTTCAGCAATCTTCATTCCGGGAGTGGTCAACTGGGAAGCGGACTTCCTTCCAGGAGAATGGGGCCTCCATCCGGAGGTATTCGTAGAGGTCACAAGCCGATGGGGTGTACCTCAGATAGGCATAATGGCCTCTCGCCTCAACAAGAAGCTTTGGAGGTACTGTTCCAGGTCGAGAGACCCACAGGCAGTGGCTGTGGACGCCCTGGTAACTCCGTGGGTGTTCCAGTCAGTGTATGTGTTCCCTCCACTTCCACTCATCCCAAGGACTGGTCCAGAAGGGCTTGGTACGCGGATCTTCTGGACTTACTGCTGGAGGTTCCGAGGCCTCTTCCTCTTCGCGAGGACCATTGGCAACAGGGGCCGTTCACCTATCAAGACTTCCCTACGTTGGACGGCATGGAGGTTGAACGCCTGATTTTACCTCGGAAGGGCATTTCGAGAAAGGTCATTCCTACCCTGATACAGGCTAGGAAGGGAGTAACGTCTGAACATTACCATCGGATTTGGGAAAAGTATGTGTCTTGGTGTGAATCCAAGAAGTTTCCTGCGGTGGAGTTTCAACTGGGACGGTTTCTCCTCTTTCTGCAAGCAGGTGTGGATGTTGGCCTACGCTTGAGCTCCATAAAAGTCCAGATTTCGGCCCTGTCCATTTTCTTCCTGAAACAATTGGCTGCTCTCCCTGAGGTTCAGACATTCTTGAAAGGGGTTCTGCACATCCAACCACCTTTTGTGCCTCCTATGGTACCTTGGGATATTAATGTGGTGCTGCAGTTCCTGCAATCGGATTGGTTTGAACCTCTTCAGGAGGCTGAGGTCAAGTTTCTTACTTGGAAGGCTGTCACACTGTTGGCATTGGCATCTGCTAGGCGTGTGTCAGAATTGGGGGCATTGTCATGCAACAGACCCTACTTGATTTTCCATGAAGATAGGGCTGAGCTCAGAACGCGTCAGCAGTTTCTTCTTAAGGTCATGTCGGCTTTTCATATCAACCGACCTATTGTGATGCTAGTGGCTACTGACACCTCAATTACTTCAAAATCCTTGGATGTTGTGAGGGCTTTGAAGTTTTATGTAAAGAGAACTTCTCGTCACAGAAAGTCGGACGCTCTGTTTGTCCTTTATGATCCTAACAAGGTTGGGTGTCCTGCTTCTAAGCAGGCGATTTCTCGTTGGATCAGGTTTACTATCCAGCGTGCTTATTCTACGGCAGGATTGCCGTGTCCAAATTCTGTGGAGGCCCACTATACCCGTAAAGTGCGTTCTTCCTGGGCAGCTGCCCGGGGTGTCTCGGCTTGGCAGCTTTGTCGGGCAGCTACTTGGTCAGGGTCGAACACGTTGACTACGTTCTTCAAGTTCAATGCTTTGGCCGCTGAGGACCTTAAGTTTGGTCAATTTGTTCTGCAGGAGCCTCAGCGCTCTCCCTCCCATACTGGGAGCTTTGGTACATCCCCATGGTACTAAATGGAACCCCAGCATCCTCTAGGACATAAGAGAAAATAGGATTTCTCCTTCGTCCTAGAGGATGCTGGGGACTCCAAAAGGACCATGGGGTATAGACGGGATCCGCAGGAGACATGGGCACTTTAAGACTTTAAATGGGCGTGAACTGGCTCCTCCGTCTATGCCCCTCCTCCAGACCTCAGTTAGATTCTGTGCCCAGAGAGACTGGACAAACACTAGGGGAGCTCTACAGAGTTTCTCTAGAAAAGACTTTTGTTAGGTTTATTATTTTCAGGGAGCACTGCTGGCAACTGGCTCCCTGCTTCGTGGGACTGAGGGGAGAGAAGCAGACCTACTTCTGTGAGTTTAAAGGCTCTGCTTCTTAGGCTACTGGACACCATTAGCTCCAGAGGATCCGATCACTTGGTGCGCCTAGCTGCTCGTTCCCGGAGCCGCGCCGCCGTCCCCCTCACAGAGCCTGAAGAGAGAAGCCGGGTGAGTAGCAGAAGCAAGAAGACTTCAGAGGCGGCAGAAGACTTCTGATCTTCGGAGGTACCGCGCAGCGGTCGCGCTGCGTGTCACTGCTCCCACACACTAACGGCACAATATGGGTGCAGGGCGCAGAGGGGGTGACCTGGGCAGCAATTAAACCGCATTTTGGGGACTGACAAGACAGTATACAGTGCATAGGCACTGTATACAGACCCCCGCCAGTATAAATAATAGCGGGACACAAGCGCTCCATGTAGGGGGTGGGGCTTCGTACTCCAGCTCTAATCAGCGCCATTTTCTCTTCACAGCAAGCTGCAGAGACGCTGGTCCTGGCCCTTCACTTCTGTCTCAAGTGTCAGGGTGCAAAAGCGGGGGGGGGGGGGGGGGGGGGACACAGCATATTTGGTGTTGTATTTATTTAAATATAAAAGCCCTGCTAGGTCTGGGGTTTTGTAAATTCCTTCAGACCGGGTGAGGCGCTGGGTGTGAGCTGACAAACTCCCTTTCTGTCTCTCTGAAGGGCCTTACTGTGGGTCTGTTCCCTATAGCCCAGTGTGATAGTGGGTGTCGGTACACGTGTGTCGACATGTCTGAGGCTGGATGCTCTTCCCAGGAGGAGGCTGGTGCGGGGGTAGAACAGAATGTGGGAGTGACTCCGTTGGCACTGCCGACTGCTGCTTGGGTAGATATGTGGAATGCAAATGTGGCTTTGTTGCATAAGAGATTAGACAAATCGGAGTCTCAGAACCAAGCATGGAGACAATCCATGGGAGATGTTTTGTCACAAACTCAGACTTCAGGGTCACAGAAACGTACTCAGATAGCAGATACAGATACCGACACGGATTCGGACTCCAGTGTCGACTATAATGATGCCAAGTTGAATCCCAAGCTGGCTAAGAGCATTTAGTACATGATTGTGGCAATAAAGGATGTGTTACATATCACTGAGGACCCCGCTGTCCCTGAGACAAGGGTCTGTATGTTTAAAGGAAAGAAACCTGAGGTAACGTTTCCTCCCTCTCATGAACTTAACGCTCTTTTTGAAAAGGCCTGGGAAGCTCCTGACAAAAAGTGGCTTATTCCCAGGTGAATTTCTATGGCATACCCGTTTCTCTCTGGGGATAGGTTAGGGTGGGAGTCATTTCCCACGGTGGACAAAGCTCTAGCACGTTTGTCCAAGAATGTGGCGCTACCGTCCCCTGACACGGCAGCCCTTAAAGATCCTGCAGATCGTAAACAGGAAACTATTTTGAAATCTATTTATGTCACTACAGGTACGCTGCTCAGGCCGGCCGTAGCATCGGCATGGGTGAGTAGCACGATTGAAAAATGGGCAGATAACTTGTCATCTGACATAGACACCCTGGATAGGGATAGCAGTGGCGTAACTACTGCCCCCGCAGCCCTCGCGGTGGCTTGGGGGCGAGGGGCTGCGGGGGCGCCGCCACTGATTTAGAGCAGATTGACATGCGGACGAACGTCCGCATGTCAATCTGTTGTCACTAGCCCCCCGCTGTGAAGTAGGGACACGGAGGGCACAGCGTGCGCCTCTCCTGTGTCCCTCTGAGTCTCCGGCGTGTCGGGGGGCGTGTCCTATGAAAAGGGGCGTGGCTTCGCGGAGGACCCGCGATCGCGGGCCACGCCCCCGTTTCGTCACTGAGGGGGCATGCCCAGCGCTCTGTGAGCTGCTGGCATGCCCTCTCTCCCACTGTCTGCGCTGAATAGACGCTGTGCGCATGCGCACAGCGTCTATTCACTACTGCTCTGCTATGCAGAGCAGTGACTGTAGGAGACTCCCAACTGCCCCCCCCCATCGCGGGACACTGCGGGAGGTATGCATATATGGCACTGGGGGGGGCACTGAGGGGGCATATATGGAACAGGGGGGGGGGCACTGAGGGGGCATATATGGCCTGAGGGGGCATATATGGCACTGGGGTGGCACTGAGGGGCATATATGGCACTGAGGGGGCATATATGGCACTGGGGGCACTGAGGGGGCATATATGGCACTGGGGGGGCACAGAGGGGTCATATATGGCACTGAGGGGGCATATATGGCACTGCGGGGGGCACTGAGGGGGCATATATGGCACTGAGGGGGCATATATGGCACTGGGGGGCACTGAGGGCATATATGGCACTGGGGGGCACTGAGGGGGCATAGATGGCACTGGGGGGCACTGAGGGGGCATATATGGCACTGGGGAGGCACTGAGGGGGCATATATGGCACTGAGGGGGCATATATGGCACTGGTGGGGCACTGAGGGGGCATATATGGCACTGGGGGGGCACTGAGGGGGCATATATGGCACTGGGGGGTACTGAGGGGGCATATATGGCACTGGGGGGCACTGAGGGGGCATATATGGCACTGGGGAGGCACTGAGGGGGCATATATGGCACTGGGGGGGCACTGAGGGGGCATATATGGCACTGTATGTGTACCTGGCACATGGGGGGCTATATTTGGCACTGGGGGCACGTGAGCACCTGGCATTGTGGGGGAATATCTGGCACTGGGGGCATATGTGGCACTGGGGGGAGAGGCTATATTTGGCACTGGGGGCATGTGAGTACCTGGCACCGTGGGGGAATATCTGGCACTGAGGACATATGTGGCACTGGGAGCACAGCCCTAGCAACAAGCACTACCCCCTAGCAATGAGCATGACACCCAGTGCATGAAACCCCTGGCAACGAGCATGACACCGAGTGCATGAAACACCTGGCAACGAGCATGACACCCTGAGCATGAAAACCCCTGGCACCGTGCATGGAACCAAGAGCATGAAACCCCTGGCAACGAGCAGGTAATTTAAAAGTAATTAGAAGCCTTAATGTAGGACTTAATGTGTAATGGGCATTACGGTGTGTGGCATAATGTATCACGGACATTGCGGTGTGTGTCAGAATGTGTCACAGGCATTACGGTGTGTGGCAAACTATATCACGGGCATTGTGGTATGTGGTATAATGTCTCAGGGGCATTGCAGTGTGGCATAGGGTATAACGGGCATTGCGGTATGTGTCACAGGCATTACGGTGTATGGTATACTAGATCACGGGCATTGTGGTATGTGGTATAATGTCTCAGGGTCATTGCAGTGTGTGGCATAATGTATAATGGGCATTGCGGTGTGTGGCATAATGTGTCAGGCATTACGGTGTCTGTATACTATATCACGGGCATTGTGGTATGTGGTATAATGTCTCAGGGTCATTGCAGTGTGGCATAATGTATAACGGGCATTGCGGTGTGTGTCATAATGTATCACGGACATTGCGGTGTGTGGTATACTATATCATGGGCATTGTGGTATGTGGTATAATGTCTCAGGTTCATTGCAGTGTGTGTCATAATGTATCACGGACATTGCGTGTGTGTCATAATGTATCACGGACATTGCGGTGTGTGGTATACTATATCATGGGCATTGTGCTATGTGCTATAATGTATCAGGGGCATTGCAGTGTGTAGCATAATGTATAACGGGCATTGCGATTCCTGTCATAATGTGTCATAGACATTACGGTGTGTGGCATAATGTGTTGGGGGCATTACGGTGTGTGCATATTGTGTCATGTGCATTATTGTGTGTGGCATAATGTCTGAGGGCCTTTGCAGTATGTGGCATAATGTATACTGGGCATTACTATAAGGAGGAAAAATGACAAATAATGGAAGGGGCATGAATCAGGATTACTTTTCTTTCCTGTGGTGGCTAACGTCTGGGCGTGCAGGTTGCAAAACTGGGGTATAAGGTAGTCCATTCCTGCAATGCCACGCCTCTTTATGCGAAGCCGCGCCCATTTAAACAAAACCACGTCCCTTTTTGGCGGCGCGCGCCTTCGGCGCGCACATGTTTGTCCCTTTCCTAGTGCCAATTATGGGGGGGGGGCGAAGAATTTTTTGGCTTGGGGGAGAAAAATTTCTAGTTACGCCACTGAGGGATGGCGTGCTTTTGACGCTGGGTCATATCAAGGACGCTGCAGTCTATCTACGTGAGGCTGCGACAGATGTGGGCCTCTTGGGATCAAGGGCCAATGCCATGGCGATCTCGGCTAGGAGGGCGTTGTGGACTCATCAATAGAATGGTGATGCTGATTCTAAAAAGGCTATGGAGGCTCTGCCCTATAAAGGTGGAGTTTTGTTTGGTGAAGGCCTCGCGGACCTGGTTTCTACAGCTACCGCGGGTAAGTCTTCATTTCTGCCTTATGTCCCTACACAGCAAAAGAAAATGCCTCACTATCAGATGCAGTTCTTTCGGTCTAATAAATTCAAGAAAGGACGAGGGTCCTCCTTCCTTGCTGCTAGAGGCAAGGGGAGGGAAAAAAGGTCGCCGGCTGTGGCAAGCTCCCAGGAGCAGAAGTCCTCCCCGGCATCTGCTAAGTCCACCACATGACGCTGGGGCTCCCATGCGGGAGTCCGCACCGGTGGGGGCGCGTCTTCAGCTCTTCAGTCAGGTCTGGGTTCACTCGGGCCTGGATCCTTGGGTGCTGGAAATTGTGGCCCAAGGATACAAACTGGAGTTTCAAGACATGCCCCCACACCGATTTTTCAAATCGGCCTTGCCAGCTACTCTTCTGGAAAGGGAGGTAGTGTGTGCTGCAATACAAAAGCTGTGTCAGCAACAAGTCATTGTCGCTGTACCCCCATCACAATGGGGGGAAGGGTTTTATTCAAGCCTGTTCGTGGTCCCAAAGCCGGATGGCTCAGTCAGACCGATTCTGGACTTAAAATCCCTCAATCTGTTTTTAAAAAGGTTCAAATTCAAGATGGAATCTCTCAGAGCAGTGATCTCCAGTCTGGAAGGGGGGGAATTTATGGTGTCAGTCGACATAAAGGATGCTTACCTGCATGTCCCCATATATCCACCTCATCAGGCGTAACTGAGGTTCGCTGTTCAGGATTGTCATTACCAGTTTCAGACTTTCCACAGTTTCCATTTGGTCTTTCCACGACCCCGAGGATTTTCACCAAAGTAATGGCAGAAATGATGGTGCTCCTGCGCAAGCAAGGGGTCACAATTATCCCATACTTGGACGATCTCCTGATAAAGGCGAGATCAAAGGAGCAGTTGCTAAAAAACGTTGCGCTCTCCCTGACAGTTCTGCAACAACATGGCTGGCTTCTAAATTTGCCAAAGTCACAGTTGATTCCGACAACATGGCTGTCGTTCTTGGGCATGATTCTGGACACGGAACTACAGAGAATTTTTCTTCCGTTGGAAAAAGCTCTGGAAATCCAGAACATGGTCAAGGGAATTCTGAAACCGGCAAGAGTGTTGATTCATCAATGCACTCGAGTGTTGGGGAAGATGGTGGCGGCTTACGATGCCATCCCGTTTGGCAGGTTTCATGCCAGAGTTTTTCAGTGGGACCTGTTGGACAAGTGGTCCGGGTCCCATCTACACTTGCACCGGAAGATATCCCTATCTCCCAGGACCAGGATTTCTCTCCTGTGATGGCTCCAAAGTTCTCACCTCCTAGAGGGTCGCAGGTTCGAGATCCAAGATTGGATCCTGGTGACCACGGATGCGAGTCTCCAAGGTTGGGGATCAGTCACACAGGGTGAAAATTTCCAGGGAAAATGGTCGAGCCAAGAAACTTGTCTACACATAAACATTCTGGAATTAAGGGCCATTTACAATGGCCTTGTACGAGCGGAACATCTGCTTCGCGGCCTACCCGTCCTGATTCAGTCGGACAACATAACAGCAGTGGCGCACATAAACCGCCAAGGCGGAACAAGGAGCAGAGCGGCGATGGCAGAGGCCACAATGATTCTTCGCTGGGCGGAAAAACATGTAAGCGCTCTGTCAACGGTCTTCATTCCAGGCATGGACAACTGGGAAGCAAACTTCCTCAGCAGACACGATCTCCATCCAGGAGAGTGGGGTCTTCATCAAGAGATCTTTGCAGAAGTGACGAGTCGTTGGGGACTTCCTCAAATAGACATGATGGCGTCTCGCCTCAACAAGAAGCTTCAGACGTATTGTTCCAGGTCAAGGGACCCTCAAGCGATAGCAGTGGATGCACTAGTGACACCGTGGGTGTTTCAGTCGGTCTATGTGTTCCCTCCACTTCCACTCATCCCAAAGGTGATAAGGATCATAAGAAGAACAGGAGTTCAGGTGATACTCGTTGTTCCAGATTGGCCACGGAGGGCCTGCTATCCAGATATTCCGGAATTATTCATAGGAAATCCCTGGCCTCTTCCTCTAATAGAGGATCTGTTACAGCAGGGGCCGTGCATGTTCCAGGACTTACCGCGGTTGCATTTGACGGCATGGCTGAACGCCAAATCTTAGCTTGAAAGGGTATTCCTGGAGAGGTCATCCCCACTCTACTGAAAGCTAGAAAGGAGGTAACGTCGAAGCACTACCACCGTATTTGGAGAAAGTATGTGTCTTGGGGGGTAACTCTCTCTGCACATGTTATATCTGCCTCCTCTGCAGTGCACATGGTTTTGCCCAACTGCTAAAAAATTTCCTGCTGCAATCAACTTTGAATTACCCCCATGGTGCGAATCCAAGAAGGCTCCTACGGAAGAATTTCAGCTGGGTCGGTTTCTCCATTTTTTGCAAGCTGGTGTGGAGGTGGGCCTAAAGCTAGGATCTATTAAAGTGCAGATTTCATCCGTAGGAATTTTTAATTGGCCTCGCTTCCAGAAGTACAGACTTTCGTGAAGGGCATGCTGCACATCCAGCCTCCATTTGTGCCCCCAGTGGCACCATGAGACCTAGACGTGGTGTTACAGTTCCTTCCGTCACATCCAGCATGTCAAGAATTGTATTATAGACGTAGTAAAAAAAGTATTTTCTTGTCCAATAAATTGGCAAAATAACACACATTTCACGTATACTGTATTGTGACAGCTCCCAAAAGTGGAATTCCATCCACTGATATTAATAGCATGTGGGGTATATAGGGTGCTCAGTCGGACCTTGCCGTGCTCACAGACATATGGGTTTGGTCCAAATAAATCTCACCATACATTCCATGGTTGTTCTTAGCGTTGATTGACCTTCCTAATAGAGTGTTTCTCCTTCAGGGAGCTTCCCCGATTCTCCCCCACTCTATGCAGTAATCTTAACGCATTTTTGGCCTTATCACCCAGTGGACAGTGCAAAACTGTGCTGGGGGCATAGGACTTTGGACCCTCTCCAAAAGGAGAAGGGTCCCATTACTCCCCAACCCCTCAGAGCCAAAAGGCCTACTGAGGAGAAAAAGGATCTTCGGGACCCCCCTTGCCAGAGCGCAGAGGGACCCCTTGAATCCCCGATTTCCAGAGTCAAAAGGCCCCTTAGGGGGCAAGGGTCTTCAGACTTCCCTCTGCCTCATGGTTCGGGGTTGTCCCTTTCTCCCCAGGGTTGGCCAAAGCTTCCCCAGGAGAACAAAAAACCTTCAGCCCTCCCAAACAGGACAGGGCCTCTGCAAAAAGGGGAGAGGGTGGCCCATAAGGGGTATGGGTCGTTGGATAGACACAACAGGTTGACAGTCATTAACTCGACCATGGAAGGTCGACATTCATTAGGTCGACAGGGACAATAGATCAACATGGTCATTAGGTCGACATCTACTAGGTCGGCAGGTCAAAAGGTCAACATGGGTATTTTGACTGTTTTTGTCGTCGTTTTCTTTGTAAAGTGACGGGGAAACCCAAATAGTGCACCGTGTCCCCTCGCATGGGTCGCTTCGCTCACCATGCTTTGGGCAATTGTTCCAATCGTAGTCCACGTGGATCGTTAAGTATGAAAAAAATCCAAAAAATTATTATTTTTAAAAAAAACTCATGTCGACCTCTTGACCTGTCGGCCTAGTACATGTCGACCTATTGACCATGTCAACCTAATGCATGTCGACCTTCAGTGGTCGACAATGACTGTCTACCTAAGCTGTGTCGACCTAACAACCGTATCCCCCCATAAGGGTCTCACCTAATCCCCACAAAAAACGTGACACACAAAAAACGCAAGAAGGTCTAGTGGAGTGCAAAAAAGTGCAAACACAGGTGAAAAATAAATAAATAAGCCCCAGCCAGAAGTCCGGGGGAAAAGAAAAAATAATACCAGCCCTAGTCAAAAAGCCTGGGCAAAGGAAAAACTGCAGCAGACAGAAGTGGGTAAATGCAAGCGCCATACTCGTGTATGGTGGTTAGCACACCAGTGCATTTTCAGGCACCCCTGGCTCTGCTTGCACCAGTGTCACATAGCACCTCTGGATTCAGGATGCTCCCGATCTCCAGCCAGACCAAGCTTCGTCACCACTCAATGCCAAGGTACAGGACCAACCCTTGGCACAAGAGCAGATACTAAACCAGGCTGTTCTCCGCTCCATAACTAGGGTCCTATCAACCCTTTAGAAGGACAACGGACACTAAGATAGTTTTTCTCCACTCTCGACCAGGGTAGGTCCCTCCTCAGCATGGTACTTCATAAGGTGGTTCTTCTTTCTACACCAGGGTCCTCTCACGTTCCCAGTGTAAGAACAGGTACTACACTATGTGTTTCCATTGAGCAGAAACTACACTTGATCGTAGGCTGCATTTGTCTGCCTGGTTATATCAGCAGCTTCCTAAGAAAAATACGGAGTTGGTCTCCATCAGCATTTTTAATCCCCCGGGTTGGCTCCACTTCTGCCTACTCGGGTAGTTGCGCATTTGTCCTCCTGTACCTTCAACCTCAGTTCCAACTAAGCGCCCGGACGCTCTACTTTCACCCACCATACTTGCACATGCACACTCCTGTGCGTTCCACCTGCATGTCACTTATTAACGGGATATTTTGTCTCCCGTCTTGTTCCTACGTTTGCTTTACATTTCACACACAACAAACGTCATATACTTATAAATGATATTACCACTTGACCGCACCTTATATCTTAACATGTTAAACTTATAAAAACAGTTCACATTCAATAAATTAAAACATTATAGATAGCACTATTATATTTTATATCAATTATCTCTGCAGTATTATATATAAAATATGTAATAGCATCAATAGTAACAGTTACATTTTAAAATATACAATAATCATAAAAAAGAATTATTTTTTAGGAAGCCGCTCATAACTTAAGGTGGAGAAACACGTAGAGAGAGCTAACCCGTGACCGAGGGATTAGAAAGCCAAATATCCAACACTGGCTGCATGAGGACCAGAGCCTAGATTATCTGGTGAGATGTCACCGTTCTAAAGGAGTGTGCACTGGTCTGAAGGGAAGCAGTTAGAGCTATCCCATACTTGGACGATCTCCTGATAAAGGCGAGATCAAAGGAGCAGTTGCTAAAAAACGTTGCGCTCTCCCTGACAGTTCTGCAACAACATGGCTGGCTTCTAAATTTGCCAAAGTCACAGTTGATTCCGACAACATGGCTGTCGTTCTTGGGCATGATTCTGGACACGGAACTACAGAGAATTTTTCTTCCGTTGGAAAAAGCTCTGGAAATCCAGAACATGGTCAAGGGAATTCTGAAACCGGCAAGAGTGTCGATTCATCAATGCACTCGAGTGTTGGGGAAGATGGTGGCGGCTTACGATGCCATCCCGTTTGGCAGGTTTCATGCCAGAGTTTTTCAGTGGGACCTGTTGGACAAGTGGTCCGGGTCCCATCTACACTTGCACCGGAAGATATCCCTATCTCCCAGGGCCAGGATTTCTCTCCTGTGATGGCTCCAAAGTTCTCACCTCCTAGAGGGTCGCAGGTTCGAGATCCAAGATTGGATCCTGGTGACCACGGATGCGAGTCTCCGAGGTTGGGGAGCAGTCACACAGGGTGAAAAATTCCAGGGAAAATGGTCGAGCCAAGAAACTTGTCTACACATAAACATTCTGGAATTAAGGGCCATTTACAATGGCCTTGTACGAGCGGAACATCTGCTTCGCGGCCTACCCATCCTGATTCAGTCGGACAACATAACAGCAGTGGCGCACATAAACCGCCAAGGCGGAACAAGGAGCAGAGCGGCGATGGCAGAGGCCACAATGATTCTTCGCTGGGTGGAAAAACATGTAAGCGCTCTGTCAACGGTCTTCATTCCAGGCATGGACAACTGGGAAGCAAACTTCCTCAGCAGACACGATCTCCATCCAGGAGAGTGGGGTCTTCATCAAGAGATCTTTGCAGAAGTGACGAGTCGTTGGGGACTTCCTCAAATAGACATGATGGCGTCTCGCCTCAACAAGAAGCTTCAGACGTATTGTTCCAGGTCGAGGGACCCTCAAGCGATAGCAGTGGATGCACTAGTGACACCGTGGGTGTTTCAGTCGGTCTATGTGTTCCCTCCACTTCCACTCATCCCAAAGGTGATAAGGATCATAAGAAGAACAGGAGTTCAGGTGATACTCGTTGTTCCAGATTGGCCACGGAGGGCCTGCTATCCAGATATTCAGGAATTATTCATAGGAAATCCCTGGCCTCTTCCTCTAATAGAGGATCTGTTACAGCAGGGGCCGTGCATGTTCCAGGACTTACCGCGGTTGCATTTGACGGCATGGCTGAACGCCAAATCTTAGCTTGAAAGGGTATTCCTGGAGAGGTCATCCCCACTCTACTGAAAGCTAGAAAGGAGGTAACGGCGAAGCACTACCACTGTATTTGGAGAAAGTATGTGTCTTGGGGGGTAACTCTCTCTGCACATGTTATATCTGCCTCCTCTGCAGTGCACATGGTTTTGCCCAACTGCTAAAAAATTTCCTGCTGCAATCAACTTGGAATTACCCCCATGGTGCGAATCCAAGAAGGCTCCTATGGAAGAATTTCAGCTGGGTCGGTTTCTCCATTTTTTGCAAGCTGGTGTGGAGGTGGGCCTAAAGCTAGGATCTATTAAAGTGCAGATTTCGTCCGTAGCAATTTTTAATTGGCCTCGCTTCTAGAAGTACAGACTTTCGTGAAGGGCATGCTGCACATCCATCCTCCATTTGTGCCCCCAGTGGCACCATGGGACCTTAACGTGGTGTTACAGTTCCTTCCGTCACATTGGTTTGAACCTTTACAAAAGGTTGAGTTTAAATTTCTCACTTGGAAAGTGGTCATGCTTTTGGCCTTGGCGTCCGCGAGGCGGGTGTCGGAATTGGGGATAGAGCGGAGTTGAGGACTTGTCAACAATTCCTCCCGAAGGTGGTTTCTTCATTTCACATGAACCAACCTATTGTAGTTCCGGTGGCTTCTGAAGCCTTGGGGGATTCAAAGTCTCTCGATGTGGTCAGAGCTTTGAAAATGTATGTAGCCAGAACGGCTCATATCAGGAAAACTGAGGCGCTGTTTGTCCTGTATGCTTCCAATAACATTGGGGCTCCTGCTTCTAAGCAGACTATTGCACGCTGGATTTGTAATACGATTCAGCATGCTCATTCTACGACTGGTTTGCCGTTACCGAAATTGGTGAAAGCCCATTCCACTAGGAAGGTGAGCTTGTCTTGGGTGGCTGCCCGGGGTGTCTCGGCGTTACAGCTACTTGGTCGGGTACAAACACTTTTGCAAAATTCTACAAGTTTGATACCCTGGCTGATGAGGACCTCATGTTTGCTCAATCGGTGCTGCAGAGTCATCCGCACTCTCCTGCCCGGTCTGGAGCTTTGGTATAGACCTTTGGTATAGGTCCTTTTGGAGTCCCCTGCATCCTCTAGGACGAAGGAGAAAATAGGATTTTAATACCTGCCGGTAAATCCTTTTCTCTTAGTCCGTAGAGGATGCTGGGCGCCCGTCCCATTGCGGACTCTACCTGCAGTACTTGTTATTAGTTATTGCTTTTGTTACACAAAGGTTGTGTTTTGGTTCAATCAGCCTGTTGCTGATTTTTTGGTTCATGCTGTTAACTGGTTAGTTGAAGGTCATGTTGTACGGTGTGTTGTGGTGTAAGCTGGTATGTGTCTCACCGTTAGTTAACAAAAATCCTTTCCTCGAAATGTCCGTCTCCTTGGGCACAGTTCCTATAACTGAGGTCTGGAGGAGGTGCATAGAGGGAGGAGCCAGTTCACGCCCATTTAAAGTTTTAAAGTGCCCATGTCTCCTGTGGATCCCGTCTATACCCCATGGTCCTTTTGGAGTCCCCAGCATCCTCTACGGACTAAGAGAAAAGGATTTACCAGTAGATATTAAAATCCTATTTTTAATTACCTACCGGTAAATCCTTTTCTCATAGTCCGTAGAGGATGCTGGGCGCCCGCCCAGCGCTTTGTTTTCCTGCATTGTTACTTGGTTAAGTATTGGTTCAGCTGTTGCTGTTCCTCTTTCCTGCTGCTTAGCATGGTTTCTTCATGTTGCATGATGGTTAACATGGTTTCTTCATGTTGCATGCCGGTTGGCATGGTTTCTTCATGTTTCATGCTGAAACGTTCACTTGATTTCTTCAAGTTGCATGCTGGTTTGCATGGCTTCTCCATGTTGCATGCTGGTTTGCATGGCTTCTCCATGTTGCATGCTGGTTTGCATGGCTTCTCCATGTTGCATGCTGGTTAGCATGGTTCTCCATGTTGCATGCTGGTCAGCATGGTTTTTCAATTCGGTGTGAGCTGGTGTGAATCTCACCACTATCTGTGTATTTACTTCTCTCGAAGTATGTCAGTCTCCTAGGGCACAGTTTCTAGACTGAGTCTGGTAGGAGGGGCATAGAGGGAGGAGCCAGCCCACACTATTAAACTCTTAAAGTGCCAATGGCTCCCAAGGGACCCATCTATACCCCATGGTACTAAATGGAACCCCAGCATCCTCTACGGACTATGAGAAAAGGATTTACCGGTATGTAATTAAAATCCTATTTTATAATGCATCCAGCATGTCAAGAATTGTATTATAGACATGTAGTAAAAAAAGTATTTTCTTGTCCAATAAATTGGCAAAATAACACACATTTCACGTATACTGTATTGTGACAGCTCCCAAAAGTGGAATTCCATCCACTGATATTAATAGCATGTGGGGTATATAGGGTGCTCAGTCGGACCTTGCCGTGCTCACAGACATATGGGTTTGGTCCAAATAAATCTCACCATACATTCCATGGTTGTTCTTAGCGTTGATTGACCTTCCTAATAGAGTGTTTCTCCTTCAGGGAGCTTCCCCGATTCTCCCCCACTCTATGCAGTAATCTTAACGCATTTTTGGCCTTATCACCCAGTGGACAGTGCAAAACTGTGCTGGGGGCATAGGACTTTGGACCCTCTCCAAAAGGAGAAGGGTCCCATTACTCCCCAACCCCTCAGAGCCAAAAGGCCTACTGAGGAGAAAAAGGATCTTCGGGACCCCCCTTGCCAGAGCGCAGAGGGACCCCTTGAATCCCCGATTTCCAGAGTCAAAAGGCCCCTTAGGGGGCAAGGGTCTTCAGACTTCCCTCTGCCTCATGGTTCGGGGTTGTCCCTTTCTCCCCAGGGTTGGCCAAAGCTTCCCCAGGAGAACAAAAAACCTTCAGCCCTCCCAAACAGGACAGGGCCTCTGCAAAAAGGGGAGAGGGTGGCCCATAAGGGGTATGGGTCGTTGGATAGACACAACTTAGGTTGACAGTCATTAAGTCGACCATGGAAGGTCGACATTCATTAGGTCGACAGGGACAATAGATCAACATGGTCATTAGGTCGACATCTACTAGGTCGGCAGGTCAAAAGGTCAACATGGGTATTTTGACTGTTTTTGTCGTCGTTTTCTTTGTAAAGTGACGGGGAAACCCAAATAGTGCACCGTGTCCCCTCGCATGGGTCGCTTCGCTTACCATGCTTTGGGCAATTGTTCCAATCGTAGTCCACGTGGATCGTTAAGTATGAAAAAAATCCAAAAAATTATTATTTTTAAAAAAAACTCATGTCGACCTCTTGACCTGTCGGCCTAGTACATGTCGACCTATTGACCATGTCAACCTAATGCATGTCGACCTTCAGTGGTCGACAATGACTGTCTACCTAAGCTGTGTCGACCTAACAACCGTATCCCCCCATAAGGGTCTCACCTAATCCCCACAAAAAACGTGACACACAAAAAACACAAGAAGGTCTAGTGGAGTGCAAAAAAGTGCAAACACAGGTGAAAAATAAATAAATAAATAAGCCCCAGCCAGAAGTCCGGGGGAAAAGAAAAAATAATACCAGCCCTAGTCAAAAAGCCTGGGCAAAGGAAAAACTGCAGCAGACAGAAGTGGGTAAATGCAAGCGCCATACTCGTGTATGGTGGTTAGCACACCAGTGCATTTTCAGGCACCCCTGGCTCTGCTTGCACCAGTGTCACATAGCACCTCTGGATTCAGGATGCTCCCGATCTCCAGCCAGACCAAGCTTCGTCACCACTCAATGCCAAGGTACAGGACCAACCCTTGGCACAAGAGCAGATACTAAACCAGGCTGTTCTCCGCTCCATAACTAGGGTCCTATCAACCCTTTAGAAGGACAACGGACACTAAGATAGTTTTTCTCCACTCTCGACCAGGGTAGGTCCCTCCTCAGCATGGTACTTCATAAGGTGGTTCTTCTTTCTACACCAGGGTCCTCTCACGTTCCCAGTGTAAGAACAGGTACTACACTATGTGTTTCCATTGAGCAGAAACTACACTTGATCGTAGGCTGCATTTGTCTGCCTGGTTATATCAGCAGCTTCCTAAGAAAAATACGGAGTTGGTCTCCATCAGCATTTTTAATCCCCCGGGTTGGCTCCACTTCTGCCTACTCGGGTAGTTGCGCATTTGTCCTCCTGTACCTTCAACCTCAGTTCCAACTAAGCGCCCGGACGCTCTACTTTCACCCACCATACTTGCACATGCACACTCCTGTGCGTTCCACCTGCATGTCACTTATTAACGGGATATTTTGTCTCCCGTCTTGTTCCTACGTTTGCTTTACATTTCACACACAACAAACGTCATATACTTATAAATGATATTACCACTTGACCGCACCTTATATCTTAACATGTTAAACTTATAAAAACAGTTCACATTCAATAAATTAAAACATTATAGATAGCACTATTATATTTTATATCAATTATCTCTGCAGTATTATATATAAAATATGTAATAGCATCAATAGTAACAGTTACATTTTAAAATATACAATAATCATAAAAAAGAATTATTTTTTAGGAAGCCGCTCATAACTTAAGGTGGAGAAACACGTAGAGAGAGCTAACCCGTGACCGAGGGATTAGAAAGCCAAATATCCAACACTGGCTGCATGAGGACCAGAGCCTAGATTATCTGGTGAGATGTCACCGTTCTAAAGGAGTGTGCACTGGTCTGAAGGGAAGCAGTTAGAGCTATCCCATACTTGGACGATCTCCTGATAAAGGCGAGATCAAAGGAGCAGTTGCTAAAAAACGTTGCGCTCTCCCTGACAGTTCTGCAACAACATGGCTGGCTTCTAAATTTGCCAAAGTCACAGTTGATTCCGACAACATGGCTGTCGTTCTTGGGCATGATTCTGGACACGGAACTACAGAGAATTTTTCTTCCGTTGGAAAAAGCTCTGGAAATCCAGAACATGGTCAAGGGAATTCTGAAACCGGCAAGAGTGTCGATTCATCAATGCACTCGAGTGTTGGGGAAGATGGTGGCGGCTTACGATGCCATCCCGTTTGGCAGGTTTCATGCCAGAGTTTTTCAGTGGGACCTGTTGGACAAGTGGTCCGGGTCCCATCTACACTTGCACCGGAAGATATCCCTATCTCCCAGGGCCAGGATTTCTCTCCTGTGATGGCTCCAAAGTTCTCACCTCCTAGAGGGTCGCAGGTTCGAGATCCAAGATTGGATCCTGGTGACCACGGATGCGAGTCTCCGAGGTTGGGGAGCAGTCACACAGGGTGAAAAATTCCATGGAAAATGGTCGAGCCAAGAAACTTGTCTACACATAAACATTCTGGAATTAAGGGCCATTTACAATGGCCTTGTACGAGCGGAACATCTGCTTCGCGGCCTACCCGTCCTGATTCAGTCGGACAACATAACAGCAGTGGCGCACATAAACCGCCAAGGCGGAACAAGGAGCAGAGCGGCGATGGCAGAGGCCACAATGATTCTTCGCTGGGTGGAAAAACATGTAAGCGCTCTGTCAATGGTCTTCATTCCAGGCATGGACAACTGGGAAGCAAACTTCCTCAGCAGACACGATCTCCATCCAGGAGAGTGGGGTCTTCATCAAGAGATCTTTGCAGAAGTGACGAGTCGTTGGGGACTTCCTCAAATAGACATGATGGCGTCTCGCCTCAACAAGAAGCTTCAGACGTATTGTTCCAGGTCAAGGGACCCTCAAGCGATAGCAGTGGATGCATTAGTGACACCGTGGGTGTTTCAGTCGGTCTATGTGTTCCCTCCACTTCCACTCATCCCAAAGGTGATAAGGATCATAAGAAGAACAGGAGTTCAGGTGATACTCGTTGTTCCAGATTGGCCACGGAGGGCCTGCTATCCAGATATTCAGGAATTATTCATAGGAAATCCCTGGCCTCTTCCTCTAATAGAGGATCTGTTACAGCAGGGGCCGTGCATGTTCCAGGACTTACCGCGGTTGCATTTGACGGCATGGCTGAACGCCAAATCTTAGCTTGAAAGGGTATTCCTGGAGAGGTCATCCCCACTCTACTGAAAGCTAGAAAGGAGGTAACGGCGAAGCACTACCACCGTATTTGGAGAAAGTATGTGTCTTGGGGGGTAACTCTCTCTGCACATGTTATATCTGCCTCCTCTGCAGTGCACATGGTTTTGCCCAACTGCTAAAAAATTTCCTGCTGCAATCAACTTGGAATTACCCCCATGGTGCGAATCCAAGAAGGCTCCTACGGAAGAATTTCAGCTGGGTCGGTTTCTCCATTTTTTGCAAGCTGGTGTGGAGGTGGGCCTAAAGCTAGGATCTATTAAAGTGCAGATTTCGTCCGTAGCAATTTTTAATTGGCCTCGCTTCCAGAAGTACAGACTTTCGTGAAGGGCATGCTGCACATCCATCCTCCATTTGTGCCCCCAGTGGCACCATGGGACCTTAACGTGGTGTTACAGTTCCTTCCGTCACATTGGTTTGAACCTTTACAAAAGGTTGAGTTTAAATTTCTCACTTGGAAAGTGGTCATGCTTTTGGCCTTGGCGTCCGCGAGGCGGGTGTCGGAATTGGGGATAGAGCGGAGTTGAGGACTTGTCAACAATTCCTCCCGAAGGTGGTTTCTTCATTTCACATGAACCAACCTATTGTAGTTCCGGTGGCTTCTGAAGCCTTGGGGGATTCAAAGTCTCTCGATGTGGTCAGAGCTTTGAAAATGTATGTAGCCAGAACGGCTCATATCAGGAAAACTGAGGTGCTGTTTGTCCTGTATGCTTCCAACAACATTGGGGCTCCTGCTTCTAAGCAGACTATTGCACGCTGGATTTGTAATACGATTCAGCATGCTCATTCTACGACTGGTTTGCCGTTACCGAAATTGGTAAAAGCCCATTCCACTAGGAAGGTGAGCTTGTCTTGGGTGGCTGCCCGGGGTGTCTCGGCGTTACAGCTACTTGGTCGGGTACAAACACTTTTGCAAAATTCTACAAGTTTGATACCCTGGCTGATGAGGACCTCATGTTTGCTCAATCGGTGCTGCAGAGTCATCCGCACTCTCCTGCCCGGTCTGGAGCTTTGGTATAGACCTTTGGTATAGGTCCTTTTGGAGTCCCCAGCATCCTCTAGGACGAAGGAGAAAATAGGATTTTAATACCTGCCGGTAAATCCTTTTCTCTTAGTCCGTAGAGGATGCTGGGCGCCCGTCCCATTGCGGACTCTACCTGCAGTACTTGTTATTAGTTATTGCTTTTGTTACACAAAGGTTGTGTTTTGGTTCAATCAGCCTGTTGCTGATTTTTTGGTTCATGCTGTTAACTGGTTAGTTGAAGGTCATGTTGTACGGTGTGTTGTGGTGTAAGCTGGTATGTGTCTCACCGTTAGTTAACAAAAATCCTTTCCTCGAAATGTCCGTCTCCTTGGGCACAGTTCCTATAACTGAGGTCTGGAGGAGGTGCATAGAGGGAGGAGCCAGTTCACGCCCATTTAAAGTTTTAAAGTGCCCATGTCTCCTGTGGATCCCGTCTATACCCCATGGTCCTTTTGGAGTCCCCAGCATCCTCTACGGACTAAGAGAAAAGGATTTACCAGTAGATATTAAAATCCTATTTTTAATTACCTACCGGTAAATCCTTTTCTCATAGTCCGTAGAGGATGCTGGGCGCCCGCCCAGCGCTTTGTTTTCCTGCATTGTTACTTGGTTAAGTATTGGTTCAGCTGTTGCTGTTCCTCTTTCCTGCTGCTTAGCATGGTTTCTTCATGTTGCATGATGGTTAACATGGTTTCTTCATGTTGCATGCCGGTTGGCATGGTTTCTTCATGTTTCATGCTGAAACGTTCGCTTGATTTCTTCATGTTGCATGCTGGTTTGCATGGCTTCTCCATGTTGCATGCTGGTTTGCATGGCTTCTCCATGTTGCATGCTGGTTTGCATGGCTTCTCCATGTTGCATGCTGGTTAGCATGGTTCTCCATGTTGCATGCTGGTCAGCATGGTTTTTCAATTCGGTGTGAGCTGGTGTGAATCTCACCACTATCTGTGTATTTACTTCTCTCGAAGTATGTCAGTCTCCTAGGGCACAGTTTCTAGACTGAGTCTGGTAGGAGGGGCATAGAGGGAGGAGCCAGCCCACACTATTAAACTCTTAAAGTGCCAATGGCTCCCAAGGGACCCATCTATACCCCATGGTACTAAATGGAACCCCAGCATCCTCTACGGACTATGAGAAAAGGATTTACCGGTATGTAATTAAAATCCTATTTTATAATGCATCCAGCATGTCAAGAATTGTATTATAGACATGTAGTAAAAAAAGTATTTTCTTGTCCAATAAATTGGCAAAATAACACACATTTCACGTATACTGTATTGTGACAGCTCCCAAAAGTGGAATTCCATCCACTGATATTAATAGCATGTGGGGTATATAGGGTGCTCAGTCGGACCTTGCCGTGCTCACAGACATATGGGTTTGGTCCAAATAAATCTCACCATACATTCCATGGTTGTTCTTAGCGTTGATTGACCTTCCTAATAGAGTGTTTCTCCTTCAGGGAGCTTCCCCGATTCTCCCCCACTCTATGCAGTAATCTTAACGCATTTTTGGCCTTATCACCCAGTGGACAGTGCAAAACTGTGCTGGGGGCATAGGACTTTGGACCCTCTCCAAAAGGAGAAGGGTCCCATTACTCACCAACCCCTCAGAGCCAAAAGGCCTACTGAGGAGAAAAAGGATCTTCGGGACCCCCCTTGCCAGAGCGCAGAGGGACCCCTTGAATCCCCGATTTCCAGAGTCAAAAGGCCCCTTAGGGGGCAAAGGTCTTCAGACTTCCCTCTGCCTCATGGTTCGGGGTTGTCCCTTTCTCCCCAGGGTTGGCCAAAGCTTCCCCAGGAGAACAAAAAACCTTCAGCCCTCCCAAACAGGACAGGGCCTCTGCAAAAAGGGGAGAGGGTGGCCCATAAGGGGTATGGGTCGTTGGATAGACACAACTTAGGTTGACAGTCATTAAGTCGACCATGGAAGGTCGACATTCATTAGGTCGACAGGGACAATAGATCAACATGGTCATTAGGTCGACATCTACTAGGTCGGCAGGTCAAAAGGTCAACATGGGTATTTTGACTGTTTTTGTCGTCGTTTTCTTTGTAAAGTGACGGGGAAACCCAAATAGTGCACCGTGTCCCCTCGCATGGGACACTTCGCTCACCATGCTTTGGGCAATTGTTCCAATTGTAGTCCACGTGGATCGTTAAGTATGAAAAAAATCCAAAAAATTATTATTATTTTTTAAAAACTCACGTCGACCTCTTGACCTGGCGGCCTAGTACATGTCGACCTATTGACCATGTCAACCTAATGCATGTCGACCTTCAGTGGTCGACAATGACTGTCTACCTAAGCTGTGTCGACCTAACAACCGTATCCCCCCATAAGGGTCTCACCTAATCCCCACAAAAAACGTGACACACAAAAAACACAAGAAGGTCTAGTGGAGTGCAAAAAAGTGCAAACACAGGTGAAAAATAAATAAATAAGCCCCAGCCAGAAGTCCGGGGGAAAAGAAAAAATAATACCAGCCCTAGTCAAAAAGCCTGGGCAAAGGAAAAACTGCAGCAGACAGAAGTGGGTAAATGCAAGCGCCATACTCGTGTATGGTGGTTAGCACACCAGTGCATTTTCAGGCACCCCTGGCTCTGCTTGCACCAGTGTCACATAGCACCTCTGGATTCAGGATGCTCCCGATCTCCAGCCAGACCAAGCTTCGTCACCACTCAATGCCAAGGTACAGGACCAACCCTTGGCACAAGAGCAGATACTAAACCAGGCTGTTCTCCGCTCCATAACTAGGGTCCTATCAACCCTTTAGAAGGACAACGGACACTAAGATAGTTTTTCTCCACTCTCGACCAGGGTAGGTCCCTCCTCAGCATGGTACTTCATAAGGTGGTTCTTCTTTCTACACCAGGGTCCTCTCACGTTCCCAGTGTAAGAACAGGTACTACACTATGTGTTTCCATTGAGCAGAAACTACACTTGATCGTAGGCTGCATTTGTCTGCCTGGTTATATCAGCAGCTTCCTAAGAAAAATACGGAGTTGGTCTCCATCAGCATTTTTAATCCCCCGGGTTGGCTCCACTTCCGCCTACTCGGGTAGTTGCGCATGTGTCCTCCTGTACCTTCAACCTCAGTTCCAACTAAGCGCCCGGACGCTCTACTTTCACCCACCATACTTGCACATGCACACTCCTGTGCGTTCCACCTGCATGTCACTTATTAACGGGATATTTTGTCTCCCGTCTTGTTCATACGTTTGCTTTACATTTCACACACAACAAACGTCATATACTTATAAATGATATTACCACTTGACCGCACCTTATATCTTAACATGTTAAACTTATAAAAACAGTTCACATTCAATAAATTAAAACATTATAGATAGCACTATTATATTTTATATCAATTATCTCTGCAGTATTATATATAAAATATGTAATAGCATCAATAGTAACAGTTACATTTTAAAATATACAATAATCATAAAAAAGAATTATTTTTTAGGAAGCCGCTCATAACTTAAGGTGGAGAAACACGTAGAGAGAGCTAACCCGTGACCGAGGGATTAGAAAGCCAAATATCCAACACTGGCTGCATGAGGACCAGAGCCTAGATTATCTGGTGAGATGTCACCGTTCTAAAGGAGTGTGCACTGGTCTGAAGGGAAGCAGTTAGAGCTATTTCTCTTACGTCCTAGAGGATGCTGGGGTCCATTTTAGTACCATGGGGGGTATAGACGGGTCCACCAGGAGCCATGGGCACTTTAAGAGTTTAATAGTGTGGGCTGGCTTCTCCCTCTATGCCCCGCCTACCAAACTCAGTTTAGAAAATGTGCCGGAGGAGCCGGTCACAGCTAGGCGAGCTCCTAGGAGTTTTTCTGGTTTTGTTGTTTTCTAGAGTTTGTTAGGCACGGGAAGGCTGCTGGCAACAGTCTCCCTGCTTCGTAGGACTTAGGGGGGGGAGTAGGAACTAACTTCCTGAAGAGTTAAAGGTTCTCTACTCCACTGACAGGAAACTGAGCTCCTGAGGGTGCTGATCGCAAGCCCACGAGGCGACCGCTCACTCCCGCAGCACGGCCGCCACCCACTAACAAAGCCAGAAGATAGAAGAGTGGTGAGTACAGCGCCGGCGTCCCAGTATGCGGGTCGCCGGCGGATATGGCGGTACAAGGGTGGTAGCACAGCTTTGACAGGCTGTGCTCCGGGAAGGCTCAGCAACACACTGTGTAGGCGCTGTGAGGGGTGTCCTGAGCCAGCGTAATATACCCTACACTGGAAAAGCAAGCTACCAGGTGCTAATCCCGCTGTTTGCACAAGAAACCTCAGGCCAGTATAAACTATTTGTGCGGGAAGCCGCGCGCCATTGCAAGGGGCGGGGCTTCCTCTCAGAGTGGACCCAGCACTAACCAGCACCATTTTCTCCCTGCAGATCATAGGAAAGAGATGCTGACAGGGAGCGCTGCCCTCCACATAACTCCAGCTATACCTCTGCGGTACCAGGTATAGGCAGGAGGGGATTGTGTTTGTAGTGCTGATTAACCTATTAAGGTTAGGTGGTCAGCATCAGGCTTTTATAATAACTGACTACAGGGGCACTGTGTGGCTGGCTCCTTATACTCTGTGACTCTCTGAAGGTACTCTGGGGGAAACTGTGTCTGACATTTTCCTGTGTGTGTGTGTGTGTGTGTGTGTGTGTGTGTGTGTGTGTGTGTATATCCCCCATTACCATGTCTAAGGACTCTGTGTCCTGTGCTGCAGAGTGTTTATCTTCTCCTGAGGAGTCTATTCCATGTACTCAGGACTGCAATGTGCTTTCCCAGCCTTCCGAATCCGAACCCCCATGGGTGGATTCTTTAAGGGGGATGATATCCCAGATTTCAACACGGATGTCTCATACTGAGAAAGAAACGCAGTTTTTGAGGAAATCTGTGGAGGGTTTGGCATACTCAACCCCCACTACTACGTCAAAGACCCCACCTACCTACCCACAAAAACGTACACTTGCCCAGATAATGCAAGCTGATACTGATACCGACTCTGATACAGGGGATGGTGATGAGGATATGCAGGGGGGTGATGCATCCCTTGCTAAGGGGGTGCAACTGATGATTGAAGCCATTAGGGATGTTTTGCGTATTACTGAGAAGGTACTTAAGCAGGAAGAGGAATCTTATTTTACAGTAAATAAGAAATCCACGCTTACCTTCCCTGCTTCAAAGGAGATGGGTTGTAAGGGGAACCGCACAGATTGAGAAAATTGTAATGAATAGGTGATAATGATCATCTGAAACAAACTGATAATAATCAATGAAATTGCTTCATAGTCAGGTAACCAAACACCTGAAGACTTTTTCTTGCCTGTAAGGTGTATGAAGGTTAACCATCAGTGGTGCTCCCCGGAGTCAAAAAATGTATCAAGATAAACACAAAAGGAACGGAAGAACAGCAGACTCTTGTTGGGGAGCACTCAATTTCAGACACACAAATATTTATCATGAATATCTGTTAAGATCATAATAGTTTTTATTAGTTTAAGATTAATAATGTGGAGTTCAAGATTAGCCAGTACATGCAAAATTATAAAAATATATTAAACATAGTAAATAGCCTTGGCTATGATAAACACTCAGACGGATTCCTAGTGGTATGATTAATGTAATACAGAAGTGTACGCAATAAAGTGGTATCTTGATGTTAAGAAAGAATTCCTATGACCATCATTTCATCTGCATAGACAACTTTATAAAAAGGTTATAGCAGAAAGGTTGAATCATAGGTCATGTATCCAACTGACGGTATCCCATTCTTCTATGGTGCTTCCTGTTAGCAAACAAGTGGATCTAGTATGCAGCCATAAATTGCAGTACCTGGGTGTTCCAAGGTAGTCTCCCATCCAAGTACTGACCCGACCCTCCACTTCTTGGCTTCCAAGATCAGATGAGATTGGGCAACAAGAGTCTACTGTTCTTCCGTTCCTTCTGCTTCAAAGGAGTTAAACTCCTTATTCGAAAAATCCTGGGAAAACCAAGAGAAAAAATTCCAGATCCCTAAAAGAATTCTCATCATTTTCCCTTTCCCTGAAGAGGAAAGAAAGAAGTGGGAAAACCCACCTATAGTAGACGCTTCTGTATCTAGATTGTCTAAAAAGGTGGTTTTACCTGTCCCTAGTACAACCGCTTTAAAATGAGCCGGCTGACCGCAAGACTACGCTCAAATCACTAGTATACACTGCTACAGGCGTGGTGTTCAGGCCCACCATTGCTTGTGCGTGGATTTCTAAAGCCATAGTAAAGTGGTCAGGCACATTACTAGAGGCATTAGATAATATGGATAGGAGTGACATTGATTTGTTTTTACGTCACATACAGAATTCTGCAGGTTTCATGGTGGAGGCCATGAAGGACATTAGCCTGCTTAAAGCAAGGGCTACTTCAATGGCAGTCTCGGCACGCAAAGGACTCTGGCTACGCCAATGGTCGGCGGACGCAGAATCCAAGAGAACCTACCTTTCACAGGTCAGGCCCTGTTTGGGGACGCATTGGATGCATGGATTTCCACGACAACTGCGGGTATGTCAACCTTTCTTCCCTCTGCAACAACACCGGCTAGGAAATCCTATCCTATCCTTTCGGACCGCAAAAGTTAAGAAATCCAAACCCCCTCCCACCTTCTTTAGAGGTAGTCAGTGTAAATCCAGAAAACCTGCACCAAAACGTTCCCAGGCACAGAAACCAGGTTCTGCTTCCTCAAAATCTTGAGCATGATGGTGAATCTCCCAGCCTGGACATCGGGCGGGTGGGGGCAAGGCTAAAAAATTTCAGTCACGTCTGGGTGTCTTCTTGCCTAGATCCCTGGGTAAGGGATATTATTACCCAGGGCTACAGACTGGAATTTCAAGAACTCCCACCTCACAGATTCTTCAAGTCAGGCTTACCAGCTTCGCCGACAGAAAGTGCTATCCTACAGGAAGCAATTCAAAAATTGGTGCAAACAAATGTCATTGTTCCAGTTACAACCTCACCTAGAACACAAGGGTTATTACTCAAACCTGTTTTTGGTACTGAAACCGGACGGTTCGGTAAGACCAATATTAAACCTAAAGTCATTGAATCCCTACTTGCAGGAATTCAAATTCAAGATGGAGTCTCTGAGAGCAGTGATCTCAGGTCTGGAGGAGGGGGAATTCCTAGTATCCCTGGATATAAAGGATGTGTACCTTCACATTCCGATCTGACCGCCTCACCAGGCTTATCTAAGATTGGCACTGCAGGACTGTCCCTATCAGTTCCAGACATTGCTATTTGGCCTCTCCACAGCTCCGAGGGTGTTCACCAAGGTCATGGGAGAGATAATGTTCCTCCTCTGCTTGCAGGGGGTGAACATAATTCCATATCTGGACGATCTCCTGATAAAAGCACCTTCCAGGGAGAGGCTGTTGCAGAGTATTGCTCTCTCAACTCAACTACTCCAAGATCATGAATGGATCCTGAACCTTCCAAAGCCACATTTGAAGCTGACAAGGAGACTGCCCTTCCTGTGGATGATACTCGACACAGAAGTACAGAGGGTGTTTCTACCGGTGGAGAAAGCGTTGGTGATCCAATCAATGGTCCGGGATGTCCTGAAGCCAGCCCAGGTATCGGTTCATCAGTGCATTCGCCTTCTGGGAAAGATGGTAGCCTCCTATGAGGCTCTCCAGTACGGAAGATTCCATGCATCTGTTCTTCCAGTTGGATCTCCTAGACAAGTGGTCGGGATCGCATCTTCACATGCACCAGCGGATATGCCTGTCTCCAAAGGCCAGGATTTCACTCCTCTGGTGGCTGCAAACTTCTCACCTAATCGAGGGCCGCAGGTTCGGGATTCAGAATGGGATCCTTCTAACCACGGATGCAAGTCTCAGAGGTTGGGGAGCAGTCACCCAAGGCGAAAACTTCCAGAGAAAGTGGTCAAGTTGGGAATCCATCCTTCCAATAAACATTCTGGAACTACGGGCTGTATACAACGCCCTTCTAGATGGGGCACATCTTCTGCGAGATCAAGCCATTCAGGTTCAGTCGGACAATGTCACGGCGATGTCCTACATAAACAGGCAAGGCGGAACGAAGAGCAGAGCTGCAATGTCAGAGGTAACAAGAATCCTCCTCTGGGCAGAAAGGCACGCAGTGGCACTGTTGGCGATCTTCATTCCGGGAGTGGACAACTGGGAAGCGGACTTCATCAGCAGACACAATCTCCATCCAGGAGAATGGAGCCTCCTCCCGGAGTTATTCGCAGAGGTAACAAGAAGCTTCGGACGTACTGTTCCAAGTCACGAGACCCACAAGCAGTGGCGGTGGACACCCTGGTAACTCCGTGAGTGTTCCAGTCGGTGTATGTGTTTCCTCCACTTCCGCTCATCCCAAGGATTTTCAAACTAATAAAAAGAACAAGGGTTCAGGCGATCCTCATTGCTCCGGATTGGCCAAGACGGGCTTGGTACGCAGATCTTCTAGAATTGATGGCATGGATGTTGAACGTCAGATCTTAAATCTTAACTTGGAAGGGCATTCCGAACAAAGTCATTCCTACTCTGATCCAGGCTAGGAAGGGAGTAACGTCTAAGCATTACCATTGGATCTGGAAAAAGTATGTGTCTTGGTGTGAATCCAAGAAGTTTCCTACGGTGGAGTTTCAAATAGGACGTTTTCTCTTCTTTCTGCAAGCAGGTGTGGATGTGGGCCTATGCTTGGACTCCATAATGGTCCAGATTTCGGCCTTGTCCATTTTCTTCCAGAAACAATTGGCTGCTCTCACTGAGGTTCAGACATTCTTGAAAGGGGTTTTGCACGTCCAACCACCCTTTGTGCCTCCTACGGCACCTTGGGATCTTAATGTGGTGTTGCAGTTCCTGCAATCGGATTGGTTCAAACCTTTACAGGAGGTGGATGTAAAGTTCTTACTTGGAAGGCTGTCACACTGTTGGCGTTGGCATCTGCTCGACGTGTGTCAGAATTGGGGGCAGTGTCGCACAAGAGCCCCTACTTGATTTTCCATGAGGATAGAGCTGAGCTTAGAACGCGTCAGCAATTTCTTCCAAAGGTTGTGTCGGCTTTTCATATCAACCAACCTATTGTGGTGTCAGTGGCTACTGACACCTCAATTACCTCAAAGGCCTTGTATGTTGTGAGGGCTTTGAAGATTTATGTGAAGAGAACTTCTCGGACGCACCATTTGTCCTTTATGATCCCATAGATTGGGTGTCCTGCTTCTAAGCAGACGTTTTCTCGCTGGATCAGGCTTACTATCCAGCATGATTATTCTACGTGTGATAGCCGGGCAGCGGCAGGGCCGTCAGTCATTTTTAAAAGCATTGCACGCCAGGCCGTGTCATCACATAAGCACGTAGTTTATTCACAGTTCAGACAGGTTATCACGACAATAACATTTAACTCCTCATTCTCCTCTCCAGCACAATATTCATATGGGTTACATCAAGTTACATCTCCTTTCATTTGCTTCACGGGCAATAACAGTATTAACAATGATGGGACAGCATTACAGTACAGTACATACCAGCGCAGTCTCTGGGAATCAGTAGTGCGGCTTCCGCAAACAGATTCATTTCAGTGTGCTCTCCCCTATTCGCTAGGGGCTCTGTCTAAACGGGATCTCTCATGGACACGTTACTGGGGGCCTTCCGCCACACGTGGTTTCCTACCACTCACCCAAGTCGTCCTCTCTCGCAGACTCACACTTCCCGTCCTGCTTCTTGGGTATCCCTGAAGATGCCTTTGTTCCTGGTTCCTTCCACTGTACTCTGCATACTGTGGCTCTCACACTGCAAATCTGGACATCTTTTGCTCTTCCTAGCAGCACCTACATGCTGTTCTATAATGCCAGGGACTGTGGAGTACCATGCTTGTTCCACAGTCCCCAGACTGCGTTTCTCCTGGACACTTAGCCTGTGCCTACCATCCTCAGTCCTCAGCTCACACTGAATTCTACCCTCTCCTTTGTTCCTTCTATTAAAACCCCCTACACTTAATGTCCTAACTCCTTACATGTCACAGGGTCTGCAAGTAACTTGTTTTGGGGCCATAAACTCCCCACACTCACTGATAAGAATTAAAAGGCTTTTGTAACTTTCCAAAATCTGTTGTCTCCTAACATTCCAGTATGCCACATACACCCCTGCTAAAATCTTGCGTGTCCCCACGCAATATACCTATGAGCTTGCAAAAAGTCTAGCAAGGAACAGTCTCTTATACTCTATAGCAAGGTCAAAACATAATACACAATAAACAAGCATAATTGCAGTATACATCACACACAATATAAAATCACATGAGCAGAAAAACATGGCATGCAAAACATCACATGAAACACAAATCACATATACTGCTGCCTTTTTCCTGTGAATTACAGTCCTAGGTCACAGATGATCATGAATGTTCCAACATCTTCTGGCAATTGTGCCAAACACTTAGAACCTGCCCGTGCCGGCCCTTTCTTCCCCAGTTCGCAGGGTCAGAAGAGGTAGGTGGCTTTCATGGGCCCCTCCCAATAAAGTTTTCCCCAAATTGTCAAATAAATCTTCGGTACCGATCCTGTTCGCGGACGCCAAATTGTGATAGCCGGGCGGCGGCAAGGCCGTCAGTCATTTTTAAAAGCATTGCACGCCAGGCCGTGTCATCACATAAGCACGCAGTTTATTCACAGTTCAGACAGGTTATCACGACAATAACATTTAACTCCTCATTCTCCTCTCCAGCACAATATTCATATGGGTTACATCAGGTTACATCTTCTTTCATTTGCTTCACGGGCAATAACAGCATTAACAATGATGGGACAGCATTACAGTACAGTACATACCAGCGCAGTCTCTGGGAATCAGTAGTGCAGCTTCCTCAAACTGAGATTCATTTCAGTGTGCTCTCCCCCATTCGCTAGGGGCTCTGTCTAAACGGGATCTCTCATGGACACGTTACTGGGGGCCTTCCGCCACACGTGGTTTCCTACCACTCACCCAGGTCGTCCTCTCCCGCAGACTCACACCTCCCGTCCTGCTTTTGGGTATCCTGAAGATGCCTTTGTTCCTGGTTCCTTCCACTGTACTCTGCATACTGTGGCTCTCACACTGCAAATCTGGATATCTTTTGCTCTTCCTAGCAGCACCTACATGCTGTTCTATAATGCCAGGGACTGCGGAGTACCATGCTTGTTCCACAGTCCCCAGACTGCGTTTTTCCTGGACACTTAGCCTGTGCCTTCCATCCTCAGTCCTCAGCTCACACTGAATTCTACCCTCTCCTTTGTTCCTTCTACTAAAACCCCCTACACTTCCTGTCCTAACTCCTTACATGTCACAGGGTCTGCAAGTAACTGGTTTTGGGGCCATAAACTCCCCCACTCACTGATAAGAATCAAAAGGCTTTTGGAACTTTCCAAAATCTGTTGTCTCCTAACATTCCAGTATGCCACATACGCAGGATTGCCGATTCCAAAATCTGTTTAGGCCCACTCTACTCGTAAAGTGGGTTCTTCCTGGGCGGCTGCCCGAGGTGTCTCAGCTTTACAGCTTTGCTGAGCGGCTACTTGGTCAGGGTTGAACAGGTTTGCTAAGTTCTACAAGTTCGATACTTTGGCCGCTGAGGACCTAAAGTTTGGTCACTCCGTTCTGCAGGATCCTCAGCACTCTCCCTCCCTTACTGGGAGCTTTGGTACATCCCCATGGTACTAAATGGAACCCCAGCATCCTCTAGGACGTTCCTCTTTCATGCATGGTTAGCATGGTTTCTTCAGGTTACATGCGGATTGGCATGGTTGCTTCCTATTTCATGCTAGATAACATGTTTTCTTCATGTTGCATGATGGTTGGCATGATTTCTTCATGTTGCCTGCTGGTTAGCATGGTTTCTTCATGTTACCTGCTGGTTAGCATGGTTTCTTCATGTTACCTGCTGGTAAACATGGTTTCTTCATGTTTCATGAGGTTTTGCATGATTTCTTCATGGTGCATGCTGGTTAGCATGGTTTCTCCATGTTGCATGCTGGTCAGCATGTTTTTTTCGATTCGGTGTGAGCTGGTGTGAATCTCACCACTATCTGTATTTCCTTCTCTCGAAGTATGTCCGTCTCCTCGGGCGCAGTTTCTAGACTGAGTCTGGTAGGAGGGGCATAGAGGGAGGAGCCAGCCCACACTGTTAAACTCTTAAAGTGCCCGTGGCTCCCAAAGGACCCGTCTATACCCCATGGTACTAAATGGAACCCCAGCATCCTCTACGGACTACGAGAAAAGGATTTACCGGTAGGTAATTAAAATCCTATTTTCATTTTTATTCTTATTTCTTTATATAATTTTTGTATAAAGTGTAACATCGGCCATGTGTACCTATATATGTATTAGTGTACGTAATAAATGTATTTACAGGTATTATTTGAAACCGTGTTTATGTATGTGTATATATATATATATATATATGTTATATACAGTATATTTGAGTCATATGTCATGTATATATATATATATATATAAAATAGTCTTTCGGCAGCACTCCTAATCTCAGCAAACAACTGTCCGGTGCCCTCCTACACCCGTATGGCAACGGGACAACAATAGCATGCAGTCGGCGGCACTCCGGTAGTACAGAAATACAGAGGCAGGTTGAATGAAAACGACGTTTCGAAGTTTTAATTACTTCGTCCTCAGGTTATCACAAACATAATGAACACATACCTTATATCCCCATCCCATGTGCGGTGAGCTCCGGCGTGGACCCGGCGTTCAGACGCCCACAGATGACGTCATCCTGCCGTCCCTCCCACCAAAAGCATCACCCTGTAATCAGTGTGACAAATATAACCATGATATACATACCACTAAAAAATACACACCCAAAGCATGCAAATTAAAAACAAATGATGATCAGGCACAGATACAGACCATGCAAGAGTTAGCAACAATAAACATCTTACCATATCAACATCAGAAATGTATCACGGATCTAAGATACACCATCAAGCATCCGCAAGAAACATGTACTCTAATTCAGCTAAAGGAAGCAATGCAGCCCCAATGCCTCATTGAGACCCCTTGGAGCCAAAGTTTGTAATTCATGGATCCATTTTGACTCTTTTTGTAGAAGTTGTAAAGACCTATTCCCCCCTCTCACTTTAGATGGCACATGATCAATAATAATATATTTTAAACATGCTATACTGTGTCGTGCCACTGCGAAATGCCGTGCCACTGGCTGGTCACTGGTGCCACTCGCGATGGCCTTCCTAATGGCCAGTTTATGATTGGCCATACGCTCCCTGAGTGTGCAGTCGGTTTTGCCGACATAGTGCAAGCCACAGGGGCAACTGATTAAATAGATAATAAATTTGATCGTACACGTGAGTCTGAAATTAATAGTATATTTTCTCCCACTGAAGGGGTGATGAAATATACTTCCCGTCAGCAGGGATCTACAGGTCGTACAGTTTAGACATCTAAAACAACCCTTGCGGAGGGCCAGAAAAGAATTTTGTTCACTTTGCTTAGAGGCTAGATCAGTGACATCGGTTTTAACTAACCAATCCCTGAGGTTTCTTCCTCTAGTGTAAGTGGGCATAATTGAGGTCTCAGACATGTTAAGATCCCTATCAGACTGGATCATAGGCCAAAGAGATTTAGCCGTCTTGGCAATTACCCCACTCTTGGTATTAAAATGATTTACCCAAGGTAATCGTGTTTTAATTGATTTTTTAGCTTGCTGAGTCAAAAGGGATTGGCGATCCATACTCAGGGCTTTGTCCTTGGCCTGCAACAATTTATCAAGAGGGTATCCCCTCTGCCTGAATTTGCAAATCATGTCATCAATCCTGGCAACAGCATTTTCTCTTTCACTACAAATCCTGACAGCTCGTAAGAACTGTGAGTATGGTAGCCCATATTTAGATGGAAGGGGATGAAAACTAGAAAAATTAAGTAGAGTATTGCGATCTGTACTTTTATGGTATAAATCAGTAGAAAGAGTACCATTCCTACACTGTACAGAAACGTCCAAAAAATTAACGCTGTCTCTACTCATATCAAAAGTATGACGGCAGGATGATGTCATCTGTGGGCGTCTGAACGCCGGGTCCACGCCGGAGCTCACCGCACATGGGATGGGGATATAAGGTATGTGTTCATTATGTTTGTGATAACCTGAGGACGAAGTAATTAAAACTTCGAAACGTTGTTTTCATTCAACCTGCCTCTGTATTTCTGTACTACCGGAGTGCCGCCGACTGCATGCTATATATATATATATATATATATATATATATATATATATATATAAACAACAAACCAAATGGAGGCACTCAGAAAGAAAAAAGACGACACACCGCTGGATAGGTCGACGTTTCAGGGACTGATCCCTTTTATCAAGACACGACCAGCATATAGAAAAGAACACATATTTATACATAAATACAGCTTACCCAACACCTGTTGTGGATCTGAGGCCGCCGCGTCCAGCCGAGTTGAGATGACGTCACCTGTGCGCCCATGCGCCGGGAATCATCGTCAGTCGGGTAGGAGGTGCGGCCGGCCCGAGTCAGTGAGCGGTTGCCTAGCAACCACACTAAACATGTATTCCAAATCACGAATGGAAAATTCAATATAGACAATACAATAAAAAGTGAACAAAACACAAACATAAAGGACATAGCCGCTGCTGACACGCCCCTATCTCTGCTTCAATTTGTGTAACAAATCTCTTATTCGCTGCGTCCATATTACAAAATATCACAGCAGCTATAGAAATATACGCGACAGCGAGTGTGATTTAAAGTGTCTCTCATAAAGCAACATTACTTATAAAAAGCAATTAATATATTAATATTAATATATTAATATTAATTATATATTTATATAAGGGCGCTAATGAGGACTGATAAGCCTCAATTAGTAACTATTAGCTTGATATATATATATATATATATATACACACATATACATACACATACTGATAAACTCTCTCTGGGGAGTGACAGCGATTCATATATATATATATATTTTTTTTTTCCTCTGTTCTTCCAATTGGAAATTGGAGAACCCAGTTTTCTCCATCTGAGGCTGCAGTCATCACAAAGGAAAGTTTATGATATAAATCAATACCGTAGCTTAAACCTTACCAGCGCCCATTTTTCAATATATATTTACTTTTTGCCCCTGGAAAAAAAACTCTGCTTGACAGCTTTGTAGGCCTACCTGAAAAAGCATATGGTGGAAACTGTAAAACTTACACTTCAAAGTCCATCCACCTAACCAATTACTGGTCTGCGTGGACTTGTGTCTTTCTTTCCAGTTCACTAAATATAATGATGTTATTTCAACTTTTTAACACTGTTGTCTAAAAATACTGTAGCCACATGTACTTTCCCCACCATCAGGCCACTCCTAGAAAACATCCAGAACATCAGAATGAAATGCAGACCATACATTTAGATTGTAAGCTCCCAAGAGCAGGGACTTCTCTCCTCATGTTCCTTTCCTTTTCTTACTTACACTATCTTATACTCCATACTCCCTTTGATGGCACCTACCCTGGGTTTTCTATACCTATCCTCTATTGTCTTGTACTGTAAGTGCTGTTTTCTTGTTTGCTCATTTGATTATGTAAAGTGTAATGGGCGCTGGGGATCCCTTGTGGCGCGATATAAATAAAGGATAATAATAATAATAATAATAATAATAATAATAATAATAATACTACATTACAGGCATGGATATTGCAGCAGCTGTAGGGTCCATGTGATAAGCAGGTTGAGAATGTTTTGCCAACATTCATCATTTTCATATAATGTTGACATGAGAATTTCAGCATGGTCATAATGATAACATGAGGCACGTTGACATACTTAGCATGTCAACATTGTCCATGTCGGCATTAATCAGGTTGACATTCATCATATCAACAATGATGAAATGTTTAGACTGTCAACAAAACTGTGTGTCCCAGCAGTGCATTGGCTTCAGTTTCCCTGGTAGTGTCTATGGCTGCTCTGGCAATGCAGTGGCGTCTTCTGGGTTCAGTGGTCATCTGATCCAGCAGCCATTAGTATGCTATACCCTATCCCTAATCCTAACCTCTCCCTTCAGACTAATCCCTAACCCTCACCCTAGTGCCTAACCATAACTCTCTCCTCCCAAAGCCTAACCCTAATGTCAACATTATAACTATCAACACTGTGGTGTTGGCATGATGTTTGTTAACATTTCAATGTTGACATGATGACTGCATCCAATATTAAGCCATATGAATGGTCACCTCAGTCACAATGGCAAAGATAGTGCACAACGAAACAGTGAGTGATGGCCGTGTGTTTGGGCAACCACCTGATGTATAAATCTTTATCAGGCAGAACAGATGCCAAGTCAGTGGTCTGACATCGCACAGGGGGGAGCATGAGAGAGCTGCCCTTCCCCAACCAGTCTCTACCCTCGTACTGCCCTCACCATTATAAACTGCTGAGTCTGAGGGGGACATGTACTAAGCAGTGATAAAAGTGGAGAAGGGAACCAACGGACAAGTTGCCCATGGAAACCAATCAGCTGCTCTGTATACTTTTAAAGTATGCAAATTAGTAAAGTACATCAATGCTGATTGGTTGCCTTGGGCAACTTCTCCACTGGCTTACTTCTCTACTTTTATCACTGCTTAGTACATGTACCCCTAAGTTGCTTATTTCTCTGACCAGCCAGTGATTTGGATCTGATGCAGGGAGTCCTGCTGTGCCTCTCCCTGCAAATCATGTCCCTAGGTATGTGCCTCACATGTCTAGTGGAAAATTCAACACTGTCCGTTAGCTTATATATGAACATTCCCCCTCTTCTCTTATACTGTAAGGTAATTTGGGTACAGTGACTTTTATCTTTTGTATCATGCACAATTCACAATGCTAAGTAATAAGGTGGCACAGTCAGATAGTAATATAAAGTGCCCCTGAAAAGTGCAAAAGCATGGACACGACAGAGACTTTGTTTCCACCACCTCAGAGGATTTGTAAAAATTTTTTAAAAAAAATCCTTTTGTGATGTTATTATTTAAATATCAAATCACACAATACAAAACATGTTTTGGTATTGTAAAAGAAGATGCTTGTCCCACGGTACAATCAGCCATGTGGTCCTCCCATCGCAAGATGCAAGTATCACCACTAAAGATGGTGTCATTATGATGTACACATTCTATGGGTGGGATTCAATTCTTTTCACCCCTTTTCACACCCGTTCTGTTTCTGCCCTCAAGGGCGTGTTATCATTATTTCAGCTCGCTACCCACGAAGTAGGGAGGCACCCAACCCTTTACACAGCTAAACCTGATCACTATGGGCGCAATATGCGTGATAACGGAGATCATTTTAGAAAGGAAATTGGGCGTGATATGTCATTTGAATCCCACCCTATGAGTGCTGCCTGGAAATATAAGCATCAGTTGTGTTATGGGCCAGCACACTGGAGACAAAGCCTAGGTGAATGGCTACTTCTCGCTGGGACGTCATCTTATGAGTTAATACAGATTTGAATAACTGACTCAGGGTACAATACAGTTCCTTACCCATCCGTGTTTATAGATATTATTTTCTTCCATGTGAATGTTTTCCTGTTCTTATGATTGAGGATTATGATTATCTCAGGGGTCACCTCAATTCTCAGTCTCATCTCTCTGTTTACAATCCCCAGTCTTCCAAAATAGGTTTCATTTGATACTATATTGTTGCCAGTTTTCTTGTTCCCATTAAGTTCCCCATTTACTGCAATGCCTAAAGGAGAAAATGTAATAAAGGATAAGTATTTAAGGAGCGCTGTGAGGATTCAAGTATAGCTAGTATTAGGAAAAGTCTGTAATGAGTTACAGTATATGATGATTTAATTAGAAATATGTACAGTACAGCACGTGACTGTTGTATATGTTGTTACTAATTTATATTAGAAACTTAATTATAACATATTGAGTATTTTAGAAATATCAAGTTATATAATCTTCTGTGGGGATGCTTTGGATTTGTCCAAAAGTTATGCCATGCTCCATATGTGTGTCCATACCTTATCTATTCTCCCTGACTTAATATCCTCATCGACGCTGCTCTCTCCTTCACCCTCCACATTCAGGCAATCTAATTTTACTAATTCACGCATGGGCAACAAATCGCAGAGTGGCCAACTGAGAGTGGGACTGAGGACAGGCTGGGGGTGGGGCTAGGGGCAGAGCTGAGAATGGAGTCGGACTGTCAGGAGGGAGTAGTTGCAACCACCGCGTCCAGATAGTCATGGGAAGTGATTCACTGAACTCAGTTGAGACACATGACTCAGTTCAGTGGAGTGTCTCGAGTCAGTGTCTCGGCACATGAGTAATGACTCATGTGGATTGGAATGTATTGCAGAGACAGTGCACATGATTCAGTGAGTTGCCAGAGACTCAGTGCTGGCAGACCAGTGCTGGTGTCTCATGGAGGGAGTGACTCAGTCCTCTGGGAGTTGGCTCAGCTAGTTATTGTTAGCGGTGGTGGTGTAGCGGGACGCGCCGGCTCCTGTCCGTTGCTTGGCAGCGGGGCCGGCGCATCACTTCCGCCTTTGGCTCCCCGGCTGGTTGCTTGGCAACCAGGGATGCCAGGTGGCCGCTCTACACAGCAGTCCCGGCGGTTGCTAAGAAGCCGGGACGCTGTGCGCCGCGCGCCCAGGGACAGCTGCATCAATTAAGATCCGGGGGCTGGGCTGCCTGTTTGGTCTGCAGGGCTTTTTATGGAAGTCAGACCAAGGCAGCCCCGCCGGTGATAGCTTCCTGTGGAGCTGTGTCCTGCCTCTGGAGTGTTCCTGTACAACCAGTTCGTTCCTGTGTCCTGATGTCCGCAGCCTGGTCCTGGGAATCTGATCCAGCCTTCCGAGTCCTGGGTTCCTGAATCCTCCGCCTTAGGGTCCTGTTCCTTCTCGTGCACCTTTTCCGGTGTCGTGAGTAGAAGCTCTGCCGCACCTTGCGGCTTTGGCCGTATTATCCTTATCTTTCTCTGACGTCCTAAGTGGATGCTGGGGACTCCGTCAGGACCATGGGGAATAGCGGCTCCGCAGGAGACAGGGCACAAAACTAAAGCTTTAGGATCAGGTGGTGTGTACTGGCTCCTCCCCCTATGACCCTCCTCCAAGCCTCAGTTAGGTTTTTGTGCCCGTCCGAGCAGGGTGCAATCTAGGTGGCTCTCTTAAGGAGCTGCTTAGAAAAAGTTTTTAGGTTTATTATTTTCAGTGAGTCCTGCTGGCAACAGGCTCACTGCATCGAGGGACTTAGGGGAGAGAAGTTCAACTCACCTGCGTGCAGGATGGATTGGCTTCTTAGGCTACTGGACACCATTAGCTCCAGAGGGAGTCGGAACACAGGTCTCACCCTGGGGTTCGTCCCGGAGCCGCGCCGCCGACCCCCCTTGCAGATGCTGAAGATTGAAGGTCCAGAAACCGGCGGCAGAAGGCTCTTCAGTCTTCTTGAAGGTAGCGCACAGCACTGCAGCTGTGCGCCATTGTTTGTCACACACTTCTCACCAACGGTCACGGAGGGTGCAGGGCGCTGCTGGGGGCGCCCTGGGCAGCAATGTAAATACCTTTTATGGCTAAAAAATACATCACATATAGCCCTTGAGGCTATATGGATGTATTTAACCCCTGCCAGATATTACAAACTACGGGAGAAAAGCCCGCCGGAATAGGGGGCGGGGCTTATTCTCCTCAGCACACAGCGCCATTTTCCTGCTCAGCTCCACTGTGAGGAAGGCTCCCAGGACTCTCCCCTGCACTGCACTACAGAAACAGGGTAAAACAGAGAGGGGGGGCACTTTTTTTGGCGATATTTTATATATTTAAGCTGCTATAAGGATACAACACTTATATAAGGTTGTTCCCATATATATTATAGCGCTTGGGTGTGTGCTGGCAAACTCTCCCTCTGTCTCCCCAAAGGGCTAGTGGGGTCCTGTCTTCGATAAGAGCATTCCCTGTGTGTCTGCTGTGTGTCGGTACGTGTGTGTCGACATGTATGAGGACGATGTTGGTGTGGAGGCAGAGCAATTGCCGGTAATGGTGATGTCACCCCCCAGGGAGTCGACACAGGAATGGATGGCTTTGTTTATGGAATTACGTGATAATGTCAGCACATTACAAAAATCAGTTGACGACATGAGACGGCCGGAAAACCAGTTGGTACCTGCCCAGGCGTCTCAGACACCGTCAGGGGCTGTAAAACGCCCTTTACCTCAGTCGGTCGACACAGACCCAGACACGGACACTGAATCTAGTGTCGACGGTGAAGAAACAAACGTATTTTCAAGTAGAGCCACACGTTATATGATCACGGCAATGAAGGAGGCTTTGCATATCTCTGATACTGCAAGTACCACAAAAAGGGGTATTATGTGGGGGGTGAAAAAACTACCTGTAGTTTTTCCTGAATCAGAGGAATTGAATGATGTATGTGATGAAGCGTGGGTTAACCCAGATAGAAAAGTGCTAATTTCAAAAAAGTTATTGGCATTATACCCTTTCCCGCCAGAGGTTAGGGCGCGCTGGGAAACACCCCCTAGGGTGGATAAGGCGCTCACACGCTTATCAAAACAAGTGGCGTTACCGTCTCCTGATACGGCCGCCCTCAAGGATCCAGCTGATAGGAGGCTGGAAACTACCCTAAAGAGTATATACACACATACTGGTGTTATACTGCGACCAGCCATCGCCTCAGCCTGGATGTGCAGTGCTGGGGTGGTCTGGTCGGATTCCCTGACTGAAAATATTGATACCCTGGATAGGGACAGTATTTTATTGACTATAGAGCAATTAAAGGATGATTTTCTTTATATGCGAGATGCTCAGAGGGATATTTGCACTCTGGCATCGAGAGTAAGTGCGATGTCCATATCTGCCAGAAGAAGTTTATGGACGCGACAGTGGTCAGGTGATGCGGATTCCAAACGACATATGGAAGTATTGCCGTATAAAGGGGAGGAATTATTTGGCGTAGGTCTATCGGATCTGGTGGCCACGGCAACTGCCGGAAAATCCACCTTTTTACCTCAGACCCCCTCCCAACAGAAAAAGACACCGTCTTTTCAGCCGCAGTCCTTTCGGTCCTATAAAAACAAGAGGGCAAAAGGACAGTCATATCTGCCCCGGGGCAGAGGAAGGGGTAAGAGAGGGCAGCAAGCAGCCCCTGCCCAGGAACAGAAGCCCTCCCAGGGTTCTGCAAAGCCCTCAGCATGACGCTGGGGCTGTACAAGCGGACTCAGGAGCGGTGGGGGGTCGACTCAGGAATTTCAGCGCACAGTGGGCTTGCTCACAGGTGGACCCTTGGATCCTGCAGGTAGTATCTCAGGGTTACAGGTTGGAATTCGAGAAGTCTCCCCCTCGCCGGTTCCTAAAGTCTGCTTTGCCAACGTCTCCCTCAGACAGGGCGACGGTATTGGAAGCCATTCACAAGCTGTTTTCTCAGCAGGTGATAGTCAAGGTACCCCTCCTACAACAGGGAAAGGGGTATTACTCCACGCTATTTGTGGTACCGAAGCCGGACGGCTCGGTAAGACCTATTCTAAATCTGAAATCTTTGAACCTGTACATACAAAAATTCAAGTTCAAGATGGAATCACTCAGAGCAGTGATAGCGAATCTGGAAGAAGGGGACTTTATGGTGTCCCTGGACATAAAGGATGCTTACCTGCATGTCCCAATTTGCCCTTCACATCAAGGGTACCTCAGGTTCGTGGTGCAAAACTGTCATTATCAGTTTCAGACGCTGCCGTTTGGATTGTCCACGGCACCTCGGGTCTTTACCAAGGTAATGGCCGAAATGATGATTCTTCTGCGAAGAAGAGGCGTATTAATTATCCCTTACTTGGACGATCTCCTGATAAGGGCAAGGTCCAGAGAACAGCTGGAGGACGGAGTAGCACTAACCCAAGTAGTGCTGCAACAACACGGGTGGATTCTGAATTTTACAAAATCTCAGTTGACCCCGACAACACGTCTGCTGTTCCTGGGAATGATTCTGGACACGGTTCAGAAAAAGGTGTTTCTTCCGGAGGAGAAAGCAAAGGAGTTATCCGAACTTGTCAGGAACCTCCTAAAACCAGGAAAAGTGTCTGTGCATCAATGCACAAGAGTCCTGGGAAAGATGGTGGCTTCTTACGAAGAAATTCCATTCGGCAGATTCCACGCACGAACTTTTCAGTGGGATCTGCTGGACAAATGGTCCGGATCGCATCTGCAGATGCATCAGCGGATAACTTTATCGCCACGGACAAGAGTGTCTCTTCTGTGGTGGTTGCAGAGTGCTCATCTGTTAGAGGGCCGCAGATTCGGCATACAGGACTGGGTCCTGGTGACCACGGATGCCAGTCTGAGAGGCTGGGGAGCGGTCACACAGGGAAGAAACTTCCAGGGAGTATGGTCAAGCCTGGAGATGTCTCTTCATATAAATATACTGGAGCTAAGAGCAATTTACAATGCTCTAAGCCTGGCAAAACCCCTGCTTCAGGGTCAGCCGGTGTTGATCCAGTCGGACAACATCACGGCAGTCGCCCACGTAAACAGACAGGGCGGCACAAGAAGCAGGAGAGCAATGGCAGAAGTGCAAGGATTCTTCGCTGGGCGGAAGATCATGTGATAGCACTGTCAGCAGTGTTCATTCCGGGAGTAGACAACTGGGAAGCAGACTTCCTCAGCAGACACGATCTACACCCGGGAGAGTGGGGACTTCATCCAGAAGTCTTCCACATGATTGTGAACCGTTGGGAAAAACCAAAGGTGGATATGATGGCGTCTCGCCTCAACAAAAAACTGGACAGGTATTGCGCCAGGTCAAGAGACCCTCAGGCAATAGCTGTGGACGCTCTGGTAACACCGTGGGTGTACCAGTCAGTGTATGTATTTCCTCCTCTGCCTCTCATACCCAAAGTACTGAGAATTATACGGCAAAGGGGAGTAAGAACGATACTCGTGGCTCCGGATTGGCCAAGAAGAACTTGGTACCCGGAACTTCAGGAGATGCTCACGGAAAATCCGTGGCCTCTACCTCTAAGACGGGACCTGATTCAGCAGGGACCGTGTCTATTCCAAGACTTACCGCGGCTGCGTTTGACGGCATGGCGGTTGAACGCCGAATTCTAAAGGAAAAAGGCATTCCAGAAGAGGTCATTCCTACACTGGTTAAAGCCAGGAAGGAGGTGACTGCACAACATTATCACCGCATTTGGAGAAAATATGTTGCGTGGTGTGAGGCCAGGAAGGCCCCCACGGAGGAATTTCAACTGGGTCGATTCCTACATTTCCTGCAAACAGGATTGTCTATGGGCCTCAAATTGGGGTCCATTAAGGTTCAAATTTCGGCCCTGTCGATTTTCTTCCAGAAAGAATTGGCTTCAGTTCCTGAAGTCCAGACTTTTGTAAAAGGAGTACTACATATACAGCCCCCGGTTGTGCCCCCAGTGGCTCCGTGGGACCTGAATGTAGTTTTGGATTTTCTCAAATCCCATTGGTTTGAGCCACTCAAATCGGTGGATTTGAAATATCTTACATGGAAAGTAACCATGCTACTGGCCCTGGCTTCAGCCAGGAGAGTATCAGAATTGGCGGCTTTATCGTATAAGAGCCCATATCTGATTTTCCATTCGGACAGGGCAGAACTGCGGACGCGTCCTCATTTTCTGCCTAAGGTGGTGTCAGCGTTTCACCTGAACCAGCCTATTGTGGTGCCTGCGGCTACTAGCGATTTGGAAGATTCCAAGTTGCTGGACGTTGTCAGGGCATTGAAAATATACATTTCAAGGACGGCTGGAGTCAGAAAATCTGACTCGCTGTTTATACTGTATGCACCCAACAAGCTGGGTGCTCCTGCTTCTAAGCAGACGATTGCTCGTTGGATTTGTAGCACAATTCAACTTGCACATTCTGTGGCAGGCCTGCCACAGCCTAAATCTGTCAAGGCCCATTCCACAAGGAAGGTGGGCTCATCCTGGGCGGCTGCCCGAGGGGTCTCGGCATTACAACTCTGCCGAGCAGCTACGTGGTCGGGGGAGAACACGTTTGTAAAATTCTACAAATTTGATACCCTGGCTAAAGAGGACCTGGAGTTCTCTCATTCGGTGCTGCAGAGTCATCCGCACTCTCCCGCCCGTTTGGGAGCTTTGGTATAATCCCCATGGTCCTGACGGAGTCCCCAGCATCCACTTAGGACGTCAGAGAAAATAAGATTTTACTTACCGATAAATCTATTTCTCGTAGTCCGTAGTGGATGCTGGGCGCCCATCCCAAGTGCGGATTGTCTGCAATACTTGTACATAGTTATTGTTACAAAAAAATCGGGTTGTTATTTGTTGTGAGCCGTCTGTTCAGAGGCTCCTACGTTTGTCATACTGTTAACTGGGTTTAGATCACAAGTTATACGGTGTGATTGGTGTGGCTGGTATGAGTCTTACCCGGGATTCAATATCCTTCCTTATTGTGTACGCTCGTCCGGGCACAGTATCCTAACTGAGGCTTGGAGGAGGGTCATAGGGGGAGGAGCCAGTACACACCACCTGATCCTAAAGCTTTAGTTTTGTGCCCTGTCTCCTGCGGAGCCGCTATTCCCCATGGTCCTGACGGAGTCCCCAGCATCCACTACGGACTACGAGAAATAGATTTATCGGTAAGTAAAATCTTATTTTTGCTTTTGTGTTTCTGCGGAGGTTCTGCCACTGTTGTCTTGCCGAACTACGACAGATGCGTATTCAGTATTCGGGCAACGTTATTTTGATTTCGGGTTTTCTTGGGGCCGTGCCGGACATATATTAGTTTATTGTTTTTGCAGTGGTTCCCCTATCTCTTTCGTGCCTGTTTTAGTTAGTTTTCCCCTTGTTCTCTCTCTGTCTCGGTTAACGCCTTGTCACCAACTAAGACCGGGGGGCATCGGAGTTCGGGCAGACCTAATCCGCCCGTTCAAACGCGGCTGCTGTGGGCCCAAGAAACCATAGTCTCGCAGGCATTGACTGACCACTAGGGAGAGACAACGGAGTCAGGGTTTTCTGTTAGGAGTTGCTGCGAATCTCAGCCTGAACTGCAGCATCACGTTTCAGTACTCGGAGCTCATCTACTACCACCCTGTCTCTCGGGTTCCAAGTACGTTGTTGAACATAACAGTTATTCAGCTGCACTGATTATGCAGTGCATCTGGGGGAGACAGCTGCTTATGCACTGATTGTTAATAATATAGTAACATAGATTCAGTGATATATTATTAATAACCAATTATTGCATACTATTCACTGAATATGCACATTACTTCTGGCTGAGGAGAGGTGTTTCCTCCCTCTGGGACTGCCAGACCGGGCTGCGATAAGCAGAGAGCTGGCTTCCTGTAGGATGCCACTCCCTGCCTGATTGTCAGCCCAATCCGGCTTCTATGGGCTGCAGCCGACTACTCTTCTGCATGGGTAGCGGCAGCCCCCCTGCCTAAAAAAGGTAGAAGCTCCCGCTGGTTGTAAGTTTCGTTATTTTAAGTTCAGTATTAAGTTATTAAAGGTTAGAAGCCAGTAAAAAAATCCCATGCATAAAACATCCCACCCTAGACCCGACCCTTAAGATTTGGAAGAAATTTATGTCTTTAGACTCTTTTAGCCCCTCCTTGCCGACGCCTTTATTATTTAATGCAGACCTCCCCGCGAATCCTCTCTCCCTGTTTTCGACATCAGCATGGGCAGAAGCTGGCATTTCTCGGTTGAGCCACCTGATTGGTTTGGCGGGATTCCATCCCTTCGCAGACTTGCAGCGATCTTATGGTCTACCGCCTAATTAATTTTGGGCTTACCTACAAATACGACATTATGTTGCTGCAACATCGGCTCGTGCGGTGGGATGGAGGCCGACGATCTTTGAATCCTTGTGTCTCTCTGAGAACCTGCCACGACACCTAATATCTTTATTGTACAGACAATGCCTTGTGAGCACTTCCACTCGACCTATGGCATTCGTTACGGCTTGGCATGAGGATTTGGGTAGGGTGTTGACCTCTGACCAATGGTCTCATATTTTTCAGTTCACATTTGCTAGTTCCCCTTCACTGCAAGTTTTCGAGACACAATACAGTGACTTTTGAATGTTTTGTGAAATTAATGTTAAAATATATCTGTCTTAACTGACATAATATAAAAAGAAATGGATGAAATTACATTTAGTCAGGTGTCTCCTTGAATAAAATATTACATGACAAAATATGATTTCAATTAACGCGGATTATGATGAATATGTCGCATACCTAGTTCTTGGTCCTCAATAAGATTCAGCACCACACCGGGATCCTCTTGAATATTAAAGCAGAGCGCGTCCTTCTTGTGTGGGACATTTATCACAAAATGGGGATCTGAGTCAACTGTCAACACACAGAATATAATATAAATCATCCTCTCCTTCCTTATTAGTATCCAGTAATACACATACTGCAATTGTGATGAATGTGACTATATTATATGAGTCCAAAACATTTATTGTCTGAAATAGTATTTCCCACTTTATAGAAGTTGAACTTTTCCATCTTGAGTCACTGAAAAGCAGAGCCGGCCCTAACCAATATGATGCCCTAGGCAATATTTTGGCTGGTGCCCCCTAGCACCGCCGCTAGTTCTGCAAGAGATGCCTGGCATGAGTCATCTGGCAGCTCTGCTAACGTCAGGCGCCTTTTGTTTATAAAAATGCATCTTATTTGCATTACTATGTGGCTAGTATGCGCAAGCAGCTTCTGCTGATTAAAATTATATGCAGCATGCCTATATTCTGTGTGCAACTGCGGCTGTATCTGCATACGAAATGCTACATTACAGTGATTTCCAGGAATACACACAGAATATAGGCATGCCGCATATCATTGTAATCAGCAGAAGCTGCTGGTGCCCCTAAGCATACCAAATGCCCTAGGCAGTTGCCTAGTTTGCCTATGCCTAAGGCCGGCTCTGCTGAAAAGGCTACAGCTGCATATCTGTGTGATTGGAATCACCGCTACGTTATACATTTGCATTATATAGAAGACAGGACGTCACACAGAAGAACATGACCAAATATATATATAAAAATAGAATGGCGAATTAAGAATAGAATTTAGTGGAATTGAAAGTAATTAGCTGAACATACCCTATTTACCTGGCTGCGACCTGACTCAGGCCCCTTTACCACTGCACTTTCCAACCTGGCATATTGCCAGTTAGGTGACGTCGCCAGTGACGCGATCACATGATCTCTAAGCGCCGCCTGCCCATACACTGTAAATGGTAGTGGCTTCCCGTTTACACAGCACAGCTTGCCAGGTTGAACCCTTGTTAAACCCGGCAAGCTACCCGAGTTGGAATACACCGCGCAGCAACACGGGTTATGCACGTTTATGTGCAATAACCCTTAGTCAGCCGCTTTTAACTCATTAATTGGAAGGATGTGATGAAAGACCGGAGGAAACACTCCATCACATTTACTTTGTAACAACGTATATAGTAAAGCCAATTTAAGACCATGGCACAGCATTCTGCATTCATACTTGGACACTTCATAAATAGGATCTATAATATTAATGGAATAGTTCTAATTGAAGGCTGAGACATCTTCATCTTCGTGTTTGTAAAATACAGCAATAGAATATAACGTAAGGCTGGGAACAGCGGCGTAGCCACAATTTAATGGGCCCCATAGCAACAAGGAGGAGGAGGGAGGTGGAGGAGGGAGCCGCAGCAGCGCTGTGTTATTGGTGGAGGCGCTGCTGCTGCTGACCCTCTGCTTCACTATAGGCTGTTCTCGGAAGACAGCCTATAGTGAAGCAGAGGGGCAGCAGCAGCAGCGCCTCCACCAGTAACAAAGCGCTGCTGCGGCTCCCTCCTCCACCTCCCTCCTCCTCCTTCCCCCGTACCGCTGCTCCTCTCCTCTCCGGGCGGCTGTGCGCTGCGGGCAGCGGCTGTGCGCTGCGGGCAGCGGTTGCCCGCAACACACAGCGGCATGTAATGAGTCAGTTTGACTCATTACATGCTTTGGGCCCCTGGACAGAGGCGGGCCCCAGTGCAACGCACTAGTCGCACTGGCGGAAGTTCCGCCTCTGCCTAGTATATTTTATGGACCACAGTAGTGCTCTAATTCACATTATGTCACATTGTAGGGCTGCCAGTAAACATTACGCAACACAGTACCCCCAATTTACATTATGATACAGTTCATATTATGCCACACTACAGTGCCTCCACTTTATATTGTGCCACACTACAGTGCTATAGTTTAAATTATGTAACAGTATAATGCCCTCCAGTTAATTTTATACCACATTACAATGAGCAGGTCCAGGGGCATAACTAGATATATTGTAGCCCCCAAGGTAAAAGTTTGTAAGTGTCCCTATGTATTTGCCAATGGTGAAAATGTATACTGTACAACACATGTAACTGTGACAGGGGAGGGGGGGCCTTCTCAGGCCTGGGCCCCATAGCAGCTGCACTACCTGCACCTATGGTAGCTTCGCCCTTGGCTGGGAACCCTCTATGCAGATATTCCCGGCCCACACCTCTAGCCACACAGTTTAGTAGTATTTGTATTGTTGTTTGATAAGCAAGGAATTACTGGTGGCTACCAGGCAAGTAGTCATTGGCTGAATCAGTGCTAAGCGCCCTTATTAGGACCTGATTCAGAGGTGCATTTAGATAAGATTAGGGATGCGCTAATGCCCGATGGTGCACTTGATGTCCGCTTGATGGTGTGACTTCCAAAGCACTGCAGCAGATTAGCGCTGCAGATGGTGGGCGTCTCAGTAGAAAGCTCATTAGCAGCGGTATTAGCAGAAATACGCAGTAGCAGCTGCAACAAATGTCACAGCCTCCACTGCACTTCCGTCTACTTCTGGCTGTGTTGGTATCTGAATAGAACAGATGCTGAATTTTTTATGTTACGGTTTTCAGTTTGGTTTAGTTCACGCAGGTTCTTATAAGAATCAAAAATCATTTTGAGCCATTTTCAGAGATAAAGTTCACAAGGAGTTTCGGCTGGGACATGTGGTGGAGCCTTCTCATGACTCACCTCTGGCGTACCTGATTCCGTCCCTGGTTGGTGTGGTTCCTAAACAGACTCCGGGTAAATTTAGGCTTATTCAGCATTTTTCTAATATTCTCCAGGTTCATCTATGATAATGCTAGTCCAGCTGAATATTGTGCAGTTGTGTATCAGTCATCTGATGATGTTTTGACCATTGTATGGACCTATGGCCCTGTTGGGTAAGGCCGATGTTGAATCAGCTTTTTGATCACTCTCCTTTCATCCTGATTCATTTAGGTACATGGAATTCTACCTTAATGTCAGATATTACTAAAGGGGGGTACACACGGAGAGATCCGTGCTTAAAATCTAAGCAATCTTGCTAGATTGCTTAGATTTTAAGCACGGATCTGCCGTGTGTATGCCCTCCAGCGATAGCGATGCGCGGCCCCGCGCATCGCTATCGCCGATGCTAGATTGAGCTGCATGCAGGCTCAATCTAGCGGGTCGCTCACTTCACCGTTGTGTGAAGTGAGCGGCCCCCCGTCGGCTTTCCCCCTCGCTCAGCACATCGCGCTGTGCTGAGCTGGGAGAGAGATGTGTGCTGAGCGGTCTGTGTTAAGATCGCTCAGCACACATCTCTCCCGTGAGTACCCCCCTTTAGACAAATGCTTCCTTCTTAAGGGGGTACTCACGGGAGAGATGTGTGCTGAGCGATCTTAACACAGACCGCTCAGCACACATCTCTCACCCCGCTCAGCACAGCGCGATGTGCTGAGCGAGGGGGAAAGCCGACGGGGGGCCGCTCACTTCACACAACGGTGAAGTGAGCGACCCGCTAGATTGAGCCTGCATGCAGGCTCAATCTAGCATCGGCGATAGCGATGCGCGGGGCCGCGCATCGCTATCGCTGGAGGGCATACACACGGCAGATCCGTGCTTAAAATCTAAGCAATCTAGCAAGATTGCTTAGATTTTAAGCACGGATCTCTCCGTGTGTACCCCCCTTTACATTGGTGAGTGGTACAGATGGGATAGCTCACTATCTATATGATTCCTTTGGATTGGCCCAGCTGATTGGGATCATTGTGCTATTCTTTTGTTCTTGATAAAGACTTTTTGGTTCCCAATCACTAATCAGAAGACTGAGGATCTGTTATTGTTTTTGGGTATTGAAATAGATAAGCTTGTTGGATTTTGTTGCTCAACGCTATTGTATTGTTCATGGCATAAGGTAAAATCACCCTGTGACAACCTCAGTTATTGTTGGTTTTGTTCAATATTACTTGCAGGGTGATGCAAACTTGATAGAGCCATGGTCGGGGAAACCAGACCTCACTATTTTAAGTCTGTTATCAAAAATAAAATGGGACCTGTCTCTATGGGTTTTGTGTTTGAAACATTTTAATGAAGTCCTTCTGTGGATTGCACTGGAAATTGATAATTCTCAGTTGCAGCTATTCACTAATGCTGCCAGAAACATTGGGTGTGGATGTCACCTGGATAGTTCATAAGGTTCAGCACCTTGGCTGTCTGAGTTGGTCAATAGGGGTATGAGGAAGGATAATCTTCTTCTAGAACTCTTCCCAATAGTGGTTGCATTAGAGCTGTGGGGTACGCGGCTGCACCAAAAGAGTATAGTGTTATGATGTGACAACCTCTGCATTGTACATGCTATTAACAAGCAGCATGCTTCAGCACTGCTCATGGTAAGCCTCTTGGAGCAACTTATTTTGAAATGTTTGCGATGAGGACGATCATTTGCCAATAGTGGAGAATGTGATTGCTAATTCTTTGTCTCAGTTTCCATGGGCTAAACTTAGGTCTTTGGTTACAGAGGCCGATTAGATTGGTGAGTTTTGCTCCTCTTATGTTTGGAAGGTACTGTAGTTAAGCCAGCTTTCTTTTATTTGGTCTCTTTATGTTTCTGGCATGTCCAGGGCATCTGTTTCCCGCATTCTACCTAATTTTACCTATTTCTCATAGTGAAGGCTAAAGTTTTTCCAGTTCTGGCTGATCGGAGACACCCCACTGATTTGCAGTTACTCCCCTTTTTAAATATGGTAGTAGCGAAAGTGACAGTTTCTCGGTTAGAGATTAGTTTTTTCCAACTAGCGGTTTTTTAAGGACTTTCATGGTGCCTTTTGGATATTGGAGCTACTGACACCATCCAAATGGGTGGTGGCAACCTTGATTCATTCCGATGTCCTCATTGGAGAGGGGTCAAGGTAGCAATTATAAATATTTGTCATTCTAAGGATACCAAACTTCAACAACTACAAAAACAATTTAGCATACAGATGAAATGGCATTAATATTAATTAAATATAGGGAATACTTTACCCCAATTTGATGGAGGAGAAGCAGCAGACTGATAGGAGTAACCTGTTAAAATCAATATATATATATTTACATGTTTTCATTTATAAATTCAGTGCCCTTTTATGGGGCTGTAAACAACTTTAATTACTACATTATGATATGCATTCATCTAAACATTAAGAAAAGTCTTGGCACAAATTTACTGCATAAGGGTTTGTTGCCTTTTTTTACCATTCTGGCAATTGCCACACATTGCCAGAGATTTTAAATTATAAATGTATTTATTGGCAAGTGGAAACAGTATAAGAAAAAGACACACATCTGGGTTATAATATAACAATATCAAACAATTACATAGCAGAGAAGATTAAACAGAACAAATATCTATGCAGACATTGAAATAATCCAGTTCTTTTTCAAGAATAACCCAATAACCTAGTGGGCCCTGCATCTAGAGAGGCCCAGCCCATTGCTAAATTACACTGGAACCGTATTGGTACCCATTTGCGTAGTCGGTACCATGGCTACAATGTTCAAATATAGTGTCCACTCTTGTGACACTACAAGTAAAGGCCCATATAGACGGTCCGCTTTGGGAGAGATGAGTGCTGAGTGAACCGCTCAGCACACATCTCTCCCGCCGCTCAGCACAGCGCGATGTGTGCTGAGCGTGCGGGGGGAGACGGGTGGGGGGGGGGGCTCATTTCACCCAGCAGGTGAAGTGAGTGACCCGCTAGATTGGCCAATCTAGTAGCAGCGATAGCGATGCGCGGGGCTGCGCATCGCTATCGCTGAGGGGGCAACACACGGAGCGATCATGCTGACATTCTAAGTAATCTAGTCAGATTGCTTAGAATATCGCTCTGTGAGTACCCCCCTTTAGGATCCCCTTGTTAAATTAAGAAAATTACCCTGCTATCTACATTCACATTATATAGTTCCCCCATGAATAATAAAAAAAGATTTAGTGACCCTATGAATAATCAGAATAGATAGTGCCCCCTTGTAAAATAAAAGGTTAGTTCCTCCTTGTATTATTAAATAACAGATAGTGCCTATGTTAATAATAAATAATAGTGTCCTCGTTAAGAAAAGAACACAGATAGTTCCCAAAATAATAATAATAATAATAATAATAATAATAATAAAAAAGTTAATCTTCCAATGAATACTAAAAGAATGACCAGTGTCCTTGTTAATAATGAATGAATAGGTAGTGGATATATGAATGTTAAAAGAATAGTGTCCCTGTTAGTAATTAAATCACAGATAGTGCATCTGCTAAAAATAAAAGAGTAGATAGTGGGCCTAAAGGGGGGTACTCACGGGAGAGATGTGTGCTGAGCGATCTTAACACAGACCGCTCAGCACACATCTCTCACCCCGCTCAGCACAGCGCGATGTGCTGAGCGAGGGGGAAAGCCGACAGGGGGGCGCTCACTTCACACAACGGTGAAGTGAGCGACCCACTAGATTGAGCCTGCATGCAGGCTCAATCTAGCACCGCCGATAGCGATGCGCGGGGCCGCGCATCACTATCGCTGGGGGGGCATACACACGGCAGATCCGTGCTTGAAATCTAAGCAATCTAGCAAGATTGCTTAGATTTTAAGCACGGATCTCTCCGTGTGTACCCCCCTTTAATCACCATGGATCGCAAAAGCAAAATCTTTCTCTAATGGGCTAAACCATGTACACTGCAGGTGGGGCAAATGTAACATGTGCAGAGAGAGTTAGATTTGGGTGGATTATTTTGTTTCTTTGCAGTGTACATACTGGCTGCTTTATTTTTACACTGAAATTTAGATTTCAGTTGAACACACCCCACCAAAATCTAACTCTCTCTGCACATGTTATATCTGCCCCACCTGCACTGCACATGCGGGGTCATTCAGATATGATCGCTCGCTAGCAGTTTTTTGCAGTCCTGCGATCAGATAGTCGCCGCCTACAGGGGAGTGTATTTTAGCTGTGCAAGTGTGCGAACGCATGTGCTGCCGAGCGGTACAAAAAAACTTTGTGCAGTTTCAGAGTTGCCCAGTACTTACTGAGCCGCTGTGATCACTTTAGCCTGTCCGGGTCCGGAATTGACGTCAGACACCCGCCCTGCAAACGCTTAGACACGCCTGCATTTTTACAACCACTCCCTGAAAACGGTCAGTTGCCACCCACAAACGCCTTTTTCCTGTCAATTTCCCTGCGATCGGCTGTGCGAATGGATTCTTCGTAAAAACCCATCGCACAGCAATGATCTGCTTTGTACACGTGTGACGTGCCTGCGCATTGCGGTGCATACGCATGCACAGTTCTGACCTGATCGCAGCACTGAAAAAAATGCTAGCGAGCGATCAGGTCTGAATGACCCCCCATGGTTTTGCCCATTAGAGAAAGATTTTGCTTCTGCGATCCATGCTGAATTAGGCCCAGTGCCCAAATGAATTATAAGAGTAGATAGCGCCCAGACGCCTGACTCAGAGATGTATGCCCCTTCTAATAATAAAAGAATAGTATCCATTTGAATAATAAGACTAGATAGCGCCCTCAGAGATGTACACTAATGCATTCACAGCTGCCATCCAGTACGCAGCTGCAGTGCTACAATATGCTAATGCTGTTGCAACCTGAAAATGGATTGAGACACCCACCGGCGGCCCTGCAGATATTAGCATCTGTGTACACAGACACGGCGTTGTCACAGATGCTTTAATAATTGACCATCTGAGTAGCCCCTATCATCGTGTAGAATGGCCACGTGCATTGAGACGCAGATGCCATGTGTTCTGCTTACGGATCACATTTGTAGCCTGAAAATGGTCATGACATGTCAGTGTTTTTGCTGTCACTCTCTGTTATGTCAAATAAAACTTCACTGTCAGCCACATCTCTAAGGTACCCTGACACGTGTGCGATAATCACTCATCCGTGACAACATCCGCATAGTCGTATAAGCGCTCACTAGTGGATAAATGAACAATACATTCCTTATGTATCCACAGTGATGTTTCTTAATGCTTCTTCTTCAATATTATGGTCGAAGTTTGTTCCGCTCCAGTCCAATGTATAAAAAACAAAAAAGAATACAAAAATGTGTAGAAATGCTTAAAGTCTATTTCAGTACATATGGCCCACTGGACCCACGGAGGAGAATTTTTGAGAATCTGCAGTTCATACCCCAACTCACAATAGAGTATCATAAACTGTACACGTAGCAGTTTCTTTATCCTAGACCTCGTATAACCTTCACCAGAGGTTCCCGACTCTCAATAGTATCTCCCAGAATGTATATCAAATAATAATATAACATGGGACATCTACCAGAAATTTTGTGAGAAAATGCGTACCCAACTCACTTGAGAGAGGGGAGGAAACAAGCCTTAAAAGGTTTCTTTAATCGGGCCCATTGATGGCTCCACCAGTATCTCCTTCTCTTCAATCACTCCTTTTATTCCTCCCAGGGTTCTCAATTCTCGTGAGTATGTGGAAAGAGAATGACATACAATGTGTAGAGCTGCCTTGTGGCCATATGTTGATTAACCCTCGAACTCCCAAAAGGAAATGAAGGAAGTGTATAGGGCGTACCCCAACTCACAGTGCGGAACCCCACCACATGTGCAAAGTGGTTTCTTTACAACAGGACCCAATATGACCTCCACCGTAGTGTATATATAAGGAGTGCGTACCCAACTCACTTCTAAACAGTGGATTATCAGTCCTAATAAAGGTTTCTTTTATCCTGTTTAAGGTAGAGCGTACCCTTACTCACACGTGCAAATGGAGGTACCCTCTTATCTGGGTTTCTTTCGTCTATGAGTTCCACTGATATAATACCAAAGGGCAAAATATTCAACAAAAACCAGTATGTATGTAGTATTCTTTTCCAAGGAAAAACAGTCCACAATAATTAAAAACAAGTCTCTTTATGATTTTTCTTAAAAATAGAATAATACACGCCCCATAGTTGGAGTAAAAAATACACTTGTTACATACATCCAAATGACAAAAACAATGTTCCAAATGTAAAAAACAGAAATCGGTTCCTCAGAAGGGAAAGGTTAACCACCATGTAACACAAAAGGGGAAGTCCGGACCCCCAAATGTATGAATAGTAGAACAGTACCTTCTGGTCCCCGAAATGAATAAAAAAAGCGCTTCAAAGTCACAATACCAGGATCTGTCGACGCGTTTCGGCCCTTTATGGAGCCTTTGTCAAGACATGTCTTTTTTGTCATTTGGATGTATTGGATGTACAAGTGTATTTTTTACTCCAACTATGGGGCGTGTATTATTCTATTTTTAAGAAAAATCATAAAGAGACTTGTTTTTAATTATTGTGGACTGTTTTTCCTTGGAAAATAATACTACATACTGGTTTTTGTTGAATATTTTGTTGAATATTTTGCCCTTTGGTATTATATATACACTACGGTGGAGGTCATATTGGGTCCTGTTGTAAAGAAACCACTTTGCACATGTGGTGGGGTTCCGCACTGTGAGTTGGGGTACGCCCTATACACTTCCTTCATTTCCTTTTGGGAGTTCGAGGGTTAATCAACATATGGCCACAAGACAACTCTACACATTGTATGTCATTCTCTTTCCACATACTCACGAGAATTGAGAACCCTGGGAGGAATAAAAGGAGTGATTGAAGAGAAGGAGATACTGGTGGAGCCATCAATGGGCCCGATTAAAGAAACCTTTTAAGGCTTGTTTCCTCCCCTCTCTCAAGTGAGTTGGGTACGCATTTTCTCACAAAATTTCTGGTAGATGTCCCATGTTATATTATTATTTGATATACATTCTGGGAGATACTATTGAGAGTCGGGAACCTCTGGTGAAGGTTATACGAGGTCTAGGATAAAGAAACTGCTACGTGTACAGTTTATGATACTCTATTGTGAGTTGGGGTATGAACTGCAGATTCTCAAAAATTCTCCTCCGTGGGTCCAGTGGGCCATATGTACTGAAATAGACTTTAAGCATTTCTACACATTTTTGTATTCTTTTTTGTTTTTCATGCATTGGACTGGAGCGGAACAAACTTTGACCATAATATTGAAGAAGAAGTATTAAGAAACATCATTGTGGATACATAAGGAATGTATTGTTCATTTATCCACTAGTGAGCACTTATACGAGTATTTTCTCCCGTTTTAATTGTTGTATTTGCTGTGTTTGGGTGTGGTGACACCCTTTAGGGGGATTATATACGTTAGAGCAGCTTTTTCCTTGCGCACATCTCTAAGATAACTTCCCTTTCCCTGTTGTTCAACATCCGCATAGTGTTCTCTGAATCAGGCCTCATAATTATAAAATAAAAGATGGTGCCCCTGTTAATAATAAAATAATAGTGACCCCTTGTCAAAATTATTATTATTGATACCCTGATTTACAAGAAATATATCCAACAATAAAGTAGAGAAGTTGGCCAAAGCAACCAGCAGGCATCTAAAGGGTAAATGCACTAATAATCGTGTTTGCTCAAGATGAAACAAGATCAGCATTGGATACATGACAGTTTTTCAAGATCAAACACGCAGATTTACTAAGAATCGTGTTTGACAGAATCGTGTTTTTATGGTGTATGTAATTGTGTCCAGTTGTGTTTGTGCCCGACGTGTAAAGTCCTGCCTGGGATCAGCGTGTTTTGAGAAGACTGCACAGATCAGTGTTATCCGTGCAGGCTTCTCTGTGTAAAAGTATAGAAAGAGCTAAAAAAAACAGAAAGAAAATGTGTGGTGTCTTTAATTTCGTTCCTGGTCCAAAATATACACAGGACAAAATGCGTAGGGGTCCTGTATTTAATGAACCAGCGCTGGGCTCTCAGGCTTTTGGAGCCCGCCCTGGTTCTAAAAATATAGGGGCAAAATTGGCTAGGGACCCCACATATTTTTAGAATCAGCACCGGGCTCCACTAGCAGGGGGGGTAATGCCACAGCCGGGGGAAACAGTTCAGTGATCCTCCTGGCCAAAGCATTCACCCCAGCTCTGAGTTCCTGGGGAAGTGGGAACCATCCAATGAAGGGTTTCTCCCTTTCCTGTCTAATCCAGGCCTGGGCTGAAGCTGAGGATATCCCCCTCACCCCTACTGGTGGCTGTGAGGTTGATAGTGGGGAGTAGTAAAAAAAGAAGTAATATTGTCCTTTAGAGGGAAGCTACAGGTCCCAGCAAGCCTCCCCCACATGCCGGTACTTGGAGAATCACAAAACCAGCATGCGTGGCATTAAGGGCACACTGGTTCCTATTGTCCCCTAGTTAAAGAAATATGAAAATAATAACACTACACACACACCTTGTAAAGTAAAGCTTTAATACATATATTTACATCGGTTAGGGATAACAGGGTCGACACCAATTAGGTCGATAGTCATTAGGTTGACCACTATTGGTCGACATGGCAAATGTCAACATGATCAAAAGGTTGACTGTAAGGTCGATGTGGTCAAAAGGTCAATAGGGACAAAAGTTCAATACCGGAAAAGGTTGACATGACAAATGGTCGAGAGCAGTGAGAGTAAAGCGCCACATGTGAGTGGGACAACAATATAAGCAGTCGGAAAGTGACAAATACAAACACTCCCTTATTTATAGGGTGTCAGCTAACCTCTAAATATTCAGCATGGGTAAGATGCTTAAATTAAGATAAAGTATGGGGGAATAGGGTTCCAAGCGACCACCGGTGTTTTAGTAAATATATGTATTTCAAAGAAAACAATATCTTATGGTATAAAATAAGGCTGGGATAGTGGCTTAGTATTAAAATGTTTTTTTACAACAGATTTATTACTAAAGGACACATACAAAATGAATTAATAATTTTGGAACAAGGGTTTCGTCACTTGCGAAGAGGAAATAAATGGCTCCTCTGTGTCCGTTATGAATAAGGATCACATTTTTTTTTAATGGCCCTTGGAAGCTAATGAAGAAGAAGATAGACCTGCGAAAGCAATAGGTGTGTATTTTTTTTTCATGTAGCCAGATTCAACTCTAGAAGAAGGACCGACCGGTGGCAGGGACAAGGTGAGTATATGTGAGTGTGAGTATTTTTTTTATATATATAACTCTTTCTGTACTTTTACACAGAGAGGTACTGTACAGATCACACTGATCTGTGCAGATTTCTCTGAACACTCTACACAGGGGGACGTCTATTTCAAAAGTGTATTTTGGTCTGAGTTTGCCTAACTCTCAGGAGTGTTTGCAAACACAAATCTTGGTAAATTTCGGTGTGCTGTAGTTTCCAATGGAAAATAATACAGAGTTTGGCTGATGATCCCATTTGTGATTTCACCCCTGTTTGGAAGTTCGATTCGATGGAACACTCCCATGTTTGGCTAGGAGGTGGCTGAAAGACAGTCAAAAGGTCAACATCATAAGGTCAACAGGGTCAAAAGGTCGACATATGGTCGACACGTGTTTTTAAGCTTTTGTCACATTTTTACAACTTTTGCTGTATTTACTATCCATGTCGAAAACTATTACCATTAGTAACCTTATGGCGAGCTAGCGGAGCAGAGCGAGCCACCACGACCGAAGCGTCGCGACCAAAGTGCAGCGGCCGAAGCATGCCTGCGTGGGGCCACATTTCATAAAATGTCACAAACTATCCATGTCACAAACTATTACCATTAGTAACCTTATGGCGAGAGAAGCGGAGTGAGCCACCGAGCCCGAACCGTGGTGATGGGACACATTTCAACAAATTTGAGTAAAAAATGGTTGTCGACCTTTTTGTCTGTCGGCCTTTTGACCCTGTCAACCTTTTTACTCTATCGACCTTTTGACTGTTGACCTTTAGACCCTGTCGACCTTTTGACTAGCCCTCATGACTGTCTATCTTTTTAATGTCTCTCTTCTGTATCACACCCGTTTGGCTTTGATAAATTTATGCACTTGAAAAAATGGTTAAACACTCCATAGAATGCATTCTCCACCAAACACGTTTCTAAGTATATTTACATATTTATAACAGAAGCTGATTGGACTTCTCCACTTTATTACATCTCCCCCTAACTGTCCAGTGGTATTCGAGATCCAGCACTGGGGTGAAATTTAATAGCCTGCGAGTTGCAGCAGGACTGTGCGAGTCTGCCCGTATTTCAACAAGGTTGGTTTCGCCATGTATATTGCCTCACAGGCTACTACATATCACCCATGGTCTTTATCATTGGCCACTTTCACTATTCTGCTAACCACTTTGTTTAGAAAAGAAAACCTGCAATAGTTCAGCCTAGCCCAACTCAAAGGGGAGTTTATTAAAGATTAGCTGCAGTATTCCTTTAAAAAAAAAAAAGATATCTCAGAAATGCCATGCGGACTAATCCTTGTTAAATTGTCCTATTAGGACAGAGGTTCTCAAATGTGGTCCTCAAGGCACCCCACTGGTTCAGGTTTTAGGTATATACTATATTCATGGCACAGCACAGATGGTTAAAGCAAATTAACCGAAGTGATAATTAAGTCACCTGTGGCCAAGCATGGATATATTTAAAGGCTGGACTGTTGGGGTGCCTTAAGGACCACGTTTGAGAATCTCTGTATTAGGAATAGCCCTTTTTTATCAATAACCACAGCGAATTTTCATTTGAATCAACTAATACAGATTGTTACCACCACTGAGCCAGTGGTAATAAATGACAGTCAGAGCCCACTGAGTCTTAATAGAAGAAATGGCTATTTCACGCACTTGCAAGCACAGAGATGATCACCCTCATCCAGTATTGGAAGTGTGACTGTGCTGAGAAATTGTCCTATTGCAGACAATCATACAACTGTATGTGACGGCAAAAGGAGAAAAACATCACTTCCATCTCCTGCAGAGTGACACATTACTGTATACAGTACATCATCATCATCATCATCATCATCATTTTAAATAAGTTAAACCTTACTTGGTGATGCTGCAGAATGTGCTCTTGTAGGGGCATATGTTTGCCCTTGTGTTTGTCCTGTAATGACCCATAAAACAAAAATAACAAAGCTATGATTATAGTATGCATCAGAAAAGTAGTTGTTCAATATTACTTCTATAAAAACATTTGCCAATTAGAACACAGAGGGCAGGGGCGGCATAAGAGAGGAGAGGGCCTGTGTGCAGGCTCTGTGCGGGCCCCCTCCTCTCTGACAGCACAGTAGATGCTGGATTTTGTGCATGAGTCTACAGAATATGGACAGGTCTTCAGGAACATGGCACATGCACCATGTTCCCATTGCACAAATCACTGGGAAAATGGCTACCTCACCATTTTCCCTGTGATTTCTGTTGATGCGTAACGCCGATGCGGGACTCTGGTGAGGCAAATATAATTATATGGATGCAACCCATATAAATCCGTTAATGACAGAGTGCCTTATTCTAGGTGGCACATAGGCCTGAAACCAGATGCGTCTCGCTTATATTTGCAGACTGCGCATGCGCCACATCATGTAACATGCAGGGCTCCATGCGTGATTGGATCTCTCTTTCTGCTAAATGGGCGTTTCTGGGCGGCAACTGGTCAGCTACTGTACAGATCAGTATCATGGGAGTGTAATGGGAGTGTAGCCAGACTTCCATGCTTGTTTAAGGCATACAGACAGAGATGGGATATTTGTTTCAGATGGATCATTTTGCACCCAGCATGAAGTGAGTGTAAGTTCTCCTATGAATGATGACAGTTGTGGCCGAAGACAGAAGAACAATGGCCTGATTCAGAGTTGTATGCAAACCCAATAGCATACAACTCTGATGGCGGGGAGACTGCACATGTACCGAACTGTGTTGTCAGAGGCAGTGCCCCCTAAACTGCAGTCTGACCGACAGCTTGATATGGGGGAGGGGATGGGGTGGCGCTGGGCAGTGTTTTTGAAAAGTGGGTAATGTCGTCAGCATTATTTAGGAGTGGAGGCAGAGCTGCCCTGAGCAATTTGGTGCCCTAAGCGAGACTTTGGTGCCCCCTCCCCCATGTGGGATTTTTTTGTGCACATCAAAGACCTGGCCTCGTTGTGCTGTGTCTTCTTTTGTGTCTAGCCCCATCTCCAGAATGTTGTTTAAATAGTGCGTACTACTAATATATATACAGGTTGAGTATCCCATATCCAAATATTCCGAAATACGGAATATTCCGAAATACGGACCTTTATGAGTGAGTGTGAGATAGTGAAACCTTTGTTTTTTGATGGCTCAATGTACACAAACTTTGTTTAATAAACAACGTTATTAAAAATACTGTATTAAATTACCTTCAGGCTGTGTGTATAAGGTGTATATGAAACATAAATGAATTGTGTGAATGTACACACACTTTGTTTAATGCACAAAGTTATAAAAAATATTGGCTAAAATTACCTTTAGGCTGTGTGTATAAGGTGTATATGTAACAAAAATGTATTCTGTGCTTAGACTTAGGTCCCATCACCATGATATCTCATTATGGTATGCAATTATTCCAAAATACGGAAAAATCCCATATCCAAAATTTTTCTGGTCCCAAGCATTTTGGATAAGGGATACTCAACCTGTATCTCAAACAACATGAAGAAATCCCTGCAGACTCTTCAACCACCACACTTGCCTTCTTTATCATCTTCTGGACGCCCCCATCGCTGTCTTCTGGCTGCCCACCACCAAGAATCAGAGCATGGTAGCCACCCTGAAATTATTTGTACGAGACCAAGTCTGCTCAATTGCATGCCACTAGGAGCAGTAATAATTGCATTTTAGGGTTTAAGGTACTGGGCTAGTGAGCCTGATTCTGAGTTGTACACAAGTTGCATGTGCTAAAGAAAGAAGTTGTCTTCTGTGTATGCACAGGATCATACAAGGACAGAGATCAGTAGTGCATATGAATAAGTCTGTCCAGCGATGTAGCACACTATACGTGAAATGGTCGATGATAATGTGAGTGCATGGAACTCTTCTGTCTCATGGGAGTGTCACTGGAGTGTCCTGGGAGTACATGCTTGTCTCTGTGTGCGATCGCAGTGTGCGGACGGAAATTGGAAACCTATCTCAGACAGATGTTTTGCACCCAGCATGAAGAGGGTACAAGTTCAGAAACTAATGATGGGAGTTGCGGATGTGGACACAAGAACAGGGAGCGGGGGCAGGCTTCCACTTGCTGATGGACAGTATACATGAGCAGATACTCTTATTAGGAAAATGAAGTAACTAAGTAGCCTTCCAGAGCTGCATGCCAGAATGGCCATGGACGCATCCACTTTTGCCTAATGTATGTATAGGTCGGAATACAGACTGAAAACTGCATCTTTACATCCAACTATACATAAGATCCATGAATTCATCCACAAGAGATCCTAATGCTTTTTGTATAATAAATAATGGCTTTGAGGTCAATGATGATGCTTTTGGAAGTGCATGTACTTTAATCAGTGTATAACAAACTGATGCTGCTATATGTATATATATATATATATATATATATATATATATATATATATATATATATATCCAGGACAATAGGGTAGCCTATGGCGAATCCATTAGCTGAGGTTAATGGATACGCCCTATTTCTTTAATAATAATTCCGACCTGATCTCTGCAGTGCGAAATCCCACAGCTGACGATTATCGGATGACTGCGCATGCGCATGCACCGCAATGTACACGCGGGCCGCCAAACAGTGACAGGATGGTTCGAAAATTTTGAGTGCTAGGCTTTTGACAGGTGATTGACAGGAATGTGACGTTTGTGGGTGGTAACTGGCCATTTTCTGGGAGTGCACGGACTGGAAAAATCATTCGTTGCAGCTGTTCACTGACAGGCAAATTTTTCGCACGCTGTTCACATGCATTCGCACCCTTGCACGGGGCGGGTTTTCACTCTCTCAGGGCGGCGACTATCTGATCGCAGACCTCTGCAAATTTGCAGCACAGCGATCACATCTGAATTAGGCCCAAAGTTTGGACTCCCCTGCTATAGAGACAGGGGCTCACAGACTATAATTATTACTTGTCTATGAGGGATATGTAACAAACACATACAGAAAGGTGTCAGGTGTTATCTATATCCAATATCTAATTAAATGATTCTCCATTTTTCGTTTCTTAACTAATTTATACATATATGTTATTGTATATATAATTTATCCTATGCATTTATAGAGATGCATGCATTGATATTCATTATTTAAAAGCAATACATTTATTTATTGTATCTTTCTGCTTTATTCAGTTTCCTACCGTCCACAAATTTATCAGCAATTAATGTTTCTGCTTCCTTCTCTTTCTCCTCTGGTTTTATGACTATCATCGATGTCAGAGGAGTCACAAACTTAAACTTCAGGGAGAGGTCAAGCGCCTGTGCTGTCAGGTTGGCTTTCTCTGAAGGGTCAGCATAAATTCTTGGATTAAACAAAATAATGTTAGAAACACATTTATTGTAGTTAAAGAGATATTTACAGTAAGTTGGTTTGACAGGATCTGTCCTTTATAAACCCATGTTGATTCCTTTTAATGACCTTATTGGTTTCAAGGAACTTCTGAATACTATCTCTTAGAATACCTTCCAATACTTTCCCCACTATAGATGTAAGACTAACTGGTCTATAATTACCTGGTTCAGCTTTACTTCCCTTTTTGAATATAGGCACTACTTCCACTATACGCCAGTCTTTGGGAACCATACCTGATATAACTGAATCCTCAAAGATCAAAGATAGCGGTTTTGCCAGTTCAGAGTGAAGCTCCATTAGAACCCTTGGATGAATACCATCGGGCCCTGGTGATTTATTAATCTTTAAATGTTTTAATCGGTCACAGACTACTTCCTCGCTTAAATAAGTACCTATCAGTGTGATATTGTCATTATTGAGATTGTGTGTCAGTCTCTGAATTGGGTCCTCTCTAGTGAATACTGTTGAAAAAAACTCATTTAGTGTGTCCGCTATGTCATTATCATATTTGCTTAAGACTCCCAACTTGTCTTTCAAAGGGCCTATACTCTCCTTTTTTAATCTCTTGCTATTAATGTATTTAAAGAATTTTTTGGGATTCGCTTTGCTTTCCTTTGCTACTAGTTTTTCAGTTTCTACTTTAGCTGCTCTTATTTCCTTTTTGCAATTTTTGTTACATTCCTTATAGTGCTGAAATGACTCTGCTTCCCCGTCAGATTTGTATTTTTTAAATGCTCGCCTTTTCTTGCCCATAAGTTCCTTAATCTTTTTGTTAAGCCACATCGGTTTATGATTTTTATTCTCTTTTTTGCTACTCATAGGAATATATTTGAGTGTATTTTTAGCTAGCAGGAATTTTAGTACATTGTGTGTTTTCATCAAGGTGTCTAGTGTTCAACTTCCCTGCATCGTGTATCTTACTTCAGAAGTCTTTATTATATGACTGTTATCATTTTCAAAGTGTCATTAGGGGCTCATTTAGTCATTTTCACATGGGTGTAATTTGCCTCTGTGCATTCAGTATATTCAGTTGGACCCATTCGGTTGTGTGCACAACTGCGGCCAAATAATACTGTTTATAGTCCTCATCGTTATGATGACATGGTTAGAGCCAACTTTCATGGGCCCCAGAGTGTGCAGGTGGTTAATTACTATACTCTGAGGTTGGAGTACTGGTACCAAAAAATAATAAAACAAAAATCAAAAACTAATAAGCTACCCTTTCGTTCACAAATTTCATGCTATTCTGGTTCACATTATAGATGTTCCTAGTGAGGTAGGTCAGGTAAATGCCCTCTCCATTTGTTCCGGAGTTATTATTAGGTAAATGTATTATAGCGGCACGCATCGTGCCGCTATAACACTTCCTGCTTTGTCTCATTAACGAGGCGAAGCAGGAAGGGACATCAAGAAGACTTCTTGGCTGCCAAAGCGGGGAAGCGAAAGCTCCCCTCTCTGACGATGTCCTGCTGAGCACACAGAATACCTACGCGGCATCTCGATGATCGGAATCCCAACAGGGGAAAGTAAGTACACTTACCCCTCCCCCCCACCTTGCCCTCTAACACTAATCCTAACTCTCCCCCCCCCCCCCCCCCTCTCCCCGCAGCCTAACCCTAAACCCCTCTCCTGGTGGTGCCTAAACCTAGCCCCCCCTGCAGCCTAAACCTAACCCTGCCCTCCGCATCCTAAACCTTCCCGCCCCCCGGGGCAACACTCCCACCGCATCCTAAACCTAACCTTTCCCCCTCCGCAGCTTACCTGTCCTGTGTCCCGGTGGTTGGTCGTTCGGCATGTTGGCTGTCGAGATTCCTGCGCGGGGATGGTGAGCCTATTCGGGATGCCGGTGTCAGCATTCTGTTCTGAATAGTATTGGTATTTAGGCATCGGTATTCTGACTGCCGGGATACCGACCGGCGGGACCCTGACTGGATCCTGTCAGCATACTGATTGATGGATGGCTGGAGCTATTCACCAATCGGAGTGCTGACAGCTATTCACTGGAAGCACGTGGAGAGGCAGTGTGCAAGGGGGTTAAGATTTTTTTATACTTATTCCAGTGAATGGGTGGATAGGGGCCACAGTGCATTGCTTTGCCCAGGGGCTACAATGCTGTAAGACGACCCTGCTGATGGGCTGTGTATGTGACTTTCTCAGTGGTAATGATGATACCTGGGCTCCATTACAGCCATCAGGAACCCAGCGCTCAGTGCAGCAGCAAACCAGGGAGCAGGCTGAGGGCATGGTCACACAAGAGTCATGTGACAGTAACACAGTGTGCGCCGACAGTGCAGCATGTATAATGTATGGCCCCTGTCTGAGACGATGGGTTCACATTTGTTCCCTTCAGCAGCCTTGATAATGGGGACAATGTCCCCCTCAACAAATGACAAGTCGGGTCCTGAATAGAGAGTTCTCCCCCCTTTCTGGCATGCCCCTATAAGGCCTGTATGGTTAGTACATCTGTGCCAATTGATTGCCATAGGGTGAGCTCTGAGCATAGGCGTTTCTATAATGGGTGCAAAGTGTGCGGTTCACACAGGCCTCTGGAATCAGCTGCAGCCATTTCCAAGTGGTTTGTGCATGCGTACTAAATATTTCCACGGGAACAAGTCGCAGGCACCATTTTCCTGGAGACCTGCGCAACCCAGCAGTAGACTCTGGCATAATGCCAGAGTCTACTCGGTGCCTGAGAAGAGGGGACCCACAATGGAGGCTAAACACATGCCTTCTCCTTTGTTAAAATGCCCATGGCCCTGAAATGCCTAATGTAGTCATAATATTAAATCTAATTACTAAATAAAACCAGGAGCATTTCACTAATTTACATACCGTTTCTCCAGCAGCTGCTGTATAGTGAGGTAAGCCCAGAGTCTCTCTGTGAAGTCACCAAAAATGTATTCCTGCTGCTTTCGTACGTCATCCTGTTCTCGGAGCTGAACATTTTCTGTATATTTCAGGGAATTATTGGCCTATTCAAACGACAATATTAAATACTGTAACATAAAACACATTCATGAAAGCCAGCAGAATGCAAAGTATTCTATCTCAATGCTGTAGAGTAACTACCAGGGCTGTAGCTTGGTGATATTCTGCCCTCCCTGTGACAGCCCCAAACATGTGATATCATTGTGATGTCATGATGAGGAGGTAGGGTCACCGACACCAGAAAGGAATTGAGAACCCGTAGCGCCCTATGGACAGTGGACACTGCTCTCTAGGCAGCAGGGTGCTGTTCCAGGCCTACAGCAAGCCAAATGATGGTGCAACAGGGGAGTGATGGTGCTGTCCCTAGTTGTGGCTCTGTTAACTCTTATGTCTGTTCTCAATACTTACATGTATACCTACAATGTACATGGATGCTTCTGGCCATACTGTATTTCTCACTGCCAAGGAACACGATACTCTCAGTGGCGGTTTTAGGTGCGAGCTAGCAGGGCAGCAGCCCGGCCGCAGTCACCCAGCCAATGCCATCTGAATTGCGTGCACTCACCCACTTCTCGCACTGGCCAACTCTCGCTGCACACCCCCCGCTGGCCACTTCCCAATACTTCCGCCCAGTGTGAAGTGAGGTAAGAGATGGTTTGGAAAGCCGGTGGACCTACTGCCGCTGCCAGATGGTGAATGACGGGGACACAGGCAGCGGAGAAGATGGCACACCCACACATAAATACACATACACACAATCTCTCTCTCTATAGAGGAGCTCTACCTGGCGCAATGTGTAAAAGAGGCTCTTCCTGGCGTAACTTGTATAAAAGGGGCTTTACCTGGAGTAATGTGTATAAGACGCTCTACCTGGTGTAAGATGTCTAAAAGGGGCTCTACCTGGCATAACCTATGTAAGGGATACTACCTGGCGTAACGTGCGTAAGCGGCTTTACCTGGCGTAACATGTATAAAAGGGGCTATATCTGGCGTAACGTGTGTAAGGGGCTCTACCTTGCGTAACAGGTATAAGAGGCTCTACCTGGCATAATGTGTATAAAAGGGGCTCTACCTGGTGTAACATGTGTAAGGGACTCTACCTGTTATAACGTGTGTAAAGGGCTCTATCTGGTGTAACATGTATAAAAGGGGCTCTACCTGGCATAACGTGTGTAAGGGGTTCTACCTGGCATAACAGGTATGAGACTCTACCTGGCATAACCTGTATAAAAGGGGCTCTACTTGGCATAATGTGTGTAAGAGGCTCTACCTGGCATAATGTGTGTAAGGGGTTCTACCTGGTGTAACATGCATAAAAGGGTCTCTACCTGGCGCAATGTGTATAAGGGGCTCTATCTGGTGTAATTTGTATAAGGGGCTCTGCTCTACTGTGGTGTAAGGTGTGCAAGGGGCTCTAACATGGCATAAGGTGTAAGAGGTACTATTGTGTGGTGTAATGTGACTGACGGACACTACTGTGTGGTGTAATGTGAATTAGTACTAATTTGTGGCCATGCCCCTTCCCCATGAAGCCACACTTTACTTTTTTGTAGGGGCGCGCACTGTCCCTGTTTTGAATGGAGAGGGTGCCTCCTGGATACTCTCATACATCCAAAGTCACGTGCAATTCTGAGGATTTACTGATCACCACTCTCATTAAATCATGGTATTCTTACTTAGTATGGAACTTTAACTGCAAGTACTGTATGGCGCAGACTCAAGGAGAAACAATGTATTTTAGTTTCAGATTTCTGTGCATTAAACTTTGCAAACTTTCTTTCATTGTATGATCACAGGGTCTCATTAGAGTTTCATTTATTTGAACATAGAAAAAGACTAAAATTAAAGCCCACTTAATTTACATTGGTATGTTGTGTCGTATGGGTGTAGTATGGCTGACCGATGGTTTCCTGACGGCCGGTCAGCATACCGACGCCGGTAGGGGTGAGTGCAGCAAACCCCTTGCGGGCTAGCTGTGCTCGCCATGCTGCGGGCTCGGTGGTGACCGTGGAAATAGTCCCTGTTGGTCGGCATGCCGACCGTCGGGATAGTAAGGGGGCAGGATTTTAGGAGAGGTCATGTGATCATCGGTCTGTTGACCGCCGGTCACATGAATACCACCCGTGTCGTACATATCTCAACATATTTCAAGATGAATACAAAGCACTAGCAGGGGATCTGTTCTGAATACCAGTGCTCGGTATCCGGCAGTCAGAATACCGATGCTGCCCGGAAATGCTGAGTCCGGCATCCCGACATGGATTGAAATGCCATCTTTGTGATCCTGAATGCCGGAATCCCGATCATCCTCCACCAGAAATCCTCATTCATAAGCCGCTGGGGGAGGGGGTAGATTAGGTTTAGAACTGCGATGGGTAGGTTAGATTTAGGCTGCGGGGAGAAGGGGTTAGGATTAGGCACCCCCGGTGAGAGGGGGAAGTTAGGGTTAGGCTGCAGGAAAGCGGGGTTAGGGTTGGGGAGAGGGGAAGCATACTTACCAGACCCATGTCTGGAATCTCTGCTTCGGGATGCCGGGTTCGGTCATATGACCACCAGCATCCCATCCACCAGGAAATTGTATGTATTCCACTAGTAGTACCATTTGCACCAGACGTACATCAGGCACACAACTGTGTATACTTATGCCTTATGATAGTGTAGATAAGGAGATTTATGGTAAGAACTTACCTTTGTTAAATCTCTTTCTGCGAGGTACACTGGGTTCCACAGGGATAACATCGGGGTGTAGAGTTGGATCTTGATCCGAGGCACCAACAGGCTAAAAGCTTTGACTGTTCCCAAGATGCACAGAGCCGCCTCCTCTATAACCCCGCCTCCGTGCACAGGAACTCACTTTTGTTAACCAGTCCAAAGCAGCAGCAGGCAAAAGAGACGACAACCGTTAGTAGCCACATACACCACGTTCTCATGACAGGAGAAGATATCAGCTGCTAATGTCATACAAACCCAAAGAAGCTAAGTGCGTCAGGGTGGACGCCCTGTGGAACCCAGTGTGCCTTGCAGAAAGAGATTTAACAAAGGTAAGTTCTTACCATAAATCTCCTTTTCTGCAGCGGGGTACACTGGGGTTCCACAGGGATAACATCGGGGGTGTCCTAAAGCAGTTCCTCATGGGAGAGGACACACTGTAGCAGGCACAAGAATCCGGTGTCCAAAGGAGGCATCCTGGAAGGCGGAAGTATTGAAGGCATAGAACCTTATGAATGTGTTCACTGAGGACCACATAGCCGCCTTGCACAATTGTTCAAGGGTCGCACCACGGCGGGCCGCCCAAGAAGGTCCAACCGACCGAGTAGAATGGGCTTTGATGGTAGCAGGAGCTGGAAGGCCAGCCTGTACATAAGCATGTGCAATCACCATTCTAATCCATCTGGCCAAGGTCTGCTTGTTAGCACTCTTGCAAAAGGAAATAAATCTGCACAGGATATTACAATTTCAGTTCAGTAATTTGGAGTATTTTGTATTAAACCAACATAAAGGCCTACTCAAATAATAAATTCAGCAAATAGTTGGTGGTGCTCCAGGAGGATAGTTATAACAACTATGAAAAAACAAGTATGGTCCTTTAGAGAGAACAAAGAACCAAAAAAAGCAACTATAGGCCTTTTCCTGAGCACACTTGAAAAAATTGTAATGATGAGATTCTTAAAAATTAACATTTATTAATATATACTTAAGAAAAAGCGAGAGCTGGCATTAATAATTAAAGAGCATAAGTGTTTGCCAGTACCAATGTACCTGTTATAGGCAAAATTATAATCATGTGATCAAGCTCTCGGAGCGAAACGCGCGTCACTTCCGGTCCCGGCGCCCGAATTTCCGGTCATACGGACCGCGGCCGCCGGCGCCTCACTCCTCGATTCCTGTCCCGTCTACCGGCTAGAGGGTCTCCACAAGAGGTTGGGTAAGACAGTCATCGGCTCCTGGCCGAAAACGGACTCTCCTTGCCCGACCTGCGGCTCCCCCTTACTTTCCCACAGGGTTCACCATGCATTTCCCCATTCATTAGGGGAAACCTGAGAAATTTATTTTGTGATATATAAATTCTTTTCATATCCCCATGAGCTTTTGGTGCATAACTGCTGGGTAAGGGTGGAGAGGGAGTAACCCTCTCATAAAGGGACATTTGCAATCTGCAATTACCATATATGCTCTAATTAATACCACTGATAATTACTATACTGTATACACATTTTCTATTGTCCTGATTATTGTGGAGATTACTAAGCCCATTTGTTGCTTGGGCTCTTTTGGAGCACAATTGTAATAGATTCTCTATTATTCCACCATTGTGGGCACTATTAAACCCTCCTGCTGCTTAGGCTGATTAGGAGCACAATTGTTTCTTTGATAATATCAATCTCAAGACTGCATAGTCAGCACTATTGTTTGAAGTCTACCACCGATCAGAAATTTATAAGACTACTGTGTTATTATCATACTCATTTCTGACCATATATAATCTAATATCCAATTAATTCGCAATTGATTCTGGGTCCCAATACAATCGGAAAACGGTGCGCCTAGGAGACAATTTCACCTACGGTCAGACCGCACTGAATATGCCCAAACTCGTCTGATCTTGGAAGCCAAGCACTGCAGGGCCTGGTCAGTACCTGGATGGGGAACCACCAGGGAATGCTAGGTACCGTAGGTATTTTACTCTCCAACAGTTTAAGCAACTTGGGACTCATTACATCAATCTGATCTCAGGTCAATAGCATTTGTCAGATTATATCGGACTCGAGGTAGTGACCTCATTCATATAAATTCCTGATTAGAGAGGTTATGTATGAATTTTCTCCATATATGAGGGTTCATTTATTTTCGCTCACCTATATTATAATTTTGCCTATAACAGGTACATTGGTACTGGCAAACACTTATGCTCTTTAATTATTAATGCCAGCTCTCGCTTTTTCTTAAGTATATACAGGTTGACTATCCCTTATCCAAAATGCTTGGGACCAGAGGTATTTTGGATATCGGATTTTTCTGTATTTTGGAATAAATGCATACCATAATGAGATATCATGGTGATGTTACCTAAATCTAAGCACAGAATGCATTTATGTTACATATACACCTTGTACACACAGCCTGAAGGTCATTTTAGCCAATATTTTTTATAACTTTGTTCATTAAACAAAGTGTGTGTACATTCACACAATTCATTTATGTTTCACATACACCTTATACACACAGCCTGAAGGTCATTTAATACAATGGCCCTCATTCCGAGTTGATCGCTCGCAAGGCGATTTTAGCAGAGTTACACACGCTAAGCCGCCGCCTACTGGGAGTGAATCTTAGCTTCTTAAAATTGCGACCGATGTATTCGCAATATTGCGATTACAAACTACTTAGCAGTTTCAGAGTAGCTTCAGACTTACTCGGCATCTGCGATCAGTTCAGTGCTTGTCGTTCCTGGTTTGACGTCATAAACACACCCAGCGTTCGCCCAGACACTCCTCCGTTTCTCCGGCCACTCCTGCGTTTTTTCCGGAAACGGTAGCGTTTTTAACCACACGCCCCTGAAACGCCGTGTTTCCGCCCAGTAACACCCATTTCCTGTCAATCACATTACGATCGCCGGAGCGAAGAAAAAGCCGTGAGTAAAAATACTATCTTCATTGTTAAATTACTTGGCGCAGTGCGAATATTGCGCATGCGTACTAAGCGGAATTTCACTGCGATGCGATGAAATATACCGAGCGAACGACTCGGAATGAGGGCCAATATTTTTAATAACTTTGTGTATTAAACAAAGTTTGTGTACATTGAGCCACCAAAAAACAAAGGTTTCACTATCTCACTCTTACTCAAAAAAGTCCGTATTTCGGAATATTCCGTATTTCGGAATATTTGGATATGGGATACTCAACCTGTATTAATAAATGTTAATTTTTAATAATCTCATCATTACAATTTTTTCAAGTGTGCTCAGGAAAAGGCCTATAGTTGCTTTTTTTTGGTTCTTTGTTCTCTCTAAAGGACCATACTTGTTTTTTCTGCTTGTTAGCACGCCAGCCACGTTTGTGAAAACCAAAAAGGACAAAGAGGGAATAATCTCCTAAGAGAAGCTGTCCTCTTCACATAAATACGGAGAGCCCATACCACATCCAAAGAACGCTCTTTGGAGGATAAACCTGGAGAGGTAAAGGCCAGAACCACAATCTCTTGATTAAGGTGGAAAGATGACACCACCTTAGGCAGATAACCAGGACGAGTTCTAAGAACCGCAAGGTCATGGTGAAAAATCAGAAAGGGTGACCGACAGGACAAGGCACCCAAGTCTGAAATCCATCTAGCAGATGCAATAGCCAGCAAGAACAAGACCTTAAGAGTAAGCCACTTAAAGTCCACAGACTCAAGAGGTTCAAACGGAGACTCTTGTAAGGCATCCAGAACAACCGACAAATCCCAAGGAGCCACAGGCGGGACATAGGGAGGTTGAATCCGCAAAACACCCTGAGTAAATGTATGAACATCAGGCAGAGTCGCAATTTTTCTCTGAAACCATATCGACAAGGCAGAAATATGAACCTTGAGGGAGGCCAGACAGATGAAGGCCCAAGTCCAGGCCCTGTTGCAGGAAAGCCAAAAGCTTGGCAGTATTGAACTTGCATGCATCATAATTGTTAGTCGCACACCAGGCGAAGTAAAAATTCCAGACCCTATGATAAAGCCGAGCAGAAGCCGGTTTACGGGCCTTCAACATAGTTTGAATGACCGACTCAGAAAACCCTTTGGCCCGCAGTACGGAAGCTTCAAGAGCCACACCATCAAAGCCAGCCGGGCCAAATCCTGGTAGACATCCTGGACGCTGCGGAAGCAGAAGAGGACGCTCTATCAATAGACCCTGCATGTCTGAGAACCAATGCCGTCTGGGCCACGCCAAGTGTTCCTCCTTCTTGCTTGAACTTCCGAATTACCCTGGGCAGGAGTGACACCGGAGGGAACACGTACGGCAGTCGAAAGTTCCATGGAATTGCCACTGCATCCACGAACGCTGCTTGCGGATCCCTTGTCCTTGCTTCGAAGACCGGAACCTTGTGATTGTGTCGAGATGCCATCAGGTCTACATCTGGTAGACCCCACTGTTCCACGAGGAGTTGAAAGACCTCCGGATGAAGGCTCCACTCTCCGGCGTGTATGTCCTGATGACTGAGGAAGTCCGCTTCCCAATTCAGGACCCCTGAACACTGCCGATAGGGTTGGCAGATGGTGTTCCGCCCAACAAAGAATCTTTGACACTTCCCTCATGGCTTTGCGGCTTCGGGTGCCGCCTTGATGATTTATGTACGCCACCATGGTGGCATTGTCCGACTGTACTTGAACAGACCTGTTCTGTACCAGAGGCAGGGCCAGTGTCAAAGCATTGAACACTGCCCGCAATTCCAGAATGTTTATCGGGAGGAGAGATTCCTCCCTGGTCCACCGACTCTGAAGAGAGTGTTGCTCTAACCGCGCCCCAACCCCGCAGACTGGCGTTCATCATCAGAAGGACCCAGTTGGAGATCCAGAATGGACGACCCCTGCTCAGTTGTTGGCCCTGCAGCCACCAAGTCAGTGACAGACGGACCTCCGGAGTCAAGGATATCATGTGAGACCTGACCCGGTGAGGTAGGCCATCCCACTCGGAGAGAATTAACCTCTGCGGAGGGTGGGAATGAAATTGAGCGTACTCCACCATGTCGAATGCCGACACCATGAGGCCTAGTACTTGCATCGTCGAGTGTATCGACACACGTGGGCGAGAGAGGAAGCATCTTATCTTGTCCTGAAGTTTCAGGATCTTTTCCGGAGACAAAAACAACCGTTGGTTCTGGGTGTCCAACAGTGCTCCGAGGTGCACCATGCTCTGAGCAGGGACCAGGGAAGATTTCTTTTATCTGTGGGTCACTGGAAGATGATTGTTTTAAGATTAGATCTTGTTAACCATGGGCCTAATCTCAGAGCTGGCCCTAACCAATATGATGCCCTAGGCAAGATTTTGGCTGGTGCCCCCTAGCACCACCGCTAGTTCTACAGGACATGCCTGGCATGAGTCAGCTGGCAGCTCTGCTAACATTGGGGCACCTTTTGTTTATGAAAATGCATCTTATTTGCATTACTATGTGGCTAGGATGCACAAGCAGCTTTTGCTGATTAAAATGATATGCAGCATGCCTATATTCTGTGTGCAACTGCGGCTGTATCTGCATACAAAATGCTACATTACAGTGATTTCCACAGAATATAGGCATGCCGCATGTCATTTTAATCAGCAGAAGCTGCTGGTGCCCCTAAGCATACCAAATGCCCTAGGCAATTGCCTAGTCTGCCTATGCCTAGGGCCGGCTCTGCCTAATCTAGACCTGATCGTAGCAGTAACTTTGTTTGTAGATGAGCAAAACCATGGCTGCTTTATTTTTACAATTTAGATTTCAGTTTGAACACACCCCACCCAAATCTAACACTCTCTGCACATGTTACATCTGCCCCCCTCTGCAGTGCACATGGTTTTGCCTATCTGCTAACAAAAGCCCTCATTCCGAGTTGATCGCTCGCTAGCTACTTTTAGCAGCTGTGCAAACGCATAGTCGCCGCCCACGGGGGAGTGTGTTTTCGCTTTGCAAGAGTGCGAACTCCAGTGCAGCCGAGTGGTACAAAAACATTTTGTGCAAAACAAGACCAGCCCTGTAGTTACTTATTCTGTGCGATGATTGCTGCGATGAAGGTCCCGGAATTGACGTCAGATACCCGCCCTGCAAACGCCTGGACACGCCTGCGTTTTTCCAAACACTCCCAGAAAACGGTCAGTTGACACCCATAAACTCCCACTTCCTGTCAATCTCCTTGCGATTGGCTGTGCGAATGGAATCGTCACTATAAGCAGTGCAAAACAACGATGCTCTTTGTGGCCGTACGACGCGCATGTGTATTGCGGCGCATACGCATGCGGAGTTTTGCAGTTTTTTTACCTGATCACAGCGAGCGATCAACTCGGAATGACCCCCAAAGTTGCTGCTATGATCAGGTCTGAATTAGGCCCCATGCTCAATGCTGTATCTGAACTTCATTTTCCATATATGCAAGATCTCACATTTTTCTTAGTACAGTAGTAGTGTCAAGGGCTGCAGTGGCTATATTTCACCCTTAAGCTGGCTACACACTTGCTTACTTCCCAACTGTCCCGATTCCAGTAGGACAGTCACACTATTCAGACACTGTCCCGCTGTCCCATGGGGGCAGGTTGGGAGAGCCTGTGATCACCGCTGCTCTGCTATGCAAAGCAGTCAGTGAGCACTGAATAGATGTCATCCACAGGGTCTACTACACTTGGCCAGCAGTCGGGAACCCGGTGCCCAGCATACTGGTGCCAGGATCCCAACCGCCGGAATGCCGGCAGCGGGGTGAGCGCAAAAGAGCCCCTTGCGGGCTAGGTGAGCTCACCACGCTGCAGGCACAGTGGCACGTTTATTCTCCCTCCAGGGTTGTCGCGGACACCCCAAGAGTGAAAATACAGTAGTTGGCAGTATCATAGCGGTTGGGATCCCAGCGCCGGGATCCCGACAGCCAGGTTATTGAGTGCCACCCCATCCACATGTGCATGGAATCTTACAGTGCAGGGAGGTGAGCAGGAGGCTGGCCAGCTGCTCGGTGAGTGCTGGGCAGGCCCCCAAAATGAAGATCTCGGGGGTTGTGCAACAAGGCCACATCTTCTCCATCAAAAGGCCACGCCCCACCACTCAAATCCACACACCCTTTTCAGGCACGGGCGCTCCAGGTCCCGATTTAACTGCATCAAAAGTTGGGAGGTATTCACTTGTCCAATTCTCAGCAGATCAGACTCCAGAAAAGACTGTTTATACAATCCTACTGCAGACCTGTTGCAGATTCTACATTCAATGTACACACTTGCCCAATTTTTCAGCAGACCTCCAATCTGTGGCTGCTGAAACAATCTGCTGAAAAAATACATTTGGCTGTGGGTAAAGGGGCATTTAGTAATAATAATTGGGGGAAAGGGAATAATATTTCAATAACAATGGTCAAGGGGAGAGGTTGAGAATTGTTAACATCCCGGGGAATAAAATAAATAATAATAATATTAATTAAAAAAGTGGACCCCTCAACCTTATTTGGTAATGGAATTTAGCAGGAAAAACCAGAGTAGGGTTCTCCCTAGTTTCCAAAAGCCAGTACCAGGCTAAACCAGCTAGAGGGATAATATCATAGCAGAGGGATATTTGGTGTAGGGATCCTACTGTCATCTCATTTACCAACCGCAAAACTGGTCAAGGGTTGGAATTCCTTGAAAAGCGGGGACCGCAAAAAATAAAATGGGGTTCCCCCTCCCGAGCATCAAATAGCACCCCCGTTGGACAACCAGCACCCCTGCTGAAAGTCCTGCACCCCTGTTGGAAGTGGGTGTAGACTTCATGGTACCCCAATATTGTTCTTTACAGACAGCCTACAGGTCCCGGCTGGCTAGCTTTGTCATGCAGGGACTTGGAGAACGACAACTGCTAGCATGTCCGAAACATCAAGGGCCTGATGGCACCTGTAGCCTGCTTGTAAAGAAAATATTAAACTAAAAAGACACAACACCTAATATTGAAATAATTTATTGTGCAGCACTTTCACCTGGGGGGCTCTTTTGCATGGCTGATGCCTCCCCCAGGGCTTCCAACATCTTCATCATCTTTAAGCTCTTTTGCATGGCCACCAACTCCACAGGGCTTACTGCACCGGTGGCATTCTCTTCTTCTCTCTGTGGGCGGGATGTAATAACCTCCCCCCCCCCCCCGCGTTATTTGGCTTTTCTCATCGCTCTTTGTATTATCTTTGTGGCTACTGGTCACCGCTCCGCCCCCCCCCCCCCCCGGCGCTAGTTGTTGCTCCCCCACGCTCCCCTCCTTCATTCTCCTCTCTGCCATCCACATCGTCACCGCTGCGGCCACTGACTCCTCCGCTCTCCGTAGAGCCTGGTCAGCGCTGCGCTCCCCCCGTCAGCTGAGCATGCGCACTTGTCACAGCTTCCTGGCAGACAGCTGACAGAGGGAGCGAAGCGCTGACCAAGCTCTGCGGAGAGCGGAGGAATCTGTGGCCATGATGATACGGATGGCAGAGAGGAGAATGAAGACGGGGAGCGTGAGGGAGCAAGGGCTAGCGCCGGGCAAAGGAGCGGTGACCAGCAGCCGCGAAGATAATACAAAGAGCGCTGAGAAAAGCCAAATAACACGGCGGGGGAGGTTAGTACATCCCACCCTTTATCTTGGAGGCAGCAGCCTGTAAACTCTTTTGCATGGCCGCCGCCACCGTCAGACTGACAGCTGCTGCCTCGCACAGGCTATTATAAGCTGGCACTAGGGGGCAGGGCGATGATACGGCTTACCACGATTGGCTTGCCGCGGCCAACTTACATTTTTAAACTGGGAAATGTTGCTCTAATGGCTGTCAGTGATCCTTCAGGATCCAGGCCCGTCACCATGCCCACTGCGTCTCACCACCATGTCCGCCACCACCGTCAGATCCTGCAGCATTAGCAGATGGTGTTAGGATCCCTCTGGATCACTCAATGATTCCACACTGACAGCGTGCAGAGCTCCCGGAACTGGAGATGGGTCGCCTGCTCTGGTCTCAGCAACCTACACACTTGTCATGTGGTCGGCGGTCGAGTCTCCTGGTTTTTAAGCATGTTTATAAAACTAAGAGACCTGACAGGCATCATGATTGGGGGAAAGAACTGGTCGGCGGAGGGTACACACTTGTCCAATGTTGGACAAACCAGTCGGTCGGGAGTTGGCTTTGTACCCAGCTTTAGTCTTATGTATGTGGTTATCTACTGAACTGCATAGCATTTGAAAACCAAAAAATAATAATTGACTAGATGTTTACTTAATCTGGCACTGGAACTGGGAATTGAAGAGAATAGTATGGAAAGCATGCTTAGAGATAGATATGCAGACTAGAGAAGTGACATAGGGATTGATGTATTAAGCAGTGAAAAGAATGGAGAAGTGGACTAGTGGAACCAACCAGTGAGCTTCTACCTATCATTTCACAGAATGTACTTGATAGATGTTACCTCAAAATCGTATTAGTTGCTATGGGCTTCTTCTCCACTAGTCCACTTCTCCACTCTTTTCACTGCTTGATACATCAACTCCATAGAAAGAGGAATTGTCCAGCCAATTGTAAAAATTAACACTTGAAGACCAATTAGCCCTCCAAAAGGAAGGAGACCAGCATTGTATACTAGCCACAATGAAAGGGTAGATGAGCCACATTGAAAGGGTAGATGAGCCACAATGAAAGGGCAACCACAAGCTAGGGTAGATTTATTGTTTAGATTGGTGTCTCTATTGCACAGCAGCCACATGGGCTGGGGGAAATATGGAATACTGGACAGGAGAGAATGGTCTTTTATTTATACACTAGGTGCTTCATCGCGCCCTACGGGCGCTCTTCACACCGTCGGAAGGGGCTGCGCCCCTTTAACCCCTGCAGAGACGCGGGGCGTCAGGGAGGGGACACAAAGACGCGGGGCGGCAGGGAGGAGACAGACGGGGAGGGGACACAGAGATGCGGGGCGGGGCCACAGAGACGCAGGGAGGGGACACAGACGCAGGGCGGGGACACAGAGACGCAGGGTGGCAGGGAGGGGACACAGAGACGCAGGGTGGCAGGGAGGGGACACAGAGAGGCGGGCGGCAGGGAGGGGAGGCAGATACGCGGGGCGGCAGGGAGGGGACGCAGAGACACGGGCGGCAGGGAGGGGACGCAGAGACGCGGGGAGGGAGGGGACGCAGAGTATCAGGGAGGGGACGCAGAGATGTGGGGCGGCAGGGAGGGGACGCAGAGAGGCGGGCGGCAGGGAGGGGAGGCAGATACGTGGGGCGGCAGGGAGGGGACGCAGAGAGGCGGGGCGGCAGGGAGGGGACGCAGAGGCGCAGGGAGGAGACGCGGGGCAGCAGGGAGGGGACGCAGAGACGCGGGCGGCAGGGAGGGGATGCAGAGACGCGGGCGGCAGGGAGGGGACGCAGAGACGCGGGCGGCAGGGAGGGGATGCAGAGACGCGGGCGGCAGGGAGGGGAGGCAGAGACGCGGGGCGGCAGGGAGGGGAGGCAGAGACGTGGGCGGCAGGGAGGGGACGCAGAGACGCGGGGTACCAGGGAGGGGACGCAGAGACGCGGGCGGCAGGGAGGGGATAGAGAGACGTGGGGCGGCAGGGAGGGGACGCAGAGACGCGGGCGGCAGGGAGGGGACGCAGAGACGAGGGCGGCAGGGAGAGGACGCAGAGACGCGGGCGGCAGGGAGGGGACGCGGGGCGGCAGGGAGGGGATAGAGAGACGTGGGGGCGCAGAGACGCGGGCGGCAGGGAGGGGACGTAGAGACGCGGGTGGCAGGGAGGGGATGCAGAGACGCGGGCGGCAGGGAGGGGACGCAGAGACGCGGGCGGCAGGGAGGGGACGCAGAGACGCGGGGTGGCAGGGAGGGGACGCAGAGACGCGGAGCGGCAGGGAGGGGATGCAGAGACGCGGTGCGGCAGGGAGGGGATGCAGAGACGCAGGGAGGGGATGCAGAGACGCGGGGGGCGGCAGGGAGGGGACGCGGGCGGCTGGGAGGGGACGCAGAGAGGCGGAGCTGCCTGTGCACTCTCACCTGTGAAGTTGGTGTAGCGGCCACATTAGCAGGCGTGCTGTCCCCCGTCTCTGGCCTGTGGAGCCGGCAGGCCAGGTCCTGTGGTGTACAGTCCGGGTCTCTGGGGATGGTGTGAGGCAGCGTTGTGTTCGGTGTGCGGAGGAGGCAGCGGGTGTCTGTACCGGCGCAGGGGGGGCTATGAAGCCTTCTCCTGCGCCACCCGTCCCACCTGATGTGTATGGCGGCGGCGGCAGCAGTTACAGGCGCGGGTGATGCTGCGCCATAACTGCAATCTCTTCGTCCGTTGTGCGGACGGCATCTGGCGGGACAGTAGGTCCCAGGCGCGGCTGCAGTGCGGGAGCTGGCGTTGGGTGTGTGTGGAGGGCGGGAGGGGTGGAGCGGCCTGCGGCTGTCTGGTCGGCCGTGGTGCGGGCGGCGGGGCCCGGCCACCGTGTCCGTGGCGCGGCTGGCTGTGGGAGGTGCTGCGGCGGGTGGGTTCGGTGCGGTGGGTTAGGCTGGGCAGTGCGTGCTGGTGAGTTATGCAGGCGTCGGGGTCGGGGGTGTCTGGACTGTCAGTGGCTGCATGTGGGAGCTGCTGGAGGGAGGTTTGGGGTGTGTGGTGTGGGTGGCATTGGGGTGTAGGTGGCACGGGAGGGGTCTGTGGTTACATGGCAGTGTGGGGTGTCCATGCCCTGGTGGCTTCTGGCTGGTGGGCGGATTATGTATCTGCAGCTCCGTCCTGCTAGTGGTGTGCTGGGACAGGGCAGGAGCTGCTAACTCCGCCCACCACTGTGACTCCACCCAGCGTTAGAGGGCCAGGCACAGTCACAGGGCAAATATATAGGAGATTAGACACAAGAAATGAGGCTTGAATGGCAAACTTTACATCAAGAAAGATTCTATATTGTACACAAGCCAACAGAAAACTGTATTGTACACTGTTCAGCAGAGAATATGAACTGTACTGTACACTAGCCAGTGGCAGATCCAGGAGGCGGCTATCAAGTTGATTGCCACATATAACTCACATCCCTTTTCCTGGCAGAGTAGTATGGCCTGTGTCACGGGTTATGTATCAAAGGGTCAAAAGTCAGAAGGTTGATAATGTCTAGGCTGACATCAAATGGTCAACATGCACAATGTCGACATGGTCAAAAGGTCGACAGGGATGAAAGGTCAACATGGAAATGATCAACACATGAAAAGGTCAACATGAGTTTTTGAGGGGTTTTTTGTGTCAAAGTTTCCCTTCCAACATGTGGACCCCCAATGAGTGCACCGCTTTGCTTGGCACAGGTTACCATCCTGAATTGTAGTCCACGTGGATGCTAAAGAATGAAAAAGTCCTAAAAAAAAAAAAAGCAAAATATGCTCATGTCGACCTTTTCGTGTATTTTCCTTTTGACCATGCCGACCATATGTATGTCAATCATTTGGTGTCAACCTATTCAACCTATTGCTTGTGAACCTTCTGTCGACCTATCACCTGGATACCCGAGTCACGGACCCCGGAGGTTGTGGTAAGAGTGATGGAGCTGTTGGTTGCAAGTGCTCTCTCCTGGATCTAAAAAGTGGTTATGAACTGCATATTAGGTACCAGAGAATATATGCTTTATATTGTTAATTAACCACCTGAGTACGTTTTTATTTTGTATTGTGCATACAGTAACCCACCAGGGAATGGGTCTATATTGTACACTAGTCACCAGATAAAAGGCCTGGAATTTAGGTATAAAAAGTTAAATGAATAAATGTAAAGTACAAAAAAATCATAATAGGTCAATACAGATTACGGGTGTATGTAAGACACATTGCATCTATGATATGATACATCCTGACACATCTCCCTCTCCCCCCCCCCCCCGCACGACGCGCTGTCAGGTCTCTGCCGGCGCCTGTCTCCCACCTGTGCCTCCGTCTCTGCAAGGGACTCGGGAGCGCAGCTCCCAGCTCCCGGTTCTCTCCTTTCAAACTCAACCACCTCTCTCTGCCCTGGATGCCGAATGGCCACCCCCGCAACTCGGGAGCCTGTCCCGGCTTACTCAGTCTCCCTGCGCCCCGCCAATCGCTGCGAGGAGCTTTGAGAGGAGGAGAACGCACTCGGGCAGGCTGCAGTTTTCCATCCCCTGACTTGTGAGTAGCAGCACTGTATATTTAGCCACATATTATGTATATTTTATCACCAATTGTGAAAGGGGGACAATGTCTGCCGTAATGTGTAATAAGGGGGGCGCTGTCTGCCGTAATGTGTAATAAGGGGGATGCTGTCTGCCGTAATGTGTAATAAGGGGGACGCTGTCGGCCGTAATGTGTAAAAAGGGGACTGTCTGCCGTAATGTGTAATAAGGGGGATGCTGTCTGCCGTAATGTGTAAAAAGGGGACGCTGTCTGCCGTAATGTGTAAAAAGGGGACGCTGTCTGCCATAATGTGTAAAAAAGGGGACTGTCTGCCGTATTATGTGTCAAAGGGGCTCTACCTGGTGTAGTGGCGCTACTGTGCAGCGTAATTTGAATAATGTAGACTACTGTGCACCGCAGTATGAATTGGTATTGTTTTGCGGCCACGCCCCTTCCCCATGAAGCCACGCCCTTTATATTTACCGCGCACCTGCGGCGCGCACTGCCCCTATCTTACATAGGGGGGGGGGGCGCCAATGACGTTTCTTGCACACAGCGCTAAAATGCCTAGTTACGGCACTGCTTTGCAATCACAGGACTCTGCGCATATGCAGTATGACACATACACCACAGTGGACACTGGGAGGGATCCAGTTGGATTCTGTTTAGAATCCCAAGAGTTTTGGCCACATTTTTGCCCTTAGTACAGCCTGCCTTGTGAGTGGTGGTCCAGTATTTTGGTTCTTTTTGAACAGTCTAAATTATGTGTGAATTTAGCCATCTCTCCTTCATCTTCTCTACCTGATAATACTAACTGCACAAGGGACCTCATTCAGGTCCGGTTGGATGTACGCCCTGATGCGCACAGTACCGATGTTCAGTACTTTGCACATTCTATGTGTGACCTGATCTTTGCACATGATCCATTCTGTGCATGCGTGAATAAGTCCTGCGACACAAGTCACAGGGATGGCATCAGATTCTCAGTGATTGACAGTCTGATGCCATTTTGGGGCGGGGAGGGGGCAGCGACGGACTCCGTTTAGAAAGGGGGGGGGGAGGCCAGGGATCTCCATTATTGCACAGAGACTAACTGGCCTCTTCGATGGGTGTCTTGTGTGTCCCCATGGGTGCTGCAAGCTGCCCAATGGTGTGTGAGTGATCCGTTGCTACATCCTGGCATGCAGGTCGGATCGCTACGGCAGCAGGAGGAGTCTACTTGTAACAGACACCTCCTGCTACATCACCATCCAGCGCTATCACTGCTGCTTCCAAGAAAGCAGCAGTGATAGCTACTCCTACCACATCTGAATAATCCTCAATAGAATTATGGGAAGAAGAATCAAGGAGAGAAATCAATATATGGTGGTTTATATCCTTCTGCTCTATTGTGTACTGTATCTTGTTACACAGAGACAGTAGAACTGTGTTACTGTTATGCCACATAAAGCACATAGTATGCACTTACCCCTTCTGCCTTTACATCTACAATAAATGAGTTCAAGTCATTGTCAGTTACACGTCCGACAACTACGATTTCATCACCCTCGAAGTAATGCTTGAAGTTGTTCTTAGTGAGGTCAGCTACGGAATTCTCAGGATATTGCATTTCAATGTCCATCAATGTTGGGTTTGCGATTTCCCTATAAAATCCCTAAGGGTAAAAGAAAAAAGAAGAATGTTGTTCAGCATCGTGGCGCAACAAATAACCAAAACTGGTTCATTAATTGACATTTTTATTAAATAGTAAATAAAACGATTCCCCTAACACATTCATTAATACCCCTATCACATCGCCAAAATAACCAGAGTTATTACCGGGTTGTTGCCGGGTCAGCCCAGGTCGAGGTGCAGTGTGACCCGGTATATTCAACCCAGGTCTCAGAAAAAGATGCTGATTGGCTGTTTATGTGTCTGCTCAGAGCAGTCCCCGGCCCCTCCTTTTATTTCCTTTGAAACCTCATCAGTGTGAGCCAGAAAAGTCCATTTTAAATCACATCACAGTGTTTAACATGGGTGACCCGGGTTCAGTGTGAAAGGCACCAACCGGGAATAACCCAGGTTGAAACTGCAATGTGAAAGAGTCTGAAGCTGCTTGGAACCGGGTCGGGCCCAGGTTCAAAAGCTGGGTCCGACCTGGGTTTGCGATATGAAAGCGGTATAACACAGGGCAAACTAGTAAGGTACTGAGGGTAATTTGTGAAACACAAAAAATCCACTGCACAGTGTTGCACATGTACTGTTTTATGGCGGATGATGGTGACATTTGCGGAGGACCAAACTGATAAAGCTGAATATTTATCTTATATAATACCCTTTATGAGGTCTAAGAACACTGTACGCTATTTACGTATGGAGTACCGTAAGGGTACGCACGTTGCGTAGCAATCGCTTAGCCGTAGTCGGGACGCTCAAGCGTCACGTTCGCTCACGGCCAAGAGATCACGGGCAGGCACGCTATTGGCTGCTGACTAACGTAATGATTCACTATAGCGTAGCGGACGCTCGGGACCACGAGGAGATCACCAGCGGCGCTGAACGCTAACAATGTTAAACCTTTGTATCTAAACCATAAACAGTATATTATGCAGTAAAACCTTAGTGTATAAATAGGGTGTAGATGCAACCTTGTATAACCTTATTAACTCAAAAGCTGTTTGAGCGCCACCGACACTCTGAGAATACTAAACACTATAAGAAATACACAGATATCTGGGCTTAGGGTCCAACGCCTAATAAATATATATTATAAATGATATACTTGCAAAAGAATTAACACAATACAAGTCATACACTACAATATAACATAGACTACCTAACCAGATAACTACACAGGAAATACAATACAATACAATTACGTTTTAAGGGAAAAATAAGAGAGAAAGAGGAGAAGAGAGAGAGAGAGAGAAATTGGCCCACAATAACAAGAAGATCAATATGGTTGCGGAGAAACACTTACGCACAAAGGAAACGATCGCATGCGCCTCTGGACATCCAGCTCCCGATTTTCAGCAATGATAACCGTTGAAGAGTGAGAGCTGGATGTGATCGGCTTGTCTATTTATGCCCCACACACAATACAATTCAATGGTCCCTACAATCTCATTGTTCATTGGACACAGGAATTCCTCCTCGCATTATAACAAAAGGTCATAGGTTGATTCATACAGGTGGGCCGTGACTATTTCCAACAGCTCAGGTGGGAGGGAAACTGGGTTTCCCGCCGCATGGATAAGTAAGTGCAAATACAGTAAATGTTCATAAACTTCTTATGTCCATAACTATTCGCACGAGCGATTAATCTGCTTCAAACCAACACCGGAATATTGCTAATTAAATACCCTTCCGATGGGTACTAAACACCACTGTATTACTCCTGTCTGACCCTTCGTATCAAACAAAGAGGGATTTCTCTGTTCATGAACATTCTATATTAACCAAACTTTCAGAATCTATCAAAGGGACCATGATCTACAAAATACATTATATAGTGGAAATATGTAATGATTGAGTCGCATGCTACGATCACATAAACTCTACCGTAAATACGCATACCGTGCGCCTGCGGGTGCCCGCGACTGTGAGTATGCGCACGTACGGGAGAGCGTACGCATGCGCAGCATGGACCTGTGTGAGGTGCAAATATGGTAGTGTGCATAGAGATATTTTTCTGACTTTGACAGTCCACCCTTTGGCAGTCAACAATAACTGCCACCTTCTAAAACATTTCAAAAAGAGAAAAATATATGTCAGGGGTTAATACATTTACATGGTTGGGTAGGGGAGGAGAGGAGAAGGTAGGAAAAAGGGTATGACCTAGTGAGATAGCAGAAGCATGTGTGTATGAATCCGTGCTTGGGGGTCATGTATCATCGTGCCGTACGTGTTTTAAATCAAGCTTCGAGGTATTGCGAAGTATACATTTGAATTCCTTCTTATCCCGTGGTACGGGTCTGTGGATGGGCTGTCAAACTTTACCGAGCTCTTTTCGGCTTTGGTTGTAACAAAATGGGGGAGCACATTTTAGTTGATGATACATGAATGGGGGAGATATGTGATTGCTGATATCTGTGCCTGTATTCCCTATCGACTATGTGTGTCATTACCTGAGGGTTGTAGAAATGAAGAAAAGACATAATTACGGTAAATGCGGTGGTATTCTATGTCAGGTAAATGTACATTCGTCGATTGAGGTCTTGTTTGGTGTCTGTTGAATGCAGTCTTCTTTGTGCTTTTGCCCATAAGGTGCGAGCAAAAGCTGTCAATGTCCATAGATTTACAAAAGTGTTGGGCTAGCGTAATTTTAAAATTTCTAGGGAAACTGGGGGTCCATGGCATAGTTCATCAAAAATCTGTGTATCAGGTTGTCAAAACTTCTTCTTTAATCCATCTGTTGTCTATATATCGGCTCATCAAATTCCTCGTCCAAGTGGGTCTTTTTACCTTGGAGGAAACGGAAAAACAGGTGAAAGAAACGGACCGTAGAAATCGCATTTTCATCACATCATTGTTTCTACATTTGGGTCATAAATCAAATCCATTGGAATTACAGTTTCCTCACTCCTCAGACTCATTACCCTAGTACGACGATTGCACTTCATTAAAGCCTGACCGCATCTAAATATCAAACCAATTGATATGACAACACCTAAGATACATAGGAGAAACTTCCCAACATCCATTATGACTCCTTGAGCCCAGTCTCCTAAACCAGAGAACCAATTTCGCGGGTTCAACCATGACACCCAACCAGTCAGCTCATTACCTACTGCAGCAAGAGTGAGATTGTGTCTCCTGCGAAATTCCCACTTCAGTTGGAGAATATCGTCCATCTTTTGGTCTATGACCTCGACCGGGTCCTCGGTGCTATTCGTAATATATGTGCAACATTTCACGCCGTATTGTGTTGCCAGTGTGACACAATATCCGCCTGTCACTGCTGTGAGGTAATTAAGAACCATTCTATGCTGTACCAGTTCTGTTTTATAAGCTTGAAGTTCTCTTCCAGTATATCTAAACGTGTCATCATACATTTCAGTGATATTATCTAACAAATTTGCAAGCGCAGATATGTATTTATAATTCAACACTCCTCTGGCGGTGCGAGTGATGTCTAACGCGATTAGAAACTGAATCCCGGTGGATTCATGGATCATGTCAGAGGCCGGATGCTCTGTTCTTTCTATCAGGTGCCGTTTAACTACGTGCTCGTAATGGGTGTGAGTATAAGGAGTTTGGGCAACACGGTGTATGTCTTTCATTTTGTCATGTGATACAGTCATTACTTCAGGCAGTACTTTTCCAATATAACACAATCCTTCAGAGTTTGGGGCAAGCCACTTATACGCCTTTCTCCCGCATATGAAATATGCATCATCGGGGAGAACATATGGGACGGAGTAGGACATAACCATATTACACACCTTCCATGTGAAATCTCCTAACCCTAATTCTTCCATCTGCTTAGTACACGTATCAGGTTGTACGATATGTGCACAGTATCCTGGTGATACCTCTCCAACTCTCGTAATCCTATTTCCTAAGGTATACCTATACCGGAAAGATTTTCCTCTACTGGCTTTGTGGCGTATAAGCTCTGTATCTGTAGGCATTCTATCTGCTCTATGCGAAAAGGTCATGGTTTGATTACTCCATGACACTTCCCAATTTCCCGGCTTTCGGGGATTGGAGATGTTAAAACATAATAGGGACCTATCCACATGGTATTGGTGGAGCTTCAAACTAGGAGGGCTGGAGATATTAAACCTCCTGTCCACCGGTCTCCCACCACTTAACTCAAGTACCTCCCCTAACGTTAAAGGAAATGGTACTAGCCCTGATTTGCTATGACCTTGAGGTACTTGAGAGCATACCCAACAATCTGTTTTATTTAACACACTACCCACTAAGGAGTGATAGTCACTCAATGGATGCCGGTCCATATGGATATTAAAACTGGATTGGCATTTCTTTATGCACCCATCCTCAATGACATTGTTACAGAGCCGACAGATACAGTTTTCTTCAGCTAACAATCCTTCACAATTCCTTCTATGGTCAATGCTATCGGATCGTTTTCTGATACTCGCCTTTACTTGTTGGTTAAGTTGTTCTTGGAAAACTACGCCTCCATCTTTATCATCAGAACCCATTCCAGAACCTCTCTCGACCTCCATGGTACTCTCGCCGGAACAGACTGCTCTGGTCAACATCATGGTCAACAGGAAAATCCGGATCACAGTCTCTTGGGGCAAGTCCATCTTGTAGGAGGAAACGGAGAAGAATGAGAAGGGGGAAAAAAATAATTTGAGGGAGAGGGGATGGGAAGTTGGAGAAAAACAATAAAAGGGAACAGGGGATCGACAACTGCTTTTGGTCTTGTGATTTTCAATGCTCAGGTGCCGCCTCAATCCTCCTGGAACAGACACTCCAGTGATACAACCTCTACCGTCTGTTCCTTATCACGGGACCTCTCTGGATCAGCAACCTTCTTGCAGTGGGACGAATGAACCCAAGTCTCTCTCTCAGCAACCTTCAATGCTGTAGTGCTAGTCAATAAGACCTGGTATGGTCCTTCCCATCTGTCAATAAGGCAACCTGAGCGTAGAAAATTCCGTATCATTACATAATCCCCAGGTTCAATGTCATGACAATTACTATCTGGTAAATCAGGAATCACTAACTTCAGATTATCATTTTGATTCCTTAACTGTTTACTCATGTTAATCAAGTATTTTACAGTCACTTCATTGTTACACTTCAAATCATCCTGAGGGTTAATCATAACATGCGGTTGTCGACCAAACAAGATTTCAAAGGGAGACAGATTAAGAGGGGACCTGGGAGTGGTTCTGATGCTGTACAGTACAATGGGTAAAGCTTCTGGCCATGTCAATCCTGTCTCTGTCATCACTTTACTCAGTTTATTTTTAATAGTGCTGTTCACTCTTTCCACTTTCGCACTCGCCTGTGGACGGTATGGAGTGTGCAGCTTGCTATCAATTCCCATCAATTTACACATTCCTTGAAAGACATCACCTGTAAAATGGGTACCCCTATCACTTTTGATAATTCTAGGGATACCATATCTACATACAAATTCCTGCACAATTTTCTTAGCAGTAAACATAGCGGTATTTGTGGCCGCCGGAAATGCTTCGACCCAATTTGAGAAAACATCTATACAAACAAGTACATATTTCAAATTTCGACAAGGGGGTAATTGAATAAAGTCAATCTGTATTACCTGGAAAGGGCCGCCGGCAGGTGGGATATGAGATGGTTCTCTAGGTATTGCCTTTCCGATGTTCTTTCTCAAACAGGTAAGGCATGACATTGCTCTTTTACTCGCATGAGATGAAAATCCTGGGGCACACCAATATGCTCTTACCAACTTGCACATCCCTTCCTTGCCCAGATGCGTCAGCCCGTGAGCTGCCTCAGCTAAACATGGAAGGTATGCTTTGGGGGCCACTGGTTTACCGTGTCCATCCGTCCAGAGTCCTGAGGACTCCTGGCCATATCCTTTTGCCTTCCAGACTGCCTTTTCCTGTGTGGAACACAAATTTTGCATCTCACACAACTTCTGTGTGTTGATGGTATTAAATACCATCAGTTGTGTGGTGTCTGTCTGTCTGGGGGTAGCAGCTGCTAACTTAGCAGCTTCGTCTGCTCGGCTGTTACCAAGTGATACTGGGTCTTGGCTATATGTGTGTGCATTACATTTGATAACAGCCACTCTGTCGGGTTCCTGTATCGCTGTTAGAAGCCTTTTTATGTGAGCTGCATGCGCTACCGGTGTACCAGCTGCCGTCATGAAATTTCTGAGGCGCCATAGGGCTCCGAAATCATGGACTACCCCGAATGCGTATCTAGAGTCGGTGTAGATATTGGCTGATTTGCCCTTAGCCAATTCACATGCTCTGGTTAGGGCGACCAGTTCAGCAACCTGGGCTGAGTGAGGTGGGCCTAGCGGTTCCGCTTCTATGGTGCCTTGGTCATCTACGACTGCGTATCCAGTACACAAGTCTCCCGAGTCTGACTGTCTATGACAACTACCGTCCGTGTAGAACGTAAGTTCTACATCTTCCAGTGGGTTGTCACTGATGTCAGGCCTTGCGGTAAAATTTTGGGTCAAATATTCCATACAATCATGTGTGTCTTCCTTTGTATTAAATTCTCCTTCCCCACCACTCTCATCCTCCACCCTTTGTGCCTGTCCAGGCACACCTGGGAGATATGTTGCAGGATTTAATGCACTGCATCTCCTTATGGTGATGTTTACGGGGGCCATTAGTGCCAATTCCCATCTTGTAAACCGCGCTGATGAGACGTGCCTGGTTTGGGCAGAATTCAGCAAGGCTGACACTGCATGTGGTGTATGAATTGTGAGGTTGTGACCTAGCACGACATCTTCGCTTTTCGTTACTAGCAATGCTATCGCAGCAACGCTTCGCAAGCATGTGGGGAGGGATCGTGCTACCGTGTCTAGCTGAGCGCTGTAATATGCTACTGGCCTGCTAGCATCACCGTGCTTTTGGGTTAGTACGCCTGCCGCGCAACCAGCACTTTCTGTTCCGTATAGTTCAAAGGGTTTCCCATAGTCTGGCATACCTAATGCTGGTGCCTGCGTTAGGCACTGTTTAAGTCTCTCAAATGGTGTCTCAGACTCGTCTGTATGCGAAATCCGATCAGGTTTGTTTGAGGAGACCATCTCCTGCAAGGGTAACGCTAGAATGGAAAACCCTGGGATCCAGTTACGGCAATACCCACACATTCCTAAAAACGTTCTGATCTGTTGCTGGGTTTGGGGCAGAGTCATGTCTCTAATTGCTTGAATTCTATCAGCGGTCAGGTGTCTCAGTCCTTGTGTTAGACAGTGTCCCAAATATTTTACCTTAGTTTGGCATAATTGCAACTTGTCTTTGGAAACCTTGTGTCCTGTGTCTGAAAGATGAAACAGGAGCTGTTTCGTATCCTTCAGGGATGCTTCCAATGAATCAGAACACAGTAGTAGATCATCCACGTACTGTATTAATACTGATCCACTCACTGGTTGGAAAGACTGTAAACAATCATGCAAAGCCTGGGAAAATATACTTGGACTATCTATGAATCCTTGTGGTAACCGAGTCCATGTGTATTGGACTCCTCTGTATGTAAATGCAAACAAATATTGACTGTCAGGGTGCAGAGGTACCGAAAAGAAAGCGGAGCAGAGGTCAATAACAGTGAAAAATTTCGCAGTGGGAGGGATTTGCATTAGGATGACAGCTGGATTTGGCACTACGGGGAACTGACTCTCAACTATTTTGTTAATCCCCCTTAGATCCTGCACTAGCCGGTAACCCCTCCCCCCACTCTTTTTAACAGGGAAGATGGGACTATTGGCAGTGCTGGACGTTCTTACCAGAATGCCCTGTTGTAGCAAGCGCTCTATTACGGGATACACTCCTAACTCCACCTCTGGCTTCAGAGGGTACTGTGGGATTTTTGGAGCTATCCTACCATCTTTTACTTGTACAACTACCGGAGCTACGTTTGCCATTAATCCAGTGTCCTGTCCATCTTTAGTCCAAAGTGACTCTGGTATCTGAGATGTCATTTCTTCTACTTGGGAGGGAGTCCTATTTGTCATAATGGTATGTGACATTAATTTTGATGGGGAGTCTAACATGTCTCGTACTTCCTGAGCGTGATTCTCAGGTATGTCCAAGAATACACCTTCAGGAGTACAATAAATGACGCACCCCATTTTACACAGTAAGTCTCTTCCCAGGAGATTAGTCGGTGCCGATGCAGCCAGCAAAAAGGAATGCTTGGTATGTAAAGGCCCTACTGTAATCTCGGCTGGTTTGCTAACAGGGTAGTGCTGGACTACTCCCGTTACCCCTATGGCTGGAATTGTCTTACCAGTGGTTCTCATGCCCACTGTCGAATTTATCACTGATTTGGCCGCCCCTGTATCTACAAGAAAGTTTAATGATTTACCAGCTACATTGATTGCAATTTCTGGTTCACTTCCAAGGCTTGCAATCAATTTTACTGGCTGCAGATTACAGGTATGGCCACACCCCTATTGGGTATGGTGACCTCCCTGAATCCCGCTGGCAGCAACTACTTGTGATGGAGTTAATTGGGAGCTACCAGAGGCTTGCCAGTCTCTGTTCGGGGGATATCTTTTTGTTTCCCCTGCATGTGGCTCATAACTCCGTTTCTGCGGACCCTGATCCCAATGTCGTGTGTCGTGTCGTTGTCTAGGGGGTTGATAAGATTTTTGTATATTTCTCGATCTACAGTCTCGTGCAAAGTGTCCCTGTTTGTGACAAGAATAACATGTTACCACATTTGACTTACCCACAGGGTTTGGTGATATTAACACAGGCTGTTTTGTGGTCAAGGCCTGTATACTTACTGCCATTAACTTATCACCTTGTTGTTCCCTGTGTCTGGTGATGTTCCTATCGTGATCAATAGCAGCCTCTCTCAAAGTAGCCACAGACAGACCTCGCCAACATGGTTGTGTGGTCTGTACCCTAGTCTTTAATGATTCTTTTAAACCATCCATCAGTACCGATACTGCTACTTCTCGATGGTTTATGTTTGTTTTAATGTCCTCTATGCCTGTGTATTTTGCCATTTCTAATAATGCCCTGTGAAAATATTCTGCAGCAGTTTCTGACTCTTTCTGTCTAATGGAGAAAATCTTGTTCCACTTAACTACCGCTGGGAAATACTCTTTGAACTGTAAACTTATTCTTTTTACGTTGTCTTTGTTGTACACATCTGTAAGAGGTACATCCTGATCTAATCCACAGTCAGCTAAAAATTGAGTTGCGTCAACATTGGAGGGTAAACATGCTCTCAGCAATATCTGCCAGTCTTTGTTGTTGGGCTCTACCGTGTTACCTAGGTCTCTGATGTATTTTTGGCTGGCAACTAAGTCTTTTCTAGGGTCAGGGAATTCAGACACTATGGTCCTTAATTCCATTCGAGAAAATGGGCTATACATGGCAATGTTCCTAACAGGAGTGACTCCTGAAGTGTCTGTTTTCCCATTTGGAACTACTATTACCTTAACAGGATTAACTCTAACAACCTCATTCTGTGTAGATTCTACAGGCTGTGGTGAAATAGTTTCAGCATAGTGTATGGTGCCGTACTTACCCGTTGATACGACCTCACCTATCCCTCCGCTAGGGGCCTTTGTTACTAATCTCGGGGGTGGAGCTGTGCCTACTGTGGTCTCTGCTATGGTGGCTGCTAGAGAGAGCGCTGAAATTGTTGCCGATTCGTCCTCTTGATCACACTCCTGAGGAAAGTTCAAAACAGGGTACAACTTGCACGGGTTAATACTTGCATTGGTTAATTGGTTAACATTATCTTTAACATTTACACAGTTGCTAAGTGTTTGTTTGTTACACCTTAGTGCGTCATTCTCCGCAACCAATTTCTCTCCCGATATGTATGGTGGCGGTGGGGCCGTGGCTATCAGTTTCCTGATCGAGCCAGATCCCGCTGCCTGAGCCAATCCTCTCTGTATGTCACCCTCCTGTTGCCACAACTGCAAATAATCATAATGCTTGATTCGTCTCTTTGCTGATTTAATGAGACATATCCTTCTCCTTAAATTCGTTAACACTTCTGTGCTGAAGCTACCTACTCTTGGGAATTTCTCCCCGTCATGTACTGTCATTCTCTCCCATTCATCACATAAAGCTTCTGTGTGACTTCCATACTTTTCACACATTACGTACCTTGCCGACCCGACTGGTCGGTTTATGGAATCAACCCGAACCGAGGTTGATCGCCCCCTTCCTGAACAACTGGCCCCCATAATTTGCAGGTGTTACGGACCCTTACAAAAAACCAAGATATTCACGATAGGTTGACGGTAAGGTTTACCGAGCACCTTACTCACTCTGCCCACGCCGACCAATACGACCTGATCACACCGATATGGTGCTGGCGTACTCGACCCAGGGCACCTATTTAACCTTTGTTTACTGGAACATGCGAGGGATATCCGCAGAACACTTACTCTTTCCAGTAAAGGTGAGGTTGTTGGATAATTCCTGAGTGACCAGCGAACTTCCCTTTGTAAAAATAAAAAATTACACAAATCACGTCAGAATGTACAAGTAGCGTTTATGACCTTCGTACACAAATAGTACTGGTCAGGTTTACTAATGCACACAATTACGTGCGGTACAATCGTTCAGCACATAAGCAACTAATCTTATGTACGGAGCGACCAGTGGAATCGAAAATTGCGGCTGCGAATTCCTTCAGCAAGAGCTTGTATGGCCTATATGGGTGTTGCACCAACCCTTTTTTTGGTGTTGTGCCTGTGGACTGTATAGCGGACTTCCTTGTCTGCTGTACCTGAACCTGCTGGTCTGCTATGACCTCCTGGTCTGTTACAGTATGACCTCCTGGTCTGCTATACTCTAATGCTCAAATTTTATGTTTAACCAAGGATGCCTTCCTAGCCACCGTGCATGTCACTTACACGTATGTACCTCACGAGAACTCGATGATTTCTTTTGGTTCAACCTCAAAATTGTATGTAAAAACACTCACTCACCACATGTACACTTTTGTTTCTATTTCTATTTCTGCGCAGAAATTTCTCTTTAGACCAGATGTGTTACAAATTAGGAGAAGGATCTGTTAATTTAAATTTCGAATGTTAAAATAAATTTTCGCTATTTATCGCCTGTTGCGTTATTTATCGCGTGTTGTTTGAGTTACGTGGGCGTACCCAGACGCTCCGTTGCGTAATTTACGCTGCGTGCGTCGGCCTTTGCGTACGCGAGTCTCCCTTTGTTAGAGACACGTGTACACCAGTCTTTGTCTACCGTAACACAACTAACACGTTTTATCAATGTAGATGATCCTTGATCATCTACCAAGCACCACACCAATCTCTCTTTATACCTTTAGGTAGAGTTGCGTGTGCGCTTTACACTTTATCCCTTTACTTTTACACTTTAACTATGAAATAGCGACAAATCTCTCTTAGTACGTTTATCAATTATACAATGGCAAACAGGAGAGTGATATATGAAAATACACGAATGAAAAGAAATACAGATATGCGTGCGTGTGTACGCAAGACAGAAATAAACAGTTTTAAAAAGACACTATCGTTTTGTTCTTACCTCCGGTCCCGGATTCCTTCAGCACCCTTTACTAAGTGAAGCAGATGCTTATCCAAACAGCACTACGAGGAATATGATCTCCCGCCCTTTGCTGCTGGATAATGTCTGCTGAAATTACCTAGTGCAGATATGTGAAGGACGGACGAGCCCCCAATTGATAAAGCTGAATATTTATCTTATATAATACCCTTTATGAGGTCTAAGAACACTGTACGCTATTTACGTATGGAGTACCGTAAGGGTACGCACGTTGCGTAGCAATCGCTTAGCCGTAGTCGAGACGCTCAAGCGTCACGTTCGCTCACGGCCAAGAGATCACGGGCAGGCACGCTATTGGCTGCTGACTAACGTAATGATTCGCTATAGCGTAGCGGACGCTCGGGACCACGAGGAGATCACCAGCGGCGCTGAACGCTAACAATGTTAAACCTTTGTATCTAAACCATAAACAGTATATTATGCAGTAAAACCTTAGTGTATAAATAGGGTGTAGATGCAACCTCGTATAACCTTATTAACTCAAAAGCTGTTTGAGCGCCACCGACACTCTGAGAATACTAAACACTATAAGAAATACACAGATATCTGGGCTTAGGGTCCAACGCCTAATAAATATATATTATAAATGATATACTTGCAAAAGAATTAACACAATACAAGTCATACACTACAATATAACATAGACTACCTAACCAGATAACTACACAGGAAATACAATACAATACAATTACGTTTTAAGGGAAAAATAAGAGAGAAAGAGGAGAAGAGAGAGAGAGAGAGAAATTGGCCCACAATAACAAGAAGATCAATATGGTTGCGGAGAAACACTTACGCACAAAGGAAACGATCGCATGCGCCTCTGGACATCCAGCTCCCGATTTTCAGCAATGATAACCGTTGAAGAGTGAGAGCTGGATGTGATCGGCTTGTCTATTTATGCCCCACACACAATACAATTCAATGGTCCCTACAATCTCATTGTTCATTGGACACAGGAATTCCTCCTCGCATTATAACAAAAGGTCATAGGTTGATTCATACAGGTGGGCCGTGACTATTTCCAACAGCTCAGGTGGGAGGGAAACTGGGTTTCCCGCCGCATGGATAAGTAAGTGCAAATACAGTAAATGTTCATAAACTTCTTATGTCCATAACTATTCGCACGAGCGATTAATCTGCTTCAAACCAACACCGGAATATTGCTAATTAAATACCCTTCCGATGGGTACTAAACACCACTGTATTACTCCTGTCTGACCCTTCGTATCAAACAAAGAGGGATTTCTCTGTTCATGAACATTCTATATTAACCAAACTTTCAGAATCTATCAAAGGGACCATGATCTACAAAATACATTATATAGTGGAAATATGTAATGATTGAGTCGCATGCTACGATCACATAAACTCTACCGTAAATACGCATACCGTGCGCCTGCGGGTGCCCGCGACTGTGAGTATGCGCACGTACGGGAGAGCGTACGCATGCGCAGCACGGACCTGTGTGAGGTGCAAATATGGTAGTGTGCATAGAGATATTTTTCTGACTTTGACAAAACATATGCACAGGCAGAGGGGAATAGATGGGTGGAGTGAAGGTGTACCCAGCAAGTACGGAAGAGGTGCACCTCTTTTTCTAGAGCGCATATTAGAAATTGGATTTTCTTCTGTAGTGTTCTTTGCTGTGCCCACAGCCTGACACAATTCTTTCTTCTTAACTTTGGAGTACTTATCGGTCCTCCTTTTGAAGAATGCATTGAATATCCTGGCTGTCGCATACCGGCGCCGGGATCCCAACTGACGGGATACCGACACCTATTCTCCCACTAGGGGTGTCCACGACACCCCTCAAGGGAGAATAAATAGCGTGGTGCACGTAGCACGCCACCGTGCCTGCAGCGTGGTGAGCGTAGGGAGCCCACAAGGGGCTCTTGTGCGCTCACCCCAGCTGCCGGCATTCCGGCGCCCTGCATCCCGCGGCCGGCATTCTGACTGCCCGGATGACGGGCGCCGGTATAATGATACCAACTCCTGCTTTTATGCTTTTATTTGTCCCTCTGGCTACAATGTATTTAGTGCAGTTGAAGCAGTAGTTGATCTTTGTAGGCATGCATGATATTCTGCTGTAAGTTTAATTTTTATTGTGGCTTAAAAGGTGATGCAGTATTTATGGAATATACTGTAAGTACGCCCTATTCACTTGAAGTCCAATTAACCAAGTTAATGTAGAAGGGGCTTGGCGTGGCGTTTAACTGATCCTTAGCCATTCATTTTGCTGTTGTGCCACAGATTTAAAAAAATCACATGCTATGCTCCATTTGATAGCAGATAACTGGCACAAGCAGTTCTAGGGCCAAATTTAGAGATGTACGTAAATCCGATGTTTACATACATCTCTGATGTTTATAGCTCTGCGCATGCACAGATCTGATACGTCAATGTTGCTCGCAGTGCCCCAAATGACGCAATGTGATTGACATGCTGCTGGAGTTTGGGGGTGGAGATAGGAAGCATCTCAGAAAATGGGGGTGTCGGCCCCATATTCTGGGATGCTGAAGCCAGTATTTGCGTCCTTCGATGCAACTTCACTGACCCTGGAAGCATGAATTTCGCAGCCAACTTGAGGGTAACAAAGAAGACCTACAGATGGGTCCACGGTTATCTTGGCTAGTTTGCTGCGCCTAGGCACAACATGGTTTATTAACATAAACCCTTCATCTATTGTTCTCAGCTGCAATACAATACAAAGAACAATCCAGCAGGTCATTAAGTCATTACAGCAGGGCAGGCCCGGCGCATACCGCTCAGCAAAGGGATGCAGTGCAGGTAGGCGCCAGGGGGGAGAGGCGCTCTACCCGCTCTGCATTCCTGTGCTGAGTTCCCCTGCCCTGCTGATGCCGGCTGCTGCGCCTGTCAAACTCTATGACAGGCAGCGGCGCCGGCATCATGAAGCTTCCTCTCCCCCTACCATCCTCCCCTGTCACATACTCACAGTGCACCAGTCACAGTGTGCTGTACGGATCTAAAAGGGGGTGGAGCTTCGTGGGAATAAGGGGCGGAGCTACACTGGGCCAAATTGCACCCTGCATCACAGGAGGACGAGTTTCCAGACTTTTTCATGTAAGTGGCTGGAAAGAGAGAGAGAGAGAGAGAGAGAGAGTGTGTGTGTGTGTACAGTGGGGGTCATTCCGATCCGATCGAACGCTGCACTTCTTCGCAGCCGTGCGATCGGGTCGGAACTGCGCATGCGCGGGCTAAGAAAACTGTTGCAGCGGCGACCGCAAGAAGATTGACAGGAGGAAGGCGTTCCAGGGCGTCAACTGACCATTTTCTGGGAGTGGCGTGTCCAGGCGTTTGGAGGGCGGATGTCTGATGTCAATTTCCGGGACCTGCATCGCTGGATCGATCGCACAGGGTAAGTCACTATTACCCTAGTCTAGTTCTACACAAAATTTTTTGGCATAGCAGGGCTGAACAAGCGTTCGCTGCCTTGCTATTACAAAAAGCCCTCCCCTATAGGCAGTGTCAAGTTGATCGCACGGGCAGCAAAAAGTTGCTACGTGCGATCAACTCGGAATGACCCCCAGTATGTACATGTGTGTGTATGTATATGTGTATGTGGTGTATGTGTGACTGTGCAGCATAATGTGTGTAAGCGTTACTGCTTCAGGGGGCGTTGCGTCTTGTATAAGCGTTAATGGTACAGGGGGCGTTATGTGTGCAGGTGTCACTGGTACAGGGGGCATTCATGTGTAAGCGTCACTGGTACATGGGGCATTGCGTTTGTAAGCGTCGTTGGTACAGGGGGCATTACATGTGCAAGCGTCACTGCTACAGGGTGCGTTACATGTGTAAGCGTCAACGCTACAGGGTGCGTTACGTGTGTAAGCGTCACTGGTACAGGGGTCGTTGCGTGTGTAAGCGTTACTGGTACAGGGGGCGTTACATGTGCAAGCGTCACTGGTACTGGGGGCGTTACATGTGCAAGCGTCACTGCTACAGGGTGCGTTACATGTGTAAGCATCACTACTGCAGGGGGCGTTACGTGTGTAAGTCCCACTACTACAGGGAGCATTGTGTGTATAAGCATTATGTGCGCTGTCCCTTTGTAAAGTACGGGAGGGCGCAAATTTATAGTTTGCAAGGAACACCCTAGCACCGGCCCTGCAGCAGGGGATTAAGTCCGACTGCCCAGTCTCATTTAATCCTATTAAAGGTCAAGATAAACATGGACCCATCTGTATGTTCACTCAGATTTGGCCTGATTCAGAGTAGTACACAAACCTTATGGTTTGCGTGTTACTCTGATGTCAGAAGATCAGCACATGAGCAGAATCTGTACTGTGCATGCGCCGGTCTTCTACTGCGAGATCCAGTGGCGTAAGTTTGTCCCAGTTGCCCGGAGGCAAGAAAAATATTGGTGTCCCCCCTATATATCATCCGTGAGCCAATAAGATGCCGTTTTGAGATCCGAATAAAACCGAACCCGCTCATCTTTAATTCTAACTATATGAAGCTAATACAAAACCGTTGCAACTAGGCAGATCTATGTAGGGGTCCAGCCACACACTACATAGATCTGCTCAGTCACTCACAATGCTGATGATTTCTCTGACAATTAATTTGCAAGTGTCATATCCAGGATTAGAACCCACAACTTATTACACTGGAAGCATGCACCTTACTGATGGAGATATTTGCTCTTGCATAGGAAGTATGAGAATTCTAACTATATCAAGAGAAATAATTTCATATAGTTAGAAGTCTCATGTTTCCTTTATAGGAGCAAATAGCTTCATCAGTAAGGTGTCTGCTTCCAGTGTATCTATAATAAAGAGGGTGTGATTTGTAAGGTGTAGTGACTAGTGGGGAAGTCGGCTACGGAAGAGATACCGGCTGCTGTCAATTAACTTAATTGATTAATGTCGCTGAACACACGGAACAGGAGGAGAGGTGCCCCCCTTCAAAGCAGGAGCCCGGCGGCAGGTGACTCCGTTGCCTCCCAGAGTTCTGCCTCTGGTGAGATCTTTCACAGTTCCCGAAAGCCACAGCCTAATTGACAGGTTGCATCCATTTGATATCAGGCCAGGGGCGGGAATGAAAAGCAATATAAATATATCTGATGCTTTTTGAGCTGTGCATACACAGGAGCCATATTGCACATGTGCAGATCAGATCCTGCAATGTAGCATGCATTTCCCCAAAAGACACGGAATGATTGACATGCTGCTGGCATTCGTGGTAGCGACCAAGGCTGCTGAGAGGGGGGGCGCAGGAACTAATTACCCAATCAGGGGCCCAAGCCTCTGCTGTGTGTTGGGCAGCAGTGGGGTTAGGGAGCCGCAGCAGCAGTCTCCTCTGCCTGTACAAGGGGGGAAAGAGTGATTGTTCAGCACCGTGGTGCAACAAATATTTTTTTTCCTATTCTTCAAAAGGGGAGTGGCCACGCCTACCATGGATAGGCCACACCCTGAAAAGTACCCAGGCCCAGCCCAGGTCTCTGCTGCCCTGACGGTGACGGGCAGTGTTCCATAAAATGGGGGCGCATCGGCCCCATTTTCTGGCCCTGCCAAAAGCAGTGGCTGCATTCTTGGACATAGCTTCGCTGGCTCCAGACATCCTGTGTAACCTCAGGGCTACTCAGATGTCCGATGTTCATGCAGTTGATCCGATGCTGGGTCTTCAGACGCAGACAGCAGAACAGAGAAGCCAGTAGTGGGCTTCTTTTTACTTAATTCGCCTCCTGTTGTTTTTTGCATAATATTGCAGAGTCGCTGCTAACAAAGACAAAGCGTTTGTGCATTAGCATCAACCTTTGAAACAGCCCGTCTTTATCTATCTAGAAAAAGTATTATGAACTTACTTCTAACTGCAAGGCTGCATCCGAGTCCTCATAAATACGTCTGGCAACACCTGAGTTTTCCAAGGCCAACTTCTCTAGAAAAGCATAATCAACTCCATAGCCGAAACCAAGCGAGTACAGGGTATATTTCCCACGAATTGCATTCTTTACATTCTCCTGGATTCTTGCAGGGTTAGATTCACCTTTGAAGAAAAAAAATCTTAGTAATAATAAATATAAATATATTTTAGCACTGTTATATTAGTATGAAGGATAAAGTTTTAGACTACATGTCGCACTGTCCAACAATGCACAACTTAGCCAATAATATGCATTAGATATCGCCCAGGGGGCACAAATACAAATTAAAATACAAACAGAGCAGGGGTGTAGCCAGAACATTATAGGCCCCATAGCAACATTTTGGAGGAACCCTAGCACCAATGCTTCTAGAAGAAACCGCTCCCTGCAGCAGTTCTATGCCCCATAATAGTGCTCTAGTTATGCTCCTTAGTAGTGTCATAGTTAATGTTATGTCCCACAGTAGTGTTTGAATTATTGTTATGCCCCACACTAGTGTCCTAGTTAAAGTTATGCTGCACAGTAATGCCCTAGTTCATGTTATGCCCCATAGTAGTGTCCTAATATTATACCCCATAGTAGTGTCCTAGTTAATGTTATGCCCCTTAATAGTGTCCTAGGTAGTATTAAGCCAGGTGAAGTGATAAATTGGACGGTGATAAAGCACCAGCCAGTCATCTCCTAACTGTCATTTTTCAAACCTAACTGTCATTTTTCAAACCCAGCCTGTAACATGTAAGTTAGGAGCTGACTGGCTGGTGCGTTATTACCTTCCACTTTATCACTTCACCAGGCTTAATACATCTGCCCCATTATCCCCTATAGTAGTTCCATAGTTAAGGGGGGTACTCACTGAGAGATCCATGCTTAAAATCTAAGCAATCTGACTAGATTGCTTAGATTTTAAGCACAGATCACTCGTGTTTAGCCCCCTCAGTGATAGCGATGCGCGGCCCCGCACATCGCTATCGCCGGTGCTAGATTGAGCCTGCATGCAGGCCAATGTAGCACGTGAAATGAGCGGGGTGAAATGAGCGGCTCCCCGTCCTCCCCCGCATCGCTCAGCACACATCGCGCTGTGCTGAGCGGCGGGAGAGTGTTATGAACCACAAGCAGTGGTTCATTCCTGTTCATGTATTTTATGTTATAGTTCTCTTGCAGGCCAGGATTTCCATTTGCTCTGGTTTAGAAGACTCTTGTTTGCTGCCTGTGGTGAGTCTGTGTAATTGCAGCCTGTTTCCATGTGTTTAGCCTCACCTGTCTGTTAATTGCACCTGTCAGTTGTGCAGCAGGGCAGCTGCACAACATAATTAATTAGGTTCTCTGCAGCTATTGGAGGGCTGCCTGTTATATTCTGTCTCAGTGCATTACACAGACGCCGGTGATAGTTTCTGTCTAGCTGCTTCCAGTGTCTGATCCAGTGTCTGATCCAGTGTCTGATCCAGTGTCTGATCCAGTGTCTGATCCAGTGTCTGATCCAGTGTCTGATCCAGTGTCTTGCCTTGAAGCGTTCCTGTCCTGAAGTCCAGTGGCTTTGTCTGTTCCTGAATCCGTATCCTGTTCCTTGGTGTCCACTGCTCAGTCGTTGGAACTCTGCCTGTCCTCCGGTCCTGAGAGCCTGTGTCAGCTACATTGGGGGTTCCTGTCCGTTTGCCAGTATTTGTACCGGTTTCGTGAGTAGCGGCTTTGCCGCGTCCGTCTGCCAAGGCTGCTGTATTCTTTAGTTATACTAGTTACTGGTGTTTTGCAGAGGGTTCTGCATATGCTGTCACCGCCGGTACACAACAGTATTGTGTCGGCGTGTGGACAGCATTTCCTTTGTTGTTGTTTATCCTGGCGGCTGTGCCACATACGTTTAGTTTTAGGTCTCTTTGTAGCCCCTAGCTCTCAGTTTGGTTTAGTTAGAGGTCCCCTTGTTATCATCCCGTCTCGGTTTACGCCTTGTCTCACATTAAGACCTGGGGGCATCGGAGTTGGGCAGACCTAATCCGCCCTTCAAACGCGGCTGCCGTAGGCCCAAGAAACCATAGTCACGCAGGCATAAACTGACCAGCGGATGAAACAACGGAGGTAGGCTGCTAGGGGCTATTACTACACCTTGCCTTTATTTATTTCTGGAGCTTTGGACTCAGTATGCAACACCTCTTTCGTTCTGAGCACCAAGAACGTAACAGAGAGATGTGTGCTGAGCGGTTCACTCAGCACACATCTCTCCCGTGTATAGGGTCCTTTAATGTTATGCCACATAGTAGTGCCCTAGTTAATGCATACCTTCCCTCATGACCCATTCTAGGAGGGACAAAATTCTCTGTTCCTGGACGTCCCCCTTAATGTATGATTGCCATCACCTGTGTTTAACTAGTTATTTGATAAGAAAGGTGTTTCACCATTGGGGATCACAATCATAAATTAAGAGGGACATAAGAATTTTGTCCTTCCTAGAATAGGTCATGTTGGGAGATCTGTTAATGTTATGCCCAACAGTAGTATCCTAATTAATATGCCCTATAGTAGTGCCCTAGTTTGTCATGCCCATTATAGTACCCTAGGTAATGTTATTCCCCACAGTAGTACTCTTGTTAATGTTATGCCCCATAGTAGTGTCCGGTTAAATGTTGTGCTCCATAATAATGCTCTAGTTAATATTATGCACAATGGGGGTAATTCCAAGTTGATCGCAGCAGGAAATTTTTTAGCAGTTGGGCAAAACCATGTGCACTGCAGGGGGGCAGATATAACATGTGCAGAGATAGATTTGGGTGGGGTGTGTTCAATCTGCAATCTAATTTGCAGTGTAAAAATAAAGCAGCCAGTATTTACCCTGCGTAGAAATAAAATAACCCACCCAAATCTAACTCTTTCTGCACATGTTATATCTGCCTCCCCTGCAGTGCACATGGTTTTGCCCAATTGCTAACAAAAATCCTGCTGCGATCAACCTGGAATTACCCCCAATGATAGGGGCTCTAGTTAATGTTATGCCCCATAGGATTGCCTATTTTTTTGCCTTTAATTTTTCATTTTACAGAATTTTCAATTGAGACGCTTCAAGTGCTCAGTCTTATTTGGCAATTGGCTTTCGAATTTTACATGAAAGCACACATATGCAGGGATTCAATATGATATCCGGGCTGTTGAGATCCCGTCGGTCAGGAGACCGACGCCGGGATCCCCACAGCCAGAATACCAGCGGTGAGCGCAGAGTGGCTGCTCACCAATCTTTGGGCCTGGTGACGACCGGAGGTTATATTCCCCCTCGGGTGGTGGCGTGGACCACCACCCAAGTGGGGTTTCCGGGCAGCAGTCGGAATTCTGACCGTCGGGATTCTGGTGTTGATTATCCTAACCGCTGGGATCCCAGCAGCCGGCAACTTCAATGCCTCCCATCTGCAGGGCCTTCAGGGATGAGAAAAATGCAGCTTACAGTGAGTATAAAGACAGGGAGAACCAGCCAGCTCTTACCTTCTTAATGTAGGTAATTTGGCTTTGTGTGGAGACCATTTTAATTTTAGCACCATATCACTTTCTGGGACCATCCTAATCAAGGGGGTCATTCCCAGTTGTTCGCTCGTTATTTTTCTCTCGCAACAGAGCGATTAGTCGCTAATGCGCATGCGCAATGTCCGCAGTGCGACTGCGCCAAGTAAATTTGCTATGCAGTTAGGTATTTTACTCATGGCATTACGAGGTTTTTTTCTTCGTTCTGGTGATCGTAATGTGATTGACAGGAAGTGGGTGTTTCTGGGCGGAAACTCCGTTTTATGGGTGTGTGCGAAAAAACGCTACCGTTTCTGGGAAAAACGCGGGAGTGGCTGGAGAAACGGAGGAGTGTCTGGGCGAACGCTGGGTGTGTTTGTGACGTCAAACCAGGAACGACAAGCACTGAACTGATCGCTGATGCCGAGTAAGTCTGGAGCTACTCAGAAACTGCTAAGAAGTGTCTATTCGCAATTATGCTAATCTTTCGTTCGCAATTTTGATATGCTTAGATTCACTCCCAGTAGGCGGCGGCTTAGCGTGTGCAAAGCTGCTAAAAGCAGCTTGCGAGCGAACAACTCGGAATGACCCCCCAAGCTAGGTGCTTGATCCCCACCCCCAGCTCACTTAACAAACCCTGTAATCAAGGATGCTGCTCTGTGATAGTGCCAGGCTCACTAATTAGAACATCTGTGCTTGTGGGCAGTGGCATAACTACTGAGGATGCAGGGTGATGCTAGAGCTGCTATGGGGCTCTGGCTGCATCCAGGGCCCACTGCTCCCGCTGCAACCTGCAACTTTTTTACCTCTGAGGCCCGCCGCTCCCCCTTCTTCACCGCAGGGCAGAACGGCCGTGGGGGATGTAGTGTGGTGGAAAGGTGGCCCATACAATGGCAAACGTTGTCCTAGCCTGTCCCGCCCGCTCTGTCCTGCCCCCTACCTGGTCGTCAGCAGGGAGTGCAGTGATGCAATTTGTGGGTATTTAGGGAGTGGGGCCTTATGCTGTGAAGTGCTCGCCCCCATCATAGGCCTGTGCAGTAATCAGGTAATGTCTCTCCTGCTCACTTAACCCTCCATCTCCCCCCTCTTTCTCTCCAGCTCATTCCCACTCCCTCTCTCCCAATCTCTCTCTTCCCTACTCTCTCCCCCCTCTCTCTCTCCTGCTCACTCCCACTCCCTCTCTCCCCATCTCTCTCCTGCTCCCGCCCCTTCCCTCCCACCCACCCTTGCTCATTCTCTCTCTCTCTCTCTCTCTCTCTCTCCCCCCTCTTTCTCTCCTGCTCACTCCCCTTCCCTCTCTCTTCTCTCCTGCTCACTCCCCTTCCCTCTCTCTTCTCTCTCTCCTGCTTACATCCTCACCCCTCAATCTCTCCTGCTCACTCCCCCTCCCTCTGTCCCTCTCTCTCTCTCCTGCTCACTCCCTCTCTCTCTCCTAGGGATGGCCATCGACCATTGATGATTCATAATCATCGATGGTTTATGACCGATGTCAAATACTTTTGCCATTGAGGAGAGAGAACCAGATGGTTCCTCCCCATCAATGGCACAGCATAAACAAATATTTCGTTTATATATTTTTTTTTACCCCCAACACCCACAAAGCCCCACCCTCAGGCTGTGATTGTCTTGTGGGCCATTCACTGAAAGAACAGGGATGACCATTGGTGGGTGAAACCATCGATGGTCTCTCATGGAATAGTTGGTTACCATTGATAGCCTCTTACAATATCACCATCGATAGTGTGCACACCGATGGCCATCCCTACTTTCTCATGCTGACTCTCCCTCCCTCTATTCTCTCTCTCCTGGTCACCTCTCTCTCTCTCTCTCTTTCCTGCTCACTCCCCCTCCCTCTTTCCCCTCTCTCCTGCTCACCCCCACCCCTCTCCCTCCCTCTTTCCCCTCTCTCCTGCTCACCCCCACCCCTCTCCCTCCCTCTTTCCCCTCTCTCTCCTGCTCACCCCCACCCCTCTCCCTCCCTCTCTCTCTCCTGCTCCCTCCTCTTCCCTCTTCCCCTCTCTCCTGCTCACCTCCTCTCTCTCCTGCTCACTCTCCATCCCTCTCTCCACCTTTCTCTCTCCTGCTCACACCCCCTCCCTCTCTTCACCTCAATCCTGCTCACTCCCCCCTCTCCCTCCTCTCTCTCTCTCTCTCTCTCTCTCTTTCTCTCTGCCTGACACCACTTCTCTCCCTGAGACTATCTCACTATCTTGTTCCCCACCCTCTTTCTCCCTAACTCACTCTCTCTCACTCCCTCTTGCTCCCCTCCCTCTCTCTCTTGCTCCCCCTTTTCTTTCTCTCCCCCTGACACCGTCGCTCTCTACTTGACACTGTCTCTCCTCCTGACACTGTATTTTTCTCTTGCACGCACTATTTCTCCCTCTCTGACACTCTCTCCCTGATACTGTAATTTCATCTCTCTCTCACACTGTATCTCACTCTCTCTCCCTGACACTGTTTCTGTCTCACTGACACCCTCTATGCCTGACATCCCCCTCTCTCTCACTCATTCTCTCTCCTTGACACTCTTTAACTCTTCCTCTCTGTCTCTCACTCTCTCATTCCCCTCTCTTTCTCTTTCCCTCCTCCCTGACACTCTCTCTCTCACTCCTGCTCGCTCCCCACCCTCTGTCTTTTACTCTTCCCACCTCTCTCTCTCTCTGATGCTCTGTCTCTCCCCTCTCATCCCTTTGTCTTTCTCCCTGACAACCTCTCGCTCTCTCTCTCTCTCTCTTTCTCTATTTTTCCATGAAACCTTCCTCTTTCTCATTCCTCTATCTTTCTCCCCCTGACACCCTCTTTGTCTCTCTCTGACTCACCTTGCACTCTTTCTCTTGTTCTCCTAAGCGGCATTGTAGTGACAAGGGGAGGGGGCCCCCCTTTCAAGATTTTGCTATGGGGCCCACACAGTTCTAGGTACGCCCTTGCTTGTGAGGGTCAAACGGGAATGTGGGAGATGGATCATATCAGTGTGGGGCAGAGACAGATACCTCCACCTATATGAGAGTGGTGTTTTCAGACCAGGCAACAGGTTGGACTCGGTTGCATAGCAGCTAATTTGGTACACAACTACTGTATGTGACCTGGGTCCAGGGGCTCCCTAAACCTTTGGGCCCCATAGTAATGGTACCCCTTGCACCTTCTATAGCTATGCTAATGAAACAGAGGTATTCATGAAAATGGCTAACCACCCAGTAGGGTGATGACACTGCCTGCACTAGGGTGGTACAGACAACTAAGCAGTCATTGATGGTGAGCACACTAAACTTAAACTATTGCATCCAGACTTATGCAATGATTTTATTCCTTAAATAATTATGGGCATGAGTCGCATGTTCATGTTGGATGCAGTGGAGACATTTTTCTTCTTCTATGCATGCATTCAACTCGCACCGCGTGTGCGCAGAGAGTTAAAGTTGCAATTGAGGCGCACAGGAGATGCATGCTCTCAGAAATGTCTTGAAAATGTACTGGATTAACGGGCACATGAAGGTGGTCCTTCTTATGTGTGCATTATGGGAGTGCTGCGGAAGTGACGCTAAAATTGGGTGCATACAGATATGTTCAACCGCTCATGTAGGAGGCCATACTCGGACGGAGAAAATGCATGCCATAGGGCAGAAACAAGGTTTGGTGGTGTGACTAATCGGTAATTCAGCACCTACGGATGGAGACAGAGGGTGTCCCAGTCCCTGCACATTCGGATGCACAGATGAACACCAGGGAAGGGCTTAGCAATGGCAATTGCATAAAGTCACAGAGTGCCACTGGCAAACGATGCAGACACGGCCTGACTCAGAATCAGCTCCTATGTCCCAATATGTGCCATTTCTCACCACTGCTTTTTGCTAAGCATACGCTTTCTGTGGATTGCTACTCCCCATGGTTGTCAGTGATTTAATACCCTTCCTGCGCAGTAAGTGGTGGTGCACAGCTATAAACAGCAAGTTTATAAAGCATTCTTTAACTTAACCTTTGTGAGAGGACACCTAGGGGGTTATTCAGTGCTATCACAATGTATTCGCATCCCGACAGAATGCGATTGCACAGTGACTGACAGCTGGCAGGCGTTCGGATGCCTCAACGTGGCATTGGCTGGAAGTGGTGAGGGAAACTTAGGCATGTCATGGCTGTTTCCGGCCAGTCGGGTGATGTCGCCTGCAAATCCTGCTTCAGTAAAGATGGCGCCGGTGCGCCTGCATACATAGTCTGGCTGTGTATGTAGGGTGTGGGTAGGGGCTACCGGTATTTCCCGATTTCTGCTATGCAGTTGCATTTGAAATGCGATCGCAACGCAGGGCGGCTCTACACATGCTGGGCGGCCTTGCCCTGTGCTGGGTGGCTCCAGCATCCCGTCTGTTAGTATGCCGGCAGCAGGGCAAGCGCTCGAAATCCACTTGAGGGCTCGCTACGCTTGCCACTTTGCGGGCTTGGTGGCTCGCCACAGGTTCTATTCCCACTCTACGGGTGTCGTGCACCAGCCCCTGTGAGCCGGGAATCCGGCTGGCGGCACTGTCAGTGGTCGGGATTCCAGCGCCAGTATCCTGACCGCCGGGACACCGACTGCCGGCAATGTAACTGCATCCCCTGCTGTCCATATCACTAAGAGACGTATCCATAAAGCTAAGAAGAATTGGTAAAAATAAAGATTAAACACTGTTCAGAAATTTGAAATTAATCAAAATAGAAGGAATATTACAGTATTCTACATACCTGCGTTGGCTTCACCATCAGTCAGCAGGATAATTAGGGAAATACTTCTCTCGGGAACCTCTTTAGATTCATGAGCTTTATTCAGCAGCTGGACAGCCTTCATTAGGGGATCATTGATGTTTGTGACTAGAATAAAACAACATGTTTCAATAATTAAAAATAGGATTTTAATACCTACCGGTAAATCCTTTTCTCTTAGTCTGTAGAGGATGATGGGGATGCTTCAAGAACCATGGGGTATAGACGGGATCCGCAGGAGACATGGGCACTTTAAGACTTTGAATGGGTGTGAACTGGCTCCTCCCCCTATGCCCCTCCTCCAGACTCCAGTTATAGGAACTGTGCCCAGGGAGACGGACATTTCGAGGAAAAGGATTTATTTAATTATTTTAAACTAAGGTGAGATACATACCAGCTCACACCCCTAACACGCCGTACAACATGGCATTCAACAACGACGCATGCAACGGCATGATCAACATCAGTCAAAAACTGACTGAACTCAACACAACATGTGTGTAACTACAACCGATAACTGCAGATACAGCCCGCACTGGGATGGGCGCCCAGCATCCTCTACGGACTAAGAGAAAAGGCTTTACCGGTAGGTATTAAAATCCTATTTTCTCATACGTCCTAGAGGATGCTGGGGATGCTTCAAGAACCATGGGGTTTATACCAAAGCTCTAGAACGGGCGGGAGAGTGCGGATGACTCTGCAGCACCGATTGACCAAACAAGAGGTCCTCCTCAGCCAGGGTATCAAACTTGTAAAACTTCGCAAAGGTGTTTGATCCCGACCAAGTAGCAGCTTTCACCGATTTCGGTAACGGCAAGCCTGCCGTAGAATGAGCCTGCTGAATCATATTACAGATCCAGCGTGCAATAGTCTGCTTAGAAGCAGGAGCCCCAATCTTATTGGGAGCCCACAGGACAAACAGAGACTCTGTTTTCCTAATCTGCGCCGTTCTGGCGACATAGACCTTCAAAGCTCTAACCACATCGAGAGACTTTGACTCCGCCAGGGCGTCAGTAGCCACTGGCACCACAATTGGCTGGTTAACATGAAATGATGAAACAACTTTTGGCAGAAATTGCTGACGAGTTCTCAATTCCGCTCTATCAGCATGGAAAATAAAGTAGGGGCTCTTGTGAGACAAAGCCGCCAACTCAGACACTCTCCTTGCAGATGCCAAGGCCAACAACATGACCACTTTCCAAGTAAGGAATTTTAACTCAACCTTGCGCAAAGGTTCAAACCAATGTGACTGCAAGAATTGCAACACCACATTAAGGTCCCATGGTGCCACTGGGGGCACAAAGGGGGTCATTCCGAGTTGTTCGCTCGCAAGCTGCTTTTAGCAGCTTTGCACACGCTAAGCCGCCGCCTACTGGGAGTGAATCTTAGCTTATCAAAATTGCGAACGAAAGATTAGCAGAATTGCAAATAGACACTTCTTAGCAGTTTCTGAGTAGCTCCACACATACTCGGCATCTGCGATCAGTTCAGTCAGTTTCGTTCCTGGTTTGACGTCACAAACACACCCAGCGTTCGCCCAGACACTCCTCCATTTCTCCAGCCACTCCCGCGTTTTTCCCAGAAACGGTAGCGTTTTTTCGCACACACCCATAAAACGGCCAGTTTCCGCCCAGAAACACCCACTTCCTGTCAATCACATTACGATCACCAGAACGAAGAAAAAACCTTGTAATGCCGTGAGTAAAATACCTAACTGCATAGCAAATTTACTTGGCGCAGTCGCACTGCGGACATTGCGCATGCGCATTAGCGACTAATCGCTCCGTTGCGACAAAAAAATAACGAGCGAACAACTCGGAATGACCCCCAAAGGGAGGTTGGATGTGCAGCATGCCTTTCACGAAGGTCTGAACCTCCGGAAGAGAGGCCAACTCCGTTTGAAAAAGGATCGACAAGGCCGAAATCTGTACTTTAATAGAGCCTAACTTTAGGCCCGCAGCCACACCTGCTTGTAGGAAATGGAGCAAACGCCCCAGGTGAAATTCTTCCGTAGGAGCCTTCTTGGATTCACACCAAGAGACATATTTTCTCCAAATACGGTGGTAATGCTTTGCCATTACTACTTTTCTAGCCTGAAGAAGTGTAGGAATGACTTCACTGGGCATACCCTTTCGGGCCAGGATTTGGCGTTCAACTTCCACGCCGTCAAACGCAGCAGCTGTAAGTCCTGATACACGCACGGCCCCTGTCGTAACAGGTCCTCCCGAAGAGGAAGAGGTTAGGGATCTTCTATGAGCAACTCCTGAAGATCTGGATACCAGGCCCTTCTTGGCCAATCCGGAACAATGAGGATCGCCTGAACCCTTGTTCTTCTTATAATTTTTATCACCTTTGGAATGAGTGGAAGTGGAGGGAACACATAGACCGACTGAAACACCCACGGTGTCACTAGGGCGTCCACCGCTATCGCTTGAGGGTCCCTTGACCTGGAACAATATCTCTGAAGTTTCTTGTTGAGGCGGGACGCCATCATGTCCACTTGAGGAACTCCCCAATGACTTGTTACTTCTGCGAAGACCTCTTGATGAAGACCCCCACTCTCCTGGATGGAGATTGTGTCTGCTGAGGAAGTCTGCTTCCCAGTTGTCCACTCCTGGAATGAAGACCGCTGACAGAGCGCTGGCATGCTTTGCCGCCCAGCGAAGAATTTTCGTGGCCTCGGCCATCGCCGCTCTGCTCTTTGTTCCGCCTTGGCGGTTTATGTACGCCACTGCTGTCACGTTGTCTGACTGAATCAAAACCGGCAGACCTCGAAGAAGATGTTCTGCTTGCAGTATGCCGTTGTAGATAGCTCTTAATTCCAGAATGTTTATGTGTAGACAAGCTTCCTGGCTTGACAACATTCCCTGAAAGTTTCTTCCTTGTGTGACTGCTCCCCAGCCTCGGAGGCTTGCATCTGTGTTCACCAGGATCCAATCCTGAATCCCAAACCTGCGTCCCTCCAGAAGGTGAGAACTGTTCAGCCACCACAGAAGTGAAATTCTGGACCTGGGAGATAGAATTATTTTCCGGTGCATGTCCAGGTGAGATCCCGACCACTGGTTCAGCAGGTTCCACTGAAACACCCTGGCATGGAACCTGCCATACGGAATGACCTTGTAGGCCGACACAGCCTTCCCCAGCAACCGAGTGCAGTGAAGAACTGACACCTTTGCCGGTTTCAGAATCTGTTTTACCATGTTCTGTATTTCTAGAGCTTTTTCCACTGGAAGAAAAACTCTGCAATTCTGTATCCAGAATCATACCCAGGAACGACAGCCGTGTCGTTGGATCCAACTGTGATTTTGACAAATTTAGGAGCCAACCATGTTGTTGCAGAATCGCAGTGAAAGGGCAACATTCTTCAACAATTGCTCCTTGGACCTCGCCTTTATGAGGAGATCGTCCAAGTACGGGATAATTGTGATTCCCTGCTTGCGCAGGAGAACCATCATTTCCGCCATTACCTTGGTGAAAATCCTCGGAGCCGTGGATAGACCAAACGGCAACGTCTGAAATTGGTAATGACAATCCTGTACCGCAAATCTCAGGTAAGCCTGATGTGGAGGATATATGGGGACATGTAAGTATGCATCTTTTATGTCAACCGACACCATAAAATCCCCCTCCTCCAGAACTGGAGATCACTGCTCGTAGAGACTCCATCTTGAACTTGAATCTTTTCAGAAAGAAATTGAGGGATTTCAGGTTTAGAATCGGTCTGACTGAGCCATCCGGCTTTAGGACCACGAACAGGCTCGAATAAAAAAGTTCCCCCTGTTGAGACGGGGATACCGTGACAATCACTTGATTTTGACACAACTTTAGTATTGCAGCGCTTACTATTTCCCTTTCTGGAAGAGAAGCTGGCAAGGCCGATTTGAAAAATCGGTGAGGGGGCACGTCTTGAAACTCTAACTTGTACCCCTGGGTTACTATGTCTACTATCCAGGAATCCAGGTCCGAGTGTACCCAGACCTGGCTGAAGAGCCTGAGACGTGCCCCCACTGGTGCGGACTCTCGCAGAGAAGCCCCAGCGTCATGCGGTGGATTTGGTAGAAGCCGGAGAGGACTTTTGCTCCTGGGAATTTGCCACAGCCTGTGACCTTTATCCCCGACCTCTCCCCCTTGCAGCAAGGAAGGAGGACCCACGTCCTTTTTTGAATCTATTGGGCCGAAAGGACTGCATCTGATAGTGAGGCGATTTCTTCTGCGTTGCAGGGAAATAAGGTAAAAATGAAGACTTACCCGCGGTAGCCGTAGACACCAGGTCAGTGAGGCCATCGCCAGACAAAACCCTACCGTTAAACGGTAGAGCCTCCATCGCCTTCTTAGAGTCAGCATCAGCATTCCATTGATGTAACCACAACGCTCTCCTTGCAGAGACCACCATGGCATTGGCCCTTGAACCCAAAAGGCCAATATCCCTTAAAGCTTCTTTTAAATATGCTGCAGCGTCCCTGATGTGACCCAGAGTCAAGAGTACACTATCCCTGTCTAGGGAATCTACCTCAGATGACAAGTTATCTGCCCATTTTTCAATAGCGCTACTCGCCCATGCCGCAGCAACGGCAGGCCTGAGTAGCGACCCTGTAGTGACATAAATGGATTTTAGTGTATTTTCCTGCTTACGATCCGCAGGATCCTTTAGGGCTACCATGTCAGGGGACGGAAGCGCCACCCTTTTTGTATAGACGTGATAAAGCTTTGTCTAACGTGGGGATTGACTCCCACCTTTCCCTGTCCCCAGAAGGGAACGGATATGCCACTGGAATTCTTTTGGGAACCTGAATCTTTTTGTCAGGATTTCCCCAAGCCTTTTCAAAAAGTGTGTTCAGTTCATGAGAGGGAGGAAACGTTGCCTCAGGTTTCTTTCCTCTAAACATACAGACCCTAGTATCAGGAACAGCAGGGTCCTCAGTGATATGTAATACATCTTTAACCGCCACAATCATGTACTGAATACTCTTAGCCAGTTTTGGATGTAATCTGTCATCACTATAGTCGACACTAGAATCAGAGTCCGTGTCGGTATCTGTATCTACTATCTGGGCAAATGCACGTTTCTGTGACCCCGAAGGGGTCTGGGTCTGTGACAAGGCATCTTCCATGGATTTCCTCCATGTTTGGTTCTTAAACTCAGATTTATCAAATCTCTTAGTCAATTTTGTCACGTTTGCATTTAAAACACTCAACATATTCACCCAATCATCCGTCGGCGGTGCCGACACGGTCACTCTCACAGTATTTTCTGTCCCCACTCCAGCCTCCTCCTGGGAAGAGCATTCAGCCTCAGACATGTCGACACACGCGTACCGACACCCACAACCACACTGGGGCTATAGGAGACAGACCCACAATAAAGCCTGCAAGAGGGACACAGAGAGAGTTCTGCCAGCTCACACCCAGCGCCTATCCCGGTACTGAGGCCAGTAAAGAGACTGCCCAGACCTGTTAGCACTTTTTATATAAATCAATCAGCACCAAATTGCTTGTGCTCCCCCCCCCCGTTTTTTCACCCTGTTACTTGTACAGCCGTGCGGAGGACAGGGTCAGCGTCTCTGCAGCTTCTGAGGAGAGAGAAGATGGCGCCCCTACATGGCGCACTCCAGTCCCGCTCAAAATTCTGATTATACTGGCGGGGGTCCCTTTACTAGTGTCCGGAGCACTGTTACTATTCATGCCAGTCTGATCTGAGGTCTCATGCTGCCCAGGGCGCTCCCCCCCCCCCTACGCCCTGCACCCTGCAGTGCTGTGTGATATGTGTGGGGGCATGGCGCGCAGCGCGCCCGCTGCGCTGTACCTCTTCTGCCGTCACTGAAGTCTTCTCATACTCACCCGGCTTCTATCTTCCGGCTTTGTGAGGGGGCGACGGTGCGGCTCTGGGAACAAGCAGCTAGGCGTACCGTAGTGATCGAACCCTCTGGAGCTAATGGTGTCCAGTAGCCTAAGAAGCAGAGCCCTTGAACTCTTAAGAAGTAGGTCTGCTTCTCTCCCCTCACTTCCACGACGCAGGGAGCCTGTAGCCAGCAGGTCTCCCTGAAAATAACAAAACTAAATAAAGTCTTTTTCTGAGAAACTCTGGAGAGCTCCTCAGTGTGCATCCAGTCTCACTGGGCACAGAATCTAACTGGAGTCTGGAGGAGGGGCATAGGGGGAGGAGCCAGTTCAACCCATTAAAAGTTTTATAGTGTGCCCATGTCTCCTGCGGATCCCGTCTATAATACCCCATGGTTCTTGAAGCATCCTCTAGGACATATGAGAAAACTTGTTATTTCATATATTTTGCATAGGTCTATTATAAGCAGCGAGTGATCTGTTAGCTTTAATTTAAGAACATGTACTGTATGTCAAAGAGCAAATGGAGGAAAATATTGGATCATTCCAAACTAAAGATAAATACAAAGGACAAGCACCTTTGTTCAGGTTATATGGAACCTATAATGTACAGTGTAGCATACCTCCCAATAGTCCCACTTTTCGGGGACTGTCTTGCCACCTCACCTGTAAATTGCAGTGTACCATGCATGCACGTGGGATAGGGCGGTGATTTGGGGGAGCACGCTCACAGAGCAAAGGGTGAATAGATGCTGTGTGCACGGTATGCAGTTAGCATATCGATCAACGGGATCCCAGCAGTCACAATACAGGCGCCGGTATACCGGTGATTCCCTCTCTATGGGTGTCCACGAAACCCATAGAGGGAGTTGCCACCGAGCCCACAAGGGGCTTTGTTGCACTTGCCACCCTGCTGGCATTCCACCGCTCGGGATGCCGAAGTCGGGATAGTGACATTCGGCTTCCCGGGCTTCAGGACTACATACCAAACCCGTGTGCACATGAGAGTAAGAGCATTGTAAGAGCCCAGCACTCGTGCCCCCTGGTGTGTATTTTTAGAATGTCAAGGTTTCTTTCTATACAGTATACACACAATATATATACAAAAAGTGGTGGGCACTCTACAATTTATGTAGAAAGCAGGTTGTAGAACAAAGATTTATATCCAGTTGAAGAAGAGCGGCATTCCAAACAGATAATACATAAACTACTGTATGTCGGTTTATATGCATAAGAAGCAACGTTTTGGGCTCTAAAGCAGAGTCTACACGGCTTGCCAAAGGGTCAGCTTTAGTTCTAAAACTTTGCATCTCATGTCAATATATTGATATAGTTTATGCATTATCTCTGCTTGGAATGCTGTTCTTCAATGCACGGCACTCCAGGGCTTTTTAAATAGTGCAGTTTATTGTGCAATCTTTTCGGGGAGTTAAACCCCTTTCTCAAGCATAAGTTATGCTTTTTACCTATTTCCTTTATTACCTGCATGATGGTGATTTGATTGTTTTGTTGGTTCAGTTACACATGCCTGCATACCCACTATCACATTTACCTTTGTGCTGCAGAACCACTGTTATGTGATGGTACCATAGAGGTCTGATAGACAGACTCGGCGCTCAGGGCTGTGTGCTTCCTGTTCATCGCCAATCAAGTGATGCACAATGCCATGACCAAGGGACTCAAATCATCTATTATTGGTAAGTGGTGCGATTGCAAGTCATTGATTTAACAGTAGTTGGCGCACTTTCAAGAGAATCTAAGGGCAACTTAAGTGAGTGCTGGTTCTTTTTGTCCATGCTGATGGGTGATTGTGAGACATGACTGAAAGCTGTTTGGAACTTTGGACCCTACGTCACTGAACTGTCATTGGAATTGTGTGCTTCCTTCTTCCACATCCATGGATTACGCGCCCTTTATGTAAGGTAGAGTGACACAAAGTTTAGTTGTTTTCTTTTCTCTTTTGGGATATTTTTTGTTCACTTATGGGGGGTATACACATAGCGATGTCTGCTTAAATTTTAAGCAATCTGACTAGATTCCGCACGCGTCGCAATCGCTGACTCTAGATTGGCCATGCAGGCCAAATCTAGTTAGATTGCTCACTTCACCGTTCCACCCCTCCCCCATCACACATTGTGCTGTGCGCTGAGCGGGACAGAGATGTGTGCGGAGCGTTCCGTGCTAGATTGCTCAGCACACATCTCTGTACACATCGGTACGTGCGTACCCCCATTACACTTGGACTGTTTTTTTTTTTTATGTCAGTTTTCTGACACATAACAGTAACTATATCTAATGTTCACTTTAAAGAAATGAGTTCCACATTACATTTTGTCAATGATGATGCCTGAGGACCTTCTTCACCAAGACAGAAATACTTGCCTTTGATCAGGACACCCCTAAAGAATTCTATAGACTTATTAAACATAGAAACGGCAGGAAAGAACCACTTGGCCCAGGGCCAGTGCTAGGGTGTTCGGCGCCCCCCTGCAAACTATAAATTTGCGCCCTCCTATACTTTACAAAGGGACAGCGCCGTTGAATAAAAGGATGTGGTCCAGGGCTGTTTCTAGCCAATTTGGCTCCCAGTGCAAGATTTCAAAATGCGCCCCCCCCCCCCCCCATTTACATAAAAAAAGCCCCCCCCCCCCTTCATAGCTATAAAAAGAAAAAGCATGGGCGCGTTCCCGGCAAGGGGGCGTGGCCTCATTGCTATGGGCGTGGTCTCATTAAAATGGTCTCATCTGATATCATCACGGCTACCACAGGGGGAAAAAAAAAAACCTCAAAAGTCCCCATTTTACACAGTGCGGCAGGCAAGTGTCCCCATTTTACACAGTACGGCAGGCGGGTGTCCCCATTTTACACAGTACAGCAGGCCAGAGTCCCCATTTTACACATTACGCTGGCGAGAGTCCCCATTTTATACAGTACGGCAGGCAAGTGTCCCCATTTTATACAGTACGGCAGGCAAGTGTCCCCATTTTATACAGTACGGCAGGCAAGTGTCCCCATTTTATACAGTACGGCAGGCAAGTGTCAAGTTGGGGGGGGGGGAGGAAGGGAGAGGGAGAGGGAGGGGGGGAGAGAGAGACTACTTACATTTGAAGAGGATCTTCCCGCTCCTCTGTGGTACTGCAGTCTTCTGGTTCCGTGTAGCCCCGCCCTCTTTACATATGTGAAGCTCCGCCCCTTTTCGTCCGTGAAGCTCCGCCCCCCTTCGTCCGATCAGTTAGGGCAGGATGTACTCAGCTGCCTTCACTGCGCTCCCTTTGACATTCTCCATGGTAACAGTTCTCTTCCCCCAGCCGGTGCTGCCATACGCTCCCTGTTTTCTCCCGGGCTTCCCCTCGCTAGTATTACACTTGCTCCGCCGCGGCAACTCAGGTCTCAGCGTCGCTGATTCTGCGCTCCCCCTTTGCTATTTTCTTGTGCATGCGCACATGCCACAGCTCGGGATGTATGAGTGGCCGCGGCGGAAAAGAGGCGGAGCAAGTGTAATTCCAGCGAGGGGAGGCCCGGGGAAAAAACAATGGGTAGCGTAGCGCCTGGGGGAGGAGAACTGTTACCGTAGAGAATGTCAAAGGGAGAGGAGAGGAGGCTTTAATCTGCCGGCGCCGCTGCATGTCATACAGTGACAGGCACAGCAGCCGGCAGCAGGGGGGGACAGGACGGCGCAGCAGCGGGGATGCAGTGCAGGGAAAGCGCCTCTCCTTCCTGGCGCCTACCTGCACAGCATCCCTTTGCTGAGTGGGTAGCACCGGGCCTGACTTGGCCCATTTAGTTTGTCCCTTTTTTATCCTTTAGGTAATCTCAACCCTTTTTGAACCTTAGTTCTTTGTAAGGCTATTCATATACCTATCCCAAGCATGTTTAAATTGCTCTATTGTCTTATGGGCCCTACAGACATGCCGATCCGCCACGAGGTGCCCGACGGCCGATACGGCCGACGAGCGACCCAGCGGCGGGGGGGCAGTGACGGGGGGAGTGAAGTTTCTTCACTCCCCCGTCACGCGGCTCCATTGAAGTGCAGGCAAATATGGACGAGATCGTCCATATTGGCCTGCATGCACAGCCGACGGGGGACCAGCGATGAACGAGTGCGGGGCCGCGCATCGTTCATCGCTGGAGCCTCCACACTGAAAGATATGAACGAGTTCTCGTTCATTTATGAACGAGATCGTTCATATCTTTCAAACAAATCGGCCAGTGTGTAGGGCCTATTAGAGTCTACAAGCTCTGACGGGAGGCTATTACACTTATCCACTACCCTTTATGTAAATCCCTCCAGTTTCAGTGTATGTCTTTGAGTTCTAATAAAATATAATATATTCTTTGAAGAATGTTTCCCTCCTGTACTTTGTTAAGACCCTTGGTATATTTGAAGGTTTCTGTCATGTCCCCCCTTTCCCTTCTCTACTCCAAACTATACATGTTAAGATCTTTTAGTCTTTCCGGGTAAGTTTTGTGATGTAGGCCATGCACCATTTTAGTTGCCCTTCTTTGTACACTCTCTAATGTATTTACATCCTTCTGGAGATATGGGGGGTCATTCCGAGTTGTTCGCTCGGTAAAAATCTTCGCATCGCAGCGATTTTCGCTTAAAGCGCATGCGCAATGTCCGCACTGCGACTGCGCCAAGTTAATTTGCTATGCACTTAGGAATTTTACTCACGGCATTTTCATAGTTCTGGCGATCGTAATGTGATTGACAGGAAATGGGTGTTACTGGGCGGAAACAGGCCGTTTTATGGGCGTGTGGGAAAAAACGCTACCGTTTCCGGAAAAAATGCAAGAGTGGCCGGAGAAACGGGGGAGTGTCTGGGCGAACGCTGGGTGTGTTTGTGACGTCAAACCAGGAACGACAAGCAGTGAAATGATCGCAGATGCCGAGTAAGTCTGGAGCTACTCAGAAACTGCTACGAGGTGTGTAATCGCAATATTGCGAATACATCGTTCGCAATTTTAAGATGCTAAGATTCACTCCCAGTAGGCGGCGGCTTAGCATGAGCAAATCTGCTAAAATCCGCTTGCGAGCGAACAACTCGGAATGACCCCCATGGTCTCCAGAACTGAACACAGTATTCTAGATGAGGCCGTACCAATGACATCTACAGTGGCATTATTACTTCTTTTTTCCTGCTACTGATTCCTCTCCCTATGCAACCAAGCATCTGACTCTCCTTTCTCATTGCTTTGTTGCATTGCTTTCCCACTTTAAGTCACTTGAAATAGTGACTCCTAAATCCCTTTCCTCTGCAATAGTTTCAATTATAGTACTCTTGATACTCTTTAGCCTTTGGGTTTTCTCTAGCATCCATAAGGGATATTGGGGACACATTAGTACGATGGGGTATAGACGGGGTCCAAAGGAGCCGGTGCACTTTAAATTTCCCACAGGCAGTTTAGAAAAAAGTGCCCTCAGGAGAGGATGCACATCTCTGCAGCTCCAGAGAGTTTTTCTTCAGTTTATTTTCAATCTCTGTTATTTTCGGTATGCTGTTTGGGCAACAGCATACATGCACCGTGGGAGTTAGGAAGGGGGCGGTCACCGGCCTTGCGAGGTGTCAGAGCCGCTTCCCCACTGCAGGACCACCGTCCTGAGAGGTTGTTCATTCAGCGGGGCACTACGCCTTGGCTGTCTCAATCGCAGCACGTTGCACACCCCTAACATTAACCTGAAGGTGACATCGGTGGTGAGTACAAACTGGGGGCCCCACTAGGGGGCTTTCCCGATTCCAGGTGCGGCTGACATGCAGGGGAGGCATACGGGACCCTCCTGGCATACTTACCTACTTTGCTGCCTCCTCCTCTGGGAGGAGGCAGCGTTGTAGGTGCATGGGGGCGTGGCCGGCAGCAGGACGGGTGGTTCGGGGGCGTGGTCGGCAGCAGAATGGGCGGTCCGGGGGCGTTGCATCAGGGTCGCGTCATCGTGACTCCACCCCCCGCTGTGTTGTGCCGAGAAACGAGGCGCTGCATAGCGGGGGGCGGAGCTACGATGACGCGATTCAGCGCAAATCGCGTCATCGGACCCCCTCGGCCCGCCTACTTCTTCACTGCTGCGGGCGGCCGAAGGGGAAAGCGGGAGGCTTGCCCACCTTTTCGGGGGGCCGGGAGGGTCACACGATTTTCGGGAGCCTCCCGGACATTCTGGGAGGGTAGGCAAGTATGCCTCCTGGGGGTGGCCCACTATAGTCCCCTGTGTACACTGGCAGCGGTTTAGTGAAAACTTGCATTTATGTTATGTTTTACACTGTTTGGGAGCAGAGGCGTAGCTAGGGTTTTCGGAGCCGAGGGCAAGATGGAAAATGGCGGCCCCCCCAAAAAACAAAAGAAGCATATGCACGCGCCGAAGGTGCGTGCGGCGGAAAATGGGTTTGGCCACACTCCAGAAGGGATGTGGCCACACACCAGAAGGGGTGTGGCCACTGAAAATGGCCCACAGTGCCGGATACATTGCCCCACAGTGCCGGATACATTGCCCCACAGTGCCGGATACAATGCCCCACAGTGCCGGATACAATGCCCCACAGTGCCGGCAGCCAATCAGGAGCCGGCCCGCAAGCTCTGATTGGCTAACGCCGCCGGAGACCGGACACAGCAGCGCTGCTGCCAGCGCTGCTAGGGCTGACAGCGGCGGTGAGGGAGAGACGGTGCACTCTCCTCCCCTCACATTTCGGCTTGACGGGGGCGAGTGGGGCCTGATGCCCTGGCCGCCGGCGGCGCCCCCCCTCTCCTGGGCCTGCCAAGGAGCCCAGGGCACGTGCCCCACTCGCCCTACCCTAGATACGCCCCTGTTTGGGAGACATTGCCAGTATAAATAACCCTGAAGCTCTGGCGCCATTACAGGAGCGGAGCTTCCTCAGAGTGGACTCAGCAGCATTTTGGCGCCTTCCTCTGCATACAGCAGCAGCAGCAGGCACAGTCACACAGCTCCTCCAGACAAGCAGGAACATGCTGGAAACTTGGTACAGGGTGTATCTCAGGGGGAGAGCCGCTATTCTGTTTCCCATGGGGAATATATATGTCTATAATATAACATATACAGTGTTTCACTGAATACAACAACTACCAGCCTCACTGGGGCTAGGTAGTTTGGGTGTGCTGGTGCCTTTTCTCTGTCTCCCTCTCACATACAGTAAGGGCAGGCTTGCATTATACTTGCCTGTGTGTATGTGTGTGGCTGTATTGTTATTGCAATCATGGTAAAACAGAAGTTACGCAGTGTGTGTGTAACACCAGATTCTCCCCTCTATCATCTGGCTCCATTTCATGTGAACAATGCAGTCAGTCCTCACAAAACATTGAGGAGGCTGTGGGGGAGGGTGCAGAGCCTTCCTGACTGGGTGCAATCAAAACTATGATGTCTGATATGTCATCTCAGTTCACTGCAAATGCACATAAAACTCAGCAATTACAGCAAGCTGTTGCAGACCTGACTGCTAGGGCAGATGTCCCCCATCACCCCATCTCTTCAGGTCCACTCTTAGATTCTGAGGAAGGAATACAAGAGGATGGGGAGGACGTGGACCCCATTGGTGGGGATCCCCCTTCAGCGCAGCATATTGAACCCCTCATTCTGACTATACGAGATGTGTTAAAACTCCCTCTAGAGGACACTGCGACACAGCAGTCATTTTTCCTCACACAAAACAAAGTAAGTGTTATTTTCCCTGATTCTACTGAATTAAAGGACCTATATAAGTTAACCTGGAAAAATCCAGACAAAAAGTTCCAGGTGTCCAAACGGTTTTTGCACACTTTCCCATTTGCTCCTGAAGGCAGGAAATTCTGGGAAGTACCCCCAGCTGTGGACGTATCAGTCTCTCGCCTCTCTAAGAAGGCGGTACTGCCTGCCCCAGGCTCCTTTACCATAAAGGACCCTGGGTATAGAAAAACAGAGATTACACTGAAGTCTATCTACACTGCAGCAGGTGTATCACAGAGAACGGTCATTGCAGGTTGCTGGATGACCCATGCCATTCATACGTGGGCTACTCAGATTCAGGAGGGTCTCTCAGGGGATATGTCCCTGGTTACTACAGTGACTCTCCTAAAACACATTCAGGACACTGCACGCGTCCTGTGTGACTCTCTCAAGGAGATAGGCAATATCAATGCTAGGACCACTGCTATGCAGTATCAGCGCGCAGGGCCTTGTGGTTGCGTCAGTGGGTCTCTTGCCTTTTCAGGGGAATGGCTCTTTGGGGGAGAACTGGATGCGTGGATCTCTAAGGTTACAGCTGGGAAATCTACATTTCCCCCCTCTGGGGTTCCGCCAGCTAGGAGGACCTGTCCGGGGCCGTCTACTCAATCCAATTGTACCACCAGATTTCCATCTAGGGCCAGAGGTGCCTCCAATGCGGCTAGAGGCACCAGAGGTAAGCCTAAGAAACCAGCCATTGCCGGCTCTCAGGAACAGAACACCAGTTCAGCTTCCACTAAAACCTCAGCATGACGGTGCACGGCCAGCCCGAGGGGATCTCAAGGTGGGAGCTCGGTTACGTCACTTCAGCCACATCTGGGAAAGTTCCTGCCAGGATGCCTCGGTCAGAACTCATATTTCAAGGATACAAGCTGGAGTTCGACGGTACTCGCCCCAACTGTTTTTCAAATCAAGCTTACTAGCTTTGGAGGATACACGGGCTACGCTGCTGCTGGCCATCAACAAGTTGGCTCAGTCAAAAGTCATTGTTCAGGTATCACTGCAACAACAAGGGCAAGGTTACGTCAATCTGTTCGTTGTGCCGAAATCAGACGGGTCGGTAAGGCCCATTTTGAATCTGAAGTCTGTGAACCCTTACCTAAAGGTTTTCAAGTTCAAGATGGAATCTTTGCGAGCAGTGATTGCAAATCTGGAAGAACAGGAATTCCTGGTATCCCTGGATATCAAGGACACCTATCGTCATATCCCAATTTGGCCTCCTCATCAGGCTTATCTGAGGTTTGCCCTGCTGAACGCCCACTACCAGTTCCAGGAGTTACCCTTTGGCTTGTCCACAGCTCCGAGGGTGTTCATGAAGGTGATGGCAGAGATGATGTTCCAGCTTTGAATCCAGGGGGTCACGATTGTCCCTTACCTGGATGATCTCCTGATAAAGGCAAAATCCAGGTAGTTTCTATCGCTCCATGTAGCTCGCACAATCCAGCTTCTGTCTCACCATGGGTGGATCCTCAATTTACAGAAGTCCCACCTGGAGCCAACTCAGTGGCTCCTGTTCCTGGGAATGATCCTGGATACTGTGGCACAGAAAGTGTTCCTACCAGAGGACAAAGCGAGAACACTCCAGGAGATGGTCCGCATGGTTCTCCGATCTGCTCAAATATCCATCCATTTTTGCATAAGATTGTTGGTGAAAAATGGTGGCCTCGTACGAGGCAATCCAGTATGGAAGGTTCCATGCGAGAACATTTCAATTGGATGTCCTGAGCAAATGGTCTGGTTCACATCTTCAGATGCACCGGGTGATTCGACTGTCACCTCAGGCCAGGATTTGACTCCTGTGGTGGCTGCAGTCTTCCAACCTCCTGGAAGGCCGAAGCTTCGGGATTCAGGATTGGATCCTCCTCACTACAGATGCAAGTCTGAGAGGATGGGGTGCTGTCACCCAAGGGGCTCAGTTTCAGGGCAGGTGGTCTGCCCACGAAGCCCTACTTCCGATCAACATTCTGGAACTTCGGGCAATCTACAATGCTCTGGTTCAGGCCTTTCCTCTGCTCAAGGTTCAGTCGGACAACGCCACGGCGGTGGCGTACATCAATCGACAAGGAGGGACAAAAAGCAGGGCCTGCATGCGAGAAGTGTTAAGGATACTACTCTGGGCAGAAAGAAATGCAAGAGCACTGTCCGCAATCTTCATTCCAGGAGTGGACAACTGGGAAGCGGATTTCCTGAGTCATCACGATCTCCACCCAGGAGTGTGGGGCTACACTTTCAGGTGTTTCAGCAGATCATCATCGGTGCGGTTGCCCACAAACTGACATGATGGCGTCTCACCTCAACAAGAAGCTCAGCTGCTATTGCTCGCGAACCAGGGATCCTCAGGCGAGCGCAGTAGATGCACTGACGTTGCCTTGGCCATATTGGCTGGTCTACCTATTTCCTCCAATTCCGTTGATCCCGCGGGTGCTCAAGAGGATCAGACATCAAGGTGTTCAGGCAATCCTGATTGCCCCGGAGAGCATGGTACACGGATCTTCTGGACATGTCCGTAGAAGACCCTTGGCCTCTGCTGCTAAGAAGGGACCTTCTTCAACAAGGACCGTCCGTCTACCCGGACATATGGCGGCTTCGTTTGACGGCATGAAGGTTGAGCAGAACATCCTAGCTCACAAGGGCTTTTCCAAAAAGGTCATTGCTACAATGGTTCAGGCCAGGAAACCTGTGACGTCCAAACACTATCACCATATCTGGAAGAGATGTCTCCTGGTGCGAGGAACGCACTTATCAGCCTGCGGAGTTTCATTTGGGGCGTTTCCTGCAGGCTGGTGTGGATAAGGGCTTACGTCTGGGTTCCGTTAAGGTCCAGATTTCAGCTCTCTCCATTTTCTTCCAGAAGAAATTGGCAGTGTTGCCAAAAATTCAGACCTTCTTGCAAGGGATGCTTCACATACAACCTCCATTTGTGCCACCCACAGCACCGTGGGATTTTAATGTGGTGTTGAATTTTCTACAGTCCTCCTGGTTTGAACCTCTGATGATGGTAGAAGACAAGAACCTCACATGGAAGACGGTGATGTTACTGGCCCTGGCTTCTGCTAGACGTGTCTCAGAATTAGGGGCCTTATCGTGTAAAAGTCCGTATTTAGTCTTTTACGAGGACAGAGCGGAGCTCAGGACTCGACAGCAGTTCCTGCCGAAGGTCGTCTCTGCGTTCCATTTGAATCAACCTCTTGTAAGTCCGTCTAGCTCTGGCACTTCTGCTCCTCCAGAGGCATTGGATGCTGTGCGAGCCTTGAAGGTCTATGTTAAGAGAACGGCTCGAATCAGAAAGACGGATTCCTTGTTCGTGCTATATGATGCGCAGAAGAAATGTTGCCCTGCTTCAAAGCAGTCTATTGCTCATTGCTCCAACAGGCCTATGTGCACGTAGCCTTACCTGTTCCACAGTCTCTGAAGGCCCACTCTACTAGAGCAATGGGGTCTTCCTGGGCGGCTGCCCATGGAGTCTCAGCCCTGCAACTGTGCCGAGCTGCTACCTGGTCAGGGAAGAACACCTTTGTGAAGTTCTATAGATTTGATACTCTGACCAAAGAGGTTACCCAGTTTGGGCAGGCGGTACTGCAGACGTCTCCGCACGTTCCCGCCAGTACTGGAAACTTTGGGGTGTCCCCATCGTACTAATGTGTCCCCAATATCCCTTATGGATGCTAGAGAAAATAGGATTTAATACCTACCGGTAAATCCTTTTCTCGTAGTCCATAAGGGATATTGGGCGCTCGCCTCAGTGCGGTGACTTTTTGCAGGTGGTCTGTTGTATGTTACCTGTTCAGCTGTTGCTGTTTAGTTGCCAGCAGTTGCTGGTCTTGCCTGTTTGGCTTTTGCTGTTTTGTTGCCAGCCGTTGCTGGTCGTGTTTATGTTATTGGTGTGTTGGTGAAAAATCTCACCACTCCTTGTTGTTCAATTCCTTCTCTCGAGTATGTCCTTTCTCCTTCAGGCACTGTTTTTACCTATAACTGCCTGTGGGAGGGGGTGAGAAGTTCGATAGACTTCTTGGAAAAACAGCCACTAACCCCTATTGCACACTGTAACTGAAGCCGCTGCGGCTGCTGTAATCTATACTCTGTCCCCAGTTAGCGTACACACAGACCGACACGCTGAGAGCACGAGGCAGCTCTAGGTGTGGCAATTATACTATACAAACGCTCAACACAAACTGAATGCGACACCAGTATTTGATTGTATGTTGTGGTCCAAAGCAGCAACAAGTAATAATATATTTGTAAAAGGGGTTTACAATAAGTTAAAATATAATGGTACAACACAATACAATTCAATCACAGAGAGAGAGTCACACCCAATGATACGTACGCTTTGTTCGCCTGCGCAACCCGGATCCGGTCCTCTAGTCGATCTGGCAAGATGACCTATGAGTCTTTTAAAAAGCAGAGAGAGAGTGCGACCGGCCCAGGTGCAAGGTTTATATACCCTTGCCCAAAATACAATACAATGGGGTTGTATGCTCTCCACTGATTGGTTGGAGGGATGGTCGTTTACAGTACAGGAGAGGTCATTGGTCGGTTTGAAGAGATGGGCGATGCCTTGATCCAGGGGTGTGTAGCTCTGGATTCCAGCCGCATACCAAGTACATAATAAACACAAATATACCTTTAATCTGCCTTTGCGAATAACAATTCGCAACGACATGCGATCTTCTCCAAACCAACACCGGATTATTACTCATAATTATCCGAACACGTAGATACCATGCATGATGCTCTGATCAGTTACTGTCCCCTCATATACTGTAAAGGTGTATAATTCCCTTGTTGTGCCTTGCAAATAAGTAAAAGTTGCATGAGGGGAAAGGGCAGACTATGTGCAATGTGTGCACCAAGTTTGGGAAACATGCAATGTGTGACAGATATTTCCATGTTCATTAGATTACCCTGTCATGCTATCTTCAAGCAACATGATCCTACACATGAAATGACCAACCATTCTCAAGATACACACAAAAAAAAAAAAAAAAAAAATATATATATATATATATATATAAGTGTTACTGCAGGCTGCCTGTAGCTAAACAGATAATTTAAGTTTCAAGTAGAAACATAAGGAGCGCTGCTAGTAAATTAAGAATGATTTTATTTATTTATAAAAAGATATGATTACCACATTATAAACAATTTAGCTAGTAGCTATCAGATATCATAAAATCACAATACATAAATTAGATATACAATATACGTAATTTCAGCTAATTAGCACTTATTAAAAAGCAGTACTGCAGTCCACATATGATATGGTGAAATCAGGAAGTCCTCCAATTTAGTGTAATTAAATATAAGAAACCGTCCCACGGTGTGATTGTTATTGGGTACTTTGTATTTATTATAGATATCCTCAATTTATGAGGCACTGGTCTCACCCTTGCCGGCTGATCACCGCTGATTCCCGTCGATGGCAGTTTTTGCGGTGTGGACTGTGAGCGGTTAGATGAATTGCTCTTATGTATTCCGAGAAAAGGTGTCACGGATTCTCAACAGTCAGTCCGCTGACGGGGCTTTTCAAGCACAGCGGTGGGGCGTCTGGATGTATCAGCTCACCAAACGCCAGAAGGGAGAAATTTCTCAGGATTAGCCAAGGTGTTAGAGGATAGTGAGGACTCCTTCAATGGACAAACAGTGCCCGCAGCCCTCAACGCGTTTCTCCGCCCCAAACAACCGGCGGTTTCATCAGGAGGTGTAGAGATCCAATACAGGGGTGAATGGATATTTAAATGCTTTAATGTCCAATCAGCATTGCGATAGTAATGTGCACACCTGAGTTTTTGCTCGGTGTGGTGATTGTCAATGGATAATCAGATCCCCTTATATCCGATCAGCGGTTTCAGTGGTAATACATACACCTGAGCGATCATCAGCGCTGCATCGCTCGGGTAATTAGCTCACACATTTTGGTACACATGTATTATTTAAAATAGTATTTTACAATAATGAGAGCATATATTTTATATAATAAAAAAGAGAGCAGTAAATAGGAGAATTGATAACACGAGTCCTAACGAGACAATATATAAATATTAGTACTGAGTCTACTGCTCAGATTATGCAATATCTGTTTATATTACTTATCCTTCTGATAGATCTCGTGTAGCAATAACTCACATCAAATCTCATACGTCAGTATCAGATGTATCCATATGTATAAATATACTCATCATGTTTTAATATTTAATAGATAATAAAAAGCGGCATCCCAGAGGAGTCTAGATGTGATCTAGCGTTATAATTTATTCAGAGGATCATATCTGAAAAAATCTCTATCTCTATCAAGCATCCACAATGGTATAGTGGATACGTAACCGGACCATAGTGAAAAAGGTCATTGGTTCTAGACCAACATGAGAGTAATTTTTGATATTCATTTGTTATTTCTATACTTTTTATCCTTTTAATATTTTTATTTTTATCTTTATCTCTATCTCCATTCTCACTTTTATCTTTTATATATTTCTTATTTTTCATATTTGTGACATTTTTATGAAAGGGATGGGGGGGGGGGAAGAAGGAGGGGGTGGGGGGGGGGGCGCACAGCACCAATTTAGCACAGCCCAATAAAAAATATAACTTATATAAAAAAGTATGAACAGATCCAATTGGTATATAACAGGGTTGGCCAAACCAGTCCCTTGGATCCATCAACAGCCCACATCCCCCAGACCATCCAGCTAGCGCACAAGTGCAGTCACCGCCAATCAGGATGTGCCGCACTCACCCCCAACCAACAACTCCACAGATCTCCAGGAGACCCGGAAAACATGCACCGCCGGCAGACCCCGAGAACCAGCCCGGCCAGCCCCGGTACACAAAGTGTCAAGGAGAAAGAAATGGAAGGAAACCAGTAGAGATTGTTTTTCATACATTATTTAGCTCAATATTCTCATTGAGACCCAAAGGAAACAAGGTATCCAGAACACATATCCAATAAGCCTCCCTATTACAAAGGAGACTATATCTATCCCCACCACGAAATGTCTGCTTTACATGTTCCACTCCTTGTATATGTAGAACACTACATTCACCTCCATGTAGTGAGTTAACATGTCTAGGTACACTATGATTCATTGATTTTTTGTTTATTAATCTTCTATGTTCCAGGAACCTAGTGTTGAGAGAGCGTGTAGTTCTGCCAACATATTGGCTCTCACAGTTACATGAAATTAGGTATATAACGAATGTGGTTAGGCAGTTTATATTGCCCACTATATCAAAGGATTCTTTAGTTCTACATGACAGGAACTGAGTACCTTCCTTGATAAAACTACAAGTGATACATTTAGATTTATTACATCTATAGCACCCTATTTTTGGACTACTTAGACAGGAATTTAAATGGTTCTGTTCTTTAGATATTGAGAAGTGACTAGGAGATAAATAATTTTGTAGATTCATAGTTTTCTTAAATGTGATTCTTGCTTCTTGTTCAAGGGAGTCTGCCAGAACTCTATCCATTTTTAATAAAGGGAAGTTTTTCTTGATTATTTTTCTAACGGAATTTGAAGCACTGTTAAATTTGGAAATAAAGATTGGTTCCTGATTAGTTAAAGTTGACAAAGGGGGGAGTGTCTGGATCTTTCACCGAGAGAAGTTCTTCTCTATCTCTCATAGAAACTTGGGAGAGAGCTTCATCCAAAACCTCCTGGGGATAACCCTGTTCTCTGAATGACTGCGTGAGTTCTTTGCTCTGTATATGGAAATCAGAGTTTGTTGAACAATTCCTCCTCAGTCTCAAGTACTGGCTTTTGGGAATATTCCGCAGCCAGGGACGATAATGGCAACTTGAGTAGTTGAGGAAGGAACAACAATCCACCTCTTTCTTATGAGTTTTAGTCAAACTTAATAATAAAAATTTCTATTCTAAACTTCATGGGGATCCCACCCTGAGTTTTATTGGAGAACTTAAAGTAATATTGACGCGGGCCTTGACGTGTGGTGCAATCTCCAAGACCGAATATCAATTTCTGTTTAACACTCATCCCATCACTCCCACCTACTATCACCTCCCAAAAATTCACAAATCTCTCACATCACCTCCTGGTCGTCCCATTATATCGGGAGTGGGTTCCCTCACATCTCACCTTTCAGCTTTTGTAGATTCATTCTTGCAACCACTGGTAAAAAATCTCAAATCTCACATCAGAGATACCACTCATTTTTTACAGCTGATTAAGAATATCAGTTGGCAGGAGGATTATTTATTAGTCACCTGCGATGTGGAATCATTATACACAAATATCCCTCACAAAAATGGAATACAAATAATCAAACACTATCTGGATTTAGATTTAACACTTTCCCCTCACCTTAATCAATTTATTTTAGAAGCCATCCACTTTATATTAACACGGAACTACTTCACGTTTAATGGTGATTTTTATTTACAGACACATGGTACCGCCATGGGCACCAGGTTCGCCCCAAGTTTTGCCAACCTATATATGGGACGTCTTGAGGATGAATACATCTGGGACGGTCCCTATGGGGCGAACCTGGTGCTCTATGGCAGGTACATAGATGATCTTTTTATGGTCTGGCACGGTAATATTTCCTCTGTTAATAAATTTGTTGATTTTTTAAATACCAACACGTACGGTCTCACTTTCACTAGCAATATACATAATACAGAGATTACGTTTCTGGACATTGCACTACACGCCAGATTAGATACAGGTGAACTTTTGACTAAAACTCATAAGAAAGAGGTGGATTGTTGTTCCTTCCTCAACTACTCAAGTTGCCATTATCATCCCTGGCTGCGGAATATTCCCAAAAGCCAGTACTTGAGACTGAGGAGGAATTGTTCAACAAACTCTGATTTCCATATACAGAGCAAAGAACTCACGCAGTCATTCAGAGAACAGGGTTATCCCCAGGAGGTTTTGGATGAAGCTCTCTCCCAAGTTTCTATGAGAGATAGAGAAGAACTTCTCTCGGTGAAAGATCCAGACACTCCCCCCTTGTCAACTTTAACTAATCAGGAACCAATCTTTATTTCCAAATTTAACAGTGCTTCAAATTCCGTTAGAAAAATAATCAAGAAAAACTTCCCTTTATTAAAAATGGATAGAGTTCTGGCAGACTCCCTTGAACAAGAAGCAAGAATCACATTTAAGAAAACTATGAATCTACAAAATTATTTATCTCCTAGTCACTTCTCAATATCTAAAGAACAGAACCATTTAAATTCCTGTCTAAGTAGTCCAAAAATAGGGTGCTATAGATGTAATAAATCTAAATGTATCACTTGTAGTTTTATCAAGGAAGGTACTCAGTTCCTGTCATGTAGAACTAAAGAATCCTTTGATATAGTGGGCAATATAAACTGCCTAACCACATTTGTTATATACCTAATTTCATGTAACTGTGGGAGCCAATATGTTGGCAGAACTACACGCTCTCTCAACACTAGGTTCCTGGAACATAGAAGATTAATAAACAGAAAATCAATGAATCATAGTGTACCTAGACATGTTAACTCACTACATGGAGGTGAATGTAGTGTTCTACATATACAAGGAGTGGAACATGTAAAGCAGACATTTTGTGGTGGGGATAGATATAGTCTCCTTTGTAATAGGGAGGCTTATTGGATATGTGTTCTGGATACCTTGTTTCCTTTGGGTCTCAATGAGAATATTGAGCTAAATAATGTATGAAAAACAATCTCTACTGGTTTCCTTCCATTTCTTTCTCCTTGACACTTTGTGTACCGGGGCTGGCCGGGCTGGTTCTCGGGGTCTGCCGGCGGTGCATGTTTTCCGGGTCTCCTGGAGATCTGTGGAGTTGTTGGTTGGGGGTGAGTGCGGCACATCCTGATTGGCGGTGACTGCACTTGTGCGCTAGCTGGATGGTCTGGGGGATGTGGGCTGTTGATGGATCCAAGGGACTGGTTTGGCCAACCCTGTTATATACCAATTGGATCTGTTCATACTTTTTTATATAGGTTATATTTTTTATTGGGCTGTGCTAAATTGGTGCTGTGCGCCCCCACCCCCTCCTTCTTTCCCCCCCCCCATCTCTTTCATAAAAATGTCACAAATATGAAAAATAAGAAATATATAAAAGATAAAAGTGAGAATGGAGATAGAGATAAAGATAAAAATAAAAATATTAAAAGGATAAAAAGTATAGAAATAACAAATGAATATCAAAAATTACTCTCATGTTGGTCTAGAACCAATGACCTTTTTCACTATGGTCCGGTTACGTATCCACTATACCATTGTGGATGCTTGACAGAGATAGAGATTTTTTCAGATATGATCCTCTGAATAAATTATAACGCTAGATCACATCTAGACTCCTCTGGGATGCCGCTTTTTATTATCTATTAAATATTAAAACATGATGAGTATATTTATACATATGGATACATCTGATACTGACGTATGAGATTTGATGTGAGTTATTGCTACACGAGATCTATCAGAAGGATAAGTAATATAAACAGATATTGCATAATCTGAGCAGTAGACTCAGTACTAATATTTATATATTGTCTCGTTAGGACTCGTGTTATCAATTCTCCTATTTACTGCTCTCTTTTTTATTATATAAAATATATGCTCTCATTATTGTAAAATACTATTTTAAATAATACATGTGTACCAAAATGTGTGAGCTAATTACCCGAGCGATGCAGCGCTGATGATCGCTCAGGTGTATGTATTACCACTGAAACCGCTGATCGGATATAAGGGGATCTGATTATCCATTGACAATCACCACACCGAGCAAAAACTCAGGTGTGCACATTACTATCGCAATGCTGATTGGACATTAAAGCATTTAAATATCCATTCACCCCTGTATTGGATCTCTACACCTCCTGATGAAACCGCCGGTTGTTTGGGGCGGAGAAACGCGTTGAGGGCTGCGGGCACTGTTTGTCCATTGAAGGAGTCCTCACTATCCTCTAACACCTTGGCTAATCCTGAGAAATTTCTCCCTTCTGGCGTTTGGTGAGCTGATACATCCAGACGCCCCACCGCTGTGCTTGAAAAGCCCCGTCAGCGGACTGACTGTTGAGAATCCGTGACACCTTTTCTCGGAATACATAAGAGCAATTCATCTAACCGCTCACAGTCCACACCGCAAAAACTGCCATCGACGGGAATCAGCGGTGATCAGCCGGCAAGGGTGAGACCAGTGCCTCATAAATTGAGGATATCTATAATAAATACAAAGTACCCAATAACAATCACACCGTGGGACGGTTTCTTATATTTAATTACACTAAATTGGAGGACTTCCTGATTTCACCATATCATATGTGGACTGCAGTACTGCTTTTTAATAAGTGCTAATTAGCTGAAATTACGTATATTGTATATCTAATTTATGTATTGTGATTTTATGATATCTGATAGCTACTAGCTAAATTGTTTATAATGTGGTAATCATATCTTTTTATAAATAAATAAAATCATTCTTAATTTACTAGCAGCGCTCCTTATGTTTCTACTTGAAACTTAAATTATCTGTTTAGTATAAAAGGCATCCAGTTGCCACATAGGAGCTGCTTTCTAAATACAATTAAAATTAAATTGGTACACATGAAATATATAACATTGTATTAGCGCCCGATTAAGCAAGCTTATGTGCATTGTCTATTGCCTGTAGCTAATAATTTGTAACCACAAGCTTGTGTGTATCTATTTGGGATATTTGTCTCCCATTGTTCTGGTTTCCATTAAACAATGACAGTTTGGTTTGTGTATCTTACTTCACAGACCAGGGGGTCTGTTCAAACATTGGAATACCAAGACATTGGGGTAAATTTACTAACATTCGTAATTTTCGGAAAAAGGTCAAAGTTCAATCACGAATGACATCGAAAGTGTAAAACTGCAACTTTTTGAATTTATTACGCCTAATTTACTAAGCTGTCGTATTCGGATTTTTCATTTGTTCCGATGTCGATGTCATTCGTGTTTTTTCCCCGTTATTTACGGCAGTGATTAGCAAAACACTGCCGACTTTTTCACAATGAATCTCGGCCGGATCTGTGTGATCTGTGCTGGGGTTCATTTTTTTTTTTTTTTTTAAATAAACACTGTAAAACGGAGAAAAAAAATGCGTGGGGTCCCCCCTCCTAAGCATAACCAGCCTCGGGCTCTTTGAGCCGACCCTGGTTGCAGAAATATGGGGGGAAAAATGACAGGGGTTCCCCCATATTTAAGCAACTAGCATCGGGCTCTGCGCCTGGTCCTGGTTCCAAAAATACGGGGGACAAAAAGAGTAGGGGTCCCCCGTATTTTTAAAACCAGCACCGGGCTCCACTAGCTGGACAGATAATGCCACAGCCGGGGGTCACTTTTATATAGTGCCCTGCGGCCGTGGCATCAAAAATCCAACTAGTCACCCCTGGCCGGGGTACCCTGGGGGAGTGGGGACCCCTTCAATCAAGGGGTCCCCCCCCCCAGCCACCCAAGGGCCAGGGGTGAAGCCCGAGGCTGTCCCCCCCCCCATCCAATGGGCTGCGGATGGGGGGGCTGATAGCCTTTTGTGATAATGAAAAGATATTGTTTTTAGTAGCAGTACTACAAGGCCCAGCAAGCCTCCCCCGCATGCTGGTACTTGGAGAACCACAAGTACCAGCATGCGGCGGAAAAACGGGCCCGCTGGTACCTGTAGTACTATTACTAAAAAAATACCCAAAAAAAGACAAGACACACACACCGTGAAAGTAAAGATTTATTACATACATCCACACAAACATACATACATACTTACCTTATGTTCACACGAGGGTCTGTCCTCTTCTCCAGTAGAATCCAAGGGGTACCTGTTGAATAAATTCTACTCACCAGATCCAGGGTCCCAGGGTCCGCGGGGCAACCATTTGTAATCCAGCTACTTGAATAAAATAACAAAACGGAGAGCCGAGCCACGAACTGAAAGGGGCCCCATGTTTTCACATGGGACTCCTTTCCCCGAATGCCAGAAACCCACTCTGACTGATGTCTAAGTGGGTTTCTTCAGCCAATCAGGGAGCGCTACGTTGTAGCACCCTCCTGATCGGCTGTGTGCTCCTGTACTGTATGACAGGCGGCACACGGCAGTGTTACAATGTAGCGCCTATGCGCTCCATTGTAACCAATGGTGGGAACTTTCTGCTCAGCGGTGACGTCACTTTAGGTCAACCGCAGGGCAGAAAGTTCCCACCATTGGTTACAATGAAGCGCATAGGCGCTACATTGTAACACTGCCGTGTGCCGCCTGTCACTCAGTACAGGAGCACACAGCCGATCAGGAGGGTGCTACAACGTGGCGCTCCCTGATTGGCTGAAGAAACCCACTTAGACATCAGTCAGAGTGGGTTTCTGGCATTCGGGGAAAGGAGTCCCATGTGAAAACATGGGGCCCCTTTCAGTTCGTGGCTCGGCTCTCCGTTTTGTTATTTTATTCAAGTACCTGGATTACAAATGGTTGCCCCGAGGACCCTGGGACCCGGGATCTGGTGAGTAGAATTTATTCAACAGGTACCCCTTGGATTCTACTGGAGAAGAGGACAGACCCTCGTGTGAACATAAGGTAAGTATGTATGTATGTTTGTGTGCATGTATGTAATAAATCTTTACTTTCACGGTGTGTGTGTCTTGTCTTTTTTTGGGTATTTTTTTAGTAATAGTACTACAGGTACCAGCGGGCCCGTTTTTCCGCCGCATGCTGGTACTTGTGGTTCTCCAAGTACCAGCATGCGGGGGAGGCTTGCTGGGCCTTGTAGTACTGCTACTAAAAACAATATCTTTTCATTATCACAAAAGGCTATCAGCCCCCCCATCCGCAGCCCATTGGATGGGGGGGAACAGCCTCGGGCTTCACCCCTGGCCCTTGGGTGGCTGGGGGGGGGACCCCTTGATTGAAGGGGTCCCCACTCCCCCAGGGTACCCCGGCCAGGGGTGACTAGTTGGATTTTTGATGCCACGGCCGCAGGGCACTATATCAAAGTGACCCCCGGCTGTGGCATTATCTGTCCAGCTAGTGGAGCCCGGTGCTGGTTTTAAAAATACGGGGGACCCCTACTCTTTTTGTCCCCCGTATTTTTGGAACCAGGACCAGGCGCAGAGCCCGATGCTGGTTGCTTAAATATGGGGGAACCCCTGTCATTTTTTTCCCCATATTTCTGCAACCAGGATCGGCTCAAAGAGCCCGAGGCTGGTTATGCTTAGGAGGGGGGACCCCACGCAATTTTTTTTTAAGAAAATAACCACTTTCCCACCCCTTCCCACTGATATACATGCACGGATCTCATGGATCCGTGCATGCCTATCCAATCACGGAAAAAAAAAGCAGGTCTGTTTTTTTAAAGCACTTTTTTACGAGTTGTAATTTTTCACGGCAGTGTTTGTTTTTTTTTTGCTTTGCACTTCTTAGTAAATTACCGAGATTCATATTTAAACAGCCGCGTTTTGACTGATGGTGTATTCATTCGTAATTTTTTTCTTGGACTTGCAAAAAAATACGAATGCCCTCATCACTGCCGTGATTATTGCTTAGTAAATTACCGAGATGACACTTTGATGAAAAAACGGCATCTCGGTCAAAATCGGGACCTTAGTAAATTTACCCCACTGTGTTTGAAAGATGTGCATGTTTGGTTAGATTAGTGTGTGTGTGAACAGTGACTCGACACAGGCTGTGGCATGTACTGCATTAATTTCCATTGCAAGTAAGAATCTTTCTGTAATTGCTCATACCACGCCCGTACGCGCACTCCTGCGGGAGGCGACTGTACGCAATTTGCGAGTATGCTGCACGCACGCCAGACTAAGTACATATATGGATGCCATCTGTGTGGTGTTTGCATGTGGTGTGTGTATTGCAATATTTTCCGACTTCGACAGGGGCATAGAGGGGAGGAGCCAGCACACCCAGTTGAAGAAATTTAAAGTGCACTGGCTCCTTTGGACTCCATCTATACCCCATCGTACTAACGTGTCCCCAATATCCCTTATGGACTACGAGAAAAGGATTTACCGGTAGGTATTAAAATCCTATTTTTGTATTATTATGTCTCAACAAAAGAGAAGTGGAGTTACATTTACATGGACTTACTTTCTCAATGGTACAAAGAGCAGCTAATCCCAATAGTTTTTAGGTTACACAATCAGCAGACTCCAAGAACACATAGCAGCGATTTTTACATTAATTTTAAACAAGTGGTCAAATGATCTACTGTAATGCTGCTAGTCATTGAACAAGTAGGCCAGGGGTGGCCAACCAGTCAGAGGCAAAGAGCCGAAAAATGTCTGTAGTCAAGCCAAAAAGCCTGTATCATTGACACGAGGTCAAGCCCCATTTTTGTGCACCCACCTTCAGTATGACGTTTGTAGGAGCATGATCATGTGTCACACCCCCATTTTTAGTTACACTGGGGGTGAGAAACACTGAAACATTTTACACATTAAAGCAGGCAAGAGTCCCCATTTTACACATTACGGCAGGCAAGAATCCCCATTTTAATCATTACGGCAGGCAAGAGCCCCCATTTTACACATTACGGCAGGCAGAGTCCACATATTACACATTACGGCAGGCAAGAGTCCCTATTTGACACATTATGGCAGCCAGAGTCCCCATTTTACACATTACGGCAGGCAAGAGTCCCTATTTTACACATTACGGCAGGCAAGAATACCCATTTTACACATTACGGCAGGCAAGAGTCTCCATTTTACACATTATGGCAGGCAGAGTCCACATTTTACACATTACGGCAGACAATAATCCCTATTTTACAAATTAAAGCAGGCAAGAGTCCCCATTTTACACAATACTGCAGTCAAGATACCCTATTTTACACATTGCGGCAGGCAAGAGACCCTATTTTACACATTGCGGCAGGCAAGAGTCCCTATTTTACACATTGCGGCAGGCAAGAGTCCCTATTTTACACATTGCGGCAGGCAAGAGTCCACATTTTACACATTACGGCAGGCAATAATCCCTATTTTACACATTAAAGCAGGCAAGAGTCCCCATTTTACACAATACTGCAGTCAAGATACCCTATTTGAACCAAAAAGTATAAGTGAAGGCGCACAAAATGTACTAACCGACTGCTGTTTTGATACAAATTAATGATTTATTTCCAAATAATATAGTTAAAATCTTAAAATGCACACAGTAAAACAAGAGTAATTAGCGTAAGACCACAAAACATTAATTTTGTTAATTACTCCACATATTAATGTTAGCTCCACACAGACTAATGCTTTGGTTAATATAATGCTCCTTCAGGTAAAAAAGGCTTAATTGCATGCACCTATATAGATTAGAACAATGATATAATTGTTCTCCTTCAGCTGGGATGGTTAAGTTTCATGCACACATATAGACAAGATTAGTATTAGTTCCAAACAAGCTGCCTGTTAATTGTGCAGAGAATAATCACTGGTGATGATGTAAAAACACGCCACTTAGAGGAAAGGTGCTGTTTGTATTAAGGGTGTTGTTAATACTTCACCCATCCATTGGTATCAGGAGCACTCCTGAAGTGTGCAAAACCCGTATGTCCTCCTAGTAATTCCTCCTGCCTGGTCCACAATAGCTGGGGTCCTGGATGCAGGGGATGGGGGATTCGTAGCTGTGTCCACGGGTTCGTGCACAGCCGCAGCGGCTGTGGGAGAGTGGGAACGCCTGCGTGTGTCGCGTGCATGTTCATCCTCTGATGAAACCGCCATCTTTGTGGGCGGAGAAACGCGTCAGGTGACTCATTTCCAAGTGAACCGCAAGTGGAACGCAAGGTCCGGAAGCCCGAACCCAGAAGTCGTGGCACGCGACACACGCAGGCGTTTCCACTTTCCCACAGCCGCTGAGGCTGTGCACGAACTCGTGGACACAGCTACGAGTCCCCCATCCCCTGCATCTGATACCAGGACCCCAGCTATTGTGGACCAGGCAGGAGGAATTACTAGGAGGACATACGGGTTTTGCACACTTCAGGAGCGCTCCTGATACCAATGGATGGGTGAAGTATTAACAACACCCTTAATACAAACAGCACCTTTCCTCTAAGTGGCGTGTTTTTACATCATCACCAGTGATTATTCTCTGCACAATTAACAGGCAGCTTGTTTGGAGCTAATATTATATTTGCGTACATGTGTGCATGAAGTTAAACCAATTCAGCTGAAGGAGAACTATCCTGTAATTTCTCTAACCTATACAGGTGCATGCAATTGAGCCTTTTTTCCTGTGAGTTATTTTCTGCACAACTAACAGCCAGCCTGCTTGGAAGTTGGAACTAATACTAATCTTGTCTATATGTGTGCATGAAACTTAAGCATCCCAGCTGAAGGAGAACTATTATATACCGGTAATTGTGCATGCAATTAAGCCTTTTTTTACCTGAAGGAGCATTATATTAACCAAAGCATTAGTCTGTGTGGAGCTAACATTAATATATGTGGAGTAATTAACAAAATGTTTTGTGGTCTTACGCTAATTACTCTGAGTGCATTTTAAGAGTTTAATTATATTAATTGGAAATAAATCATTAATTTGTATCAAAACAGCAGTCGGTTAGTACATTTTGTGCACCTTTACTTATACTTTTTGGTTCACATTCATATGTTAGGCGGATTCCCAGGTCCGCATTGTGAAAGCAGCCAAATTTAGTTTGTCCTCTCTTTACATTTTTATTAATCTAGCGCCAGACGCATTGGTTTTGTTTTTGTTTCTTTTTCCAGATACCCCATTTTACACATTACGGCAGGCAGAGTCCCCTTCTACAAAATGAGAGAGAGAGAGAGAGTGTGAGTGTGTTATACTTGCGTTTGCAGCCACATCCACCGGCCAGCTGTCGTCTTCCATCCCACTTCACTTCCCGCCCCACGCTGCGGCTCTTCACAGCGCATGGCACTGTGGGTGGGCTTGGGGCGGCTGGGAGAGACGTTATCTCTCCCAGGCAGGGGCGGAGAAGGGGGAGCAGGGAGGCTGCCCTGCTCACGGATGGCCGCGGCGGCCATCCTCTAAGTGTAGAGATGGAGATAAAGCTATCTCCATCAGGGGGGTTCTGCTGCCACACGTACAGTGTCAGGGAGCGGGCAACAAGAGCCACAGCTCAATAAAGAAAGAGCCGCATAGAGCTCGAGAGCCGCGGGTTGGCCACGGCGGAAGTACTGTAGGCATTGATCTCACTGAAATTCAGAAAGAGGTGTTGACACTTGAGACAACAGAACTCTATAAACAATTGAAGATTCCCAACGACTTGCAAGTATGCATGACATCACACACAGCTGTTGCGACCCAAAACATGGCAGCACGGCGACAGCCTTTGCAGGCCTAGGCTGTGCAGGCAGGGGGCTACCCTAAACATGTGAGCGCTTTGCTGCTCGCATTTTAGTGGGGGGGCAGGACCTGGCATGCGGGTGAAATGAGTTGTAGTTTTGAAAATTTGCTGCACCAGCAGCCACCCCAACCACAATGCCAGCACTGATTGCTAAGTCTGCCCAGCTGCTGAAGGGAGTGCTGGAGCTGCGGTGTTCCCTGACCCCCTTCTGAGACTGTTTCATGATGAACAGAGCCAGTGGCAGGGAGTAAACAGCTGGAAGGGATCTAAATAGATACATTTGCTGCACAAGCTGCTTTGTAAATGGCATCTTGTGAATAGATTCGGGGGTTGTTTGTTTCACTGGCAAGTTCCGAAAATAATGCATTTTCAGAACAATTTCTACATCCCCATAGTTTAGTATGTGGAGTGTGGAAATTATTATGGCAAGGCTGTAACAAGGAGATATGAGTGATATATCTTTCGTTACAGCCTTAAAACAAGCATGAAACCCTTGGCAATGAGCAGGCGACCCCTGGCAATGAGCAGGAAACCCTTTGCAACGAGCAGACAATGAGCAGGAAACCCCTGGCAAAGAATATGACATAAGACCCCTGGCAACAAGCATGGAATCCAAAGCATGAAACCTCTGGCAATGAGCATGAAGCCGCTGACAATGAGCATGGGACCCCTGACAACGAGCAGGTAATTTAAAAGTAATTAGAAGCCTTATTGTGGGCACAGTTTGTAAGAGGAATTATTGTGTGTGGGGCATAAAATGGTGCCAGGGGCATAACTGTGTGTGGCATAATGTGTCATGTGCACTATGGTTTGTGGCATATTGTGTAGTGGGCATTACGGTGTGTGGCATATTGTGTAATGGGCATTACGGTGTGTGGCATAATGTAAAATGGTTAAGGGAAGGGGAATGGAGGATGATTACTGCACTAGTAATATTATTTTATTATATTTTAATTGCCCCATATATTAATCATGGTCAATCCAATCTAGTTTGGGGGTGCTGCCATAGACAGTATTGTTACCAATATAGGTACAGACAGTTCAAGAAAGAAAAAGGATTGGTCTTTAAGTGGCGCACAAGAAAGATAGGTACAGTAAGTTAAGGTAAGGTGTATAAAATATAACTTTTATTAAATTCTGTAGTAAAAAGCCTGCTGTGAAATATAAAAAAAAAGACATTAAACAATAATGTGAGTTAGAAAAAACATGAAAATAAATTTGTGAATTAAAATAAGAGATCACCGTATATCCCTGTGTGTGTACGATATTCCTTATAAATTTCTATTATGGGGTTAATAACCCTGTTCAAATTAACCTATATATGTTGTTATGACTGTTATGTTAATAAAGTGTCTCAGTTCTGCAAACACTTGTGTGTCTCGTGTGTTATTAAATGTGCCCTGTTGAATTGTGAGTCCTTCCTAAATAATGCTCGTTCTGGAAGCTCTTGATCCTAACTCCAACTAGACTTCCGGACTCCCATTCACAGAATAATTATAAAGTCGTATTGGGTGCTTGTGTATACACCCTCAATAATTGACTTTATATGATTACTACTGACACCAACAATTTGAGTAGCAAATAGAAAAGGATGGTGGGTTACCAGCTGTTGGCAGTTGTACTGCGCTATATGTGACACAGCGGTATTCCACCCAGGCGCCTTTGAGTGATCCTTAGTAGATAGCTGCTGGCTGTGGTGATCCAGTAAATATATATATATATATATATATATATATATATATATATATATATATATATATGTGTTGTAGTTCAGAACAGTCCCCATTCAGAACAAGCACGGCACTACAGGACTTTGATGAAAAACATCTTTATAGAGGCATAGATTGAAAATATCTGTACATCACCATTTTAGCACTTTAACCTTCATCACTTCTCTGCTGCTATGGCTTTCAAGTGATGAGTTTAGATATAGATGAATAATATACAAGTAGGTGCCTTGATACTTGTGGGAATTAATCCCCACCTAATACAAATCCAAAACAATCCGGCACTCAAATAGTTAACGTGCATTCACCTGTGTGCCCTTGCTGAATTAAACACATGTGTTGTAGTTCAGAACAGTCCCCATTCAGAACAAGCACGGCACTACAGTACAGATATTTTCAATCTATGCCTCTATAAAGATGTTTTTCATCAAAGTCCTTTAGTGCCGTGCTTGTTCTGAATGGGGACTGTTCTGAACTACAACACATGTGTTTAATTCAGCAAGGGCACACAGGTGAATGCACGTTAACTATTTGAGTGCCGGATTGTTTTGGATTTGTATTAGGTGGGGATTAATTCCCACAAGTATCAAGGCACCTACTTGTATATTATTCATCTATATCTAAACTCATCACTTGAAAGCCATAGCAGCAGAGAAGTGATGAAGGTTAAAGTGCTAAAATGGTGATGTACAGATATTTTCAATCTATGCCTCTATAAAGATGTTTTTCATCAAAGTCCTGTAGTGCCGTGCTTGTTCTGAATGGGGACTGTTCTGAACTACAACACATGTGTTTAATTCAGCAAGGGCACACAGGTGAATGCACGTTAACTATTTGAGTGCCGGATTGTTTTGGATTTATATATATATATATATATATATATATATATATATTGATGAAGTCCACCTAATAGGACGAAACGCGTTGGAACAGGAACCTGCTACTTACCCCTTGGACTCCTTACATGCGGACAGATAAGCTGTTTTATTTTCTCAATCCTGTACGTGTGCTACCTGCATTTATGGACAGATGAACTGCCTATTTGTTTTAATTGTCCTGTACGTTTGCTACTTTTAAGCGTGGCAGGATTGTGCCTATTAAATTATTATTTTTTTATCATGTTTGCTTAACATTGATTGGAATGAGCCACATTCCTAGTTTTTAAGCTGTTGTGAAATCTTTGTCTTTTATATATTCTAGTTTCCATTATCAGTTCTGCTTACTGTAATAATTGGAATGAGCCACATTCCTAATTCTTGATATCACTGCAAAATATTGTGTCTTAAAACAGTACACACTATGTTGCTTTCATTTTCTCTTTACATGTTCGGCTTCCAAATGTCATCTGCCTGAAAGTATTTGAAGTTAAGTTGTTATTTATTTTAATAACTACACCTGACTACACAGATTTTATTTCACCGACACTATTAGGCGCTTGTTTTACTTCATTTTATATATATATATATATATATATATATATATATATACACACACACATATAAAGAAAAACAACTTGCACAACACATGATTTTAAGCAGTTTTCTCTTACGTCCTAGAGGACAATGGGGTCCATTTAGTACCATGGGGTATAGATGGGTCAACTAAGAGCCTTGGGCACTTTAAGAAATCAATAGTGTGCGCTGGCTCCTCCCTCTATGCCCCTCCTACCAGACTCAGTTTAGAAAATGTGTTCCGGAGGAGCTGGTCACACTTAGGGAAACTCCTGAAGAGTTTTCTGCATTTATTTTGTTTGTTATTTTCAGACAGGGCTGGTTGGCACCAGACTGCCTGCTTCGTGGGACTTAGGGGGATAACAGCCCAACCTCTTGAGGGGTTAATGGTCCCGTTCCCCGCTGACAGAACACTGAGCTCCTGAGGGAGCCATTCGCAAGTCCCACCACGGCGAGCGTACATTCCCGCAGCACGTCGCCACCCCTAACAGAGCCAGAAGTAAGAAGAGTGGTGAGTAGGCGTCCGGCGTCCAGGTTAACGGGTCGCCGGCTGCACTGGCGGCATAAGAGTATGGAGCGCAGCGCTGACATGCAGGCTGCGTCTCCAGGCTCAGAACAACATGCTGTGTGTGTGTTCCGCTGTGAGGGGCGAGCTGAGCCATTAAAAACAATACCCACACTGGCAGTACAGCTTACAGGGGTTCTATCCCACTGTTAAGCATAACAAACACCTCAGCCAGTATAATAAAACTGGGAAGACTGCGCGCCATTAAGGGGACGGGGCTTCACAGCAGCTTACCAGCGCCATTTTCCTTCTGCAGCTCACACTGACAAGACTGGCAGAGAAGCGCAGCTCCTCCACAAGGACTCCACAATTCCTCAGCGGTACCAGGGGTCATAGTAAGGGGGAGGAGCAGATTTAGAATACTAAGCCCCTATTAAGGGTACTTAGTCTGCGACCCAGCTAAGCTTGGCATTAGCAAGAAGGGCACTGTGTGGCTAGCTCCATCATACTCTGTGTTGCCCAAGAAGGGCTCTGTGTAGGTTACTTGTGCTTAAACTTTTCCTGTGTGTGTGTGTGGGTGTGATTTCACATTTACAATGTCAAAGGAGTGTGTTTCATGCACGGCTGAGTGTTTTTCTTCCCCAGGGGGATCACTACAGAGTACTCAGGATAGTACACATTCTCAGGCTAGTGGGTCCGAACCAACATGGTTGGATTCACTAAAAGGGATGATCTTGAATATTTCTAATAAATTATCCCAGAATGAGAAAGAGACGCAATACTTAAGACAGTCTGTGGATGACCTGATGAAAAGAGATTCAGGCACCACACCAGCGCCTCAGACCCCTACCATTTGTCCACAAAAGCGTACACTGGTCCAAATCCTGCAGGCTGACACTGATGACAACGTGTCAGACGCAGAGGAGGGCGAGGTGGACCCAGTGGGGGGGGGGGGTGCAGCTCTGTCACAGGGGGTACAGGCTCTGATAGAAGCTATTAGAGACCTCCTGTATATTCCTGATAAGATGACAGAGGAGGATGAGGAGTCTTATTTTAATATAAAAGAGAAATCCTCTGCTACTTTTCCTGCATCAAAAGAGTTGACTTTTCTGTTTGAAGAAACCTGGGTTAATCCTGATAAGAAGTTTCAGATCCCTAAGAGATTACTCATATCCTTCCCTTTTCCTCAGGATGATAGGAAAAAAATGGGAAAACCCACCGATTGTTGACGCATCGGTATCTAGGTTGTCACGTAAGATAGTCTTACGATCGGTCCCTGGGGCAGCCTCCTTAAAGGACGTGGCTGACCGCAAAATTGAGACCACTCTCAAATCCCTGTACACAGCTGCTGGGGTGGCCCAGAGACCCACTATTGCTTGTGCATAGATCACTAGGGCCATTACTAAATGGTCAGGTAATCTAATTGACGGGTTAGATTCCTTATCCAGGTGGGAGATAATTTTACTCCTACAGCATATACAGGACTCTGCAAATTTTATGGTGGAGGCCATAAAAGAAATTGGCTTGCTCAACGAACGCACCACTGCCGTGGCAGTGACAGCGCACAGGGGCTTGTGGCTACACCAGTGGACTGCGGATGCAGATTCCAGGAAAGGCGTGGCCCTGTTTGGAGCTAAACTGGATACGTGGATATCCAAGGCTATTGCGGGTAAGTCTACAATCCTTCCTTCCGCAGCCCCCCAGCTAAGAAGACCTACTCTGCTCCAACTCTGCAGTCATTTTGGTCAGCCAAATTTAAAAGTAAAACCAAAGGTTCTTCTACAGCCGTCAAAGGCAATAGAGGTAAAACCAGAAAACAAGCAACTGCAGGTTCATTGGAACAGAACTCCAGTTCTGCTTCCTCAAAGCTTACTGCATGATGGTGGACCGCACTTCCTGAGAGACAGGCCGGTGGGAGCCCGATCAAAATATTTCAGTCACATATGGGCAACATCATGCCAGGTTTCATGGGTCAAAGATCTTATCACCCAGGGCTACAGACTGGAGTTTCAGGATCTCCCACCTCACAGATTCTTCAAATCAGACTTACCAGCTTCTCAAGAAGCAAGTATGACTTTACAGGAAGAAATTCAAAAACTGGTACAGACTCAGGTCATTGTTCCAGTTCCACTTTAGCTGCAAAACAAGGGTTACTATTCCGACCTGTTTGTGGTACCGAAACCTCACGGTTCGGTAAGGCCCATTTAAAACCTCAAGTCACTGAACCCGTACTTACGGGTGTTCAAGTTCAAGATAGAGTCTCTGAGAGCGGTGATCTCAGGTCTGGAGGAGGGGGAATTCCTGGTGTCTCTGGATATCAAGGATGCGTACCTTCATATTACTATTTGGCCGCCTCATCAGGCATCACAGTACTGTCACTACCAGTTCCAGGCCCTGCCATTTGGCCTCTCCATGGCACCGAGGGTGTTCACCAAGGTAATGGCAGAGATGATGTTTCTCCTCCGCAAACAAGGAGTGAACATAATACCGTAACTGGACGATCTGCTGATAAAAGCATCATCCAGGAAGAGGTTGTTGGACAACATTATCCTCTCAATCCGACTACTCCAGGATCATGGATGGATTCTGAACCTACCACAATCTCACCTAGAACCAACACAGAGGCTTCCGTTCCTGGGGATGATACTGGATATGGAGGCACAGAAGGTATTCCTTCCATTAGAAAAGGCATTGGTAATCCAGTCGATGGTGCGGGTATCGGTGCATCTATGCATTCGCCTTCTGGGGATGATGGTAGCCTCCTACGAGGCACTGCAGTACAGAAATGGTTTCACGCAAGGCCCTTCCAGCTGGATCTGTTGGACAAATGGTCCGGATCGCATCTTCACACGCACCAGAGGATACATCTGTCGCAAAAGGCCAGGATTTCTCTTCTGTGGTGGCTTCAGACTTCTAACTTGACCAAGGGCCGAAGGTTCGGGATTCAAAATTGGATTCTGCTAACCACAGAAGCAAGCGTCAGAGGGTGGGGAGCAGTCACCCAAGGGGAACAGTTCCAAGGAAAATGGTCAAATCTGGAAACCATTCTTCCAATCAACATTCTGGAACTAAGGGCCATATACAACGCCCTTCTATAGGCATCACATCTTCTTCAAGTTCACGCCATTCAGGTTCAGTCGGACAATGTGGCGGCGGTAACGTACATAAACTGACAGGGCGGAACGAAGAGCAGAGCAGCAATGTCAGAAGTAACATGGATTCTCCTCTGGGCAGAAAGACACGCTGTGGCGTTGTCAGCAATCTTCATTCCGGGAGTAGACAACTGGGAAGCAGACTTCCTCAGCAGACACGACTTCCATCCAGGAGAGTGGGGCCTTCACCGAGAGGTGTTCAGGTGCTTGACACATCGGTGGGGAATTCCACAAATCGACATGATGGCCTCTCGTCTCAACAAGAAGCTCAAGCGGTATTGTTCCAGCTCGAGAGACCGACAGAAAGTGCTTTGGTGACTCCTTGGGTCTACCAGATGGTGTACGTGTTTCCACCACTTTCATTGATCCCAAGAATTCTCAAAAGAATAAAAAGGGAAAAGATTCAAGCAATACTCATTGCTCCAGACTGGCCAAGAAGGACCTGGTACGCGGATCTACTGGAGATGCTCTTAGAGGATATGTGTGTGGCATACTGGAATGTTAACAGATATTGGAAAGTTCCAAAAGCCATTTAATTCTTATCAGTGAGTGGGGGAGTTTATGGCCCCAAAACCAGTTTAACCAGTTCTCACAGACCCTGCGACATGTAAAGGGTTAGGACAGGAAGTGTAGGGGGGGTTTTAGAGAACAAGGAAAAAACACAGGCTAGAATTCAGTGTCAGCTGAGGACTGAGATGGAGGGCACAAGCTAGTGACCAGGAGAAACGCAGTCTAGGGACTGTGGAACAAGCATGGTACTCCACAGTCCCTGGCATTATGGAGAGAAGAGCAGCGTGTGGGTGTTGCTATGAAGAGAGGGAGAGCCCATATTTGCAGTGTAACAGGAAAGCCAGCAGCTTCAGTGAGAGATGGAGAGTACAGTGGAAGGAACTAGGAACAAAGGACCTTCAGGGGTACCCGAGAAGCAGGACGGGAGGTGTGATTCTTCGGGAGAGGACAATCTGGGTGAGTGGTAGAAAACCACGTTTGGCGGAAGGCCCCCAGTAACGTGTCCATGAGAGATCCCGTTTAGATAGAGCCCCTAGCGAATGGGGGAGAGCACACTGAAATGAATCTCAGTTTGCGGAAGCCGCACTACTGATTCCCAGAGACTGCGCTGGTATGTACTGTACTGTAATGCTGTCACATCATTGTTATTGCCAGTGAAGCAAATGAAAGGAAATGTAACCTGATGTAACCCATATGAATATTGTGCTGGAGAGAAAACAAGAAGTTAAATGTTATTGTCATGATAACCCTGTCTGAACTGTGAATAAACTGCTTGCTTATGTGATGAAACGGCCTGGCGTGTAATGCTTTTAAAATCACTGATGGACCTGCCGCTGCCCGGCTATCACACGTGGCCGCTACCTCTTCGCGAGGATCTTCTATAACAGGGGCCATTCGTCTATCAAGACTGACCACGGCTACGTTTGATGGCATGGAAGTTGAGCATCAAATTCTAGCCCGGAAAGGGATCCCAGACAGGGTTATTCCAACCTTGATTCAAGCCAGAAAGGGGGTAACGTCTAAACATTACCACCGTATTTGGAAAAAATATGTCTCTTGGTGTAAGAACAGGAAATTTCCTATGGTGGAATATCAACTGGGACGTTTTCTGCTTTTTCTGCAGTCAGGTGTGGATGTGGGCCTACGTTTGGGCTCCATAAAAGTCCAGAATTCGGCCTTATCCATTTTCTTCCAGAAACAATTGGCTTCTCTCCCTGAGGTTCAGACATTTTTAAAGGGGGTTCTGCACATCCAACCGCCCTTTGTGTCTCCTACGGCACCTTGGGATTTCAACGTGGTGTTGCAGTTCCTACAATCGGAATAGTTTGAGCCTTTATAGGGGGTTGACATAAAGTTTCTTACGTGGAAGACCGTCACACTGTTGGCCTTGGCTTCAGCAAGACGTGTGTCGGAGCTAGGGGCATTGACGCACAAAAGCCGCTATTTGATATTTCATGAAGATAGAGCTGAATTCAGAACTCTTCAGCAATTTCTTCCTAAAGTGGTGTCTGCGTTTCATAACAACCAACCTATTGTGGTTCCAGTGTGGTTACCGACACCTCTGCTACTTCAAAGTCCTTGGATGTTGTGCGGGCTTTGAAGATCTATGTGAAGCGGACGGCTCATCACAGAAATCAGACTCACTGTTTGTTCTCCATTATCCCAATAAAAATGGGTGTCCAGCTTCAAAGCAGTCTATTGCTCGATGGATCAGGCTTACTATCCAGCATGCTTATTCTACGGTAGGTTTGCCATTTCCAAGATCTGTACAGGCCCACTTTACTAGGTCGGTGGGTTCTTCCTGGGCGGCTGCCCAGGGTGTCTCGGCTTTACAGCTCTGCCGAGCAGCTACTTGGTCAGGTTCTAACACGTTTGCTAAGTTCTACAAGTTCGATACTTTGGCCTCTGAGGACCTTCAGTTTAGTTAATCAGTTCTGCAAGACCCTCAGCACTCTCCCACCCCGTTTGGGAGCTTTGGTACATCCCCATGGTACTAAATGGACCCAGTATCCTGTAGGACGTAAGAGAAAATAGGATTTTAATTACCTACCGGTAAATCCTTTTCTCGTAGTCCGTAGAGGATACTGGGCGCCCGCCTGGTGCTTTTTGTTTGCTGCACTGTTACTTGGTTAAGTATTGTTGTTGGTTCAGCTGTTGCTGTTCCTGTTCAAGTTGGGTTAGCATGACTTTCTTCTTGTTTTGTGTGTGCTGGTTCGAATCTCACCACTGTCCTTTTTAAATCCTTCTCTCAAGGTATGTCCGTCTCCTCGGGCACAGTTTCTAGACTGAGTCTGGTAGGAGGGGCATAGAGGGAGGAGCCAGAGCACACTATTTATTTCTTAAAGTGCCCAAGGCTCCTAGTGGACCCTTCTATACCCCATGGTACTAAATGGACCCCAGTATCCCCTACAGACTACGAGAAAAGGATTTACCAGTAGGTAATTAAAATCCTATTATCTTTGTCTTGAAATAAGCCCTATAGCAAGGCAATTGTACTTAATATAGCTTTGTAAATATTCAATTTATTTGATTACAGGCACAATTACATATATATATATATATATTACTGCTATAGTACCTAGTACCCTGGAGTGTTATGGCAGGATTATCTTTTATTGGTCAAATAAAAGATAATCCTGCACTATATTTGCAGCGTTACATACTGTAATTGTAATTTCCATATTTAGTTAGTTACACATAATTTGTAGTAATTAAAACCAGCCTGGGAAATTTATGGAAGCAGACCTGATAGGGGTATGGTCTGACGAGGGGGTGGGGTCTATTGAGGGGGTGGAATCCCTCCTCATAAGGCCTGATTGTACCCAGTTGCGTCCTTCCATGTGTCTTTTGCTGCAGTTGTTTCTGAGATCATGGGCGGATCAGGAGCTAAAAGTGGCCCTGTATAATTTTGTATAAGTGGCCCAATATGGGCATCACAAGAGGTATAACATACCATGCAGCCATGGCAGCATCACCGGATGGCTGGGTTGCTGTACTGCAGAGATGTAATAACAGAATGAATGGGGACAATGCAGTGTAATGAGTGCATTGTGCTGCCTTTCATGAGGGGGGTGGGGCCACATAAAAACACACAAAACAGACCCCACAGACACGTCAGCCTACCAGAATGCTTCCTGGTGATCCCTATGATCAATCCGCCCCTGACAGTAGCGCACACAGGGGGGGTTTCTGAGTACCTAGAATATCCCCCTGCCACTCTGATCTGTTTCCGTGGCTGCCAGTGCATTGTTTTGTTTTTTTGAGAAGGAGAGTTTCGTCTCTGTCTACATGCCGGGCTACCCTCAGAACTCCAAACAGGACATGATGGGAATAACTGCGCATACACGGCAGCTATTCATAGTTTTCATACTATGCAAGGAGATGGCCGAGGCCTTGGGAACTGCTTCGGCTGGCATGTGACACAGCTCCTCCCAGCTCCCATGGGCCTTGCACCAGACAGTAAGTCAAAAAGAGTCCCACTCTCTGGCCACGGTGACAGCAGCCTTAAGCCCCTATACACCGCCGGCAAAAAACTCTTTACCTGACTACTAGAAACAATCAATAGACCTGCCTGTCACAGAGAGAAGCAACGAAAATGCTTCTATTTCCACTTAAGGGGTTTCCGAGTGATCCTATTCCCTCCACAGGCTGCACGGGAACTACTGTCATGGTCACAATGGTGAGTTTGTCTGTAATGGTGATTATTATTATGCCATACTGAATCCTGTTTTACACAGGTATAGTGCTATAATGCTGTAACGGAAGAGTGTGTATATGGGTGGACTACGATGTACCGGCGCTCAGGATCCCGGCGCCCAGCATACTGGCGCCAGGATCCCGACCGCCAGAATGCCGGCACAATAGCACAATAGAGCCCCTTGCGGGCATGCAGTGCTCGCCTTGCTGCGAGCACGGTGGTGCGCTAGGAGCACCACGCTATTTATTCTCCCTCCAGGGGTGTCGTGGACACCCCAAGAGAGAGAATAGTTGTTGGTATCCTGGTGGTCGTGATCCCGGCACCGGTATGCAGGGCGCCGGGATCCCGACAGCTGGGATATTGATTGCCTCCCGTGTATATAGATCTAGATTTTTTTTGTATATATAATATATGTGTGTGTGTGTGTGTGTGTGTGTGTGTGTGTGTGTGTGTATATATATTTTTTTTTATTTTAATCCAATGATGGAGTTAGTAAATCTTCATAAATCATTTAATGCTGGACTGGCACCAGCCTGACCCTGATTGAAGGCCCGTAGAATCGTGGGGCCCTTGGGTGCTGCCCAGTAAGCACATGCATTAATAAGGTAGTCCTGCAGCAGGATTTGTTGCCAGTATCACCAGAGATCTGCACACCGACGGTTTATGAATCTATTTCTTCATTCCTTATGACATTCCCAACACAGCATCCTGGCAGGTGGATATTTGAATATTCCCTGTCTTATACTTTTTTTTTTTTTTTTAAAAGGTGGTAACCCTATGGTGACATGCCATGCCCCCTGATCACGCCCTTATACATGACCCCTGCCCAGAAACGTGAAAATAAAAAGGTGGTAACCCTACACATGACATCAATCAGAATAATCTCAAGGTATTTTACAGACAAGAATCACATTTTACCAAATAAAGTTACTTACCGCCTCTACTTCTAATGGATTTGACATACTGTTTGGCCTCTTCAATGTTCTCTGGAGTCGCTTTCACTAAGGAATCTTTCCATACATTTATAGTATCATCAAATTCTATGAAATTAATGTAATCGTGCGTTGAAGTGTCATTTAGAATTTTAATCAGGGATTCTTGTGCCTAAAAATAGATAAATAAGTTAAGTATATATTTCTAGTTATCTATATATAAAGCTATATCAGAAAGTGTGTATAAACGTCAACCTCAAACTATGTATACTACAGATCAGCAGATTATTAGATTGCCAACCTCTCTGTTAAATATGGTTCTGATTTGACTACCCCAAAGATGCACATTTAGTATATCACAGAGTATTTTGTGCTTTTATATTTCATGCTTGGAACCAGGGCCGGTTCTACACCTTGTGGCGCCCAGTGCGAAAGTTTCCACTGGCGCCCCCCCCCCCCCCCCCCCCCCCGCGGCAAAACAGTTTGTGCGTGCAAAAATAGGGGCGTGGCCTCATAGGGGAGGGGCATGGCCATAGTTATGCTCCCAATAGCTGTGCCCCCAGATTTGCCCCAAGTAGTTGTGCCCTTCAGTTGCTTTGCCCCCAGTAGTTGTACCCCCTGTTGCTGTGAACCCTGTTGCTTTGCCCCCAGTAGTTGTGCCCCCTGTTGCTTTGCACCCAGTAGTTGTGCCCCCTGTTGCTTTGCCCCCAGTAGTTGTACCCCGTTTCTTTGCCCCCAGTAGTTGTGCCCCGTTTCTTTTCCCCCAGTAGTTGTCCCCCGTTTCTTTTCCCCCAGTAGTTGTCCCCCGTTTCTTTTCCCCCAGTAGTTGTGCCCCGTTTCTTTGCCCCCAGTAGTTGTGCCCCCTCTTTCTTTGCCCCCAGTAGTTGTGCCCCCTCTTTCTTTGCCCCCAGTAGTTGTGCCCCCTCTCTCTTTGCCCCCAGCAGTTGTGCCCCCTCTCTCTTTGCCCCAAGCAGTTGTGGCCCGTTTCTTTGCCCCCAGCAGTTGTGCCCCCTCTTTCTTTGCCCCCAGTAGTTGTGCCCCGTTTCTTTGCCCCCAGTAGTTGTGCACACACACATACATACATACACACACACACACACACACACACACACACACACACAAATAAAAAAAAACCCAATACTTACCACTGCCCCGCTCCTGCTTCCCGATCGCTGCTGCTGCTCCGTCTGGCCGCTGGCTCCTCTCTATGGGAGAGACGTCATGACGTCTCTCCCATAGCAGCGCTGCACAGATACTAGAGGTCAATACTGACCTCTAGTGTCTGTCCCTGGAGCCGGCTGCAGCGGACGCCCACACAGCCCACGGCGTCTGCTGCAGCCGGGAAATGGGGTGCGGGCAGGCGGCGGTGCCTGCGGGGTGACTGTGGCCGTGCCTCCAGGCCGCAGCGCCCCAGGCGAAGGCACTGCTTGCCCGCACCAAGATCCGCTCCTGCTTGGAACACCTACTGTATATAATCCCCCAAATTCCTGATCTTTTGCAATGGGCACGTACCTGAGTTGGACACAATTGCAGCTGCATCACCTTATAGCTGTGGCAGTCTACTGACTTCCTTATGCTAATCCTATAGATTGTAAGCTTGCGAGCAGGGCCTTCCTACCTCTGTCTGTCTGTCTGTCTTTACCCAGTTTTGTTCTATAATTGTTGTTCTAATTGTAAAGCGCAACGGAATATGCTGCGCTATATAAGAAACTGCTAATAAATAAATAAATAATGTGAGACTACGCCCGTGTATGCTGAATATACCTGTGTATGCATGCTGAAATCTATCCCACCCACCGGTCTTATATTTGCAGACATCATAATCAGGACACAGGGCAGGGACACTCGTGTTTTGGGGCCTCCCTTCCGTACGCTATAGGTACAGGCCAGTTGACCACTGGCTCATCCTCGTCTTCTGTCTCGCCAGCACCATCCCTGTGTTTCCAGCCTCTTCCTTCTATGTCTGTCCAGTCTCATCCAGCCTATGTCTCTCCATCTCCATACTCCAGTCATCGGTGTTGTGCCTAAGTGCTCATTGACACAAACAGACATGGAGACCAGGAGCTAATCTCAGCATGGTAGATGCTAGAATCAAGTGGGCTAAGGGACATTTTCCGTCAGGGAAAGGAGCCACGACACAAGGGGGAGGAGCTATGCCAGCGGAATAGTTCCTCTATTATCCACGCCATTAACTATTACCTTTAGTAATCAGGTGGCGAGCCACTGAGCCCGAAGCGTGGCAAGCGAAGCGAGCCCGCGAGGGTACTTTTCGGGTACCCTGTTCGCCCGTAGCTCCTCCCCCTGGTGACGTGTCTCCTCCCCTAAGTACGTCAGAAGGTCCCTTCTCCCACTCCGATATAGAATCAACCATATCAGCATGCTGCTTTCAACTTTACTTAACTGCAAATGAACATAAAGCAACACACTTTTGCAGCAAGTTGCACAATAGCACTGAACAACAAACAGTGGTGGAACATGGTACTGCAAGTATAACACAGACTGCATAGCAATGTGAATCTGACATAGCCAGATTCCAATATCCATACCTCCCAACATTACCCCCTCCAGGAGGGACACAATGTTCTGGTTCTGGACTTTCCTCTTAATTTATGATTGCCGACACCTATTTTGAAGAGGTTAATGGATAAGAAAGGTGTTTCAGCACAGGTGATGGCAATCACACATTAAGAGGGAAGTCCAGGAGCAGAGCATTCTGTCCCTCCTGGAGAGGGTCATGTTGGGAGGTATGCAATATCTAACAATCCGCTCATCTCCCCTGCGTCTTATAGCCTCATCTCCCCTACATCTCTTAGGGCCAGATGTACTAAGCCTTAAAAAGTGATAAAGTGGAGAGTGCTAAAGTGCCAGCCAATCAGCTCCTAACTGCTATGTTACAGGCCCTGTTTGACAGTTAGGAGCAGGTTGGTTTGTAGTTTATTACTCTCCATTTTATAACTATTCAAGGCTTAGTACATCTTCCCTGTGTCTCTCAGCCTAATCCCCCCTCTTTGCCTCTCAGTATCACCCCTCCTGTATCTCCCAGTATCATCTCCCCTGTCAACCATGATCCCCTTTGTGTTTTCCAGCATCATTTCCCCTTCCTGTGTCTCTCAGCCCCATAATACTGTGCAGTGGCGTATTTAGAGAAGAGAGGTCCCATGTGCAGGCTCCATGCTGGCCCCTCCTCTCTAGTAGCGAGTAGACTCTGGCTTTATGCCAGAGTCTACTGCGCTTGCGTAGGTGTCCGAGAACATGGTTCCTGCTCCTTGTACCCGGGTGGACATCTCTATTGCACATGCACAGATCACCAGGAAAATGACTGCTGCAGCCATTTTCATAGTGATTAATGTCTGCAGCGCTGGCCGCTGCTGCGGGACTCCAGTGGGGTAAGTATAATTATATGGGTGTAGGGTGTGCAGTGTGGTCATCCTGGATCCAAGGGCCCATGTACACCACATACAGTACCTTGCAACACCCACCTGCCCCATGTCTTTCCAGCCAGCCCACAACTACCTCTTGCTATCTACTGCTCATGGGCTACTTCTCTCCAATCTCCAATGGCACGACGTCTTGATGTCACACGCGCTGTTCTGCCTGTGCCCTGCTGAATACTGCAACAGCACAGATAAGGGTCACACATGAGCTGGACTCCCTGAAATGAATGTCCCCCTTGTAGCCCCCTTTTGCTGGGCCAGGACATATACCCACCCCATGCTCTGTGCAAAAGATTAATCAGAAACTGGGGTCCCATCTCTGGTGGCATGCTATGAACGAATACGGACGCTGGCATAGATGCCCATGACACTCCTACGAGACCTATCAGTTCTGGGCGTCTTCATGGTCTGCCGACCAGAAATGCCAATTTCACTGAAAGAGTCCTTAGTCAGAAGTCAGATCAATGCATATGCTCTGGCAATCGCTGCTTGTGTGCCTTTGCCTGGTCCGATTCCTGCACAGTCACCGGTTCCGTTTTACTGCGCATGCGCAGTTGGAAGATATCTGTGAGATACATCCGCATTTCCACTTGCATCAGACTCAGAATCAGGACCAATATGTTTTCATGCAATTTTTTTTCTTCAGTATTCACTCCCTTCAGTTACCATTACCTGCACCAATAACTATACACGGGTTATGGGTCACTAGGAAAGTGAGATAGGGTTGTAAATCACAACATTTTCACAGTGTCAACATTTCATATGTTGACTTTCTGTCCATGTCAACATTTTCCAGATGTCAACATTTATAACGTAAGCATTTTAAACATATCGACATTCTGGTGTTTCCATTACCAATGGCAACTTAGTGACTGCATACACTACTCAACATGTGCTGTCATAATGCTTGTAACTCATATAGATTGTCTGTAAGTGAAACTATCTATCCAAATTAAAATTCAATTTAGGAAGTTCGGACACTCAACAGTTTGCAAATAAGGCCTAATTTGGATGAAATCGACATGATCAAAAACATCTTCAATAGCATTGAACCAATCACAGCATTGAGGATTGAATAGCAATGCAACAGTCACCATCACATGGCCACGTCTTCTAACTAGGGTAGCTATACATCACAGATTTTCCGCGATCATACTGGAATTGGGGTCTGTGCCTTGGAGTCATGAAAACAGTTTTTGGGATGCACAAATGTCCCATTTCCGTGGGGTCTGTATCAGAGACAGGAATTTGTACCCAGTGACTTACTGGCGGCAGTTGTGTTTGGGGTTCAGTTCCTATATGCAGTCCTTTGACCCATCCCTTCCAGTGTTTCTTATTTATAATGTGTAATGTTTTTACAAGATTATTATCCACACTGTGGGCCTAATTCATATGGTTTGCATACAAGTATGACGTTTGAGGGTCTGCGCAGGCACAAGACCTGTTCTGTGTATGTGCAGAGTGGGTATTGCAATATCCTGTGCTGCATGTTGACAGTGAGTCCCGGACGATAATGTTTGGCAGTGGCTGGGGGGACAGTTGGTGTGGCTCCCCTGTTTGAATTTTGCATTGAGCTGCGGCCTCACATCGGGAACCGCTACTGGATATAAGCATTCCTGCATGTGGTGAATAAATACTACAGAGAAAACTGGTGAATGCTCACTATTTTATAAGTGCTCTGGAAATTTGGTTATGCTATCCTTTCTGCGGACATATTGTACCTAGCAGTTGTTGTTCTACATAACAAAGAAAAAGAGGGGACACAAGATGAGGCGGTTCTAGACCTTGTGGTGCCCAGGGCGAAAGTTTCCAGTGGTGCGCCCAACCCCCCTCCCCCCCCCCTTCCCAGGTAAAATGGAGCTGGTGCCCAAAAGTAGGGGCGTGGCTTCTTCTTGTGCCCCCCTGTTGCCGTGCCCCCAGTAGATTTTTCCCCAGTAGCTGTGCCCCCACAGCTGTACCCCCTGTAGATGTGCCCCCTGTAGCTGTGCCCCCAGTAGATTTGCCCCCAGTAGTTGTGCCCCCTGTAGCAGTGCTCCCAGTAGCTGTGCCCCCAGCAGTTGTGCCCCCTGTAGCTGTGCCCCCAGTAGCTGTGCCCCCAGCAGTTGTGACCCCTGTACCTGTGCCCAAGTAGCTCTGCTTACAAACACACACAAAGAAACCCCACAATACTTACAAGCCCCGCTCCTGATTCCCGACCGCTGCTGCGCTGCCCTCCGTCTCTGGCCGCCGACTCCTCTCTATGGGAGACGTCATGACGTTTCTCCCATAGCAGCGCCGCACAGACACTACAGGTCAATTATGACCTCTAGTGTCTGTCACTGGAGCCGGCTGCAGCGGGCGCCCACACAGCCCACGGCACTTGCTGCAGCCGGGGAGAGGGGGTCAGTAGCGGCTCTTGCCACGGCGGCGGCACCCCGGGCAAAAAGCCTGCTTGCCCATGGCAAGAGCCGCTACTGAGTAATACATCCACAAATTTCTAAAGTCCCATAAAATGGGACTGTGGGCCTGATTTAGAGGTCACAAATGTATTATAAAGAGAGCGCTAAACACCTGCAGTGTCTATAAATTAATTGTGCAAAAAAGGAAAAGTGCTTATAATATTTTTTGTATAGTATAAAATTTATTACACATAAAAAGCTAAATATTATAATCTTTCACAACTTTTGTATTAATCACGGATTTACATAAAACTAGATATTATAATCTTTCACAGTTTTTATATATAATCACGGATTCACATAAATGGGAACACTCAGGGAGCTAGATGGTAACTATAGATAGCTATTGGGACAGTCCTTGGTCTCCAACCCAAATGAAATACATACGTTGCCACTCCTAGTAACGAATTTTATTTTGTATCACATAACCATGGTTAGTAATTTTGTATCGTTATTAGATCCAGGATCTGATTCGAGTGCTGAATTTTTGATTAATAGAATCAGTCAGTTACGGCTCATGAAGTATTTCAATGTCCCAGAGTTTAATTAGAGGAATATCGTGAAATAGTGTTGCTCACCTCCCCAGCAGCAGGGTTTCAGATGTTAAGCTCCGGGAAACGCAGTGCCCGGCTGCGGCCGCGCACCGCTCAGTGTGTCTCTGCCGGAGTCGCGTATTCCCAGAGTGATTGCAGCTTCACGTACTGACCTCAGAACTTCCAATTAGGGGGGTGAGAAAGCAACTCCCAGCTGTGGCTGCACGCCGCTCAGCTTCTCCTCGTTTGTACTTTTAAAGGAGCTTCTCACCAAGGTATAGGTTGGAGATATTTTACCAAGATGTCGATTCTGTGGTCCCAAACGTCGGTGTTCCCAAATAGAGTATGGAAGTGTCCTTAACGCGTTTCTCCGTTATGCCAATTGAACGGTTTCATCAGAAGGTATCCATCACTTATTCCTATCCTAGTATTTAAACACTGTTTCCACCAATCATAGACTGGTACTCATTATAGACTGCAGGTGTACTACAGGTGTTGTCTAAATAGCCAATTCAATCTAAGGCAATCTTTATTATAGCAGCGCTTGCTGGGAACTATGTCCTTTATAGCTACATGATATAATCCACATTATAGTTAAAAGAAAGGAAAATTCACAGTCTCTAAAACATCTAAAAAAAACTGCAACCCTCAAAATTAAATTATTAATTTAATAAAGTATAATAGGTTATACCTGGCAACACGTAGGCAAAGGAGAACAAACGAGTAATAGAGAGTAATATAGGAACACATGGAAGTGGGACACTATCCATTATTAAAGGCTGCTATAGCCTAGTGATCAGGGCCACTGCCCCACAAGCTACAGCAACATCATGTCCTGGGTTTGAATCCCACTTCCCACCATAATTCTTCATTTATTTAAATTCATCTCATTTTTATTTTTTTATTTTTATCAAAATTTAAAAAAGAAAAAATAATAATGATACTACATTTCTCTTATAGTTATTCCCTATTAACCAATCACTAATGCATAATATCTAGTACTTTCACAGACAACTCTAGACTTGTACACTATGGGGTCAATTCTATTCGGCAACTAAAGAATAGCGCCGGGAATTAGCTCCCGATGCTATTCAATTCAGCTAAAGTTAAGTCGGCGATGTCCCGTTCTCGCCGACTTAACAGGTAGTTTTGTCGGGAGAACGGGCATTCTCCGACTTAACTACCCGGCGCGAGGCTGATTCCCGACAGAATCAACCTCGCGCCGGCCGCGAGGCAGCACTTTTGTCGGGTTTCTTCTCTCATCCCCCGGGGATGAGAGAAGAATTCCCGACAATTGCGGGCAACTAGTAGCAGAATTGAATAGCGTCGAGAGCTAATTCCCGGCGCTATTCTTTAGTTGCCGAATAGAATTGACCCCTATGTGTACTATCCACAGGTTTTTAAAGAGAGAGGGAATGCTCATTTAGCAATTAGAGTTAATTTATTAACTATTACCTATGGCCCAATCAACTCTCTATGACTCTGGTGGACACTCCCTTATCCCAGATACTAGACCCTCTGGGAGTGAGGAAATAATGAAAACAAAAAAGAAAAAAGAAGGAAGGGGGGAGAAATGAGGGAAGACTATATGCTTACTAATATATTAGAGATCAATCTTGTCACTATATATCCCATCCTATAACCCATGAAACCATTGGGTCATATTCAGCCCAAAGGCCTCAGAGATAGATCGACCACCAGAAATTACTTTACAACTATTTTCTTATTCTCTAGTTCATATGTTGTTTATTTCTATGTTATCATTTAGACCCAGAGGCGAGAGAGACCCCAATGAGAAGATCCAAAATGCTTCTCTTTTGCTTAATCTATTATATCTATCCCCTCCCCTGGCCGTAATGGGTATGTGTTCAATCAATCCCTTGTAGTGCTATACCATCCAATTTGCCATCATGTCTGTTCTTACTATGTGCTGACAGGCTGTGTGTTCTTAACCCCTTCATTATATTACGCCTATGTTCTAAGAACCTGGCGTTAAGTTTTCTAGTCGTTCTTCCCACATATTGTACCCCACAGCTGCATGTAATCAAATAAACAATATATGTTGAATTACAATCAATATGACCCTTTATCTCAAACTCAGTATTGTACGTTGTAGAACGAAAATGTGTACTATTATGAACGACATGTTTACATGTCATACATTTCGAACGGCCGCACCTAAAGCAACCCTTTTTCAGAGGTATCACATCTAGCCATGTCTTATCAGTTTTTGCAGTCAAAGAAGAATTAACATAATGGCTTGGAGTCAGATGGTTTTGTAAACTTCTAGCTTTCTTAAAAACAATCTGTGGATCTACCTCTAATAGAGGTGCCAATATTTTATCTGCCCTCAGAACTGACATTTTTCTTTAACAAGTTCTTAATTTCCCTTGAACAGGAGTTATATTTAGTTATAAATCTAAGTTGGGTATTCCCTTTAGGGAGGATGGGATTAGAATTCTTGGTAAGTAATGTTTTTCTATCTTTTTTTCTCACTTCTTCCCTTGCTTCCTCCAAGATTTCCTCAGGGTAATCTTGTTCTAGGAGTGCAAGGGTAAGATCACATGCCTGTCGATCGTATTCCATAATATCTGTGCAATTCCGTCTATGTCTCATATACTGACTCCTAGGTATGTTTCTAAGCCATGGAAAATAGTTGCAGCTTGAGTAATGTAGACACTTATTACAATCTACATCCTTCTTGAACATGGATGTGATTATATTCCCATTTTTTACTTCAAGGGCGATGTCCAGAAAGGAAACTCGAGAATTATGAATAGTGCTAGTGAGTTTTAATCCAAATTGGTTTTGATTCAAATATTCCACAAATTTCTCAGCTGAACTTAAATCACCTTCCCAAATAAAGAACATGTCGTCTATGTATCTGCCATAGAGCACCAAGCCCGCCCCAGCTTCAATCGGCCAGATGAGTGTATTCTCAAAAAGGCCCATATATAGATTAGCGAAGCTGGGGGCGAACTTGGTGCCCATGGCAGTACCATGTGTCTGTAAATAAAATTGTGTATTAAAAATAAAATAATTGTGAGTCAAAGTGAAGGTGATAGCATCCAAAACAAACCTACATCTGGCCTCACCCAGATCATCAGACAGAAGGAAGCATTTTATGGCTTCTGCTCCCTCTTTATGAGGAATATTTGTATATAACGACTCTACGTCGCATGTGATAAATACATAATTATCTTACCATGTCACAGTGGACAATAATTCCAAGAAATGCATGGAATCTCTAATATATGATCTGAGTGAGACCACATGTGGCTGTAGAAAATAATCTATAAATGATGATAAATTGGTGGTAAGGGACCCTTTACCTGAAATTATGGGACGCCCGGGGGGTGCTGTGAGGGATTTGTGTATTTTGGGCAAATGATAGTAAGTGGGTGTTATAGGGTGTGTTATAAATAGTGAAATTCCTGTCTGGACACCGCCCCATTATCAACTGCCTCATCCAACAATCTCCTATATTCACAAATGAACCTGGATGTTGGATTGAATGATAGTTTTGTATAAAAATTTTAATTTCAAGCTGCCTATATGCCTCTTTTTCATAATCAACTTTATCCTGCACAACTGTTCCCCCTCCCTTGTCTGCATTTTTGATGATAATAGTATCATCTTTCATAAGATTTTTCAGAGCTCTCCTCTCATTTATATGTAAATTATCTTTATATTTATTCTTCTTCTCACAGATTTCTCTCAAACCATCTAGAGTTAGAGTGTAGAATGTTTCAATCATTCCACTCTTATACTGCATTGGGTAGAATTCTGATTATTTTCTAAACACTTTTCTCTCTGTCTGTTCTATATTGAACAACTGAACTGTTCTATCATTTTCCTGTTCTAATTGAATAAGTGTATTAAGGGCCAACTGATCTGTTTTGTCCAGAAGGATTGGGAGGGCATCTTCCTTGTTCTTCAGTTTCTTATTGGCAAAGTATCTTTGCCGACATAAGTCTCCTGTGAACCTGTTGTGCTCAATAAAGAGCTCAAACAGGTCTGGCTTTTGTGATAACAGATTTTTCACTTTCACTGAGAATTCTGGAAGATAAATTAAAAAGCCCCCTATTTCTTATTCTCTTCTTGCGCTTTTGGTTGAACTTTTTTCTCCCTCCTCTACATCCTCTTCTTCTAGACCCTTCCTCTTTGGTGAATCTTGGCTCAGAGCTGAAAATCTGTTCCGATTCTTCCAAATTGGGTAGAGGTCCTTCGCTAAAAAAGAGGAGCTGGAGGTAGAGCTCTGAGGTTCCCTATTACCATTGGCTGATAGATCTCTATTCTTTGGTGTAGCTCCTTTTTGGCTGTAATCTGCACTCAAACAGTACAGGTTTGAGTGCAGATTACAGCCAAAAAGGAGCTAGACCAAAGAATAGAGATCTATCAGCCAATGGTAATAGGGAACCTCAGAGCTCTACCTCCAGCTCCTCTTTTTTAGAGAAGGACCTCTACCCAATTTGGAAGAATCGGAACAGATTTTCAGCTCTGAGCCAAGATTCACCAAAGAGGAAGGGTGTAGAAGAAGAGGCTGTAGAGGAGGGAGAAAAAAGTTCAACCAAAAGCGCAAGAAGCGAATAAGAAATAGGGGGCTTTTTAATTTATCTTCCAGAATTCTCAGTGAAAGTGAAAAATCTGTTATTGCCAAGGGGCTGAACTATGCCCCTACACAAAAGCCAGACCTGTTTGAGCTCTTTATTGAGCTCAACAGGTTCACAAGAGACTTATGTCGGCAAAGATACTTTGCCAATAAGAAACTGAAGAACAAGGAAGATGCCCTCCCAATCCTTCTGGACAAAACAGATCAGTTGGCCCTTAATACACTTATTCAATTAGAACAGGAAAATGATAGAACAGTTCAGTTGTTCAATATAGAACAGACAGAGAGAAAAGTGTTTAGAAAATAATCAGAATTCTACCCAATGCAGTATAAGAGTGGAATGATTGAAACATTCTACACTCTAACTCTAGATGGTTTGAGAGAAATCTGTGAGAAGAAGAATAAATATAAAGATAATTTACATATAAATGAGAGGAGAGCTCTGAAAAATCTTATGAAAGATGATACTATTATCATCAAAAATGCAGACAAGGGAGGGGGAACAGTTGTGCAGGATAAAGTTGATTATGAAAAAGAGGCATATAGGCAGCTTGAAATTAAAATTTTTATACAAAACTATCATTCAATCCAACATCCAGGTTCATTTGTGAATATAGGAGATTGTTGGATGAGGCAGTTGATAATGGGGCGGTGTCCAGACAGGAATTTCACTATTTATAACACACCCTATAACACCCACTTACTATCATTTGCCCAAAATACACAAATCCCTCACAGCACCCCCCGGGCGTCCCATAATTTCAGGTAAAGGGTCCCTTACCACCAATTTATCATCATTTATAGATTATTTTCTACAGCCACATGTGGTCTCACTCAGATCATATATTAGAGATTCCATGCATTTCTTGGAATTATTGTCCACTGTGACATGGCAAGATAATTATGTATTTATCACATGCGACGTAGAGTCGTTATATACAAATATTCCTCATAAAGAGGGAGCAGAAGCCATAAAATGCTTCCTTCTGTCTGATGATCTGGGTGAGGCCAGATGTAGGTTTGTTTTGGATGCTATCACCTTCACTTTGACTCACAATTATTTTATTTTTAATACACAATTTTATTTACAGACACATGGTACTGCCATGGGCACCAAGTTCGCCCCCAGCTTCGCTAATCTATATATGGGCATTTTTGAGAATACACTCATCTGGCCGATTGAAGCTGGGGCGGGCTTGGTGCTCTATGGCAGATACATAGACGACATGTTCTTTATTTGGGAAGGGGATTTAAGTTCAGCTGAGAAATTTGTGGAATATTTGAATCAAAACCAATTTGGATTAAAACTCACTAGCACTATTCATAATTCTCGAGTTTCCTTTCTGGACATCGCCCTTGAAGTAAAAAATGGGAATATAATCACATCCATGTTCAAGAAGGATGTAGATTGTAATAAGTTTCTACATTACTCAAGCTGCCACTATTTTCCATGGCTTAGAAACATACCTAGGAGTCAGTATATGAGACATAGACGGAATTGCACAGATATTATGGAATACGATCGACAGGCATGTGATCTTACCCTTGCACTCCTAGAACAAGATTACCCTGAGGAAATCTTGGAGGAAGCAAGGGAAGAAGTGAGAAAAAAAGATAGAAAAACATTACTTACCAAGAATTCTAATCCCATCCTCCCTAAAGGGAATACCCAACTTAGATTTATAACTAAATATAACTCCTGTTCAAGGGAAATTAAGAACTTGTTAAAGAAAAATGTCAGTTCTGAGGGCAGATACAATATTGGCACCTCTATTAGAGGTAGATCCACAGATTGTTTTTAAGAAAGCTAGAAGTTTTCAAAACGATCTGACTCCAAGCCATTATGTTAATTCTTCTTTGACTGTAAAAACTGATAAGACATGGCTTGATGTGATACCTCTGAAAAAGGGTTGCTTTAGGTGCGGCCGTTCGAAATGTATGACATGTAAACATGTCGTTCATAATAGTACACATTTTCGTTCTACAACGTACAATACTGAGTTTGAGATAAAGGGTCATATTGATTGTAATTCAACATATATTGTTTATTTGATTACATGCAGCTGTGGGGTACAATATGTGGGAAGAACGACTAGAAAACTTAACACCAGGTTCTTAGAACATATGCGTAATATAATTAAGGGGTTAAGAACACACAGCCTGTCAGCACATATTAAGAACAGACATGATGGCAAATTGGATGGTATAGCACTACAAGGGATTGATTGAACACATACCCATTACGGCCAGGGGAGGGGATAGATATAATAGATTAAGCAAAAGAGAAGCATTTTGGATCTTCTCATTGGGGTCTCTCTCGCCTCTGGGTCTAAATGATAACATAGAAATAAACAACATATGAACTAGAGAATAAGAAAATAGTTGTAAAGTAATTTCTGGTGGTCGATCTATCTCTGAGGCCTTTGGGCTGAATATGACCCAATGGTTTCATGGGTTATAGGATGGGATATATAGTGACAAGATTGATCTCTAATATATTAGTAAGCATATAGTCTTCCCTCTTTTCTCCCCCCTTCCTTCTTTTTTCTTTTTTGTTTTCATTATTTCCTCACTCCCAGTGGGTCTAGTATCTGGGATAAGGGAGTGTCCACCAGAGTCATAAAGAGTTGATTGGGCCATAGGTAATAGTTAATAAATTAACTCTAATTGCTAAATGAGCATTCCCTCTCTCTTTAAAAACCTGTGGATAGTACACATAGTGTACAAGTCTAGAGTTGTCTGTGAAAGTACTAGATATTATGCATTAGTGGTTGGTTAATAGGGAATAACTATAAGAGAAATGTAGTATCATTATTATTTTTTCTTTTTTAAATTTTGATAAAAATAAAAAAATAAAAATTAGATGAATTTAAATAAATGAAGAATTATGGTGGGAGGTGCGATTCAAACCCAGGACATGATGTTGCTGTAGCTTGTGGGGCAGTGGCCCTGATCACTAGGCTATAGCAGCCTTTAATAATGGATAGTGTCCCACTTCCATTTGTTCCTATATTACTCTCTATTACTCGTTTGTTCTCCTTTGCCTACGTGTTGCCAGGTATAACTTATTATACTTTATTAAATTAATAATTTAATTTTGAGGGTTGCAGTTTTTTTTAGATGTTTTAGAGACTGTGAATTTTCCTTTCTTTTAACTATAATGTGGATTATATCATGTAGCTATAAAGGACATAGTTCCCAGCAAGCGCTGCTATAATAAAGATTGCCTTAGATTGAATTGGCTATTTAGACAACACCTGTAGTACACCTGCAGTCTATAATGAGTACCAGTCTATGATTGGTGGAAACAGTGTTTAAATACTAGGATAGGAATAAGTGATGGATACCTTCTGATGAAACCGTTCAATTGACATAACGGAGAAACACATTAAGGACACTTCCATACTCTATTTGGGAACACCGACGTTTGGGACCACAGAACCGACATCTTGGTAAAATATCTCCAACCTATACCTTGGTGAGAAGCTCCTTTAAAAGTACCAACGAGGAGAAGCTGAGCGGCGTGCAGCCTCAGCTGGGAGTTGCTTTCTCACCCCCCTAATTGGAAGTTCTGAGGTCAGTACGTGAAGCTGCAATCACTCCGGGAATACGCGACTCCGGCAGAGACACACTGTGCGGCGCGCGGCTGCAGCCGGGCACTGCGTTTCCCGGAGCTTAACATCTGAAACCCTGCTGCTGGGGAGGTGAGCAACACTATTTCACAATATTCCTCTAATTAAACTCTGGGACATTGAAATACTTCATGAGCCGTAACTGACTGATTCTATTAATCAAAAATTCAGCACTCGAATCAGATCCTGGATTTAATAACGATACAAAATTACTAACCATGGTTATGTGATACAAAATAAAATTCGTTACTAGGAGTGGCAACGTATGTATTTCATTTGGGTTGGAGACCAAGGACTGTCCCAATAGCTATCTATAGTTACCATCTAGCTCCCTGAGTGTTCCCATTTATGTGAATTCGTGATTATATATAAAAACTGTGAAAGATTATAATATCTAGTTTTATGTAAATCCGTGATTAATACAAAAGTTGTGAAATATTATAATATTTAACTTTTTATGTGTAATAAATTTTATACTATGCAAAAAATATAAGCACTTTTCCTTTTTTGCACAATTAATTTATAGATACTGCAGGTGTTTAGCGCTCTCTTTATAATATATTTGTGACTGTTGCATAGTTTACTTCTAGCTATAAGTGGGAGCAGCTTGTTTTTTAATAAGTGGCAATCGGTATAAAATTTTGGTTCCTTTTCCTTAATTGGGATTAGGGCAATATTTATTATAACCAGTATACTGGTGCGCCTGAGATATTATCTGCCCACAGACGTCTGGGGAGTGACATTTAGTTGACCTCCCGGTACGTCTGTGTGTATACAAGGATTGTGTATTCTGATTTAGAGGTAGACGCAGGCTCGATTCGGTCGCAGATTTGTAATATTTGGCATGCCCGCAGTGCGGCTATAGACGCAGCTTTACTGACAGGCTGCAGCATTCAGGGGCGGCGACAGGGAGTGTTAGTGAAATCACTACTAATATGTGGGCATGCCAAATCCAATGACTGTGTCTTCCAATGCAGATTCACTGGTCTCGGCAGCTTAGATGTGGTGGACATTCTGAGCCACCAATAGGTTGCAAAGATGTCCGATGGGCTGTGCGGTGGTTGCTATGTTTCTCCAATGCTGCATCTTCAGATCTGATAAGTTGGCGGTGGGTTTCGTTTTACAAAAGATTGCTTATGTGGCAGCACCGAGCCAAATATGTGTACGCATGAAGAATGGGTGCTGCATCATCGCACGCTGTGCCCACTGAGCAACAACCTGGTTGGCAGGCTACAGCCATTTGGGGGTGGAGGGCAGTACCGGCCTCCATACCAGAAAATGAGGGCGTGTCGTTCCTGTTTTCTGGGAGTGACAAGGCCAGGGTCACAATGCTTGGCCTCGGCTATGGCGCTGCGAGGGCCAATTTGAGTAACATTAGGGTTACTCACATGGTCAGTGATCTCGCAGATGATCCAATGCTGCATCTCAGGATGCAGCACCCAGATCTGCAATGACGGCAGGAGGTGTATTTTCCCCCTGCTCCCCTGAATGTACTGCATAGATGCCGTGCGTGTGCAGAGATTCAGAGAACACTTGCTGCTTTGCAGAGCAAAGCAGCGAGAGATCAAAGGATCCTCCAACTGGCCCACCCGCCCACGGGACACTGCTGCCCACGGGCAGGGCCGGCAACAGAAATCTTGGGGCCCGGTACACTGATATCCCTGTGGGCCCCCCCGATATACAAATATAGGGGCGTGACCACAGAGCTCCTTTTACACATTACGTCAGGCAGAGTCTCCCTTTTTACACATTACAGCAGCAGAGTCCCCTTTTTTACACATTAGGCAGGCAGAGTCCCCCATTTTTACACATAATGGCAGGCAGTCCCCATTTTTACACATTATGGGAGGGGGAGAGAGAGTTATACTCACCTGTAACGATCCAGCATGCCCCACCATAATGGCCATCCCTACCTTTTCTCGCACTGCAATCTTCGCTCTTACCTACAGTAATACCAGGTTTACAGGGCAGATGTAATGCATGCACATGCATCCATGATATGTGCCTGCACGCAGCCCATCCCAAACCCCCAAACTCCTGCTGGAGAGCCGAGTGCACCTGCAGTGCAGACACTTGACTTACCAGACACAGCCGCCGGCGCCGTGAATCAACGAGGCTCAGCCTCCGAGTGACAGCTTGATGCACCCCGCTGCAACAAGCTGCCAGTGGTCCCGCAATCCTGCTCCTGCCTGCCTGCTCACGCTCCTCACAGCAGAGACAGGGCGGGCTGGGATGACTGGGAGAGGAGGGGAGGTCCGGAGGTAGCGTTGTGTGACAGCTGACCTGGGGCTGGGCTTGGGGATGCTAAGTGGTGACCACAGATCATGGGGGTGGGGGAGCTGAAAAAAAAGGTCAGTTATTGATTACTTTTAACTGCACAGTGGGCGGCCCGCAGCTGGCGCGATGCCGCAATATATATAATTATTTAGATCTGTTACATGCTGCCGCCGCTGGACCTTTGGGCCCCTCACAACATCGGGGCCCGGGACGGCTGTCCCCTTTGACCCCCCCTGTCGCCGGGCCTGCCCACGGGTGGGACAGCGGGACACTGTTCCAATAGCGGGACTGTCCTGCTGGAATCGGGACAGTTGGGAGGTATGCATATGAGAAAGTACGAACGCAAAATATACTTCACTATTTGTACAAATGTTTTGCAATTTTTAAGGCACATACATAGACTAATGAGCTAAAAAAAATATTTTAAAGACTTCTTTGTTCTGATGTGTTTATTGTAACAGCAAACATTCTGCAATTAAGGTCTAATTTATGTAGATTAGCTTACCTGTTGCATTTTTCTATACGACATTGATCCACTTCTGTCTATGACGTAAATTACATTCTTTGGTACACCAGCTAATTTAGTGGGTGCAAAAAAATTAACAAAATATCCATTCACAACCTAAAAAAACCCAAAAAATAACAATAAGAAATTGTTAATTTCTAAGCAAGTTAATCAGATATTCATGTAAAGTGGTCTGTGTGCAAATCACCACAAGATTCTGGAGAGTTATCATGCTGAACAATGGCTACAGATGCATTTCCTGCATAACAAACACTTCCTGTATAATAAACACTTCCTGTATAACAAGTGGATGGCAATGATACAAATTCCACCATCCACATACAGCATACATGTACATCTCCCTTTTTCAACATAAAGAACAATAAATAGGTATATATCCCCATACTTGCCAACTCTTCTTGAACGGCCGGGAAGCTCCCAAAAATCAGGTGGCCCTTCCGGCCTACGGAATAATGGCCATGTTTCCCGGCCAGGCTCTGTCCCTCTGGATATGACCGCATGTAAAGGAATAGCTACCAGCGGCCGGGAGGACTTTTTACAATTATAACTTTGCGCACGGGCATTTATCATCTAGTTCAGGTGACAAAAATCTTCTTGGATCCCCTAATAAAACAAGGTACACTCATCCATGTGATTCATTAGTGAACTTTTCCAAACATGCTCTTTTAACCGGGATTATATTTTTTATATACCGGCCGGTAATTTAAATTATTGTATTGTAATATTTTTGGAGTTTTTTTTATATATGTATGATGTATCATAATTATTAAATGTAATAACATTTAAATACCAGCACTTTTTTTATCTTCATTTGTGGAGATTTTGTATCTAGCTACCATTGTTTGTTTGCATATGTGAGAAAGCATTGAATAAGAGCAGCATTTGGAAGGCATGCTGTTCCTTGTATTGCTAATTGGAGATCCTGGGGGTGGCTCATAGGTAAGTTTGCCCTCTGTCTGGATGTGTTTTAGTATGAGCCTTTATCATGAGGCCTTACTGTAGACAAATCACATGGCCCTATGTGGTGTGGGCACTGCCATTATGTAGTGTTAGGACTGCTGATATCGGAGAAGCCTTGACACGGCTCAGCAGCTAAACATGTCTTTGCAAACACATGTGACCAATTTCTCTAAAATTCTATTACTAGGTTCAGGTATTGTTACAGGTAATTTTTAGTGTGCTGGGGGGATACCGGGGGTGGAGGAGGGAGAAGCACCCCCCTCTGTGTCTGCTATTTGTTTGTGACCCCTCCCCCCCTTTCTAGCACCTGATATATAATTATCTCCAGGAATGATTGAGCAGCTGCCATTGTATGTCTGTATATGGTAGTCACTAATGCTGTCTGTAGTATATGGTAGTCACTAATGCTGTCTGTGTAGGTCACTAATGCTGTCTGTGTAGGTCACTAATGCTGTCTGTATTATATGGTGGTCATATAGGTAAAGGCTGACTGCTATCCACTGGGGGGGGGGGGGGGGAGTGACGAGTCTTTGCTTGGTTGACAGAAAGGTCTGCTTCATCCCTGGAGAGGAGGAGGAGGAGGAGGAGGAGGAGTGGACTTTCCGAGTCCACGGTTCTATCAGGCTGTCCTGCTCTTGCTGCTGAGGATCTGACCATCTCTTGTGACCATCTCTGTTGCAAAACCTCAGGGAGGAGAGGAGGAGCTGTCCTCCAAGCGCTGCAGTTCTGGCATGGGCACAGGTAAGTAAAGGCTATTTGGACTCTCTATCTCCCCATTCACACAACTGCTGTGCCATCTGATCCATTTCCTACATACAGGGCCGTTTCTTGGGGCAGGTGAGCAGTGCAACCGCACTGGGCGCCCGCCGCGGCACTAACTGTGGCTTCCTGCTTCCCCCTCCTATTTCTCCCCGAGTAACCCGCTCGTGTGGCGGAGTTTCACGGAATGATGCGTTTGCGTCGTTACGTCACGACGCAATCCCGTCACTCCGCGAAACTCCCCCCCCCCCCCCCCCCGAGCGGAGTACAGAGGGGGATCCAAGTTAGGAAGAGGGAAAGGCCGGCGCGAGGAGCGACTGGTGAGGCGGGCCGAAGAGCAGTAATCGCCTCTGTAAGTATTCTCTCTCTCTCTCTCTCTCTCAATGTGTAAAGTGGGGACACCTGCCGTAATGTGTGAAATGGGGACTCTTGCCTGCCGTAGTGTGGGGATATAATGTATCAAGGGCATTGCAGTGTGTGGTATAATATGGTGCAGGGGGCATTACTGTGTTGGGCTTAATATGGTAGAATTTTTTTTTTCCTGTGGTGGTCGTGATCTATTGGAGCAGGGTCAAAAACTGGATTGTGAGGTAGTCTTTTCAGATGAGGCCATGCCCATTTAAATGAGGCCACACCCATTTAGATGAGACCACGCCCCTTGCCGGGTGCGTGCGCAAGTTTTTTTTTAATCTAGGTGTGTGTGTGGGGACGACGACATTTTTTAATGTCATGGGGGGGCGCATTTTTAAATCTCGCACTGGGAGCCAAATTGGCTAGAAACAGCCCTGCCTACATACACAGCACACACTCCACACAGGGTATCAGTATTTATAATCCACTTTGCAGAATAGACTTCAATCAAGTCAGGATTATCCTGAATTGACTGAAGACTATTTTGCATTATACAAGTACGTGAATAATGCTGATACCCTGTGTGCCCCTTTTCTGGGCACATGCAAGAAGTCCCTAATTTGGTGTTGGTGGGTCGAAAGAATATTGTATCACCTGGGCCCACGAGTCACTAGTTCCGCCACTGCATCCAATAGGGAATTAGTGGGAGGGTGTAAGGAAAACATATTTGGAATATTTGAAGAGAAACTTGGTTGCATGGATTCCCCCTCCACCCCCCCACACACACATTCACATAATTTGTTGGTATGGTCTATTGTTTATGGTTTTCATGGTTTTATCTTATTTGAGTCATGGTGAAACAGTAAATCATTAACCTCAGATGGCGCAGGAGGTTGTTGTGGAACACTGGCCCTGGGAGCACCACCAGGGAGCAACGGCCAGTCTGGGAGGGACCCGGGCACCTTTTGCTAGGAAGATCCAGTCTAAGCCACAACTCATGCTGCATCAGCAGTTGTACATTCCACCCCCCTGTGCACATTGGCTGTAACTCAGAAAGTAATTGCTACTGTATCTTTACCACTCTCTGGTTTGCATATTCAATGATGATGGTAAGATGTTTTAAGATGTTAGAGTGTTAAGATGTTAATGTCTTGAAAACGTCAGCCACTAGGTGGCCTATATTATACTGGGTATCATTCTGGGTACGAATATTACTTCCATTGTTAGGCTACAACTCTACATTACTTCTATGTTATCATGTAGCACAATTATGCACACTTGTATACTTGACATAAATCTGGCACAAATGCTACTGTTCTACAGCTGAAAGCATCTTGAATCTGTCCAACTGAACAACTGTGTGCACACAAATTTGTTTGTTTCATGTGTGCGTCTTTTCCTGTTAGCATCTGCAACCACTTCCAACTCTACATGATCCCCAAAAACTGCAATTACTGTACTTTGAAACATTAACTTATATATATATACACAGAAATACTCAATAACAAATGCTGAATTTCTGTACTTTTACCTTAAATTCATCTCAAATTCCAATCGTCTGTATACATAACTTCAAAGTTTCGATATGAAATGTTGTCGGGCACTAAGGGGTCTATTCACGAAGCAGTGAAAAGTGTGGAGAAGTTGCTGGTGGCAACCAATCAGTGTTGAGGTAACATTTATAAAGTGCATTCTATAAAATTATACGTAGCATCTGATTAGTTGCCAATGGGCAACTTCTCCACTGGCTCATGTCGAAGTCGAAAAATATTGCAATAAACACATCACGTACAAACTACACACAGATGGCCTCCGTGCGTGTACTTGTTCTGCTGTGGGTGCGCATATTCCCAATTTGCATATGGTCGCTCCCTCGGTCCTGCGCATTAGCGCGTGGTATGTGTATTTACGGTAGAGTTTGTGAATGCATGAAAAAGCCATCAAAACACATTACATATTTAATCCAAATAGTGCACAATGTACACATAGTCTCCCTGCACCACACCAGCAAGTTACAATAGTTTAAATGGTATCAGAACAAAGGGATTCACCTTTACAGGATAGGAGGGGACAGAACAAGTTTATAAGGTGGCGTTTGGTATCCAGCTGTAGGGGGTGGTCTTCAGTATGCCGAATGTCGGGATCCCGGCGCACAGTATACCGGCGCCGGAATCCCGACACCCAGCATACTAACATATATTCTCCCTCGTGGGGGTCCACAACCCCCCTGGAGGGAGAATAAAATAGCGTGGTGCGCATAGCGCGACACTGTGCCCGTAGCGTGGCAAGCGCAGCAAGCCCGCAAAGGGCTCCTTTGCGCTCGCCACGGTGTCGGTATGCCGGCGGTCGGGCTCCCGGCGCTGGTATGCTGGTTGCCGGGAGCCCGGCCGCCGGCATACCATACTACACTCGCTGTAGGGTATTTGTAAATATTCCGGTGTTGGTTTGCAGAAGATTGCACGCTCCTGCGTATAGTTATGCGCAGGAGCAGAATATAAATATAAACTGTATTTACTGTACATTTGTTATGCGGCGGGAACCCAGAGGAGACCACCCACAAGTGCATGTGGAACAGACATTGCCCACCTATTCAAACCAACCTATGATCTCTCCTGTACTGTAAAGGACCATCCCTGTGTCCAATGAACAAAGAGATACAGTATCCATTGTGTTAAGCTTTGGAAAATTGTATAAAAGAGCCAGCTGCTTGCCTGGTCAGACACAGACTCTAAAGGTCATCTACCCTGATGACTGAGGACCAGACTGGGAAGCGCAGGCGAAATCAAACAAGTATGTACCATTGACTGTAGCCATTATTCTATTGTATTGTATTGTTTTGTTATTGTAACCCCCTTTCAGTAATTATATGTTGGTGTGTCGGAACCCGGCATTTTAAATACAAACTGGTGTCGTGTTTCCTTTCCCTGCTAAGGTTATAAGTGTATTACAATCACATGTGTAGCTGTTAAGGTTTCACAAAGTATCTTTGGGTGTGTACGCAAAGTACGTACACGGTACGGGGCTCTGTACGCAAATGGTGTAATAAGTACTTAGGTTGAGGATTAAGTATAGCGGCCGCAGCGGCTCCATTTAAAGTGTATTGAATGTCTTGTTAAAGTGTAGCTTTTGGTCCTGAAAGTAAACCGACGTTTACACTCACTTCTCCACACATTTCGCTGCTTTATGAATAGACCCCTATATGTCATCCATTATTGCAATGCACGTAATAATTTGTTTTATTATTATTATACATTTGGATCTCTATTAGTTTACTTTATACATAAGATTTGTTTGCTTCCATTTACAATAGGACAATTTCTCATAGTGACATGAGCTAAACTATTCATGGAATGCGTTTTTATGAGAATCTGAAACTCCTTCAAACAATTAACTTTACCTGTATGTTTCCAGGAGATTCCCGATTAACATCATACGTCACTGTAAAATCCCCATTCAGTAGTGTTGTTGAACAATTAGCACAGGATCGTTGCTGATCTATTGTAGGTTTAAAAGAAACCTGGCCCTATAAATAAATAAATAAATAACTCTGTAACCTTTTTCTTTTAAAACATCAAAATCATCATGTAACAATTACTATGTCCAATGTAAGGAATAAGAGTCTGTGTAAAATTGTTACAGATTTCAATTACAGGTAGGCAACCTATAGTTGCATAGGCTGTACAATCCGCAGCATCCAAAACAGGTAGGGAGTCACATTGCCTGAACTTGACCAAGGGTATCTCAATAATCATGACTAAAATTAGTCAACTGCACAGAATGCAGTCACTGACTTAGTTTTCTTACTACTGTGGGTCCTTTTTAACCTTTCTTTTGTAGTCCTATAGTCATATATAAATGAATAAACTATAGGTCTAAAGGGGGTACTCACGGAGCGATCGCTGCTTAAAAAATAAGCAATCTGACTAGATTGCTTAGATTTTAAGCAGGATCGCTCTGTGTGTAGCCCCCACAGCGATAGCGATGCGCAGCCCCGCGCATCGCTATCGCTGGTGCTAGACTGGCCTGCAGTGCAGGCCAATCTAGCGGGTCGCTTGTTTCACCCGCTAGGTGAAGTGAGAGCGGCCCCCCGTCTCCCCCCGCACGCTCAGCACAGATCTCTCCCGCATCGGCTGGTGAGTACCGGCCTTTAGCTTTTACAGAAGATTAGATTGCCAATTTGGTCCTTTTGAGATCTATATGGTCCTTAGTGGTGATCCTTCCTGTTCAGCTATCTAACAGACTAATTTTAGTTGTGATTATCGACTACAATACAGAGTGACAACCACATGAAAAGAACTACATAGCATCGCAAATATCCATGAACATCGAAAATGTTGTTATACCCCTGATGAAGTCTTTGATGGCGAAACGCGTTGGTTTGTTTTATGAATTGATCACTCAGATCCAATAATAAAAGGATATGACTGGTCTTAACTTATACATTGTGTCTATGGAGTAATATTTTATAAACAGTATATACTGTATGTATTTCTATTTTTAAGCTTTATTTTAGTTTGGTTGTACACAACGATTTACTGTACAAAATTATTTTGCTAAATGTTAAAGGAATTAACCTATAGAATGCTATATGAATAGGCGCCCCAAAAGAAAACGAATTTATATCGAGGATGCCATATTCTTCGAGGATCCAAATATTTGTCACAATGTATTATGGTATACCAGATATATTGATGACATTTTCATGTTGTGGACAGAGGACATAGAAAGTTTAGAAAAACTTCTGTTGAGGATTAACAGTGCACAATCTCCTATTAGGTTGACATATACTTACAGTTTTACTGAAGCTGTTTTTTTTAGATGTCAAGGTCTGTCTAAGAGATTGTAAATTTGAGACAGAGGTGCACTATAAGGCCACTGACAGAAACACTTTTTTGCAATCATCTAGCCATCACCCAGAATCTTTAAAACAGGGCCTTCCATTATCACAAATGATGAGAATTGCGAGGATAACCAGTGATCCTGATAAAATATCAGGAAATATTGATGACCTCATTGTTAAATTTATCGAGAGAGGCTATGATAGTAAAGTTCTACTAAAACAGAAATCTAAAGTACTGGGTATGTCACGCATTGATCTTTTATACCCACAAAGGAAGGGCAAACAGTATGTGTTACCAATGGTATCTGATTATACTGTGGCCAGTCCTATCATTATAAAAGCCACTCAAGCACTATGGCCAATGGTGAAGTCTGATCCGGATTTGCCGATATTTAGGGAAGTAAGACCTATAGCTGCATTTAGAAGAGGTAGTAACCTTCGGGATCGCCTCGTACATGCAGATATTACAGGCGTGGGGGTACCTAGGCCACCTAATGTATATACTAAACCACCAGGGTACTATAGATGCGTGAATTGTGTAACATGCAGTCATTAAATTGCATGCAAATCGTTTAAACATCCTCAATGATAAATCATACGAGATTCGACATGTCCTCACTTGCAGTACTTCATTTATTGTTTACGTAATAGTCTGTCCATGTGGGTTATACTACATTGAACAGACTGTTCGTAAATTCAGTGAAAGAATGGCGGCACATCGTTCTGCCATTCGTCTCACTTTGAAAGGAAGGTATATAGATCAGCCTGTGGCGAAGCATTTCAGGGCGATGGGTCACCCTTTATCGTCCTTAAAATATTTCATGATAGATCATATTCCAGCCTCCCTGCGGAGAGGGAATAGACCTAAAAATCTTTTAATAAAAGAATCATAATGGATCATGCAATTAGGAACTATTTATCCCGTGGGTCTTAATGAAAAAATTAATTGGAATACCTTATGACCCATTTGTTTAGAGGCACTTTGTTTTGTGCTGTTGATCTTATATCAGGTGGCTTTGTACTATACTTGTATTTATGTTTTGTATGTTTTTATTATATGTTCTTAATGTGTTTTTTGTAATAGCACTCTCCTTGTTCTATTCCTCCTTGGCTCCGGGTTGCAGGGCATGCACAGGACGCACTGAACTAGGAAGTAGGAAGTCCGGCCGTGTGGAACGCAGGCCAGCGGGTACCATGGTAATGGTTCCTGTCTGTAGAGGAAGTGCGTCACTGCAGCTAGCCGGCGCCGGGATCCTTGATGAATGGACGTGGACAGGTGAGTAGCGGTAACGGTATTTAAGTGTGTGTTTGTGTTTGATTCACTGTCATTGTCTGTGGTCCTGAGGAAGGGGCTGTGTCCCCGAAAACGTTCATTTGATCTGACTTGATCTGAATACAATTTACCTATTATGAGAGTCTCTGAGTTCCGTTCTTATTGGAGGACTATGACATTTTACTGAACTGGACACCGGAGCATTTAACCTGTATTTGTGAGTGCCAGCTGAATTGGATTCTTTTATATATATATATATATATATATATAAATATATATACATATATATATATATATACATACACAGTATATGTATGTGTGTGTATATATATATATATATATATATATAATACAAAAATATCCTTATCTTGCGCTCGCAGAACCAGCAGCACTACAGGCAAGACCTCCGTTGCCGGATCTCAGACAAACATAAGATAGAAAACACAAATCCTGAGCGCGCTCTGTTTGATGTATAGATATAGTGGAAGTCCTTCCAAGTAGCTGTATCTTATACTATGGATAATTGGATTTCTTGGGTTCCTTAGCAAGGTGTGCGCTTGGCGAAGGGAGTAATTTTCCTAACTGGAATACTGACTAATGACTGATAAATCCAACGCGTTTCGTCAGTTTGACTTCATCAGGGGTAAAACTCCTACACACATGGTTGCAGCCTGAGAAATCCTCTGGATACAATTGTGGGTCCTATGTGGGAGTTCCAGTGCTTATAGCATTTACTGACTCTGTTTCTGGATATACCAATTGATACACTATTGCACTTTTAAAAAATAGGTATTTTAACCGAGTGTACCGAACTAATCTATATGTTCAGGCGGACATAGTAGAGTCTGACCATGAAGTCAATTTTTAAAGGAATATTACCTCTTTTTTATGCAATGAGTTTAATTATCTAAAGGTTGATCATAATATTCTGTATGCAGGATTATACAGTGTATAGGTGCTCCAATACAAAAATATATTTCTGTTACCCCTGATGAAGTCAAACTGACGAAACACGTTGGGTTTATCAGTCATTAGTCAGTATTCCAGTTAGGAAAATTACTCCCTTCGCCAAGCGCACACCTTGCTAAGGAACCCAAGAAATCCAATTATCCATACTATAAGATACACCTACTTGGAAGGACTTCCGCTATATCTATACATCAAACAGAGCGCGCTCAGGATTTGTGTTTTCTATATATATATATATATATATATATATATATATAGTCAGAGAAATGAGGATCTCATAGTATGGAGCTGAATGTTTAAGGGTTAAAGCTGTGCATTGTTAAGATCTATGGATAGAACTATCTGCATCATATGAGCTAATGGTATAATTTTACTTATGTCTGCAAGTGTGTTAGAACAAATGTACTTTGAACAGGACTTACATGGCGGTTATGCAGGGGTCAGATGTATAGCAAATGATGGATGTAGTCTCCTCTTTGACAAGTGACCCATACTCGACCACGGGTGTGGTATGCTTGACCAGTGGTCAGGAGACCGCTGGTCACCATACCACACCAGCATTCCAGCAGCAGAATCCCGGCGGGGGGGGGCGAACGCAAGAAGTTCCATGCGGTCTCGCTTTGCTCGCCACGTGGGTGTCGTGGACACCCACGAGTGGGAATAGTCCCTGTTGGTCAGCATTGTGAGAGAGCGGGATGTAGGGGAAAGTTATGTGACTGTCGGTCTCCTGACCACCGGTCACAATACATCCCCTCGACCCCCATTTGGTCCTTAATGCTTATAATTATAAATAGTGCTGTGTCTAGATATTAGCAATAAGTCTTTTTAAGGTATATTGTGTACTTAGTTATGGTTTCAGTTGTCACACTCTGTGGGTTGGACAATGCCTATTTACACCTTGAACATGTGTAACCAAGCTGCCTCTCAGTTTGTGGACTGAGCCACGCCACCCATATGGATGCACATGAATAAACCAACTATGCTTTGGCATCTGATTCTGGCTTTTCCTCTCATTGATAGCAACATCAATATATTATATATATGTATATATTATGTATGTATATATATATATATATATATATATATGTGTGCATATATATGGGATCAGTACTAAATGCCGCCGGCCAGAATCCCGGCGGTTGAAATACCGACGCCGGAATCCCGACCACACAATCCCGACAGGGGTGGCGAGCGGAACGCAGCCCCTTGCGGGCACGGTGCCTCGCTACGCTCGCCACACTATTATATTCTCCCTCTATGGGTGTCGTGGACACCCACGGAGGGAGAATATGGCGGGATTGTGGCGGTCGGGATTCTGCCGTCGGTATTTCGACCGCCGGGATTCAGGCCGGCGGCATCTTGACCGCATCCCATATATATATATATATATATATATATCTGGCAAATCAAACAAGCAGCGGCACTCAGAGGCTCATCTCAATGTGAATACAGCGTGAGGGTTTATTCCATATCACGGCACATACAGGCCAACGTTTCGGGGCACATCCATCCCTTTGTCAAGGTGAAACAAAAGTGAAAACAAAAAAGCAAACAGTACCTTATATTGTGAAGAAGATCTGCCGGCGGGAAACTGATTGTCTGGGACCAAACTATGCTCTCCTCCCGGGCACTGTGCGCTAAGTGATGACGTCAGTGCGCTGTAGAGCCGTCCGTCCCAGTGCTGTTGGTAGCCTGCGTTGCCCTGGAAACTCACTCAATGCAGGCTACCAACAGCTGACAAGGTTACCGGCTACACTAAACACTCTTTCGGAGTACACACTGGTGGGGGCAACTTAGGTCAAATAAAGCTAGATGTGCAAGGGCCTACAAATTGTCTCTTTTTCCTGCCAGTATACATACGGACTGTCTGACATGCCTACTTGGATGCTGTCAGTCATATAATCCTCCACTATTCTTTCAATGGTGACAGAATCATATGCAGTGACAGTAGACATGTCAGTAATCGTTGGCAAATCCTTCAGTCCGGACCAGATGTCAGCACTCGCTCCTGACTGCCCTGCATCACCACCAGCGGGTGGGCTAGGAAATCTTATCCTTTTCCTCGCAGCCCCAATTGCGGGAGAAAAAGAAGGAGGAGATGTTGATGGGTCACGTTCTGTTTGAGTTGACAATTTTCTCACCAGCAGGTCTTTGAACCTCTGCAGACTTGTGTCTGCCTGAAAGAGAGATACAACATAGACTTTAAACCTAGGATCGAGCACGGTGGCCAAAATGTAGTGCTCTGATTTCAACAGATTGACCACCCTTGAATCCTGGCAAAGCGAATGAAAGGCTCCATCCACAAGTCCCACATACTTTGCGGAATCGCTCCATCTTAGCTCCTCCTTCAATTTGTCCAGCTGCTTCTGCAAAAGCCTGATGAGGGGAATGACCTGACTCAAGCTGGCAGTGTCTGAACTGACTTCCCGTGTGGCAAGTTCAAAGGGTTGGAGAACCTTACACAAGACGGAAATCATTCTCCACTGCGCTTGAGTCAGGTGCATTCCCCCTCCTTTGCCTATATCGTATGTGGATGTATAGGCTTGAATGGCCTTTTGCTGCTCCTCCATCCTCTGAAGCATATAGAGTGTTGAATTCCACCTGGTTACCATTTCTTGCTTCAGGTGATGACAGGACAGGTTCAGGAGTGTTTGCTGGCACTCCAGTCTTCGGCATGCGGTGGCTGAATGTTGAAAGTAGTCCTCAAATGTTCGGGCCACCGACAGCATCTCCTGCATGCCCCTGTCAATTTGCTGGAATTTGCCCAGATGTAATGCATGCACAATATTGGTGGCGTTGTCCGATATCACAAATCCCCAGGAGAGTCTAATTGGGGAAAGCTATTGTGCGATGATGTCCCTCAGTTTCCGTAAGAGGTGTGCCTCTTACGGAAAGCGGTGATACATAGCGTAGCCTGCCTAGGAACGAGTTGGCATTTGCGAGATGCTGCTACTGGTGCTGCTGCTGTTGTTGCTGCGGGAGGCAATACATTAGCCAGTGGGCTGTCACAGTCATATAGTCCTTAGTCTGCCCTGTTCCACTTGTCCACATGTCTGTGGTTAAGTGGACAGTGGTTACAACTGCATTTTTTAGGACACTGAGGACACTTTTTCTGATGTCTCTGTACATTCTCGGTATCGCCTGCCTAGTGAAGTCGAACCTAGATGGGATTCGGTACCGGGGGACACTACCTCCATCAATTCTCTAAGACCCAATGAACTAATGGCGGATACTGGACGCACGTCTAACACCAACATAGCTGTCAAGGCCTCAGTTATCCGCTTTCCAACAGGATGACTGCTGTCATACTTCATCTTCCTCACAAGGGACTGTTGGACAGTCAATTACTTACTGGAAGTAGTACAAGTGGTCTTCCGACTTCCCCTTCGGGATGACGATCGACTCCCAGCAGTAAAAACAGCAGCGGCAGCAACAGCAGCAGTAGGTGAACCACTCAAGGAATCCTGATTAGGAGAGGACTCCTCAGTCTTGCCAGTGACATGGCCTGCAGGACTACTGATGTTCCTGACTGAGGAGGACTGTGATGTTGAGGGAGTTGGTGGTGTGGCTTGCAGGAGCTTGGGTACAAGAGGAACAAGGAATTTAGGTGTCAGTTGACTGCTTACGCTCTCACCCACTTATTACAGATTGACAGAGGCAACACACAGCTTGACACCTGTTGTCTGGATTTGTGGAGAAATAACACCGAAGAGGTGGCTTTTTTGGTATTTTGCCCAGGCATCACAATGGGCTTCTTCATCCCCTGGACAAGAGGTGTCTCCCCCATTGCCTGATTTAAACAAACCACATCAGCATCCTCTTCGTCAACTTTCTCCTCAGTGCCAGCAACACCCATATCCTCATCCTGGTGTACTTCAACAGTGACATCTTCAATTTGAATATCAGAAACTGGACTGTGGGTGCTACTTCCAGCACTTGCAGAGGGCGTGCACATGGTGGAAGGAGCCATCTCTACCCGTCCAGTGTTGGGAAGGGTAGGCATCGCAACCACCGACACACTTGGACTCTCCTTGGGGATTTGTGATACCATCTTAGAACGCACAGTTCTTTGCTGTGCTTTTGTCAGCTTAACTCTTCATTATTTTTTTTAATGAAAATTTTATTAGGTGAGATAGAAAAATGTTACATCGATTAGATCAGACATAAAAAAAAAAGATCAGTAAAGGCGTAACATATCAAAACATTGAAACAGTGTAATATTTTATCTACATGAAGAAGAATGAACTGGTTGACAACCTGAAAAAGTCTATCACGGCAAAAGAAATGGTATACATATAATTTTCAGGGATGGTCAAGTAGAGTAAACATGAGAAATAAGTGAATATGAAGAGAGGGAGAAAATAGGAAGGGTGAGGGGGAAGGAGGGAGAGAGAGATGGGAGTAAAAGAATTAAAGAGATAGAGGTGTAGAAGAAGTGAGGGGAAGCCAGTCGAGGTGTTAGCGCCGTAGTAATGTAGTTTTAATAATCAGCAGAGTGAGATTAGATGTTTGCCAACGGAGGTTCGGCCTCATAGTAGGCGGCCGAAGATGACCAAACCCGAATAAATTGTGTCGGAGTGTCATGAACAACTGCGGAGATGCGTTCCAGCCTGTAAGTCAACCAGATAGCATTGATAGTAGCCGGGAAGGGGGGAGGGGCAATGGATTGCCAGCGTGCAGCAATTTGACATTTAGCTGTATTAAGTATATGGTTAATCAATTTGTGTGTGGGTCGTGGTAGGTGTGCGATCGGCCTAGCTAAAAGCGAATAGAAAGGTGAAGAGGGCATATCAAAGTCAGTAATATTTTTTTCAGTCTATGTATTTCCTTTCAATATTGATATATAATAGGACATGTCCACCAGACGTGCAAGAAAGTCCCCTTTTGGCCACATTGTCACCAACATAAGTCTGGTGCATCAGGGTAAATAGCACGGAGTCGAGTAGGGACTAGGTACCAGCAAGTATACAGCTTATATGCATTTTCTTTAATACGTACTGATATCGAACATTTTGATGTTGCTAGTCTAATTTGGGACTATTTGTTAGGAGTGAGAACTTCCCCAATGTCATTTTCCAAGGCCATCTCATGAGCTTCTTTAGAGGGCTGATTGTAGGATAACAGAATTTGATAAATAGATGATATGAGTCCCTTAAACTATTGTCGGGAACGACAGAGAGATTCAGTAGCAGTAATGGGAGTTATGGGTGTACCCGGGGCGGGGCGTTCAAGTGAGTGGTAAAAATGACGGATTTGTAAAAACTGGTAAAAGACTCTATGTGGGAGGTTAAGGCGAGATTGTATGCTAGCAAAGTCTGGAAAGGAGTGTAGAGGGGCTATGTCCAAAGGAAATAGAAGGTTATAAGTAGTCTACCAGGGGAGAAGGTAGGATTGTTCCACAGAGGGACTAATAGTGGGTGTAGCGAGCGAAGTCTATAGAAACGCTTACATAAGTCCCAGATGGATAGTGTAAATCGTATCGTAGGTAGGAGGGTGGAAGTCTTTGGGTGATGTGCACGGGAACACCATAAGAGGGTTGAAGGAGAATAGACTGACAGTGTGTGGGCTTCAATATATGTCCACACTTTCTGAGTTGGGGGGGCATGCCAATGAATGCAGGGAGATATTTGGACAGCTCGATAATATTTAACAAGATCAGGAATGCCTACACCTCCAGAAGTCTGGTGCTTGTTCAATATTCGCATTTTAACTCTTGGCTTCTTATCCGCCCATATGAAATTTGATTTGTCCCGTTGTAAATTCTTAAGGATTGACGTGGGGATATGTATAGGAAGCGTCTGCCAAATACACAATAAGCGGGGTAAGACGTTAATTTTTACTGCCGCTGTGCGACCGAACCATGAGATAAATTGTTTGTTCCAGATTGATAAATCCAATTTGATAGAGGCCAGCAATCTCGGGAAGTCAGCAGCGTAAACCCGGTGATATGATTTAGTGAGATAGATGCTTAAATATTTAAGCTTTTCGGGTTGCCACCGGAAAGGGTATTCAGTTTGTAGTAGTGAGAGGTCTGAGTGTGGGATGTTGAAATCTAAAAATTCCGTTTTATCTTTATTGATGATATAATTTGAGTAGAGACCGTAGGTGCGAGCTTCGGCGAACAGAGTCGGAAGGGAGATAGTAGGATTGGTTAGGGTTAATATCACATCATCTGCATATAGCGCTATCTTATGATCCGAGTGTCCCACCGTGATACCTGTAATATTACCATTGAGTCTAATCTTCGCGGCTAGAGGTTCCATAACCAGGGCAAACAAAAGAGGAGAGAGGGGACAACCTTGTCGGGTACCGTTATTAATTTAGAAGGGTTCGGAGGAGAGGCCATTTACCAGTACAGAAGCAGATGGGTTATGATAAAGAGAGTTAATCCCGTGGAGGAAGGCACCTTGAAATCCCATGTTACACAGGGTTTGTTGCAAAAATGGCCAGGCTACCCTATCGAAGGCCTTTTCAGCATCAAGCGCCACCACCAGGGTCGACAGTGAGAGGGTTGTCGCTATGTGGATGAGATTTATTAACCGTCTCGTGTTGTCGGTAGCCTGTCTATTGGGAATGAAGCCCACTTGGTCTGGATGGACCAAGGATTGTAATATAGAGGATAATCGCATGGCAAGAATTTCAGCGAAAAGTTTCAAATCCACGTTAAGAAGAGAGATTGGCCTGTAATTGCCCATCTCCATAGGGTCCCTCTGTGGTTTTGGGATAACGATAATGTTGGCCCTGGTGGTGGCGTCATCAAGCGTCCCGCCCTCTAATAACGAGTTGAAAAGAGGGCGAAGCATGGGAAGAAGTGAGTCAGTAAATTTCTTATAGTATAGGGCAGTGAAGCCGTCAGGGCCTGGTGCAGCAGAGCGGCACAATGATTTAATAGCTATTCTAATTTCCTCATCAGTGACCGCTGAATTAAGGGTTTGAATTTGAGTCGTGGTCAATTTGGGCAGAGAACAGGAGTTTAAGTATCGGGTGAGTGAGGTAAGATCTGGGGGCGAGGCAGCGGGGTTGCGAGAGAGATTGTAAAGGGATTTGAGTGAGGTAAGATCTGGGGGCGAGGCAGCGGGGTTGCGAGAGAGATTGTAAAGGGATTCATAAAATTGATGGAACTGTCAGGTCATTACCTGAGGATCATGGGTGGCAGCGCCATTAGAACAATTCAATGTGTGGATACGATTGCGAGTGCGTTTAGTGCGGAGCTTACGGGCTAATAAGGTATCAGCCTTGTTAGATTTTTCATAAAAAGTTTGCCGCACCCACAGAAGGGTCTGTGCTGCTTTTTTGACAAAATTTGCGACAATTGTCCCTTAATAGCAAGGTTTTTTAAATAGGTACGCCGTTTGGGGTATCTGTGATGGAAGTCTGTTAAGGAAGCTAGTGAGTTTTCAAGTTCCAATATTCGAGCTAATTCCGCCTTTTTAGACGTTGCTTCTAAACTATTGAGGGTACCTCGAAGCGTAGCCTTATGAGCTTCCCATAGAGTATGTAGGGGAATCTCAGGGGTGGCATTGAAGGCGATAAAATCTGTGAGAGCTGTGGTAAGTGCCGTAACATTGGATTGTTTTAAGAGCAGGGACTCATTAACCTGCCAATGATGGGTAGGGCGAGGGCCTACGTGGGCGGAGATTTCCAATTCTACGGCCAAATGATCAGACCAGGGAATACGGAGGGTATGTGCGCCGAGGAGGATTTGGGAGGTGGCACGATCAATAAGAAAGTAATCTATTCGGGTGTGTAAGTCATGGGGAGGAGAGTAATGCGTGTATCCTCTAGCGGTGGGGTATAGTATCCTCCATGCATCATATAGGTCATGGAGAGCTAGTTGTGAGAGAAGTGATTTAGATGATTTGGCGTGTCTGGGGGGAGTGGTAGGGGAGTGGGATCTGTCAAGCTTGGGGTCCAATATAGTATTAAAATCACCCCCGATAACAGTGAGTCCCTGAGGTAAATGGGCAAGGCGATTGAAAAAGGTAGCGTACAGAGATCCCTGTTGTCTATTAGGGGCATAAACTGAGGCTAAAGTGATTGGGGCTTGTTTGTACGTTCCTGTGAGAATAAGAAAGCGGCCCTGTGGGTCAGAGATAGTCTCGCTTATAGTAATAGGCGTATTATGATGAATCAATATCGCGGTGCCTCAACGTTTAGCATTCGTTGAAGAGTGAAAGACTGTAGGATATTGTTTAGACGTGAGAGAGGAATGAGGAATTTTGAGATGGGTTTCTTGTAGCATAATGATATCAGACTTCATCACTGGAATTATATGTACCACTGGATTTATTCGGCAGTACCACTGGACTGGATTTTTCTGGCAGTATCACTGTAGTTATATGCCAGTACCACTGGAATTATATGGCAGTATCACTGGAATTATACAGCAGTATCACTGGAATTATACGGCAGTACCACTAGACTTATACGGCAGTACCAGTGGACTGGATTTATATGGCAGTATCACTGGATTTATACGCCAGTACCACTGGAATTATACGGCAGTATCACTGGAATTATACGGCAGTACCACTGGACTTATACGGCAGTACCAGTGGACTGGATTTATATGGCAGTATCACTGGATTTATACGCCAGTACCACTGGAATTATACGGCAGTATCACTGGAATTATACGGCAGTACCACTGGATTTATACGGCAGTACCACTATACTGGATTTATAAGGCAGTACCACTGGAATTAAACGGCAGTATCACTGGAATTATACGGCAGTACCACTGGACTTATGTGGCAGTACCACTGGACTAGGGAGGACAAACCCGCGGCATTTGTGCTCAATCCCGAGATTCCCAGGATCTCGGGATTGAACTGTTCTTCAATTTACCTCCCACCCCGCCCCCACCCATTTCAAGTTCAGAAGGAAAAAAAAGAACATACTCACTAGAATAAAGGACTCCAGAGGTAGGGAGCAGCACAGTCTTCCTTCTCCATTTAAAATTATGGCTGGCAGGCGGGCTCATGGTGCAGGGTGTGTGTGTGGACGGTCACTGCCACACAGGGTTGCGGCTCAGCACTCACCTCCTATACACAAGGAGGATGTGGCCCCACAGTGGGAGAGCTCCAGCCCCTGGCACACAGCGGGTCTCAGGCTGTCAGAATCATTGGGCAGAGCTGTGCCGCTGCCTTCCTCCCAGCACTCCCTCCCCGGGCATCCAAGCTCCGGCCGCTCCTGCGTGCTGCCCGTCCAGGTTCCCCCACCTGAGAACACCTCCATCTCCGCTCTTTCCCTGCTGGAGGCAGCCGCAGCAGCATCAAGGGACTGGCCTAACACCCTCAGAGCCCCAGATGAGCCTCCCCCCAGCCGGAGCAGGCGGGCGGCTACATCACTGGCCGTGGTGTCCGAGGTGCAGAGTGTGTCACTAGTAGATGTGCACGCAGCCCTGCCGCAGATCCCCGGGCACCCACTTCTGCGGTTGGAACTGTGCCCACTACTTGTACTTCAGCAGCAGATTCCTGTCCATGCTGCGGGAGCCGGGCCCAAGGGTGGCTGGCGGGGATGCTGAGGGGGTCTCCTTCTTAGCATCAGCGCCGAGTTCGCACTGGACGCCGAGCTCTGGTGGGTTGGCGAGCGGGTGGGCAGACGGGCTCTTCAGTATAAGCGGCGGGCCAGAAGGAGGATATGGGGCTCAGCCTGGCACGGGCATCGTCTGAGCTAGTGCTCAGCGGCGCTGCCCGGACACAATAAAAAATAACAATACAGCGCATGCGCAGTTTAATCAGGTGAATCCCGGGATTGGAGCCTCCAATCCCGGGATTCAAGTCCCAACATTTCCCGCCGATCCCGGGATTGGCCACCCTACACTGGACTGGATTTATATGGCAGTATCACTGGATTTATACGCCAGTACCTCTGGAATTATATGGCACTATCACCTGAATTATATGGCAGTACCACTGGACATATTTGGCAGTGTCACTGGACTGGATTTATATGCCAGTATCACTGGATTTATAAAGCAGTACCGCTGGACATATACGGCAGTATCATTGGACATACTGTATATGGCAGTATCACTGGACTTGATTTATACGGCAGTACCACTGGACATATACGGCAGTACCACTGGACATATACGGCAGCATAGACGGATCCAGGGGGGGGGGGGGCACTCGGGCCCGTGCCCCCCCCCCCAATCCCCTGTCGTTTCTGACTTTTTTTTAATCAAAAGGAGAACAGCGGCAGCACTACTGCTATTTCCGTCAGTCAGATTTGATAAAATAGCCGGCAGGCACTAGGACCCGCCGCGGCTCTAACAGCAAGTCCGTGTGGTAACCAATGGTGAGGCTGAAGCTGCAGCTCCAGCCTCCCCCTGCTCACACCGCAACCTAAATCCCCCACTGCTAGCCGGCCAGAGTCCAGCCCAGGCGCGGGGTTCAAATGCCAGCATCGAGTAAGACTGTAACTTATGACGGCGCAGAAGTCTTCATTAGCCATGCACTTCCTCCTCCACTTCCTTTACCACCATGCTAGGTGCAGTCAAACTCAGCCTCAGCTTTGAGAAGGCGGCCCGTGTGATTGTAACAGGGCTGTACTGCAGATGTCTTATGCTGCTTGTTGGAGATCCAGCTGGACGCTTCTGCTAATCAAAGATGGGCAGTTTGTGTCCTGCAGTCTCAGTGCAGTGCCCAAAACAAGATATGCTGCACCTGCCACCACCAACTAAAAACTTTAATAATTATATTGTGCTGGGGTGCCTTCCAGGCTCCCATAACTAATGGAGCAGGTGACCAACATTTCAAGGCCCAATCAGCCTTTTCATCAGGGTGAAACATTGGCAATAAACCAGGATGCGCTCCTACAGTCAATCATTACCTGATGGCGTATTCTGTGAGGCCACGCCCCCTGTGATACCACACCCCTTATCTGGGAGCACGCGTGCCTTAGGTGCATGTAAATATAACTATTACCGTTCCCCTATCATGGTGCCCCCCCCTTCCATTTTCTTCTGGATCCGCCCCTGTACGGCAGTATCACTGGACTGGATTTATATGGCAGTACCACTGGACATATACGGCAGTATCACTGGACATATATGGCAGTATCACTGGACTGGATTTATACGGCAGTACCACTGGACATATACGGCAGTACCAGTGGACATATACGGCAGTATCACTGGACATATATGGCAGTATCGCTGGATTTATACAGCAGTACCGCTGGACATATATGTCAGTATCACTGGACTGGATTTATACGGCAATACCACTGGACATATACGGTAGTATCAATGGAATTATATGGCAGTACCACTGGACATATGCAGCAGTAGCACTGGACTGGATTTATACGCCAGTACCACTGGACTTATACTCCAGTACCACTGGACATATACGGCAGTATCACTGGACTGGATTTAGATGCCAGTACCATTGAATTTATACAGCATGACCACTGGTTATATACGGCAGTATCACTGGAATTATATAACAGTACCACTGGACATATACGGCAGTATCACTGGACTGGGTTTATACGCCAGTACCGCTGGAATTGTACGCCAGTACCACAGGAATTATACAGCAGTATCACTGGAATTATATGGTAGTACCACTGGAATTATACGGCAGTACCATTGGACATATACGGCAGTATCACTGGACTGGATTTATACGCCAGTACCGCTGGAATTATACGCCAGTACCACTGAAATTATACGCCTGTACCACTGGAATTATACGGAAGTACCACTGGACATATACGGCAGTATCACTGGACTGGATTTATACGCCAGTACCACTGGAATTATATGGCAGTTTCACTGGACATGTACGGCAGTATCACTGGACATGTACGGCAGTATCGCTGGACATATACGGCAGTATCACTCGACATATAAGAAGGCAGTACCACTGGACATATACAGCAGCACAGAGACACCAACACTGGATTGATGAAGGATAACACAGCACCACTGCAATGGACTGGACTTATACAGCAGCACTGGACATATGGCAGCAGAGGACACCACCACTGTGACTGGACTGATGCAGCACAAGACACCACCACTGGACTGATGCAGCACAACACGGTACCACTGCACTGGACTTATACAGCAGCACTGGACATATGTCAGCAGAGGAAACCACCACTGTGTTTGGACTGATGCAGCACAAGACACCACCACTGAACTAATGCAGGACACTGAGGACAAAGACACGTCCTTTCTCTACACTCTCCAATGCCAAAGTGAAAATGGCGGCGACGCGCGGCTCCTTTTATGGAATCCAAACCCTGCAAGAATCCGACAGCGGGATGATGACATTTTGCCTCGTTCTGGTTTCCGAGTCAGGCGGGAAAACCCGAGCCTGACTCTGATCCGTGCTCGGGTAGTGAAGTTCGGGGGGAGGTTCGTTTCTCAGTGAACCAAACCTGCTCATCTTTAGTAAGAATCCCTCCCAACTAGCGAACTACCGCTCAATAGCTCTTCTCAACACAGATGTAAAGTTATATGCCAAACTTGTTGAATCAGATTCTTCCCACCCTGATTCATCGGGACCAGGTGGGGTTTGTCCGGGGCAGACAGTTGCAAAACTATACCAGGTGAGTTATTGACATTGTAGACGCTTATTCAGAGGTGGGAGTTTCTCTCCAATTATTTTCTGCATTAGGGATATCTTACAGCGGTACTTACTAAGATCGGTTTTCGCGATAGGGCTTTAACCTCCATATTAGCAATGTATTCTAACCGGTTTGCTCGTATCTTCACAAATGGCATTCTCTCTACTCCATTCCTAATTAAGACTGGCACCTGTCAGTGCTTCCCTCTGTCCCCATTGGTGTTTACGATGGCTATCAAGCCAGCGGCGGAAAAAAATTGCTCTAATTCATCCATACAAGGTCCTATCTTGCATGTGGTAGTACATAAGATATGTCTGCTGACGATATTTTATTAACCCTGACTGACACAGTGCCCTTGTTGCCGGAACTCCACAAGGTCCTAGAGACTATTCCCTAGTATCTTATTATAAGCTGAATGGTTCCAAAACAGAGGCTCTACCAATAATACCCACCCCCTCCTTCATATCCTTCGGACATCATATCTGTATGGTTGGCAGGATGGAAGCCTTAAGTATTTGGGTATACAGATCACACCTCAGGTCTCTGGCCTTCTGTTATGTAATTATCTTCCCTTTTTTACATAATATTTTTTTACTTATGTGTGATTGGTTACAGGAAATCTCGTGGATGGGTCACATTGCTTCTCTGAAAATGGTAGTTCTAACAAAAATTATATATCTATTCCGGACTATCCCAGTCCCAAAACGTCTATTGGATAAATTTAATTCAGTCTTTATTAAATATGTCTGGAAACAGTTTCCCTAACGCTTTCAGTATGGGACTCATTACATGCTAAACTCTCTCTCCACACATTCCCCTTCCCCCTGACCCCCATTTGGAACAACCCCTCCTTCGTACTGGGCCAGTCTTCACATATGGCTTCCAACTGGTCAAAGGCAGGCATCTCCTGCTTTCATCATATACTTCACAATAACGGGGGTGATTCCGAGTTGTTCGCTCGCTAGCAGATTTTAGCTGCATTGCACACGCTAGGCCGCCGCCCTCTGGGAGTGTATCTTCGCTTAGCAGAATTGCGAACGAAAGATTAGCAGAATTGCGAATAGAAAATTCTTAGCAGTTTCCGAGTAGCTCGAGACTTACTCCTACACTGCGATCAGCTCAGTCCTTTCGTTCCTGGTTTGACGTCACAAACACGCCCTGCGTTCGGACAGCCACTCCCCTGTTTCTCCAGACACTCCTGCTTTTATCCTGGCACGCCTGCATTTTTCCGCACACTCCCTGAAAACGGTCAGTTTCCGCCCAGAAACACCCACTTCCTGTCAATCACACTCCGATAACTTCAATGATGAAAATTCTTTGTTCTGCCGTGAGTAAATCTACTAAGTTTTGAGCTAAAATACGCATTTTCGCCTTAATCGCTATGGGTCACGTTCCACTTGACTTGACAAGTGTCTCACCATCAGGTCTTTGAACCTCTGCAGACTTGTGTCTGCCGGAAAGAGAGATACAACGTAGGCTTTAAACCTAGGATCGAGCACGGTGGCCAAAATGTAGTGCTCTGATTTCAACAGATTGACCATCCATGAATCCTGGTTAAGCGAATGAAGGGCTCTATCCTACAAGTCCCACATGCCTAGCGGAATCGCTCCGTTTTAGCTCCTCCTTCAATCTCTCCAGCTGCTTCTGCAAAAGCCTGATGAGGGGAATGACCTGACTCAGGCTGGCAGTGTCTGAACTGACTTCACGTGTGGCAAGTTCAAAGGGTTGCAGAACCTTGCACAACATTGAAATCATTCTCCACTGCGCTTGAGTCAGGTGCATTACCCCTCCTTTGCCTATATTGTAGGCAGGTGTATAGGCTTGAATGGCCTTTTGCTGCTCCTCCATCCTCTGAAGCACATAGAGGGTTGAATTCCACCTCGTTACCACCTATTGCTTCAGATGATGGCGGGGCAGGTTCAGGAGTGTTTGCTGGTGCTCCAGTCTTCGGCACGTGGTGACTGAATGCCGAAAGTGGCCCGCAATTCTTCGGGCCACCGACAGCATCTCTTGCACGCCCCTGTCATTTTTTAAATAATTCTGCACCACCAAATTCAATGTATGTGCAAAACATGGGACGTGCTGGAATTTGCCCACATGTAATGCACGCACAATGGGGGTGATTCCGAGTTGTTCGCTCGTTAGATTTTTTTGCTACGGAGCGTTTAGTCGCAAACTGCGCATGCGCAATGTTCGCAGTGCGCCTGCGCCAAGTAAATTAGCACAAAAGTTTGGTATTTTACTCACGGCCTAACGAAGATTTTTCATCGTTCAGGTGATCGGAGTGTGATTGACAGGAAGTGGGTGTTTCTGGGCGGAAACTGGCCGTTTTATGGGAGTGTGCGAAAAAACGCTGGCGTTTCTGGGAAAAATGCGGGAGTGTCTGAAGAAACGGGGGAGTGTCTGGGCGAACGCTGGGTGTGTTTGTGACGTCAAACCAGGAACAAAACTGACTGAACTGATCGCAGTGTAGGAGTAAGTCTCGAGCTGCTCAGAAACTGCTAAGAAATTTCTATTCGCAATTCTGCTAATCTTTCGTTCGCAATTCTGCTATGCTAAGATACACTCCCAGTAGGCGGCGGCTTAGCGTGTGCAATGCTGCTAAAAGCAGCTAGCAAGCGAACATTTAGGAATGAGGGCCATTATTGGTGGCGTTGTCCGATGTCACAAATCCCCAGGAGAGTCCAATTGGGGTAAGCCATTCTGCGATGATGTTCCTCAGTTTCCGTAAGAAGTTGTCAGCTGTGTGCCTCTTACGGAAAGTGGTGATACAAAGCGTAGCCTGCCTAGGAACGAGTTGGCGTTTGGGAGATGCTGCTACTGGTGCCGCTGCTGCTGTTCTTGCTGCAGGAGGCAATACATCTACCCAGTGGGCTGTCACAGTCATATAGTCCTGAGTCTGCCCTGCTCCACTTGTCCACATGTCCGTGGTTAAGTGGACATTGGGTACAACTGCATTTTTTAGAACACTGGTGAGTCTTTTTCTGACATCTGTGTACGATTCTCGGTATCGCCTGCCTAGAGAAGTGGAACCTAGATGGTATTTGGTACCGGGGACACACTACCTCAAGAAATTCTCTAATTGCCTGTGAACTAACGGCGGATACCGGACGCATGTCTAACACCAACACAGCTGCCAAGGCCTGAGTTATCCGCTTTGCAACAGGATGACTGCTGTGATATTTCATCTTCCTCGCAAAGGACTGTTGGACAGTCAATTGCTTACTGAAAGTAGTACAAGTGGTCTTCCGACTTCCGCTCTGGGATGATGATCGACTCCCAGCAGCAACAACAGCAGAGCCAGGAGCAGTAGGCGTTACACTCAAGGATCCATCGGAGGAATCCCAGGCAGGAGAGGACTCGTCAGACTTGCCAGTGACATGGCCTGCAGGACTATTGGCTTTCCTATCTAAGGAGGAAATTGACACTGAGGGAGTTGGTGGTGTGGTTTGCAGGAGCTTAGGTACAAGAGGAAGAGATTTAGTTGTCAGTGGATTGCTTCCGCTGTCACACAAAGTTTTTGAACTTGTCAATGACTTCTGATGAATGCGCTCCAGGTGACGTATAAGGGAGGATGTTCCTAGGTGGTTAACGTCCTTACCCCTACTTATTACAGCTTGACAAAGGCAACACACGGCTTGACACCTGTTGTCTGCATTTCTGTTAAAATAATTCCACACCGAAGAGATTATTTTTTTTTGTAATTTGACCAGGCATGTCAATGGCCATATTCATCCCATGGACAACAGGTGTCTCCCCGAGTGCCTGACTTAAACAAACCACCTCACCATCAGTATCATCCTTGTCAATTTCCTCCCCAGCGCCAGCAACACCCATATCCTCATCCTGGTGTACTTGAACAGTGACATCTTCAATTTGACTATCAGGAACTGGACTGTGGGTGCTCCTTCCAGCACTTGCAGGGGGAGTGCAAATGGTGGAAGGAGCCACCTCTTCCTGTCCAGTGTTGGGAAGGTCAGGCATCGCAACTGACACAATTGGACTCTCCTTGGGGATTTGTGATTTAGAAGAACGCACAGTTCTTTGCTGTGCTTTTGCCAGCTTAAGTCTTTTCATTTTTCTAGTGGAAGGATGAGTGCTTCCATCCTCATGTGAAGCTTAACCACTAGCCATGAACATAGGCCAGGGCCTCAGCCGTTCCTTGCCACTCCGTGTCGTAAATGCCATATTGGCAAGTTTACGCTTGTCCTCAGACGCTTTTAATTTAGATTTTTGGGTCATTTTACTGAACTTTTGTTTTTTTGATTTTACATGCTCTCTACTATGACATTGGGCATCAGCCTTGGCAGACGACGTTGATGGCATTTCATCGTCTCGGCCATGACTAGTGGCAGCAGCTTCAGCACGAGGTGGAAGTGGATCTTGATCTTTCCCTATTTTACCCTCCACATTTTTGTTCTCCATTTTTTAATGTGTGGAATTATATGCCAGTAATATATCAATAGCAATGGCCTACTGTACTATCTGTACTACTACTGCTGGTCACCACAATACTTCACTGTCCTACTATATACTGCTCACAACAATGCAGCACAGAGATAGTATACTTGACACAGAGCTGCAAGATACAGCAATGGCCTACTGTACTGTACTGTACTATATGTATACTGCTGGTCACAAAAATGCTGCACTGTCCTACTATATACTGCTCACAATAATGCAGCACAGAGATAGTATACTTGACACAGAGCTGCAAGATACAGCAATGGCCTACTGTACTGTACTATATGTATACTGCTTGTCACCAAAATGCTGCACTGTCCTACAATATACTGCTCAGAATAATGCAGCACAGAGATAGTATACTTGACACAGAGCTGCAAAATACAGCAATGGCCTACTGTACTATATGTATACTGCTGGTCACCAAAATGCTGCACTGTCCTACTATATACTGCTCACAGTAATGCAGCACAGAGATAGTATACTTGACACAGAGCTGCAAGATACAGCAATGGCATACTGTACTGTACTATATGTATACTGCTGGTCACCAAAATGCTGCACTGTCCTACTATATACTGCTCACAATAATGCAGCACAGAGATAGTATACTTGACACAGAGCTGCAAGATACAGCAATGGCCTACTGTACTGTACTATATGTATACTGCTGGTCACCAAAACGCTGCACTGTCCTACTATATACTGCTCACAATAATGCAGCACAGAGGTAGTGTACTTGACACAGAGCTGAAAGATACAGCAATGGTCTACTGTACTGTACTACTATAATTATATACTGGTGGTCCCCACAATGCAGTACACTGAGCACAGATATTTGCAGCACACTGAGCATTATGGAGCATTTTCAGGCAGAGAATGTAGATATTTTCAGCACACTGAGCACAGATATTTTCAGCACACTGAGCACAGATATTTGCAGCCCACTGAGCACAGATACGGAGCTTTTCAGGGAGAGAACGCAGCCACGTCCTCTCCGTTCAATCTCCAGTGCACAAGTGAAAATGGCGGCGATGCGCGGCTCTTTATATAGAATACGAATCTCGCAAGAATCCGACAGCGGGATGATGACGTTCGGCCACGTTCGGGTTAACCGAGCAAGGCGGGAAGATCCGAGGCTGCCTCGGACCCGTGTAAAATAGGTGAGGTTCGGGGGGGTTCGGATCTCAATGAACCGAACCCGCTCATCTCTAAATAAAACCCTAAACCATGTGTAAATAGCAAAGGCAGACATGGAAGCCCCCTGCACAAGTGCACATGCACCCAGCACATTTGTACCTCCCTTCTGGGGGCCCTGAGCCACTGATGACTGGCACTCTGTGACCATGTAAAGCAATGATTAATTAGCCTTTTTGTTGAGCAGTTTTGTGCAGTAAGATTCTCCGTGACGTGTGGTAATACGGTAAATGGCTGGGGAGGCACTGGCTCTAGCTCTAGTACATAGGTCTGCAAACTCGGCCCTCATTACCCTACACAGTGCATGTTTCACAGGTCTCCTCACAGAATCACAAGTGAAATAATTAACTCCACCTGCAGACCTTTTAAAATGTGTCTGTGAGTAATTAATACACCTGTGCACCTGCTGGGTTACCTGCAAAACATGCACTGTGTGGGGTAATGAGGACCGAGTTTGTAGACCTATGCTCTAGTACCAGAACTAGATTTAAACAAATATTTGAGCCCAAGGGTTCATGTGGGCATTAACACAGGTGCAGCAGTGACTCAAGCTGTTTGATTTGGGCCATATTTGCACATACTGTATACTGGGACTCAGGAATACATGTCTTTTCTTCCAACCTCCAACTAAGGGAGAAGTATTGCAGTGAAATTAGCACAGCACTATAACAGGCAGTACGCCTATGGATATACTGGAAATACTGACCTTTATTAATTGCTAAACTGTTGAAAGGACACTCATTTGTCTCTTGTTTATCAAAGTTGCACAAACAACAAAAGTTGACATTGAATAAAATTCCCAACAGGCTAAATAAGCTTTTACCTTTTCTCCAGAAAAAGATTTTTTAATGGCTGGCAGCAAGTCATTTGTAATGAAAGTCGCTTGAGCATCTAGAAAGCTGATGCCTTGTGGCTCATGTAGATCTACTTCAATCTGAATTGTGAAATAAAGAGAATGAAAATGTTACATTGTTACCTAAAGAAATTATAATTATAATGGTAGTTATCTATTTTTCAAAATTACACAAATTTAAAAAAACAAAATACTAACTTTGAATATACAAAAATGGGATCTACTGCTAAGTAGATGTTCACTACTTTGCTCTTCTGGGAGCAGAGTGGTTGTTCTGAAGACAGGAAAGATACTGCCATATACTTCCCCATATTTTGCAATGTGGAACGGCAATGAAGCGTTAACTTCTGATCTCAATACCAGCAGTACAGGCTTGGGTGTGGCTAAGGACAGGATGTACTAATGTTCGCATTTCTAATTGTAATTTTTTTTTCATGTTTACCATTACGCATCTGCCTCCCGCACTGCTGGTATGAACTAAGAAAGTTCATACCACACTTCTGTTACGGCCACAGAAAGGTCAGCGATGTGTATGGCTCCCCCTAGAGTTCATTGCGCATGCGCTGAGTCTCAACAAGGGAGGGAGACAGCGGTACGTCTTTGTCCTGGAAGCCTGGAACAGGGTGTATGCCCCCCTCCTACTCGTCCATCTAGGATTCAGCCATGTCTGTGGCCAGGGGTCATATACTGTAAATAGTTCTATATTCTGATATACAGTATATATATATATATATATATATATATATATATATATATGCACATTGCTAAATAGGACTTCAACTAAAATAATTAAAAATGTTTTGATAAAAATAAAAAAAACTGATTTTAATTACCTAGTTAATAAAATGAGATTGTGGTATATAAATTTGACCCTCTACGGTGGAAGATTGATCATACCTCCCAACATGACCCTCTCCAGGAGGGACAGAATGCTCTGCTCCTGGACTTCCCTCTTAATTTATAATTGCCATCACCTGTGCTGAAACACCTGTCTTATCCATTAACCTGTTCAATACAGGTGCCGGCAATCACAAATTAAGAGGGAAGCCCAGAAGCAGAACATTGTGTCCCTCCTTGAGAGGGTCATGTTGGGAGGTATGGATTGATAACTACAATCTTTCACGTAAATTAAGATTAAAAGAGAAATTTTGTGACAGCACACGTGCTAATGCGGATACTACTGATATTGCATTTAAAAAGAAAAGTACATATGATCCTTTTTCTAACAATATCAACATAAAGACATTTACACACATGATGGAACATACAGTTAATGATTCCATACGTAGAGGTGGAATGGGTAGATCTAATTTTAGTAGTTCAGAGAAAAATGCTTTGAAACATCTCAAAGAAAATTCATCTATTACGATCCGAGCAGCGGATAAGGGGGTGCAGTGGTGATACAGGATACTACTGCGTACAATGAGATTTTACGCCAATTAGCCTATATCCAGACCTATAGGAAACTTGATATGGATCCCACTCCTCTCTTTAAGAAAAGATTGGACAATGTAATAGATATAGCATTTACCGGGGGTTTAATTTCTGAAACTATTTTCTACTTTATGCATACGGATTTTTCCAATATGTCCGATATTATACACGTTGCCCAAAGTACATAAATGTGTGAAGAACCCACCTGGCCGGCCGATTATATCAGCCAGGGGGTCATTGTTTCTACTGGTAGCACGCTATTTAGATACATTTCTACAACCATGTGTAAAAACTATACAAAGTTACATTAAAGATACGGGTGATTTCATTAAGGACCTTAGGTCTCTTGATATTGATGTGGAGACACATCTACTTGTAACAATGGATGTGTCGTCACTGTATACGGTGATACTGCATGAGGCTGGTATTGCAGCCATTAGGAAAGCTCTCCTGATAAATCACCAACAACGACCACCCATAGATTTTCTGCTGGAACTATTGGAGATGACTCTTGTGTGCAATTACTTTAAGTTTGGTGACTGATACTACCTCCAGACTTCTGGGACCGCTATGGGGAGTAATATAGCCCGGGCGTATGCTAATCTATATATGGACGAATATGAACAGAACTACACATTCCCAAGGTTTGGGGGTAGTATCGGTTACTATAAGCGCTACATAGATGACATATTCCTTCTGTGGTCAGGAGATAGAGCCTCAGTGGAGAATATGGTAGCAAGCTTGAATCAATTGGATATACCTATTCGCTTCACGATGGAATGTGACTATAAACAAATTAATTTCCTAGATTTGACTGTGTTCGCCACCAATGGGGGGTATGGACATAAGTTGTACAGAAAGGCCACTGATTTAAATACACTCCTGCAATATAACAGCTATCACCCTAAACCACTAAAAGAGAGCCTACCCATTTCGCAATTCATCCGAGTGATGAGGAATAACTCTGATGATGAAATAATGAAAATTCAATTTGCTGGAAATGCAGCATACATTTTTTGAACGAGGTTATCACCCTGATGTTATTGAGCATTGCTTGCAGAAAGCTAAGAGCTGATTCAACAACAGCCTGGACAGGCGAATGGGTGTCGTGAAAGAGAGCAAACAATTTGTTTTCCTCACTACATTTGATACGGGAAGCCAAGCAACAGGATCTGCCATTAAGAAAAATTGGGGTATTGTGGCAGCTGATAATGTCCTTAAGAAGTCGTTCCCTAAAAAAACACTCATTGCATATGTAAGAGGTTTGAATCTTCGCGATACACTTATGCGCCCCGATATGTCTGTGGGTAAAGATAAAGAGGGATGGTTACCCTCTGCAAAAATAGGATGTTACAGATGTCCGAATTGTGTTACCTGCAGAAGTATGATGACAGGTAACACCTTCCCTCATCCACATGATGGCCAGAGAATACAAATCCGACATTGGTTGACGTGTACATCAGACTTCGTGGTATATTTTCTATTATGCCCTTGCTCAATGCTAAATGTGGGCAAAACAACATCATTCCGAGAGAGGATATCAAACCACCGGTCTAATATACGTCTGGCACTTTGTCCAACACCAGCATCAATTGTCATCATTACGGTATATGCTGATTGACAGAGTACCACCTTTACCGAGGGGGGGTGATCGTGCAAAAACCCTCTTACGTAGAGAAGCATATTGGATACATAGGCTCGACACAGTGTGGCCTAAGGGCCTAAATGATTCAATACATTGGAGTACTGTATTTTCCTTTACCTGGACCTCTGTATGGGCGTTGACTCTGGAGATGTAAATCACTCCTTTCCTATTTTATTTTTATTTCTATTCTTTTATTATATTTCACATTTTTTTCATATTTTTGATGGAGTGTAGGGCGATCGGTGGCTCTGTGCGATGAATGGTCCATAATTATGCTGGAGATGGTGTCAAAGTCGGAAAAATATCATGCTACACGTTGCCATATATTCACCCCATGCTCTTGCCCGCTGCACGTGCACATTCTCTCCCGTGCGTGCACATATTCGCAGCTGCGTGACGGCGCCTCCACGGCCGTGCGCATTGGCGCGTGGTATGCGCATTTACGGTAGAGTTTGTGTGCGTCTAGCGGGCGACTCAATCGTTACATAGTAAATCCAAATAGTAGGTTTTATAGGTAATGTTCCCCTTAATAATAACAGTAAGTTTGTTTAATGTAACTGGTCGCTGGACAGAGGAATTCCTCTTTGTATGATACGAAGGGTCAGACAGGGTTTGAGCAGTTGTGTTTGGTACCTAACTAAAGAACATTTTATTAGAAACAATCCGGTGCTGGTTAGGTAAAGATGAATCGCTCCTGCGTATAGTTATGTCTATTAGTAGTTTCTGGACATTTACTATATTTGCGGTTCATTATCCATGCGGCAGGGAATTCTGAGATTCCCTCCCACCTGGGCAGTTTGATATAGTCAGCCCACCTGTTCAAACTAACCTATGACCTTTTGTTGTAATGTGAAGACAGATTCCTGTGTCCAATGAACAATGAGAGTGTAGGGCCCTTTGTAGTGTACTGTATGCAGTGTATATAGGGAACAGCCAGACTGGACCAGCTCAGTCTACTCCCCACAACGGTTTTCATCATTGACTAACCAGGAGCTGGTAACCAGGGCTGCGCAGCGAATCATTCCCCAGTGTGTAAGTACTCTCTGTAACCAACTTATTCTCTGTTTGTATTTGCCATACTATCTCCCTCTCTCTGTTATATTGTATATGTGTAGTTATTATTAGAGATGAGCGCCTGAAATTTTTCGGGTTTAGTGTTTTGGTTTTGGGTTCGGTTCCGCGGCCGTGTTTTGGGTTCGAACGCGTTTTGGCAAAACCTCACCGAATTTTTTTTGTCGGATTCGGGTGTGTTTTGGATTCGGGTGTTTTTTTCAAAAAACACTAAAAAACAGCTTAAATCATAGAATTTGGGGGTCATTTTGATCCCAAAGTATTATTAACCTCAAAAACCATAATTTCCACTCATTTTCAGTCTATTCTGAATACCTCACACCTCACAATATTATTTTTAGTCCTAAAATTTGCACCGAGGTCGCTGTGTGAGTAAGATAAGCGACCCTAGTGGCCGACACAAACACCGGGCCCATCTAGGAGTGGCACTGCAGTGTCACGCAGGATGTCCCTTCCAAAAAACCCTCCCCAAACAGCACATGACGCAAAGAAAAAAAGAGGCGCAATGAGGTAGCTGTGTGAGTAAGATTAGCGACCCTAGTGGCCGACACAAACACCGGGCCCATCTAGGAGTGGCACTGCAGTGTCACGCAGGATGTCCCTTCCAAAAAACCCTCCCCAAACAGCACATGACGCAAAGAAAAAAAGAGGCGCAATGAGGTAGCTGACTGTGTGAGTAAGATTAGCGACCCTAGTGGCCGACACAAACACCGGGCCCATCTAGGAGTGGCACTGCAGTGTCACGCAGGATGTCCCTTCCAAAAAACCCTCCCCAATCAGCACATGATGCAAAGAAAAAGAAAAGAAAAAAGAGGTGCAAGATGGAATTGTCCTTGGGCCCTCCCACCCACCCTTATGTTGTATAAACAAAACAGGACATGCACACTTTAACCAACCCATCATTTCAGTGACAGGGTCTGCCACACGACTGTGACTGATATGACGGGTTGGTTTGGACCCCCCCAAAAAAGAAGCAATTAATCTCTCCTTGCACAAACTGGCTCTACAGAGGCAAGATGTCCACCTCATCTTCACCCTCCGATATATCACCGTGTACATCCCCCTCCTCACAGATTATCAATTCGTCCCCACTGGAATCCACCATCTCAGCTCCCTGTGTACTTTGTGGAGGCAATTGCTGCTGGTCAATGTCTCCGCGGAGGAATTGATTATAATTAATTTTAATGAACATCATCTTCTCCACATTTTCTGGATGTAACCTCGTACGCCGATTGCTGACAAGGTGAGCGGCGGCACTAAACACTCTTTCGGAGTACACACTTGTGGGAGGGCAACTTAGGTAGAATAAAGCCAGTTTGTGCAAGGGCCTCCAAATTGCCTCTTTTTCCTGCCAGTATTAGTACGGACTGTGTGACGTGCCTACTTGGATGCGGTCACTCATATAATCCTCCACCATTCTATCAATGTTGAGAGAATCATATGCAGTGACAGTAGACGACATGTCCGTAATCGTTGTCAGGTCCTTCAGTCCGGACCAGATGTCAGCATCAGCAGTCGCTCCAGACTGCCCTGCATCACCGCCAGCGGGTGGGCTCGGAATTCTGAGCCTTTTCCTCGCACCCCCAGTTGCGGGAGAATGTGAAGGAGGAGATGTTGACAGGTCGCGTTCCGCTTGACTTGACAATTTTGTCACCAGCAGGTCTTTCAACCCCAGCAGACCTGTGTCTGCCGGAAAGAGAGATCCAAGGTAGGCTTTAAATCTAGGATCGAGCACGGTGGCCAAAATGTAGTGCTCTGATTTCAACAGATTGACCACCCGTGAATCCTTGTTAAGCGAATTAAGGGCTGCATCCACAAGTCCCACATGCCTAGCGGAATCGCTCCCTTTTAGCTCCTTCTTCAATGCCTCCAGCTTCTTCTGCAAAAGCCTGATGAGGGGAATGACCTGACTCAGGCTGGCAGTGTCTGAACTGACTTCACGTGTGGCAAGTTCAAAGGGCATCAGAACCTTGCACAACGTTGAAATCATTCTCCACTGCACTTGAGACAGGTGCATTCCACCTACTATATCGTGCTCAATTGTATAGGCTTGAATGGCCTTTTGCTGCTCCTCCAACCTCTGAAGCATATAGAGGGTTGAATTCCACCTCGTTACCACTTCTTGCTTCAGATGATGGCAGGGCAGGTTCAGTAGTTTTTGGTGGTGCTCCAGTCTTCTGTACGTGGTGCCTGTACGCCGAAAGTGTCCCGCAATTTTTCTGGCCACCGACAGCATCTCTTGCACGCCCCTGTCGTTTTTTAAAAAATTCTGCACCACCAAATTCAAGGTATGTGCAAAACATGGGACGTGCTGGAATTTGCCCATATTTAATGCACACACAATATTGCTGGCGTTGTCCGATGCCACAAATCCACAGGAGAGTCCAATTGGGGTAAGCCATTCCGCGATGATCTTCCTCAGTTGCCGTAAGAGGTTTTCAGCTGTGTGCGTATTCTGGAAAGCGGTGATACAAAGCGTAGCCTGCCTAGGAAAGAGTTGGCGTTTGCGAGATGCTGCTACTGGTGCCGCCGCTGCTGTTCTTGCGGCGGGAGTCCATACATCTACCCAGTGGGCTGTCACAGTCATATAGTCCTGACCCTGCCCTGCTCCACTTGTCCACATGTCCGTGGTTAAGTGGACATTGGGTACAACTGCATTTTTTAGGACACTGGTGAGTCTTTTTCTGACGTCCGTGTACATTCTCGGTATCGCCTGCCTAGAGAAGTGGAACCTAGATGGTATTTGGTAACGGGGGCACACTGCCTCAATAAATTGTCTAGTTCCCTGTGAACTAACGGCGGATACCGGACGCACGTCTAACACCAACATAGTTGTCAAGGACTCAGTTATCCGCTTTGCAGTAGGATGACTGCTGTGATATTTCATCTTCCTCGCAAAGGACTGTTGAACAGTCAATTGCTTACTGGAAGTAGTACAAGTGGGCTTACGACTTCCCCTCTGGGATGACCATCGACTCCCAGCGGCAACAACAGCAGCGCCAGCAGCAGTAGGCGTTACACGCAAGGATGCATCGGAGGAATCCCAGGCAGGAGAGGACTCGTCAGAATTGCCAGTGACATGGCCTGCAGGACTATTGGCATTCCTGGGGAAGGAGGAAATTGACACTGAGGGAGTTGGTGGGGTGGTTTGCGTGAGCTTGGTTACAAGAGGAAGGGATTTACTGGTCAGTGGACTGCTTCCGCTGTCACCCAAAGTTTTTGAACTTGTCACTGACTTATTATGAATGCGCTGCAGGTGACGTATAAGGGAGGATGTTCCGAGGTGGTTAACGTCCTTACCCCTACTTATTACAGCTTGACAAAGGGAACACACGGCTTGACACCTGTTGTCCGCATTTCTGGTGAAATACCTCCACACCGAAGAGCTGATTTTTTTGGTATTTTCACCTGGCATGTCAACGGCCATATTCCTCCCACGGACAACAGGTGTCTCCCCGGGTGCCTGACTTAAACAAACCACCTCACCATCAGAATCCTCCTGGTCAATTTCCTCCCCAGCGCCAGCAACACCCATATCCTCCTCATCCTGGTGTACTTCAACACTGACATCTTCAATCTGACTATCAGGAACTGGACTGCGGGTGCTCCTTCCAGCACTTGCAGGGGGCGTGCAAATGGTGGAAGGCGCATGCTCTTCACGTCCAGTGTTGGGAAGGTCAGGCATCGCAACCGACACAATTGGACTCTCCTTGTGGATTTGGGATTTCGAAGAATGCACAGTTCTTTGCTGTGCTGCTTTTGCCAGCTTGAGTCTTTTCATTTTTCTAGCGAGAGGCTGAGTGCTTCCATCCTCATGTGAAGCTGAACCACTAGCCATGAACATAGGCCAGGGCCTCAGCCGTTCCTTGCCACTCCGTGTGGTAAATGGCATATTGGCAAGTTTACGCTTCTCCTCCGACAATTTTATTTTAGGTTTTGGAGTCCTTTTTTTACTGATATTTGGTGTTTTGGATTTGACATGCTCTGTACTATGACATTGGGCATCGGCCTTGGCAGACGACGTTGCTGGCATTTCATCGTCTCGGCCATGACTAGTGGCAGCAGCTTCAGCACGAGGTGGAAGTGGATCTTGATCTTTCCCTAATTTTGGAACCTCAACATTTTTGTTCTCCATATTTTAATAGGCACAACTAAAAGGCACCTCAGGTAAACAATGGAGATGGATGGATTGGATACTAGTATACAATTATGGACGGGCTGCCGAGTGCCGACACAGAGGTAGCCACAGCCGTGAACTACCGCACTGTACTGTGTCTGCTGCTAATATAGACTGGTTGATAAAGAGATAGTATACTCGTAACTAGTATGTATGTATAAAGAAAGAAAAAAAAACCACGGTTAGGTGGTATATACAATTATGGACGGGCTGCCGAGTGCCGACACAGAGGTAGCCACAGCCGTGAACTACCGCACTGTACTGTGTCTGCTGCTAATATATAGACTGGTTGATAAAGAGATAGTATACTCGTAACTAGTATGTATGTATAAAGAAAGAAAAAAAAACCACGGTTAGGTGGTATATACAATTATGGACGGGCTGCCGAGTGCCGACACAGAGGTAGCCACAGCCGTGAACTACCGCACTGTACTGTGTCTGCTGCTAATATATAGACTGGTTGATAAAGAGATAGTATACTCGTAACTAGTATGTATGTATAAAGAAAGAAAAAAAAACCACGGTTAGGTGGTATATACAATTATGGACGGGCTGCCGAGTGCCGACACAGAGGTAGCCACAGCCGTGAACTACCGCACTGTACTGTGTCTGCTGCTAATATAGACTGGTTGATAAAGAGATAGTATACTCGTAACTAGTATGTATGTATAAAGAAAGAAAAAAAAACCACGGTTAGGTGGTATATACAATTATGGACGGGCTGCCGAGTGCCGACACAGAGGTAGCCACAGCCGTGAACTACCGCACTGTACTGTGTCTGCTGCTAATATATAGACTGGTTGATAAAGAGATAGTATACTCGTAACTAGTATGTATGTATAAAGAAAGAAAAAAAAACCACGGTTAGGTGGTATATACAATTATGGACGGGCTGCCGAGTGCCGACACAGAGGTAGCCACAGCCGTGAACTACCGCACTGTACTGTGTCTGCTGCTAATATATAGACTGGTTGATAAAGAGATAGTATACTCGTAACTAGTATGTATGTATAAAGAAAGAAAAAAAAACCACGGTTAGGTGGTATATACAATTATGGACGGGCTGCCGAGTGCCGACACAGAGGTAGCCACAGCCGTGAACTACCGCACTGTACTGTGTCTGCTGCTAATATAGACTGGTTGATAAAGAGATAGTATACTCGTAACTAGTATGTATGTATAAAGAAAGAAAAAAAAACCACGGTTAGGTGGTATATACAATTATGGACGGGCTGCCGAGTGCCGACACAGAGGTAGCCACAGCCGTGAACTACCGCACTGTACTGTGTCTGCTGCTAATATATAGACTGGTTGATAAAGAGATAGTATACTCGTAACTAGTATGTATGTATAAAGAAAGAAAAAAAAACCACGGTTAGGTGGTATATACAATTATGGACGGGCTGCCGAGTGCCGACACAGAGGTAGCCACAGCCGTGAACTACCGCACTGTACTGTGTCTGCTGCTAATATATAGACTGGTTGATAAAGAGATAGTATACTCGTAACTAGTATGTATGTATAAAGAAAGAAAAAAAAACCACGGTTAGGTGGTATATACAATTATGGACGGGCTGCCGAGTGCCGACACAGAGGTAGCCACAGCCGTGAACTACCGCACTGTACTGTGTCTGCTGCTAATATATAGACTGGTTGATAAAGAGATAGTATACTCGTAACTAGTATGTATGTATAAAGAAAGAAAAAAAAACCACGGTTAGGTGGTATATACAATTATGGACGGGCTGCCGAGTGCCGACACAGAGGTAGCCACAGCCGTGAACTACCGCACTGTACTGTGTCTGCTGCTAATATATAGACTGGTTGATAAAGAGATAGTATACTCGTAACTAGTATGTATGTATAAAGAAAGAAAAAAAAACCACGGTTAGGTGGTATATACAATTATGGACGGGCTGCCGAGTGCCGACACAGAGGTAGCCACAGCCGTGAACTACCGCACTGTACTGTGTCTGCTGCTAATATATAGACTGGTTGATAAAGAGATAGTATACTCGTAACTAGTATGTATGTATAAAGAAAGAAAAAAAAACCACGGTTAGGTGGTATATACAATTATGGACGGGCTGCCGAGTGCCGACACAGAGGTAGCCACAGCCGTGAACTACCGCACTGTACTGTGTCTGCTGCTAATATATAGACTGGTTGATAAAGAGATAGTATACTCGTAACTAGTATGTATGTATAAAGAAAGAAAAAAAAACCACGGTTAGGTGGTATATACAATTATGGACGGGCTGCCGAGTGCCGACACAGAGGTAGCCACAGCCGTGAACTACCGCACTGTACTGTGTCTGCTGCTAATATATAGACTGGTTGATAAAGAGATAGTATACTCGTAACTAGTATGTATGTATAAAGAAAGAAAAAAAAACCACGGTTAGGTGGTATATACAATTATGGACGGGCTGCCGAGTGCCGACACAGAGGTAGCCACAGCCGTGAACTACCGCACTGTACTGTGTCTGCTGCTAATATATAGACTGGTTGATAAAGAGATAGTATACTCGTAACTAGTATGTATGTATAAAGAAAGAAAAAAAAACCACGGTTAGGTGGTATATACAATTATGGACGGGCTGCCGAGTGCCGACACAGAGGTAGCCACAGCCGTGAACTACCGCACTGTACTGTGTCTGCTGCTAATATAGACTGGTTGATAAAGAGATAGTATACTCGTAACTAGTATGTATGTATAAAGAAAGAAAAAAAAACCACGGTTAGGTGGTATATACAATTATGGACGGGCTGCCGAGTGCCGACACAGAGGTAGCCACAGCCGTGAACTACCGCACTGTACTGTGTCTGCTGCTAATATATAGACTGGTTGATAAAGAGATAGTATACTCGTAACTAGTATGTATGTATAAAGAAAGAAAAAAAAACCACGGTTAGGTGGTATATACAATTATGGACGGGCTGCCGAGTGCCGACACAGAGGTAGCCACAGCCGTGAACTACCGCACTGTACTGTGTCTGCTGCTAATATAGACTGGTTGATAAAGAGATAGTATACTACTAATATTATATATACTGGTGGTCAGGTCACTGGTCACTAGTCACACTGGCAGTGGCACTCCTGCAGCAAAAGTGTGCACTGTTTAATTTTAATATAATATTATGTACTCCTGGCTCCTGCTATAACCTATAACTGGCACTGCAGTAGTGCTCCCCAGTCTCCCCCACAATTATAAGCTGTGTGAGCTGAGCAGTCAGACAGATATATAATATATATAGATGATGCAGCACACTGGCCTGAGCCTGAGCAGTGCACACAGATATGGTATGTGACTGACTGAGTCACTGTGTGTATCGCTTTTTTCAGGCAGAGAACGGATATATTAAATAAACTGCACTGTGTGTCTGGTGGTCACTCACTATATAATATATTATGTACTCCTGGCTCCTGCTATAACCTATAACTGGCACTGCAGTAGTGCTCCCCAGTCTCCCCCACAATTATAAGCTGTGTGAGCTGAGCAGTCAGACAGATATATATAATATTATATATAGATAATAGATGATGCAGCACACTGGCCTGAGCCTGAGCAGTGCACACAGATATGGTATGTGACTGAGTCACTGTGTGCTGTGTATCGCTTTTTTCAGGCAGAGAACGGATTATAAATAAAACTGGTGGTCACTATCAGCAAAACTCTGCACTGTACTGAGTACTCCTAATGCTCCCCAAAATTAGTAAATCAAGTGTCTCTCTAATCTATTCTAAACGGAGAGGACGCCAGCCACGTCCTCTCCCTATCAATCTCAATGCACGTGTGAAAAATGGCGGCGACGCGCGGCTCCTTATATAGAATCCGAGTCTCGCGATAGAATCCGAGCCTCGCGAGAATCCGACAGCGTCATGATGACGTTCGGGCGCGCTCGGGTTAACCGAGCAAGGCGGGAAGATCCGAGTCGCTCGGACCCGTGAAAAAAAACATGAAGTTCTGGCGGGTTCGGATTCAGAGAAACCGAACCCGCTCATCTCTAGTTATTATGTTTAGATATTGATGTTAGCCTGTAGTGTATGAACTGTTAACTGTTTTCCCTTTTTTACATAGCTAGATATTGTTAGTAAAGGTTTTGGAACCTTAGCAAGGTATTGTGTGTTTATTACATTGCTGAGAGTATTCAGAGCGTCTCAATCGCTCAAGAGGCTTTCATACAATAGAGGTTAATTAGCATTGCATTGTGCTCACATTACAAAACCAAGGTTTACAGTATAGGCTCAGCCTTTCATTGAGTTGCATACAAGGTTTACTGAGTGTCATCCCGTGAGCGTCTGCGCCGCTCGTGTTCCCCTCGTGGTCACGAGCGTCCGCTACGCTGGTAGCGTAGCATTACGGTAGTCGGCCGCCTATAGCGTGCTCGACACTAAGCGTTAAGCTGTGAGCGAGCGTGCCGCATGTGCGTCTCGACCACGGCTAAGCGTCTGTTACGCTAAGTGCGTACCCTTACGGTACCCCATACGCCACTTGTGTACTGAGTCTCTTACCCATATATAGTGAATGTTATAAGATAAATATTTAGCTTTATCAATTGGGGCCTCGTCCTTCCTCCACATATCCGCACTAGCGAACACAAGCAGACTTTATCTGTCAGCAAAGGGGGAAGGTAGTATCCCTTGGTATCCGTGTTGATAGTTGGGGATACGGTAGTGCTAACTAGATAAGCGTCTGCATCGCTACGTTGTAGGAGTGCTGGTGGAATCCGGGAACCGAAGAAGGTAGGAACATTAAGCTATTGTCTTTGTAAATCTGGTTTTTATTTCTATTTGGAGCCAACTGCACACGCAGATTGGATGGCTTGTCTGTTTAAATAGGTTTAAAAGTATTTTTAATCGCTCTGCATAGCGTGATAGTTTTTACCCAGGCTTAAAAATAACTTCAGGGGCTGGCATGATGATTTTCTTTGTGACAAAAGGAGCCGCATGGTCTGTCCTCCATTTTGTGTAACCCTCATGGATGTGGAAGGGGAAGGAGCAGCGGCCATTTTGGGAAGGTCAAAAAAAATTATTTATTTTTTCTAAGCGGCTGATTTTCAGTTGACTCAGGAAATAATCAGCCTTCCATTGTCAAAAAGAATTCATCATTTAATGAGTTTTTAATGCATTTGTTTAGTCCATGTCATGGTCAATCATGAGTGGTTCAGATAGAGTTTGATATAAGTTAATAGTGGAATGAGTATTTGATTTAAGAACGATACACAGATAAAACAAAGTTTTTTTTTTTTTTTTTTTTTTGTTTCTTTACCTCCCTATTCTAGGATTCTCTGCTTGGTGTAGGATAGCCATTGAAGTGCAAATTAACCTGTATAACTGGGTTTTGTTTTGTTTTTTCTCTCCCAGCAGTGAAAGAAATCGCACATTCATATGCAAATTAGAAGCACTGAATAGGGTCTCATATATGTAATAGTGATTAGTACATATATGTAATATCTATATGTGCATGCTTACATCAATGTATGTTATTAGATTAATTTAGAATTGCATTTTCATTTGTGTATTTTCACATATCTCACTTTCCTGTTTGCCATTTATAATTGATAACGTGCTGAGAAAGATTTGTTGCTATTGGTAGTTAAAAGTAAAAAAATAATACATTAAAGGGTAATTTGTAAAACACGCACACGGCTTTGCCTAAAGATACAAGGAAAGACATGTGTGGTGGTTGGTAGATGATTACAGTTAAAGATCATCTACTTTGATATAAACGTGTTAGTTGTATTTCTGTGGATATACCTGGCTTGCGTACACGTGTCTCTAACAAAGGGTGAGACTAGCGTACGCGACGCAAGGGCCGACGCACGAAGCGTATATTACGCAACGGAGCGTCTGGGTACGCCCACGTGAAACAAATCACACGATAGTATTGTTTTAGTTAGGCGATAAGGAGGCAACGCGATAATAGCGCAAGTCAAATCTCAGTGTCCTAAATTTTAAGCTAATAGATCCTTCTCTAGTTGCAACTCCTCGGGATTAGCCTGCGATACTGAATGAAAGGGATTTCTGCGCAGAAATGAAAGTAAAGAGTATATGAGGTGAAAGAGTGTGTATACATATATATGTTTCTAAATTTTGGGTGGAACCACAGGAAATCATCGAGTTCTCGTGAGGTACATACGTCTAAGTGACGGCACGGTGGCTTGGGAGGCATCCCTTGTTAAACATAATTAAAGAAGAGCATTAGAGTATAGCAGACTAGGAGGTCTACTGTAGACACAGACCAGGAGGTCACGGACCAGGAGGTCCAGAAACAGACCAGGAGGTCTAGGTACAGCAGACTAGGAAGTCCGCTATAGATAAAGAGTAAAGGAGCACAACACCAGGAAGGGTTGGTGCGGTACCCATATAGGCCATTAAGCTCTGGCTGAAGGAATTTGCAGCCACAATTTTCGATTCCGCTGGTCGTTCCGCACATAAGATTAGTTGCTTATGTGCAGTACGATTGTACCGCATGTAATTGTGTGCATTAGTTTGTAACTTGACCCAGTACCATTTGCGTACGCTAGAGGGGTCATAAACGCTATTTGTACATTCTAACGTGATTTGTGTAATTTTTTTTATTTTAAGGGAGGTTCGCTGGTCACTCGGGAATTCTCTAACAACCGATACTTGCTGGGGACGGGTAACCTACTCCCACACGCCCCAGTAAATAAAGGTTCATAGGGGCCCTAGGTTGGGTACAGCAGCTCTGAGTCAGTGATTGCAGTACTGGCCAACGTGGGCGAGGAGTGAGTGGAGGTACTCGGTAAACTTCCGCCGCCGGCCTACCCCGGACATCTTGGTTTTTGTAAGGGTTCGCTGAAGACCCTGATTTGAAGGTCAGAGGTAGTGAAAGCAACACCTGCAAAGATGGGGGCCAGTTGTTCAGGTAGGGGGCGATCAACCCTGGTTCAGGTTGATTTAGTAAACCGGCCCATAAGGTCAGCAAGGTCTATAACGTGCGATACAGACCAGGAGGTCCGAGATGGATCACACACAGAGGTTTTATTCAATGAATGGGAAAGAATGACTGTGCATGACGGGGAAAAGTTCCCACGGGTAGGCAGTTTTGGCCCCAAGGTTTTACAAAATCTAAGGAGAAGGATGTGTCTCATTAAATCTGCAAAGAGACGGATCAAACATTATGATTATTTACAGTTATGGCAACAGGAAGGTGAAATACAAGGAGGATTAGCTTACACAGCTGACTCTCACTGTGGTAAGAAAAGTATGGCAACAAGAGAGAAGGTGGTTACAGAGAGTGGCACACTGGTGTTTGATAAACATGCACTTAGCAACTGTATAGATGATAAGAATAATTGTAATAAATGTAACAAGAATAATTGTAATACTGTTAAATGTACAACTGTTAACCCATGCAAGTTGCACCCCATGTTAAACTTCCCTCAGGATTACCAGCAAGAAAGTGAACCCAGCACGATGTCGGCACCTTTTCCAGCAGCCATCACACAAGACATCCAGGTGGACGCGACCAATTCGGTAAAGGCAATAATCAAACCCCCTAACGGAGGGTCAGGTGAGGTCGTGTCCACAGGTACGTACAGTGTTATATATCACGCACAAACAAATGTACCTCATATTGTAGAGCCAACACAAGATGATGTAGTTGAATTTAATCCTGTCAGGGTGATCGCAGTCCCAGATGGGAAGACTGATGCTCAGGGAATCATTCCCGCCAGGAGCTGTGTAATGCCCTGCCCCTGGTCCCGGACAGAATTAAGGACAATTATGTCAGAATTTCCTGATCCTAGGAAAAATCTAGTTGCATGTCAAAGGTTTATTAAAGAACTAGGAAACTCCACAGAACCCACCAACAAAGATTGGCGGACAGTGCTGAGGGCATGTTTGCCCTCCAGTGTTGACCCTGCGAAATTTATTACTGATTGTCAATTAGACACAGAAGTACCTCAAACGGAGGAACACAATCAGGGATGTATTAAGCAGATCAACCGACAGTTAGGAGTATATTTCCCTGCCGTTGTCAAGTGGAACTAAATTTTCTCCATAAGACAAAACGAAGGGGAAAGTATTTCTAATTATTTCAATCGGGCACTGCAAGTAATGGCTAGAAACACTGGAATCACGGACATCAAAACAAATGCACAGCATAGAGAAGTAGCGGTTAAGGTATTAATGAATGGTTTAAAGGAAGTGTTGAGAACAAGGGTACAGACCACCAACCCAAACTGGAGAAATATCTCGGTGGCTGCATTAAGAGAGGCCGCTATTGATCATGATCGGAACATCACCAGACACGGGGAGTCACAGAGTGATAAGCTGATGGCCGTAAGTATACAGGCTCTAACCACAAGACCACTCCAGCATAAGCCCCAAACCTCTGCGAAAAATTCAAATGTGGTAGTCTGCTACAATTGTCATAAAGAGGGACACTTTGCAAGAGATTGTAGATCAAGAAATATACAAAAGTCATATCAACCCCCTAGACAACGACATGACCATGATATCCAAGGAATCAGGGAAGTACAGGGAAAGCGGTTGATGGTGATGAGCATCCAAGCGTTTGAGGAGGCATCAAATCAACCAAGACCCCAGGTCACTGGCACTTATAGGAAGCCAAGGGTTTGTTATTTGTGTAAAAGGGAAGGGCATTATGCCAGCAACTGTAACAGCCCACATAAAATCAGACCCCCTAGACAAGAACACGAGCAGAGTTATGACACACAAAATTGTAATCAGGTATCATATAGGAAGAAGTTTGGGCCGCACCTGTAATATGCAGTCAGGAAAGTTGATCATTGGGACTGGTAGTAAACCTGAGGTTACAGTTAATGATATTGGGAGGTCAGTTCCTTGTAGACACAGGAACGGCCGGGTAAACGTTGTAATTTATCTGTAAATGTTTCTTTTTCCCCATCTCTGACGTTCATCGGCAGAACTCAAACATCACATAGCTATTTGGTCTTTGCAGAAGTCTACCTAACCCCAGTGTGACCTACCAACATCGGTGTGTCCTGGCCAGGCACAAAAGGGTGGAGTGTGGAAATACTGGTGGGAAGGAGACTTCGCAAAGATACCAATGGATGTGTTGGTGTGACAGCCTGATGGTGAACGGAAGATCTGACAATGTTTTTGTTTGTTGTTTAATGTAAAATGTGATAAATTGTTCTCTCTCTCGTTTGTTTTTTTTTTTTCCTCTTCTCTCTCATGTTCTCATGCTTTATAGATGGTATGTCACACATCAGTTAGACAAATGGTAATGCAAGATTTTTGCTCCTTACAGAAAGATCGCAGATTTGGAAGGAATATTGTATCACCAGAATGTTCGTTTGGAAGACTGAGAGACAGCACCTTTGAGATGACAGCAGACTAAGAAGAACAACAAGACTAGAGGACAAAAGACATCGTAACATTTTTCTTTCCCCTCAAATTATTTTTTGTACCCCCATTACAAATTTCCCTTTCTGCTCCTCTAAGATGGACTTGCCCCAAGAGACTGTGATCCGGATTTTCCTGTTGACCATGATGTTGACCAGAACAGTCTGTTTCGGTGAGAGTACCATGGAGGTCGAGAAAGGATCTGGAATGGGTTCTGATGACCAGGATGAAGGCGTAGTTTTCCAAGAACAACATAATCACCGAGTAAAGGCGAGTATCAGAAAACGATCTGGTAACATTGACAATAGAAGGAATTGTGAAGGATTGTTAGCTGAAGAGAACTGCATCTGTAGGCATTGTGACAACATAGTTGAGGATGGTTGCATCAAGAAATGTCAGTCCAGTTTTAATGTCCACATGGACCGGCATCCATTGAGTGACTATCACTCCTTAGTGGGTAAAGTGTTAAATCAGACAGACTGTTGGGTATGCTCTCAAGTACCTCAAGGTCATAGCAAATCAGGACTAGTACCATTCCCTTTAACTGTAGGAGAGGTACTTGAGTTGAGTGGTGGGAGGCCGGTGGACAAGAGGTTTAATATCTCTAGTCCTCCTAGTTTGAAGCTCCACCAATATCATGTGGATAGGTCCTTAGTATGCTTTAACATTTCCAATCCCCGAAAGCCGGGAAATTGGGAAGTGTCATGGAGTAATCAAACCACGACATTTTCATATAGAGCCGATAGAATGCCCATAGACACAGAGCTTATACACCAGATCGCCAACAGTGGAAAATATTTCCGGTATAGGTACACTCTAGGAAGTAGGACCATGCGAGTTGGAGAAGTATCACCAGGATACTGTGCACATATCGTACAACCTGATACGTGTACAAGACAGATGGGAGAGTTAGGGTTAGGAGACTTCACATGGAAAATTTGTAACATGGTAATGTCATACTCTGTCCCATATGTTCTCCCCGATGATGCATATTTCATATGCGGGAGGAAGGAGTATAAGTGGCTTGCCCCAAACTCAGAGGGATTGTGTTACATTGGAAAAGTACTGCCTGAAGTAATGACTGTATCCCATAACAAAATGAAAGACATTCACCGCGGTACCCAAGCTCCTTATACTCACACTCATTACGAGCACATCGTTAAACGGCACCTGATAGAGAGGACAGAGCATTCGGCCTCTGATCTGATCCATGAATCCACCGGGATTTAATTCCTACTCGCGATAGATATCACTCGTACCGCCAGAGGAGTGATAAATTATAGATATATATCCGCGCTTGCAAATTTATTAGACAATATCACCGAAATGTATGACGACATGTTCAGGTACACTGGGAAAGAGTTACAAGCCTACAAAACAGAACTGGTTTAGCATAGGATGATTCTCAATTACCTCACAGCTGTGACAGGCGGGTATTGTGTTACCCTAGCAACTCAATATGGAATAAAGTGCTGCACGTACATTACAAACAGCACAGAGGACCCGGTCGAGGTCATAGACCAAAAGATGGATGACATTTTGCAATTAAAGTGGGAGTTCCGAAGGAGACATAATCTCACTCTCGCTGCTGTGAGTAATAAGCTGACCGGTTGGGTGTCATGGTTGAACCCACGAAATTGGTTCTCGGGCTTAGGAGAATGGGCCCAAGGTATTATTATGGATATAGGGAAATTTCTTTTGTGTATTCTGTGAGTCGTCATATTTGTTGGCTTGATATTTAGATGCGTTCGGGCTTTAACGAAGTGTAAAGGTAATACCAGAGTGATGAGTCTGAGGAGCGAGGACACTGTAATAACAACAACTAATTTGATTTATGACCCAACGATAGAGACAATGTTGTGATGAAAATGTGATTCCACGGTCCGTTTCTTTCACCCGTTTCTCCTTTGTTTTCCTCCAAGGTACAAAGACATCCGCTTGGAAGAAGAATTTGACAACCTCTTTTATACAGACCATTGATGGACTATGCCACAGACCCCCAATATCCCTAGTGACTTTAACTTTTACGATAGCCCAATACTTTAGCGACTGTAACTTTATGGACAATGGAAAAGCTTTTTGCTCGCTATTTATAGCAAAAGCACCGAGAGACATCAGACAACATGTACATCAAGACAAGACATCAGACAAGACCTCAATCGGCGACTGTTTATTTAAACTCACATAGTTTACGACTGCATTTATAACGATTGTTTCTTATCTTCATCTCTACAACCTTCAGGTAATAACACACATAGTTGATAGGGAATATAGATACATATATCAGCATTCACATGTTCCCCCCATTCATGTATCATCAACTAAATGTGCTCCCCATTTGTTGCAACCAAAAGCCGAAAAGAGCTCGGTAAAGTTTGACAGCCCATCCACAGACCCTTAATACGGGATAAGAAGGATTCAAATGTATACTTCGCAATACCTCGAAGCTTGATTTAAAACACGTACGGCACGATGATACATGACCCCTCAAACATGGATTCATACATATATGCTTCTACTATCTCACTAGGTCATACTTTTCCCACCTGCTCCTCTCCTCCCTTTACCCAATCATAAAATGGTATTTACATGATGACATATATTTTTCATTTTGAACTGTTTTAGGAAGTGGCAGTTAGTGATGACTGCCAAAGGGTGGACTGTCAAAGTCGGAAAAATATCATGCTACACGTTGCCATATATTCACCCCATGCTCTTGCCCGCTGCACGTGCACATTCTCTCCCGTGCGTGCACATATTTGCAGCTGCGTGACGGCGCCTCCACGGCCGTGCGCATTGGCGCGTGGTATGCGCATTTACGGTAGAGTTTGTGTGCGTCTAGCGGGCGACTCAATCGTTACATAGTAAATCCAAATAGTAGGTTTTATAGGTAATGTTCCCCTTAATAATAACAGTAAGTTTGTTTAATGTAACTGGTCGCTGGACAGAGGAATTCCTCTTTGTATGATACGAAGGGTCAGACAGGGTTTGAGCAGTTGTGTTTGGTACCTAACTAAAGAACATTTTATTAGAAACAATCCGGTGCTGGTTAGGTAAAGATTAATCGCTCCTGCGTATAGTTATGTCTATTAGTAGTTTCTGGACATTTACTATATTTGCGGTTCATTATCTATGCGGCGGGAATTCTGAAATTCCCTCCCACCTGAGCAGTTTGATATAGTCACAGCCCACCTGTTCAAACTAACCTATGACCTTTTGTTGTAATGTGAAGACAGATTCCTGTGTCCAATGAACAATGAGAGTGTAGGGCCCTTTGTAGTGTACTGTATGCAGTGTATATAGGGAACAGCCAGACTGGACCAGCTCAGTCTACTCCCCACAACGGTTTTCATCATTGACTAACCAGGAGCTGGTAACCAGGGCTGCGCAGCGAATCATTCCCCAGTGTGTAAGTACTCTCTGTAACCAACTTATTCTCTGTTTGTATTTGCCATAATATCTCCCTCTCTCTGTTATATTGTATATGTGTAGTTATTATGTTTAGATATTGATGTTAGCCTGTAGTGTATGAACTGTTAACTGTTTTCCCTTTTTTACATAGCTAGATATTGTGAGTAAAGGTTTTGGAACCTTAGCAAGGTATTGTGTGTTTATTACATTGCTGAGAGTATTCAGAGCGTCTCAATCGCTCAAGAGGCTTTCATACAATAGAGGTTAATTAGCATTGCATTGTGCTCACATTACAAAACCAAGGTTTACAGTATAGGCTCAGCCTTTCATTGAGTTGCATACAAGGTTTACTGAGTGTCATCCCGTGAGCATCTGCGCCGCTCGTGTTCCCCTCGTGGTCACGAGCGTCCGCTACGCTGGTAGCGTAGCATTACGGTAGTCGGCCGCCTATAGCGTGCTCAACACCAAGCGTTAAGCTGTGAGCGAGCGTGCCGCATGTGCGTCTCGACCACGGCTAAGCGTCTGTTACGCTAAGTGCGTACCCTTACGGTACCCCATACGCCAATTGCGTACTGAGTCTCTTACCCATATATAGTGAATGTTATAAGATAAATATTTAGCTTTATCAATGGGTTGTGGATATTCTCCACGCTATATGCCAATTGTGTTTCTATCGTTTCCTTCGGTTCCTAGCTCAGAATATAGGTCTATTAATATATTTATAAAGATGTGATATCTATATTTTGTGGTGCCCAAAGGCAGTGTCTAATAGCACTGTTCCTTACTTCTGTACACATCTATGTATATGTGTTGCTTGGCAACACAGTGGTGGCGTTTGGTAATACATACTGATGTATGTGGAATACATTTTGATGGTGCGCTATTGCTAGGGGAGGCGTTTACTGTGGGGACACAGTGTCCGCCTTACCTATTGGCTTGCTGTGTATATGGACAGTGCCAGATTAAGGTCCACATGGGCCTGGAGCTGAGATTTCGGAAGGGCCTATAATGTGCCGTCGCAGGTAGTGTGATCAACGCCATAGAAAAGTTATCCTGGGCGGGTAGAGGTGGTGTGGTGACATACTATATCACTGCAGTACCTCTCCACAGTCCACACTACAAAACAAATCTACCTCCACACACAACATCACTGTGATACTTATTCACACTACATCTCTGTACTACACCCTGCACTATATAACTACGCTACCTCCTCACACTACATCTCCACACTATTTCACTGCACTACCTCTCTATTCTACATTCCTGCACTACATCTACCTCCCCATACCACATTATTACCTTCCCACACCACTCTAATGCGCTACCTTCTAAAACCACATTACTGCGCTACCTTCCTGCTCTCCCGTACTGCGCTGCCTTCCTGCACCAGTTTACTGCGCTACCTTTCTGCACCACCGCACTACGCTATCATCCCACACCACATTACTCCACTGCCTTCCCATACAACATTACTCCACTGCCTTCCCACACCACATTACTGCGCTACCTTCCCGCACCCCATTACTGCGCTACCTTCCCGCACCCCATTACTGTGCTCCCTTCCCGTACCACCACACTGCACTACCTTCCCACACATTACTGCGCTGCCTTCCCAAACCATATTAATGAGCTACCTTCCCACACCACCATACTGTGCTACCATTCCAGCACCCCTGTACTACTTTCCCACACCACACTACTGCGCTACCTTCCAAAACCACATTTCTGCACTAAGTTTCAGCACTCCAGTACAGTACCTTCCCACACCACCCTACTGTGCTACCTTCCCGCAACACTTTACTGCACTACCTTACCACACCACCCTACTGTGCTACCTTCCGGGCACCACTTTACTGCGCTACCTTCTCGCACCACCGTACTGTGCTATCTTCCCGCACCACTTTACTGCGCTACCTTCTCGCACCACCGTACTGTGCTACCTTCACACACCACCGTACTGTGCTATCTTCCTGCACCACTTTACTGCGCTACCTTCTCGCACCACCGTACTGTGCTACCTTCACACACCACCGTACTGCGCTACCTTCCAAAACCATATTACTGCACTATCTTCCCATACCACTTAACTGCGCTACCTTCCCGCACAACATTACTGCGCTACCTTCCCACACCACTTTACTGCACTACCTTCCCGCACCGCTTTACTGCGCTACCTTCCTACACATTACTGCGCTACCTTCCCACACCACTTTTCTGCGCTACCTTCCCACACCATCGTGCTGTGCTGCCTTCCCACACCACATTATTGCGCAGATGGGTTATAGGAGCAGGAGGGGGGCAGGTCTGGTCCTGGAGGTGGTAGGGTCTCTCTGGACGTCTCTGCATACTCAGAATGCAGCAGCAGCAGGACAGCTCATGGCTGGGGAAGTGACTAGACACAGCATCTGAGAAGAGATGAACACAGGGCCAGCCCAAGCTTAATTTTTTTGGTAAATGACTATAGATTTTGGCACCCCTTGATGAGATTAGATGTATAAAGCGACAGCGCGCACTGCAAAAATGGGTGACTGGGGTGGCAGGGAGATAGTGGGTGACAAGGAGGCAGGGGTGACAAGGAGATAGTGGATGACTTGAAGATAGTAACAGGTTAATATAAAACAATTAATAGAGAGCTATTGCAGAAGATTTTATATATATATATATATATATATATATATATATAAAAAGAGTGTGTGTGTGTGTGTCTGTATGTATATATGCGTATATATATATGTATATATATATATATATATATATATATATATATATATACATATAAATATATAAAAATCAGACTCGATGGCCACTGTATAAAGAACATATAATGATAGGGAGACAACATAATACTAATATCAGGATTTTGGTACTTACCGATAAATCCCTTTCTCCGATTCCACAGGGGCCACTGGAGTGCAGATACAATGGGGATACAGTAGGCAGTAACTGGGAGCTGGCACTTTAAATTTATAACCATGTGACTAGATCCTCCCCTACTATGTCCCCTCTCCAAGCCAGTGTAGCTAAAACTGTGCCCGAGGAGAGCTGGAAAAGACCAACGTCAAAGTAGAGGAGGTTCGCTAAGTCAACTAAAACAGGATAATACCAAGGAAACGAGAGGGTAATAGGAACAAAACGTGCAGTCACACAGTGACATGCAACCCGATAATTGTAGAAGGAGGAAAGGCTTGCAAGACTAGGCATGTTTACACTGGAAAAGAGGAGATTAAGAGGGGACATGATCAACATTTACAAATATATAAGGGGACAATATACAGATCTTGCGCAGGACCTGTTTTTGGTTAGATCAACACAGAGAACTCGTGGACACTCGCTCAGGTTAGAGGAGAGGAGATTCCACACAATACGGCGTAAAGGCTTTTTTACGGTAAGGACGATACGTGTTTGGAATTCCCTGCCTGAGGGAGTTGTAATGGCCAACTCAGTCAACACCTTTAAGAATGGGTTAGATAAATTCCTAATGGATAAGGATATCCAGGATTACGGGGCATAGTCACGCACTATGGTTATTATAAAAAAAGAGGGGTTAGTCGGAACGGCAGTCAGCAACTTCAGTCAAAATTTTATACAAAATAATCGTGCATAGGAGACCACAAATAGGTTGAACCCGATGGACAATTGTCTTTTTCAACCTTAGATACTATGTTACTATGTTACTATGAGGAAACAGCGCTGGGTGGGCGTCCAGTGGCCCCTGTGGAATCGGAGAAAGGGATTTATCGGTAAGTACCAAAATCCTGATTTCTCCTTCATCCACTAGGGGCCACTGGAGTGCAGATACAATGGGGACGTCCCAGAGCTCCCAAGACGGGAGGGAGAGCGCTGAGAGTCCTGCAAAACTGCTCGGCCAACCTGCGACACAGAGGCCGCAAAAAAGTCAAGTCCGTAAAACGTGATCAACATATGATGACCCGACTAAGCGGTATCGCAACATAAAGCATTCATGGAAACCCTGTGGGCGGCCGCCCCCGAAGGTTCCCCAGAGCGCACGGAGTGCGCCGAAATGGAAAACGGAGGCTCTTGTGCAACCGCCAAATAAGACTGTCTGATGATCAGATGTATCCAACGGCCCAACTTATGCTGGGACCCCGGCCATTTAGGACGGGAGCATCGTACAGAACAAAGAAGAAAACAATTTGTCGAATAGCTGAAGACCTCTGTAGAGAGAGTCGGCGAGCCCTGACAACATCCAAAGAGGGCCGAAAACACAAGTGTCAGATTTATATGAAAAGCGGACATCACCCCTAGAAGGAACGCCAGGTGAGTATGAAGCTCAGCCGTAACCCTATTCGAAAAGGGGGGTTGCCAATAGAGTACTCCCTGAAAGAGAGCCCGAACTTACGGCCGCCAGGCTAATTTCCTTTGGAAGAAAACCGAAAGAGCAGAGACCTGAAATTCAGGTCAACCTAGTCGAAGCGCAGCCGAGCAAACCACCCGGAGAAACCAAAGAAGACGGCTAAATGAAAACCCAAAAGGGGAAAACCCTTGTCATCCACACTAGGCCACATAAAGTTTCCAAAAGTGGCAAAAGCGAGAAGAGGTAACCGACTTCCGAAATCGGGGCCCAGTAGGTATACCCGAACTAGGGAACTCCTCACTTCTGAGGTCTCGTGAACAGTCACGTCGTTAAACGAAACCAGTGTAAGACTAAACAAAGAAAAGGACCCTGTTGAAGTAGACAGTCCCGAAGAGGTAGGAGCCAAGGCTCCTCTACTGACAACAGGTGCAGGGTGGCTCTTCAAGTGATGCGCGGCCAAACCGGAGTCACCGGGAGGACTAGCGCGCATTCTCCCTTCATGTGTTGCAGAAAGTGAGGTAGAAATAGAAAAGGAGGAAAGATAGACTAACCAGAAACTCCAAGGAGCCGTGAGGGCATCCTCGGCTACTGCCGCCAGAGGTCACGTCCGAGAGTAGTAAAGGGTTGAAGAGTCAGTCGGAACACCATGAGGTCGAACCGAAATCTCCGCCAACAGCGGACCAGCTGACAAAACTCCGGGGAATGTCCCCTCACCCGGGTGCCTGACCTGGCCGGGTGCCTGACCTGGCGGCTTGACCTGGAAAGAAGATTGTTGTCCTCCTCTCAGAGGACAATGTAGGCGACCACTCTCAGAGCCGCAACCTGACTGAAGAAAGAGAGGAACTGGTCCCGAGGAAGGAAAAATCCTCTGACGAACAGAGTTGAGAACCGTCTACAAGGAGCATAAATGGGACCCGTGTCGAATCAGAAGATCCTGGACCCTCCGGATATTCAGAAGCAACCTAATCTGCAGAGTGGGTTTCCAGCAGTAGATTGTCCAATTAGGGAACAAACGTCACTCCCTGCCTTTGAAAAAGAGCCATCCTGTGATCTTCCTGAACACGGTGGGAGCGGAAGAGAGACCGAATGGAAAGGACTGACAGTGGAAATGAGTATCCTGTACTACGAATAGGAGAAAAGCCTGATGAGGAAACCCAAAGGAAATCAGTAAACAGGCATCCCTGAAGACAAAGGACGCGTAAAACCCCCTTTTTTCTTCAAACTAGCAATCACAGACTGAAAGGATTCTAAGGCCAGAATAGGCCTGGCCGAGCCATCTGGCTTCGGCACGGGAAAAGAAAACAAAGTCCTGAGAAATGCCCTGATTCAAATGATGTGTGAAAACAGGGATCAGCACCCTTGTGGTTAGAAGCATCTGGAGCACCGCCTGCAGTATGACTTTCTTGTCATCGTAAACCGGCCGACCCATGGTGAGGGACCCCTGAGACGGTTGGACTCCAAAATAGAGTCTGTAACCGCCCAAGCATACCCAGGCCTCCCAGAAAGACCACAGACATGCTCCCACCCTGGGACCTCCCAGGTGGTCGGAAGGTCTGTGTGTTGGAGGACCTACAATCAGACTAGTCCGAGGATGCTGATCCTCTGCTTCCGCCTTTTACCTTGAGATCCCTTGGTGACGGAGATACCGCCCCTGTCATGGACTCAAAACCTGGAAAGGGCACGGAAAGATCTAAAGGAAAGACCGGTAAAGGTCCGTCTTGGAGCTGGGGCAGCCGTAGGGGAAAGAAAAAGTGATCTTACCCCCAATGGCCTGAGAAAATCAGGCAGGAAGTTCCTTCCCGTGAACCTGCTGCCCATTAGGATTCCATATCCGCTTGTCACTGTCACAGTCCCAAAGGTCATCGGGTTAAGACAGCCCAAGCGGAAATGCAGGCTCCGAGTATACAGACGTCCTTGGAAACCTCAAAAGAATATAAAGCAGAATCGTGACTCTGATCTGTTCCAAAGAATCAGTTGATCCTGATGCAAATCATCCTGTAACCTAGAGGACAATTGTTAAACAACCTACCTGCTCCGGACAAGGTAGAACCCCTGCTGCCGCATATGTCTCTCAGATGGATCCCTCAGCAAGGTTGCCCCAGGAAAATGGCAGCTTGTTGGACCGGCGATACATCGAGGGGTATACCATGGAGAGGTCTGATATCGTTTCCTGCTGTCTGCGGGGAAAGGATAGGAGAACAACATTGTTTGATACCTGAAATTGTGTATTCGGATGTCTCCAGGACGCCTACCGGAGCATGCCCAGCTCATCCGAAAATGGACAAATCGCTGTCATTTCTTCATTGGCATCGAACCCCGAGGGACCTGAAGTGTCTAGTACTGACTCCTTTATCTCCTGATCTCCTGAGATACTGGTTCAGACTCCACCGAAAACAGACATCGTCAGTATCCTGGACATCTCTCGCCCCCTTAAAGAGAGGCCCTCTCATCTGCAGAGTCGTTTAATATGGAGGTTAGCAAGGTCCTTTTAGAAACCTGGAGAGGAGAAATGACGTACAAGGTCTCTGATTAACAGTGACATTACCTACATAAGCTGAGCTGTTCAAACAGGAGTGTCCTGCAGCTGCGTGGAGGGCTAAGCAGATGGCTCCACTGCACAATCCCCACCTAACAGGGATTTCACTGCCTGGCCCAGGTGATACAAACGAAAAGAGAAAAGGTGGGTTAAAGAAGCGTAGCCCTATGTAATGTCTGCACTACAAAGTGCAGTGACAGACACGTTTCAAATAAACTTTTTGGAGCAGCAGAGACCTGAACTGGTAACGCTGCGCTGCGGGACAGGAGTCTTAGCCACTAGGCTATAAGAGCTCCCCTTAAGGTTTTTTTTATTTTATGTCCCCACTACTAGTGTACTGAGCCACTGAGGCTATTTGTCTGATGCCACACTCATTCCCCCAAATTACAAACAGTATTAGTACCAAGTGAAACCAAGGAATAATAAAGGGAAGGCAACACCCGCCCTGTATGTAGTGCAACACGTTTCTCGGAGGCTCCGCTGGTTTCCCAAAATGCCGGCCAGCCTGCGATAAAGCCGGGGGAAAATGTTATGTGGCAAGAGCTATGTGGAAATGTGAACCCAGGTCTGTTATTATAAAACATGGCGGAAGTGTCTTGTTCTATCCACTATATATGGTATTGTGTGTGTATATATATATATATATATATATATATATATATATATATATATATATATATATATAGTGAACCTAACAGGGTAGATAAATACATAATTGCGATGTGAACCTGGGTTCCCCTGCTTAATATGCTATGCTATTAGCCCTGTCTATGCAAACTAGATTTTAACATTAAAGAGCTGAGCAATTAACATTAAAGAGCTGAGCCACAGCTCCTGTTATAGAGCAGGTTTCCTGACCAATAGACTCTATGAAATGCCGGACAGAGGACTCCCCTGCAGGAAGGAAATGGCTGCCAGAGTGAGATACCTCTGGGCTACACTAGAAGAGACATAACAAATATTTCAGCATCTTAATGCACAGAAAGCAAAACCCCAACTGAGACAGAGTATTTGGCATAGCGACAATGAGAGCGCTGCGAGCCGCCGCCGGGGAGCGGGGAGCCCGCTGAGTAAAGCGAGATTAAGTTCCTCCCCCACCTCAAACTTTTTAAATGTAGAATATCATGCACCTTACAGCCAGGCAGGATGCGATCTCAGTCTAGGGAAAGGAGCTTGCAGAGGCTGGGGAGCGGGGGACTGTGAAGCGGTGAGTGTCTTGGCATGCTGCAGCGGCCGGGGAGCGAGAAGCACTGAGCCCGCTGTACAGAGCGGGAGTTAGCCCCGCCCCCCGCTTCGGCGCCAAATTCAAACTAACCCGCTTCAGTGTAAACGAAGCGGAGAGCGCCTTGTATCCCCCGCCGGCAATGTATGCCGCGGCCGGGGAGCGCTGAGCCCGATGCACAGAGTGGGCTCTGTGCAGAGCGGGATGAAGCTCCCCCCCCCCCCTCAATGGCGCCGATTTCAAACTGGCAAAGGCGCCTCTGTTTAACCATTATACACTCCAGACAGGGTATGACTGGGGTTTTTATTAGAGGGGAGCCGGGATGCGAACCCTGGTCTCTCTTGGTGAGCACCTGAAGCTCCAACCACCACATAAATGCCCTGCTATTACTCGGAGCTCACTGCACAAGTAAATGATTTACAGTAATCCAACAGTGGGCATACGGAAAGACATGGCTTAGCAATGTAAAATTATACAACAGTGGAGGGGGAGAGATTGTACTCACCGCTGTCCCGATGGAGTGGCCCCGACACGCGCCGCACGCAGCGGTGTCCGGGCACTGATACTTACCACTGCCGTGCTGCCGGAATCTTCTGCCGACGGAGCGGCCCCGACACGCGCCGCACGCAGCGGTGTCCGGCCAGTCTCCGGAGAGCTCAGTGTCTCCTTCAGCCGGGGCCCATCCCGAGCCGCATGCAGCTGCGATGGGACCCCGCCGGCAGCTTCCCGCGGTGCAGACTGGCAGAGGCAGAGCTGCCAGTCTGTGAGTGTGAGAAAGAAAAATAAAAAATAATAAAAAGAAAAAAAAAAATCTTCAGAGAAGACCCAAGTGACCAGCTCCCTTGGGCACTAAACTAAGACTGGCTTGGAGAGGGGACATAGTAGGGGAGGAGCTAGTCACATGGTTATAAATTTAAAGTGCCAGCTCCCAGTTACTGCCTACTATATCCCCATTGTATCTGCACTCCAGTGGCCCCTAGTGGATGAAGGAGAAAAATAGAGAAGAGAGACTACACAGGGTGCTTCTCCTGCCTGGCCTCCCTCTCCCCTCACCTTGCCCACTTGCCTCAGCTCCGAGCGGTTGGGGGATAAGATAAACCTGACGTGCGGGTCGCTCAGAGAGCTCCGTCCGGTCTTTACCATCTGGCTGCTTTTTGGTAAGTAGCACAGGCTTCGCTCCCTCCATGGCTGCTAGCCGCCCGTGACCCGTCTCTCCATCTGTCCGCGACCTCTGCCCCGGCCCCAGCGGCAGGCACCTCTGCGTGCTCTATCTTCTCTCTCCTCCCTCTCTGTCACCGCTGCTGCTGGCCGAGCGGCACGTGCTATTTACCTTGCTGCCAGGTGGGCTGGTGGGCAGCAGCACATGTGGGTGACCAGTTGGCGGCTTGCGGTGGGATTTGTCACGTGTGTGGCAGACCGTGACAGTGCTCTTAATTGTTTCCTATCTGCAGCTGCACAATCTGAGGAAGCTGTGGGCCTATTTTGGAGAGTGGGCCTAAAGCTGCAGCTCCATTAGCCCCATTGTTAATCTGGCCCTGTATATGGATAGCCGGGAGGAAACACGTGTGCGTTCCATTGCCACCACTTCCGGTCGCGTGCGTTCCACCAGCGGGACGCACGCACATATGGGGTATGGTACAACAGGTGCTCCTGATAGCAATATAATCATGGAGCGTTAGGTAAGAGCTGAAAATGTGCCTGATATAGGGGATATGTTTGTCTATGTCCTTTGAAGTTTAGTCTCTTTGTATGTGTACCATGTCTTTGATATTGCTGCATGCTTTATGTGGGGAAAGCCGAAGGGGTATTTATGGATACAGTCTATGTATAGCACTTGAACCTTGACAAAGGGGGGGGGGGGGTGTCTGAGACCTCAGGTCGACAACAAAAAGGTCGACACACCTTAGGCCGACGCCAATTGGTTGACACACCTTAGGTCGACATGGACAAAAGGTCGACATGGACAAAAGGTCGACAGGAACAAGGTCGACATGGAAAAAGTTTTTTATGTTTTTTGGGTGTCGTTTTCTTCGTAGAGTGACCGGGAACCCCAATTAGTGCACCGCGTTCGTTTACCATGCTTCGGGCATGGTGCCTTCGCTCCGCTCCGCTTCGCTCGGCACAGATTACCGTTCTAATCGTAGTCCACGTGGATCGTTAAGTATGGAAAGGTTCCAAAAGAGAAAAAAATTGTGAAAAACTCATGTCGACCTTTTTCCATGTCGGCCTTGTTCCAGTCGACCTTTTGTCCATGTCGACCTTTTGACCATGTCGACCTAAGGTGTGTCGACCAATTGGCATCGACCTAAGGTGTGTCGACCTTTTTGTTGTCGACCTGGAGTCCGGATACCAAAGGGGGGACCGAAACGATCGGAATGATGATTGTATCCACACTGCTACAATAAACCGTATTGATTCTAAAATGGACTGGTGAGTGCACTTCTAATAATCACAATATGGGGCAAGCCATTAAATAATCCCCCCTCTGCAGTGGCCAGAGGGGATTACCGCAGTGGCGTAACTACTGCCCCCGCAGCCCTCGTGGTGGCTTGGGGGCGAGGGGCTGCGTGGGCGCCACTGACTTTGCACAGATTGACATGCGGACGAGCGTCTGCATGTCAATCTGCGGTCCTCCCTCCCTGCTGTAAGGAGGGACACGGAGCGCATAGCGTGTCTCTCCTGTGTCCCTCCCTGGATCTCCCCCGGCCGGTCTAATACAGGAAGTGCCGTTCGTGAGCTCTGATTGGCTCACGAACTGGCACTTCCTTTATTAGACCGACCGGGGGAGAGCCAGGAGGGACACAGGAGAGACAGTGCTCCTTGTCCCTCCAACACAAAGGTGCGGGGGGGGGGGGGGGAGGAGCAGGCACTGGGGGCATATACCTGGCACTGTGGGGGAAGATCTGGCACTGGGGGGCATATACCTGGCACTGGGGGCATATACCTGGCACTGTGGGGGAAGATCTGGCACTGGGGGCATATACCTGGCACTGGGGGCATATACCTGGCACTGTGGGGGAAGATCTGGCACTGGGGACATATACCTGGCACTGGGGGCATATACCTGGCACTGTGGGGAAAGATCTGGCACTGGGGGCATATACCTGGCACTGGGGGCATATACCTGGCACTGTGGGGGAAGATCTGGCACTGGGGACATATACCTGGCACTGGGGCATATACCTGGCACTGTGGGGGAAGATCTGGCACTGGGGGCATATACCTGGCACTGTGGGGGAAGATCTGGCACTGGGGGCATATACCTGGCACTGTGGGGGAAGATCTGGCACTGGGGACATATACCTGGCACTGGGGGCATATACTTGGCACTGTGGGGGAAGATCTGGCACTGGGGGCATATACCCGGCACTGGGGGCATATACCTGGCACTGTGGGGGAAGATCTGGCACTGGGGGCATATACCTGGCACTGTGGGGGAATATTTGGCACTGGGGGGAGCAGGCACTGAGGGGGCATATGTGGCACTGTGGGGGAAGATCTGGCACTGGGGGCATATACCTGGCACTGTGGGGGAATATCTGGCACTGGGGGCATATACCTGGCACTGTGGGAGAGCAGGCACTGAGGGGGCATATGTGGCACTGTGGAGGAATATTTGGCACTGGGGGGAGCAGGCACTGAGGGGGCATATGTGGCACTGGGGGGGGGTATATTTGGCACTGGGGGCATGTACCTGGCACTGGGGACATATACCTGGCACTGTGGGGGAATATCTGGCACTGGGGGCATATGTGGCACTGGGAGCACGGCCCTAGCAACAAGCACTACCCCCTAGCAACGAGCATGACACCCAGTGCATGAAACCCCTGGCAACGAGCATGACACCCAGTGCATGAAACCCCTGGCAACGAGCATGACACCCTGAGCATGAAAACCCCTGGCACCGTGCATGGAACCAAGAGCATGAAACCGCTGGCAACGAACATGACACCCAGTGCATGAAACCCCTGGCAACGAGCATGACACCCTGAGCATGAAAACCCCTGGCACCGTGCATGGAACCAAGAGCATGAAACCCCTGGCAACGAGCAGGTAATTTAAAAGCAATTAGAAGCCTTACTGTAGAACTTAATGTGTAATGGGCATTACGGTGTGTGGCATAATGTATCACGGACATTGCGGTGTGTGTCATAATGTGTCGGGCATTACGGTGTGTTGTATACTATATCACGGGCATTGTGGTATGTGGTATAATGTCTCAGGATCATTGTGGTGTGTGTCATACTGTGTCACAGACATTGTATGTGCTATAATGTATCAGGGACATTGCAGTGTGTAGCATAATGTATAACGGGCATTGCGATTCCTGTCATAATGTGTCACAGGCATTACGGTGTGTGGCATAATGTGTCGGGGGCATTACAGTGTGTGCATATTGTGTCATGTGCATTATTGTGTGTGGTATAATGGCTAAGGCCATTGCAGTATGTGGAATAATGTATACTGGGCATTACTATAAGGTGGAAAAATGACAAATAATGTAAGGGGCATGAATCAGGATTATTTTTCTTTCCTGTGGTGGCTAACGTCTGGGCGTGCAGGTTGCAAAACTGGGGTATAAGGTAGTCTTTTCCTGCAATACCACGCCCCTTTAAGCGAAGCCACACCCATTTTAACGAAGCCACACACCCTTTTTGGCGGCGCGCACCTACGGCGCGCACATATTTGTCCCTTCACTAATGCCAATTATGGGGGGTATGGGGGGGGGGGGGGGGGGGCGCCGAAGGATTTTTTGGCTTGGGGGAGGAAAATTTCTAGTTGCGCCACTGGATTACCGCTATGACCGGGGTTAGTACATACCACTTTAATTCTGATGTGTGAATCAGGAGTAATCCTACCCATTAGATCAGGCATGTCCAAACTACGGCCCTCCAGCTGTTGAGAAACTACACATCCCAGCATGCCCTGACACAGCTTGAGCATTCCCTGACATTAAAACTGTCAGGGCATGTTGGGATATGTAGTTTCACAACAGCTGGAGGGTCGCAGTTTGGACATGCTTGCATTAGATACTGAAATGACTTGGATAGTGGCTGTACATATAAGTTATATAGGATATACTGTACCTGGAAGGTTTTGACAATTGCTTTTGGTTGAATTTTGATGAACATTTCATATTTCCCAGAGTGACGTTTTAGCATTTCTTCATAAACCAGCTCAAAGGTAACTTTACTTTGTGACGCCACATTGACGGACACAGTGAACTTCTCGGTCTTTCTGCCAGATGCCCTGTGGAATTTTTATTTTTTATTTTTCTATTTTAGAATTCATAAGTAACATAAAATTCCATCCAATACATTATTCATGACAGCAAACTTCTAGATAGCAACTCATGGTGGAATATAACAGCTACATTAATAAATAGATAAAATAGCGAGGAAACAGCGAATTGGTTTTACAGAAAAAAGCATCTTAAAGTGAAAGTGAGAAAGTGAGATCACTTATTCTTTTACCTCTGATTTTTCTCTGGTATATATATATTTATTATCGACGTTTCGGTGACGCAGCACCGTCTTCAGGATATATAACCATAAACAAATGTGACCAAGACAAGTACAGAGAGCCACTTACCACACTTATATAAGAACCAAATAACCAGAAAACACCCTCACCTGTGCAGGAGACCGGCCCGTCCGCCGGAGCGGCAAGGCGCACCACAATGACGTCACCCACTGGTGCGCCAGAGTGACGCGACTCCGCTACCAAGGCAACAGGACGCTACCGCCCCCGTTGCCGAGACACACCACGCATCGCGGCCCGGGGGAGACAGCCAATCCTGCCGACCACAGCAAGACAGGGGCGGGGTCCTAAAGAATGAAAACACAAGAAAAATACATGTAATAAGAATACATGTAGGGAGAGGTTAAAAACGCAATGTGCAGCACACTGCGTACATGATAGGCTGATGGGTGAACAGTAGAGCTTACAAGTATAGGACATATTTACTACATAAAACAGCAAAAAACAAAAACTAGTCAGCCACTAGTTAGCACAAACTGTTCCAACAGATCTTTTCATTCAGCCCACGGGGAGCCACAGTGTCCAAATGGACTATCCATCGGGCTTCCATGACCAATAATTGCTGATTCCTATCCCCCCCACGTTTCAATTCGGGGAGGTGATCAATGATCATGTATTTCAAACTGGCCAGACTGTGATTCCTGTTGGCAAAATGTTGAGCCACCGGTTGTTCACTTTTGCCTGAATTCAAGGCCGCCCGGATAGCTGACCGATGTTGGTTGGCACGTTCCTTAAAAGGGCGAATGGTCTTGCCCACATAGTACAGGCCACAAGGGCATCTGATAATATAGACCACATGTGTTGTAGTACATGTAACCGCATGTTTAATGGGTATGTACTTCCCACTGTGAGGATGTCTAAATGATGCCCCTGTGTCCATGTGATTGCACGTAGCACAATTGATACAGCGGTAGCAACCCGCCTTGTGGGTGGTTGTCCCCCTGGAGCCAAACCGTCTGAAATTAGTAATGTCTGTACGGACTACCCAGTCCCTGATGTTTCTCCCTCGGCGATAACAAGCCATAGGTGTTTTAGACTGTACTCCACGTAACTCGCTGTCAGTGCTGATGATTGGCCATAATGCCTTTGTTGCCTGTCTAGTGATGGTGCTGCTGGTAGTGTAATTGGTTGTCCACATGATCTTATCAGCATGTTTATTCTTATTTCTGCGGGAATCCGAACTGAAGAGAGTCTCTCTAGGGATAGCTAGAACTTTATTTTTGTGCTGTAATAACAACTGTTCTGGGTAACCCCGACTCAGAAATTTTAATATCATGGCATCCAACTGTGTTTCCAACATCTTTCTGTCGTTGTTGATCCTGGCTACCCTCAACATCTGTGAGTACGGTAACCCAGATTTCAATGCAGTGGGATGGTGACTTGAGAATCTCAATAAAGTGTTCCGATCGGTAGGTTTGGAATACACAGAGGAAGTGAGACGTCCATCCTGATTGATGAGCTTGACGTCTAGATATTCAATTTCTTTAAAGCTGATTTTATATGTGAACTTGATTGGACCAGGTAGGGTATTGATATAATCAATGGCGTTGCTGAATTCTTCTTCAGTACCTGACCAAAAAATGATTAGATCATCTATATACCGCAAGAACAGCTTAACATGCCGAGAAAACTCTACGTTACTGAAAAATAATTTCTTTTCCTGAATAAACATAAAAATATTTGCATATGTAGGTGAGACGTTGGAACCCATTGAACAACCAGCTTGCTGAATGTAATACTGACCATCAAATAAAAAATAATTGCGGCGTAACACAAGTGAAAGCAAACCAAGTATGAATGGTATGTTAGGTCCCTGGTATAAGGTGCTGAGTTGTAAAAACATATCCATAGCCTCCAGGCCTTCATCATGAGGGATAGATGTATATAAACTTTGTACATCTAACGTGCACATCAAGAGATCAAATGGTTTCTCTACAAATGGTTGAATGGCCTTAAGGAATGCCGAAGTGTCCTTCAGATATGACCTCTCCTGTACGATGCAAGGCTGTAAGAGGGCATCGAGGTATTGTGAGATAGGTTGATACAAGGATCCCCGAGCTGACACAATCGGACGTCCCGGAGGGCGAATCGGATCTTTGTGGATCTTAGGAGTTGGGACTTACACAGATTTGGTAGAAACCTTAGACTACGTGAATATTTTGCAACAAACACTGCACCTCCGGGAGAAGTTGATGCTATTGAAAAATTTTGTAGGGGCAAGATCAAGTCTACGTTTGACCCTCCGATACACAATTCCTCGTTGAAGTGCTTCACGCGGGTACTTGATGACTCCATACAGAAATACAATTCAGAAAATAAAACAACCAGATTCAATCTCACTAGGGGAGAGAGACAGGCACTCACAGGTCTGGGAAAATCAGAGGACATTGTTATCCGCCCAGCGGATAAGGGCGGAGCCATTGTCATCATGAATACTTTTGACTACCGTACCGAAATGATGAGCCAACTTGGGGACACTGAGGTGTACCGAAAATTACCTCGGGATCCCACTTTAGAATTTAAGAAAGAACTGGATACTATTTTATTAACAGCCAAACAAGAAGGTACCATCTCTGACCGTGTCTGTACAGCTCTGATCCAGAAGCATCCCATCACTCCGGTCCTGTATTCAATTCCTAAGATCCACAAAGATCCGATTCGCCCTCCGGGATGTCCGATTGTGTCAGCTCGGGGATCCTTGTATCAACCTATCTCACAATACCTCGATGCCCTCTTACAGCCTTGCATCGTACAGGAGAGGTCATATCTGAAGGACACTTCGGCATTCCTTAAGGCCATTCAACCATTTGTAGAGAAACCATTTGATCTCTTGATGTGCACGTTAGATGTACAAAGTTTATATACATCTATCCCTCATGATGAAGGCCTGGAGGCTATGGATATGTTTTTACAACTCAGCACCTTATACCAGGGACCTAACATACCATTCATACTTGGTTTGCTTTCACTTGTGTTACACCGCAATTATTTTTTATTTGATGGTCAGTATTACATTCAGCAAGCTGGTTGTTCAATGGGTTCCAACGTCTCACCTACATATGCAAATATTTTTATGTTTATTCAGGAAAAGAAATTATTTTTCAGTAACGTAGAGTTTTCTCGGCATGTTAAGCTGTTCTTGCGGTATATAGATGATCTAATCATTTTTTGGTCAGGTACTGAAGAAGAATTCAGCAACGCCATTGATTATATCAATACCCTACCTGGTCCAATCAAGTTCACATATAAAATCAGCTTTAAAGAAATTAAATATCTAGACGTCAAGCTCATCAATCAGGATGGACGTCTCACTTCCTCTGTGTATTCCAAACCTACCGATCGGAACACTTTATTGAGATTCTCAAGTCACCATCCCACTGCATTGAAATCTGGGTTACCGTATTCACAGATGTTGAGGGTAGCCAGGATCAACAACGACAGAAAGATGTTGGAAACGCAGTTGGATGCCATGATATTAAAATTTCTGAGTCGGGGTTACCCAGAACAGTTGTTATTACAGCACAAAAATAAAGTTCTAGCTATTCCTAGAGAGACTCTCTTCAGTTCGGATTCCCGCAGAAATAAGATTAAATATGCTGATAAGATCATGTGGACAACCAATTACACTACCAGCAGCACAGGCAACAAAGGCGTTATGGCCAATCACCAGCACTGACAGCGAGTTACGTGGAGTACAGTCTAAAACACCTATGGCTTGTTATCGCCGAGGGAGAAACATCAGGGACTGGGTAGTCCGTACGGACATTACTAATTTCAGACGGTTTGGCTCCAGGGGGACAACCACCCGCAAGGCGGGTTGCTACCGCTGTATCAATTGTGCTACGTGCAATCACATGGACACAGGGGCATCATTTAGACATCCTCACAGTGGGAAGTATATACCCATTAAACATGCGGTTACATGTACTACAACACATGTGGTCTATATTATCAGATGCCCTTGTGGCCTGTACTATGTGGGCAAGACCATTCGCCCTTTTAAGGAACGTGCCAACCAACATCGGTCAGCTATCCGGGCGGCCTTGAATTCAGGCAAAAGTGAACAACCGGTGGCTCAACATTTTACCAACAGGAATCACAGTCTGGCCAGTTTGAAATACATGATCATTGATCACCTCCCCGAATTGAAACATGGGGGGGATAGGAATCAGCAATTATTGGTCATGGAAGCCCGATGGATAGTCCATTTGGACACTGTGGCTCCCCGTGGGCTGAATGAAAAGATCTGTTGGAACAGTTTGTGCTAACTAGTGGCTGACTAGTTTTTGTTTTTTGCTGTCTTATGTAGTAAATATGTCCTATACTTGTAAGCTCTACTGTTCACCCATCAGCCTATCATGTACGCAGTGTGCTGCACATTGCGTTTTTAACCTCTCCCTACATGTATTCTTATTACATGTATTTTTCTTGTGTTTTCATTCTTTAGGACCCCGCCCCTGTCTTGCTGTGGTCGGCAGGATTGGCTGTCTCCCCCGGGCCGCGATGCGTGGTGTGCCTCGGCAACGGGGGCGGTAGCGTCCTGTTGCCTTGGTAGCGGAGTCGCGTCACTCTGGCGCACCAGTGGGTGACGTCATTGTGGTGCGCCTTGCCGCTCCGGCGGACGGGCCGGTCTCCTGCACAGGTGAGGGTGTTTTCTGGTTATTTGGTTCTTATATAAGTGTGGTAAGTGGCTCTCTGTACTTGTCTTGGTCACATTTGTTTATGGTTATATATCCTGAAGACGGTGCTGCGTCACCGAAACGTCGATAATGCTTTGATACTTTTGTGGATTACAAACGTCATATTCAAAATCCTGTGAGTGCCGTCCTCTTTCTTTGAAACTACTATCACGTGGAGTCGTGTTTGGACTTGGTGCACCGAGGTATTTGTATTTTATTTTTTTGAGTGCCGATCTGCTGGAGATTATATATATATATATATATATATATATATATGGGTGTCGTACGGTATGCCGGCGCTCGGGCTCCCGGCGCCCAGCATACCGGCGCCGGGAGCCCGACCGCCGACATACCGACAGCGTGGCGAGCGCAAAGGAGCCTCTTGCGGGCTCGCTGAGCTCGCCACGCTGCAGGCACGGTGGCGCGCTACGCGCGACACTATATTTTATTCTCCCTCCAGGGGGGGCGTGGACCCCCACGAGGGAGAATAGTTGTCGGTATGCCGGGTGTCGGGATTCCGGCGCCGGTATACTGTGCACCGGGATCCCGACATTCGGCATACAGAAGACCACCTATATATATATATATATATATATATATATATATACTGTATATATAAAATTATAGTGCACAGATTGGATAATTATGCAGAAAAAATAGGAGAGGGCCCTGTTCTAGAGAGCTTATGGGCCAGAGCTCACCGGCAGATCAGCACTGCGCGATGTGTGCTGAGTGTGCGGGGGGGGGCGCTCGAGCCAATCTAGCAGCAGCTGTGGGGGGTACACACGGAGAGATCTTGCTGAAAGTCTAAGCAATCTAGTCAGATTGCTTAGATCACAGGTTCTCAAACTCGGTCCTCAGGACCCCACACAGTGCATGTTTTGCAGGTCTCCTCACAGAATCGCAAGTGAAATAAATAGTTCCAACTGTGGACCTTTTAAAATGTGTCAGTGCGTAATTACTACACCTGTGCACCTGCTGGGTTACCTACAAAACATGCACTGTGTGAGGTCCTGAGGACCGAGTTTGAGAACCTATGGCTTAGATTATCGCTCCGTGAGTACCCCCCTTTAAGGGGGGTACTCACGGAGCGATCGCTGCTTAAAATCTAAGCAATCTGACTAGACTGCTTAGATTTTAAGCAGCGATCACTCTGTGTGTACCCCCCACAGCGATAGCGTTGCGCAGCCCCGCGCATCGCAATCGCTGGTGCTAGATTGGCCTGTCTAGCAGGTCGCTCACTTCACCCGCTGGGTGAAATGAGCGCCCCCCCCCGTCTACCCCCGCACGCTCAGCACACATCACGCTGTGCTGAGCGGGGGGGCGAGGTGTGCTGAGCGAACCGCTCAGCACACATCTCTCCCCAAATTGGCCCGTGAATATGGCCCTGTACAGTCAAGAGGAAATTTGGCTGCCACAAGAGGGAGAATGGAGCAAAGTAGGGGAGAGCAGAGATTGGATAGTTAGTAAGAGAGGTGTTCAGCTTTTATGAAAAGATTACATTTAGGGGCACATTTAAAGGAAAGAGAGGTAGGTGGGATATGTAGCAGAGAAGAATAGAATGAAGAGGGGTGAGATGAGAGGTTGGGAGGAACAAATTTAGAATTATGTGAAAATAATAAACTAATAAGAATAATATTAAATATATTAAAGAAATATTTTCTAATCATACAGTACATTCATTGCATAGAAAAGAGCTGAAAGCCTCAATGACTGGTTGGTACATAAGCATTTTAATATATCTAACAGTAACAAAACAAAATGGTGAGCCCATCTTGCAATATTCTCAGAGAAATGTACCTGACAAGTCCGGCTGTCTGTCCTTTTGAAACAGCTTTTTCATACTGCTTTTTAGCAACCTCCTTTTCCTTTATTTCCCCGGCATACGTCACTCCATCAATTACCCTGCCGAAGATAGGCTGACATATTAATATATTCATAATAATATTCATTACTGCCAAGAAAATGTGCTCTGATTTATAAAACACTTTCTGATAATAAGAAATGTAAAATGTAAAACTGAGGGACTGTTTGCATAAATCTCCGTGGTTTGCTTTCAGAAAACATATTTATATTTTTCCTTACTTTTCTACAATTACTGTACTAATGCTTTTCTATCATGGTAACCATAGTAACAAACCATTTCTATATACAGTTATATATATATATATATATATATATATATATATATATATATATACACATACATACAAACAAAAGATGGCACTCCAAAGGCTTTCAGAAGCATATACTTGCGTCAGATGCCCTCCAGATGTTTTTGGGCCAAAGTGGGTTCATTCACCATAGATACAGCAAAATAGGCGGCACTCAAGACGACTTGATAAGGAAGACACAGACCCTGTGGATGAAATATCAACGTTTTAATCTGTATTGCAAGATCCTGACAAAAATCTTGCAATACAGACTGAAACGTTGATATTTCATCCACGAGGTCTGTGTCTTCCTTATCAAGTCGTTTTTAGTGATGCCTATTTTGCTACATATATATATATATATATATATATATATACATACATACACACACAATAGTTGAGAGTAGGCACTCACTTGCCAGAATGAAAACATTTTGCTTGTAGCAGAAGAAATAGTCCTTTTATTACTTACAGACCATGGTGGTCATTCCGAGTTGTTCGCTCTGTAAATTTCTTCGCATCGCAGCGATTTTCCGCTTAGTGCGCATGCACAATGTACGCACTGCGACTGCGCCAAGTAAATTTGCTATGCAGTTAGGTATTTTACTCACGGTTTTTTCTTCGTTCTGGCGATCGTAATGTGATTGACAGGAAGTGGGTGTTTCTGGGCGGAAACAGGACGTTTTATGGGCGTGTGGGAAAAAACGCTACAGTTTCTGGGAAAAACGCGGGAGTGGCTGGAGAAACGGAGGAGTGTCTGGGCGAACGCTGGTTGTGTTTGTGACGTCAAACCAGGAACGACAAGCACTGAACTGATCGCAGATGCCGAGTAAGTCTGGAGCTACTCAGAAACTGCTAAGAGGTGTGTAATCGCAATTTTGAGAATCTTTCGTTCGCAATTTTAAGAAGCTAAGATTCACTCCCAGTAGGCGGCGGCTTAGCGTGTGCAATGCTGCTAAAAGCAGCTTGCGAGCGAACAACTCGGAATGAGGGCCCATGTTTTTAAAGTGCAAATGTACAGAGAAGTTTTAGTCGACGTGACGTTTCGGTCCGCAAGGGACCATCATCAGGACTTGCAGCAGTACAGGTTGAGTATCCCTTATCCAAAACGCTTGGGACCAGAGGTATTTTGGATATCGGATTTTTCCGTATTTTGGAATAATTGCATACCATAATGAGATATCATGGCGATGGGACATAAGTCTAAGCACAGAAAACATTTATGTTTCATTAAATAGAGATGAGCGGGTTCGGTTCCTCGGAATCCGAACCCGCCTGAACGTCAGTTTTTTTTACACGGGTCCGAGCAACTCGGATCTTCCCGCCTTGCTCGGTTAACCCGAGCGCGCCCGAACGTCATCATCCCGCTGTCGGATTCTCGCGAGACTCGGATTCTATATAAGGAGCCGCGCGTCGCCGCCATTTTCACACGTGCATTGAGATTCATAGGGAGAGGACGTGGCTGGCGTCCTCTCCGTTTATAGAGAGTGAGACTACTAGAGTAGAGAGAGACACAGTATTATTTACTTTAGTAATTTTGGGGAGCATTAGGAGGAGTACTACTACTTGCTGAAGTGATAGATAGATAGATAGTGTGACTGTATAATGTATATCTGACTTGTGGGGGAGACACTGACAGTGGGGAGCAGTTAGAGTCTGAGAGCAGGACTCAGGAGTACATATAACGTACAGTGCACACTTTTGCTGCCAGAGTGCCACACTGCCATTGTGACCACACTGACCACCAGTATAATATATATTGTGATTGTCTGCTTAGGAGTACTACTTGCAAGTTGCTGATAGTGTGACCAGTGACCTGACCACCAGTTTAATTAATCACCACCAGTTTAATATATATATATATATATATATATAATTGTATATAATATATATATATAATTGTATATGTATTGTATACCACCTACCCGTGGTTTTTTTTTTTCTCTTACTTCTTGATACATACTACTATAGTAGCTTACTGTAGCAGTCTGCGGTGCTGCTGAGCTGACAGTGTCCAGCAGGTCCGTCATCAGTCATTACATAATAAATATATATACCTGTCCGGCTGCAGTACTAGTGATATTATATATATATATATATATATATATATATATATTAATTTCATCTCATTATCATCCAGTCTATATTAGCAGCAGACACAGTACGGTAGTCCACGGCTGTAGCTACCTCTGTGTCGGCAGTCGCTGGTCCATCCATAATTGTATACCACCTACCCGTGGTTTTTTTTTTTCTTTCTTCTTGATACATACTACTATAGTAGCTTACTGTAGCAGTCTGCGGTGCTGCTGAGCTGACAGTGTCCAGCAGGTCCGTCATCAGTCATTACATAATAAATATATATACCTGTCCGGCTGCAGTACTAGTGATATTATATATATATATATATATATATATATATATATATTAATCATCTCATTATCATCCAGTCTATATTAGCAGCAGACACAGTACGGTAGTCCACGGCTGTAGCTACCTCTGTGTCGGCAGTCGCTGGTCCATCCATAATTGTATACCACCTACCCGTGGTTTTTTTTCTTTCTTCTTGATACATACTACTATAGTAGCTTACTGTAGCAGTCTGCGGTGCTGCTGAGCTGACAGTGTCCAGCAGGTCCGTCATCAGTCATTACATAATAAATATATCTACCTGTCCGGCTGCAGTACTAGTGTGATATTATATATATATATATATTGATTTCATCTCATTATCATCCAGTCTATATTAGCAGCAGACACAGTACGGTAGTCCACGGCTGTAGCTACCTCTGTGTCGGCAGTCGCTCGTCCATCCATAAGTATACTAGTATCCATCCATCTCCATTGTTTACCTGAGGTGCCTTTTAGTTGTGCCTATTAAAATATGGAGAACAAAAATGTTGAGGTTCCAAAATTAGGGAAAGATCAAGATCCACTTCCACCTCGTGCTGAAGCTGCTGCCACTAGTCATGGCCGAGACGATGAAATGCCAGCAACGTCGTCTGCCAAGGCCGATGCCCAATGTCATAGTACAGAGCATGTAAAATCCAAAACACCAAATATCAGTAAAAAAAGGACTCCAAAATCTAAAATAAAATTGTCGGAGGAGAAGCGTAAACTTGCCAATATGCCATTTACCACACGGAGTGGCAAGGAACGGCTGAGGCCCTGGCCTATGTTCATGGCTAGTGGTTCAGCTTCACATGAGGATGGAAGCACTCAGCCTCTCGCTAGAAAAATGAAAAGACTCAAGCTGGCAAAAGCACCGCAAAGAACTGTGCGTTCTTCGAAATCCCAAATCCACAAGGAGAGTCCAATTGTGTCGGTTGCGATGCCTGACCTTCCCAACACTGGACGTGAAGAGCATGCGCCTTCCACCATTTGCACGCCCCCTGCAAGTGCTGGAAGGAGCACCCGCAGTCCAGTTCCTGATAGTCAGATTGAAGATGTCAGTGTTGAAGTACACCAGGATGAGGAGGATATGGGTGTTGCTGGCGCTGGGGAGGAAATTGACAAGGAGGATTCTGATGGTGAGGTGGTTTGTTTAAGTCAGGCACCCGGGGAGACACCTGTTGTCCGTGGGAGGAATAGGGCCGTTGACATGCCTGGTGAAAATACCAAAAAAACCAGCTCTTCGGTGTGGAAGTATTTCACCAGAAATGCGGACAACATTTGTCAAGCCGTGTGTTGCCTTTGTCAAGCTGTAATAAGTAGGGGTAAGGACGTTAACCACCTCGGAACATCCTCCCTTATACGTCACCTGCAGCGCATTCATAATAAGTCAGTGACAAGTTCAAAAACTTTGGGCGACAGCGGAAGCAGTCCACTGACCAGTAAATCCCTTCCTCTTGTAACCAAGCTCACGCAAACCACCCCACCAACTCCCTCAGTGTCAATTTCCTCCTTCCCCAGGAATGCCAATAGTCCTGCAGGCCATGTCACTGGCAATTCTGACGAGTCCTCTCCTGCCTGGGATTCCTCCGATGCATCCTTGCGTGTAACGCCTACTGCTGCTGGCGCTGCTGTTGTTGCTGCTGGGAGTCGATGGTCATCCCAGAGGGGAAGTCGTAAGCCCACTTTTACTACTTCCACCAAGCAATTGACTGTCCAACAGTCCTTTGCGAGGAAGATGAAATATCACAGCAGTCATCCTGTTGCAAAGCGGATAACTGAGGCCTTGACAACTATGTTGGTGTTAGACGTGCGTCCGGTATCCGCCGTTAGTTCACAGGGAACTAGACAATTTCTTGAGGTAGTGTGCCCCCGTTACCAAATACCATCTAGGTTCCACTTCTCTAGGCAGGCGATACCGAGAATGTACACGGACGTCAGAAAAAGACTCACCAGTGTCCTAAAAAATGCAGTTGAACCCAATGTCCACTTAACCACGGACATGTGGACAAGTGGAGCAGGGCAGGGTCAGGACTATATGACTGTGACAGCCCACTGGGTAGATGTATGGACTCCCGCCGCAAGAACAGCAGCGGCGGCACCAGTAGCAGCATCTCGCAAACGCCAACTCTTTCCTAGGCAGGCTACGCTTTGTATCACCGGTTTCCAGAATACGCACACAGCTGAAAACCTCTTACGGCAACTGCGGAAGATCATCGCGGAATGGCTTACCCCAATTGGACTCTCCTGTGGATTTGTGGCATCGGACAACGCCAGCAATATTGTGTGTGCATTAAATATGGGCAAATTCCAGCACGTCCCATGTTTTGCACATACCTTGAATTTGGTGGTGCAGAATTTTTTAAAAAACTACAGGGGCGTGCAAGAGATGCTGTCGGTGGCCAGAAGAATTGCGGGACACTTTCGGCGTACAGGCACCACGTACAGAAGACTGGAGCACCACCAAAAACGCCTGAACCTGCCCTGCCATCATCTGAAGCAAGAAGTGGTAACGAGGTGGAATTCAACCCTCTATATGCTTCAGAGGTTGGAGGAGCAGCAAAAGGCCATTCAAGCCTATACAATTGAGCACGATATAGGAGGTGGAATGTACCTGTCTCAAGCGCAGTGGAGAATGATTTCAACGTTGTGCAAGGTTCTGCAACCTTTTGAACTTGCCACACGTGAAGTCAGTTCAGACACTGCCAGCCTGAGTCAGGTCATTCCCCTCATCAGGCTTTTGCAGAAGAAGCTGGAGGCATTGAAGGAGGAGCAAAATGGGAGCGATTCCGCTAGTCATGTGGGACTTGTGGATGGAGCCCTTAATTCGCTTAACAAGGATTCACGGGTGGTCAATCTGTTGAAATCAGAGCACTACATTTTGGCCACCGTGCTCAATCCTAGATTTAAAACCTACCTTGGATCTCTCTTTCCGGCAGACACAAGTCTGCTGGGGTTCAAAGACCTGCTGGTGACAAAATTGTCAAGTCAAGCGGAACGCGACCTGTCAACATCTCCTCCTTCACATTCTCCCGCAACTGGGGGTGCGAGGAAAAGGCTCAGAATTCCGAGCCCACCCGCTGGCGGTGATGCAGGGCAGTCTGGAGCGACTGCTGATATCTGGTCCGGACTGAAGGAACTGACAACGATTACGGACATGTCGTCTACTGTCACTGCATATGATTCTCTCACCATTGAAAGAATGGTGGAGGATTATATGAGTGACCGCATCCAAGTAGGCACGTCAGACAGTCCGTACTTATACTGGCAGGAAAAAGAGGCAATTTGGAGGCCCTTGCACAAACTGGCTTTATTCTACCTAAGTTGCCCTCCCACAAGTGTGTACTCCGAAAGAGTGTTTAGTGCCGCCGCTCACCTTGTCAGCAATCGGCGTACGAGGTTACTTCCATTAAATGTGGAGAAGATGATGTTCATTAAAATGAATTATAATCAATTCCTCCGTGGAGACATTGACCAGCAGCAATTGCCTCCACAAAGTACACAGGGAGCTGAGATGGTGGATTCCAGTGGGGACGAATTGATAATCTGTGAGGAGCGGGATGTACACGGTGATATATCGGAGGATGATGATGAGGTGGACATCTTGCCTCTGTAGAACCAGTTTGTGCAAGGAGAGATTAATTGCTTCTTTTTCGGTGGGGGTCCAAACCAACCCGTCATTTCAGTCACAGTCGTGTGGCAGACCCTGTCACTGAAATGATGGGTTGGTTAAAGTGTGCATGTCCTGTTTATACAACATAAGGGTGGGTGGGAGGGCCCAAGGACAATTCCATCTTGCACCTCTTTTTTCTTTCATTTTTATTTGCGTCATGTGCTGTTTGGGGAGTGTTTTTTGGAAGGGCCATCCTGCGTGACACTGCAGTGCCACTCCTAGATGGGCCCGGTGTTTGTGTCGGCCACTAGGGTCGCTTATCTTACTCACACAGCTACCTCATTGCGCCTCTTTTTTTCTTCTTTGCGTCATGTGCTGTTTGGGGAGTGTTTTTTGGAAGGGCCATCCTGCGTGACACTGCAGTGCCACTCCTAGATGGGCCAGGTGTTTGTGTCGGCCACTAGGGTCGCTTATCTTACTCACACAGCTACCTCATTGCGCCTCTTTTTTTCTTCTTTGCGTCATGTGCTGTTTGGGGAGTGTTTTTTGGAAGGGCCATCCTGCGTGACACTGCAGTGCCACTCCTAGATGGGCCCGGTGTTTGTGTCGGCCACTAGGATCGCTTATCTTACTCACACAGCTACCTCATTGCGCCTCTTTTTTTCTTCTTTGCGTCATGTGCTGTTTGGGGAGTGTTTTTTGGAAGGGCCATCCTGCGTGACACTGCAGTGACACTCCTAGATGGGCCCGGTGTTTGTGTCGGCCACTAGGGTCGCTTATCTTACTCACACAGCTACCTCATTGCGCCTCTTTTTTTCTTCTTTGCGTCATGTGCTGTTTGGGGAGTGTTTTTTGGAAGGGCCATCCTGCGTGACACTGCAGTGCCACTCCTAGATGGGCCAGGTGTTTGTGTTGGCCACTAGGGTCGCTTATCTTACTCACACAGCTACCTCATTGCGCCTCTTTTTTTCTTCTTTGCATCATGTGCTGTTTGGGGAGTGTTTTTTGGAAGGGCCATCCTGCGTGACACTGCAGTGCCACTCCTAGATGGGCCCGGTGTTTGTGTCGGCCACTAGGGTCGCTTATCTTACTCACACAGCTACCTCATTGCGCCTCTTTTTTTCTTTGCGTCATGTGCTGTTTGGGGAGTGTTTTTTGGAAGGGCCATCCTGCGTGACACTGCAGTGCCACTCCTAGATGGGCCCGGTGTTTGTGTCGGCCACTAGGGTCGCTTAGCTTAGTCATCCAGCGACCTCGGTGCAAATTTTAGGACTAAAAATAATATTGTGAGGTGTGAGGTATTCAGAATAGACTGAAAATGAGTGGAAATTATGGTTTTTGAGGTTAATAATACTTTGGGATCAAAATGACCCCCAAATTCTATGATTTAAGCTGTTTTTTAGTGTTTTTTGAAAAAAACACCCGAATCCAAAACACACCCGAATCCGACAAAAAAAAATCGGTGAGGTTTTGCCAAAACGCGGTCGAACCCAAAACACGGCCGCGGAACCGAACCCAAAACCAAAACACAAAACCCGAAAAATTTCAAGTGCACATCTATAGTTTCATATACACCTTATAAACACAGCCTGAAGGTAATTTTAGCCAATATTTTTAATAACTTTATGCATGAAACAAAGTGTGTCTACATTCACACAATTCATTTATGTTTCATATACACTTTATACACACAGCCTGAAGGTCATTTAAAACAATATTTTTAATAACTTTGTGTATTAAACAAAGTTTGAGTACATTGAGCAACAGAAAACAAAGATTTCGCTATCTCACTCTCACTCAAAAAAGTCCGTATTTCGGAATATTCCGTATTTCGGAATATTTGGATATGGGATACTCAACCTGTACATCATTTCAGCAAAGCAGCCCAAATGCAGACTGAAGCACCATCAACAACTGTGCACCAGAATGAAAACATTTTGCTTGTAGCAGAAGAAATAGTCCTTTTATTACTTACAGACCATGTTTTTAAAGTGCAAATGTACAGAGAAGTTTTAGTCGACGTGACGTTTCGGTCCGCAAGGGACCATCATCAGAACTTGCAGCAGTACATCATTTCAGTAAAGCAGCCCAAATGCAGACTGAAGCACCATCAACAACTCTGCACCGATAAATAGTTCAGGCTATTACCCAGAATTCCCTGCCACAGCAGCGTTGCATCATGGGAAAAACAAATGTGTAAAACACTCAAAAAGCACTTTACAATAAAAAATAAGATTTTACTCACCGGTAAATCTATTTCTCGTAGTCCGTAGTGGATGCTGTGGACTCCAAAAGGACCATGGGGAATAGACGGGCTCCGCGGGAGACTGGGCACTCTAAGAAAGATTTAGTACTACTGGTGTGCACTGGCTCCTCCCTCTATGCCCCTCCTCCAGACCTCAGTTAAGGAAACTGTGCCCGGAAGAGCTGACATTACAAGGAAAGGATTTTGGAATCCAGGGTAAGACTCATACCAGCCACACCAATCACACCGTATAACTTGTGATAAACTTACCCAGTTAACAGTATGAACAAACAACAGAGCATCAACCAATGGATGCCAACATAACATAACCCTTTATTATGCAATAACTATATACACGTATTGCAGAAAGTCCGCACTTGGGACGGGCGCCCAGCATCCACTACGGACTACGAGAAATAGATTTACCGGTGAGTAAAATCTTATTTTCTCTAACGTCCTAGTGGATGCTGGGGACTCCGTAAGGACCATGGGGATTATACCAAAGCTCCCAAACGGGCGGGAGAGTGCGGATGACTCTGCAGCACCGAATGAGCAAACACAAGGTCCTCCTCAGCCAGGGTATCAAACTTGCAGAATCTTGCAAAAGTGTTTGAATCTGACCAAGTAGCAGCTCGGCAAAGCTGTAATGCCGAGACCCCTCGGGCAGCCGCCCAAGAAGAGCCCACCTTCCTTGTGGAATGGGCTTTCACTGATTTTGGATGCGGCAATCCAGCTGCAGAATGAGCCTGCTGAATCGTGTTACAGATCCAGCGAGCAATAGTTTGCTTTGAATCAGGAGCACCCAGCTTGTTGGATGCATCCAGGATAAACAGTCTTCCTGACTCCAGCCGTTCTGGTTACCTAAATCTTCAAAGCCCGGACTACGTCAAACAGCTTGGAATCCTCCAAGTCACAAGTAGCCGCAGGCACCACAATAGGTTGGTTCAAATGAAAAGATGACACCACCTTTGGCAGAAATTGCGGACGAGTCCGCAATTCTGCCCTGTCCATATGGAAAAACAGATGGGGGCTTTTACATGACAAAGCTGCCAATTTTGACACACGCCTAGCCGAAGCTAAGGCCAACAGCAAGACCACCTTCCACGTGAGATACTTTAGCTCCACAGTCTTAAGTGGCTCAAACCAGTGGGATTTCAGGAAACCCAACACCACGTTAAGAACCCAAGGTGCCACCGGTGGCACAAAAGGGGGTTGAATATGCAGCACTCCCTTAACAAACATCTGAACCTCAGGCAGTGAAGCCAGTTCTTTTTGAAAGAAAATGGATAGGGCCGAAATCTGGACCTCTATGGACCCTAATTTTAGGCCCATAGTCCAGGCCTGGCCAACCTGTGACTCTCCAGCTGTTGTAAAACTACAATTCCCAGCATGCTTTGCCACAGTTTTGCTATTAGGGAATGCTAAAACTGTGGTAGAGCAAGCTGGGATGTGTAGTTTCACAACAGCTGGAGAGCCACAGGTTGGCCAGGCCTGCCATAGTCCCTCCTGACTGTAGGAAGTGCAGGAATCGACCCAGCTGGAATTCCTCTGTAGGGGCCTTCCTGGCCTCACACCAAGCAACATATTTTCGCCATATATGGTGATAATGCTTTGCTGTCACGTCCTTCCTAGCCTTTATCAGCGTAGGAATAACTTCATCCGGAATGCCTTCTTCCGCTTGGATACAGCGTTCAACCGCCATGCCGTCAAACGCAGCCGCGGTAAGTCTTGAAACAGACAGGGCCCTTGTTGCAACAGGTCCTGTCTGAGAGGCAGAGGCCATGGGTCCTATGTGAGCATTTTTTGCAGTTCCGGGTACCAAGTCCTTCTTGGCCAATCCGGAACAATGAGTATTGTTCTCACTCCTCTTTTTCTTACAATTCTCAGCACCTTTGGTATGAGAGGAAGAGGAGGAAACACATAGACCGACTGGAACACCCACGGTGTTACTAGTGCGTCCACAGCTATCGCCTGAGGGTCCCTTGACCTGGCGCAATACCTTTTTAGCTTTTTGTTGAGGCGGGACGTCATCATGTCCACCTGTGGCAGTTCCCATCGATTTGCAATCTGTGTGAAGACTTCTTGATGAAGTCCCCACTCTCCCAGGTGGAGGTCGTGCCTGCTGAGGAAGTCTGCTTCCCAGTTGTCCACTCCCGGAATGAACACTGCTGACAGTGCGCTTACGTGATTCCACGCCCAGCGAAGAATTCTGGTGGCTTCTACCATCGCCACCCTGCTCCATGTGCCGCCTTGGCGGTTTACATGAGCCACTGCGGTCTGACTGGATCTGAACCGGTTGGTCGCGAAGCAGGGTCTCCGCTTGACTTAGGGCGTTGTATGGCCCTTAGTTCCAGGATATTGATGTGAAGGCAAGTATCCTGCCTTGACCACAACCCTTGGAAATTTCTTCCCTGTGTGACTGCCCTCCACCCTCGGAGGCTTGCATCCGTGGTCACCAGGACCCAGTCCTAAATGCCGAATCTGCGACCTTCGAGAAGGTGAGCACTCTGTAGTCACCACAGGAGAGACACCCTGGCTCTGGGGGATAGGGTGATTAACCGATGCATCCGAAGATGTGATCCGGACCACTTGTCCAGTAAGTCCCATTGGAAGGTCTTCCTATGGAACCTGTCGAAGGGAATGGCCTCGAATGATGCCACCCTCCTTCCCAGGACTCGAGTGCAGTGATGCACTGACACCTGTTTTGGTTTTAATAGATTCCTGACCAGTGTCATGAGCTTCTGAGCTCTCTCTATCGTGAGATAAATCCTTTTCTGGTCTGTGTCTAGGATCATGATTAGGAGAGGCAGATGAGCTGTAAGAACCAACTGCGACTTTGGAATATATAGAATCCAGCCGTGTTGCCGTTTCACTTCCAGAGAAAGTGATACGCTGTTCAGCAACTGCTCTCTTGATCTCGCTTTTATGAGGAGATCGTCCAAGTACGTGATAATAGTGACACCCTGCTTCCGCAGGAGCACCATCATTTCCGCAATTACCTTACTGAATATTCTCAAGGCCGTGGAGAGAACAAACGGCAACGTCTGAAATTGGTAATGACCATCCCGTACCGCAATTCTGAGGTACGCCTGATGAGGTGGATAAATGGGGACATGAAGGTATGCACCCTTTATGTCCCGAGACACCATAAAATCTCCCCCTTTCAGGCTTGCAATAACCGCTCTTAGCGATTCCATCTTGAACTTGAACCCTTTCAGGTATATGTTCAGGGATTTTAAATTCAATATGGGTCCGACCGAACCGTCTGGTTTCGGGACTACAACATGGTCGAAAAATAACCCCCTCCTAGTTGAAGGAGGGGAACTTTGACCACCACCTGTTGAAGATACAATTTATGAATTGCAGTTAACACTGTTTCCCTCTCGTGGGGGGAAGCCGGCAGGGCCGTCGGTGAGGGGGCATCTTCTCAAAGTCCAGCTTGTATCCCTGAGACACAATATCTATTTCCCCGGGATCTAACAGGGAGTGAACCCACTTGTGGCTGAACTGACGAAGGCGTGCCCCCACCGGGCCTAGCTCCGCCTGTGGAGCCCCAGCGATATGCGGTGGATTTTTGTAGAGGCCGGGGAGGACTTCTGTTCCTGGGAACTAGCTGTGTTGTGCAGCTTCTTTCCTCTGCCCCCGCCTCTGGCAAGAAAGGACGCACCTCTGACTTTCTTGTTTCTTTATTCGAAAGGCTGCATTTGATAATGTCGTGCTTTCCTAGGCTGTGCAGGAATATAAGGCAAAATATCAGAATTACCAGCTATAGCTGTGTAGACCAGGTCCGAGAACCCTTCTCCACACAATCCTCAGCCTTCCACATGCCTCTTAAGTCGGCATCATCTGTCCATTGCATATTCTACAGGACACGTCAAGCAGAAATCGACATAGCTTTGACTCTAGGACCCAGTATACTCATGTCTCTTTGGGCCGGTTTTATATATATATATATCTATCACTTAAGACAGCATCTGTAATATATATATATATATATATCTCTATATATACATATATATATATATATATACATATATATATATATATATATATATATATATATATATATATATATATATATATATATATTCCATAGACAAAAAACCTTACGGTTTCACATGTCCCATTAAGGCTTCTTAGACATGATCGAAATTTCAGAAACCTGTTGTAACTCTTCCACTCAAACTCCAAAAAGCAATGAAATTCTGATCATTAAGGCTGACGCCTTAATGGACGTGTTCCTTGCGCAATACAGATATGGTATGCCATCACAGCCTGTGGGTAAGTGCAGATTCAGCACTCTCACAGAGTGAGATTGCTGTCACTCACACAATGGTGGAGCTGCTAATTCACAGATTTGTGTGCTCATTGGAATACACACATGCAGTCTATGCAACTGAAGGTCTGAGATGTTTTGTGGTGCTCCCATCCCACACAGTGCCCACAACCATCCCATTCGGTCACCACAACAATCCCACCTTGTTACAACATCCTTCTAACTCCATACATCCATCTCACTTAGTATACACATTTAGCTCCCTCAAACATCTTGGTTATTGCTAAAACTATAATACCCTATCTACGGTCTATGCATCTACACTTACTTCCCCTATACACCCCCATGCTGCCCTGTCTTCCCCAATCCCTACTGCTGTGTTCTCCCATCTTTGCTAGTCTGTACTAACTTATCTGTACCATCTGTCTTTCCCCACCTGTGCCTTGTCTGTACCACCGTTTCCTTCTCTCTGTGCTGCTCAGTGTTTCCTTCTTCAACGTCACTCTGCCTCCTTCAGTACATGGCACACTATCTTCTCTCCCATCTGCACCAGTTTTCTACCCATCCATGCCAGTGTTTTTAACCCATCTGCACCATTTCCCCCATCTGCACCGCTCTGTCTCCCTTCCCATACTTGCTGCTTAATCTACCCCCTATCCACACCACTCTTACCCCATTCATGTAGCTGACATCCTGAAGGTAAATTTCGTGGATCCTGCGCTCTTGGCAGGGGGATAACCGCTACAGCCCACCCCCCAGTGGTCCGGAAATGCCTCCGTTGTGCAGACCATGCCCTGCCAATGGCATGCTAACGCTGTTTGCACGCCCCCCTCCTTCCCCGCAACCACCTCTGCCTATCAATCAGGCAGGGTGATCGCAGCCAGTGAGATGCTGATAGCATCTCACTGGGCTCCTGGGGTACGCACGCGCAGTGCGGCCATTGCACGTGCGCACCTCACAAACTAATTCAGACTGCGATTGCTGCTGCTGCGGTCTGAATTACCCCCTGTGTTTCTTTGTCCCCCCCATCAGTGCTGCTTAGTGTTCCCTCTATCCACACACTTCTGTTCCCCTATCCACACCGCTCTCCTCCCTCCAATCAACAACACTCTTACCTCATCTGAGCAGCTTTGTCTTCCGCTCAGACCTTCAGTTGCATAGACTGCATGTGTGTATTCCAATGAGCACACAAATCTGTGAATTAGCAGCTCCACCATTGTGTGAGTGACAGCAATCTCACTCTGTGAGAGTGCTGAATCTGCACTTACCCACAGGCTGTGATGGCATACCATATCTGTATTGCGCAAGGAACACGTCCATTAAGGCGTCAGCCTTAATGATCAGAATTTCATTGCTTTTTGGAGTTTGAGTGGAAGAGTTACAACAGGTTTCTGAAATTTCGATCATGTCTAAGAAGCCTTAATGGGACATGTGAAACCGTAAGGTTTTTTGTCTATGGAATTTCATCGCTTTTTTAAAATTTATTTATTTTTATTCAGAAATGTAAAATTTCACTGTAAGAATAAACATTTGATTTTTTAAATGTTTAATGAAAATGTTCGTATAACATCACTGTTCTGTGCAAAATAATTTTATTAACCAAACCGAATTGTTTAAGGTCCGTACACACTTAACGATTTAATGAGCGACGTCGCTCATTTTCCCCCTCCTTGAGCGACGTCGCTCATTTTATCGTTAAGTGTGTATGCAGCCAGCGACAAACGATGCGCGGCCCAACGGGTCGGCAACAATCGTCGCTGTCGGTAGGGCTTGCATGAAGGATGTGGACTGTCGTCCACGACCTTCATGCAGGGCTGGCGGGGGCGTGACGTCACTGAGCGATATGAGCGGTCATATCGCTCAGTGTGTACAGTCGGCCGCCGGCCGGCCCGGGAGGGGAAACATCGTTTAATGTGTGGTCAAAATATTTTGCTGCCTTTGCAGCTGATGCAGGGAGGGGGGTAGGCGGCAGCAGCCTGTGACTGAGGCTGGAGGTAGGCGTCAAATGCATTGCTTGTACCTGTGAGTGCGTGGTGTCAGGTGCTGCGCGTGTATATGTGTGTGTGTGTCAGGTGCTGCCTGTGTATCAGCTCCTGTGTGTGTGTATGTGTGTGTCAGGTGCTGCGTGTATATATGAGTGTGTCTGATGGTGCGTGTGTATGCGTCAGCTGCCGCACGTGTGTGTGTGTCAGGTGTTGCGGGTGTATATGTGTGTGAGTATCAGGTGCTCCGCGTGTGTACAAGTGTATGTCTGGTGCTGTGCATGAATACTTATGTCTGTGTCAGGTGCTGCGCGTGTACATGAGTGTGCGTCAGGTGCTGCGCGTGTACATGAGTGTGCATTAGGTGCTGCACGTGTACATTAGTGTGCGTCGGGTGCTGCGTGTGTACATGAGTGTGCATTAGGTGCTGCGCATGTACATGAGTGTGCGTCAGGTGCTGCGTGTGTACATGAGTGTGCGTCAGGTGCTGCACGTGTACATGTGTGTGCGTCAGGTGCTACACGTGTCTATGTGTGTGTGAGTAAGGTGCTGCATGTGTATGTGTGTGTCTGATGGTGTGCGTGTATATGTATGTGTCAGGTGCTGCGTGTATATGTATGTGTCAGGTGCTGCGTGTATATGCATGTGTCAGGTGCTGCATGTTTATTTTATTGTGTCTGATGCTACGTGTGTGTGTGTCAGGTGCCGCACGTGTATGTGTGTGTGTGTCAGGTGCTGCGCGTGTATGTGTATGTCAAGTGCCGTTCCCCTTCTTCCCATCCCAGCTCTCTCTGTAGAATACAGCTCTGCACCCAGAGAGAGGGAAAGACCAGGGGGCTGATCACTGCACTGCTCACTTTTTGGTCATGAGTTCGGCCTCCTGTTTCTTCCAGTGCTGTGTTCCTGCAGCCCAGCCCTCCCTGTTGTGCCAGAGAATCAACCCTTCCTTCCCCTGCCAGAGAGAGAGAGAGCCCGAGGCAGAGACACTCTTCCCGTAGCTGGCTTACCCCCAGTACTTCAGCACTGGCCATGCGGCAGTCAACAAAGGAGACCAGCAGGGGATTCTGGCAGCAACAGCTGTGGCCGCAGCTGGATCGGGGAGGCCTGCAGTGTCTGAGGTGGGCAGCACTTCCTCCGCCGCTGTCACCTTCCCCTGCCGGAGAGAAAACCAGAGACATACCCTTCCCGCAGCTGGGCTACCCCTAGTACCTCAGCGCTGGCCAGGCGGAAGTCTATGGAGGGGACCGGCAGGGGTTTCAGGCCGCAGCAGCAGCGGCCGCAGCCAGATCAGGGAGGCCTGCAGGGTCAGAGCTGGGCAGCACTTCCACCAACACTGTCACCTCTGTGCTGGGCATGTACACAAGTCCGTACGGACGGAGGTGTCCACAACAGGCAGCAGTATAATCAGTCAGACAAACTCATTACACGCTGCCCACTGCTGCGCCGCATGCCCTCGATGGAGGAAGCCTAGATGCGGTCCCCAGCGGCAGCGAGGGAGAAGGGTGATCACATCACCCTTCAACCCGGCACCTCACAATCAGCTGGGGATCTGCAGTAGCTTCATCTCTCTCTTCCTCTCCCTCTCTGACAGCACAGCAGCCCCTCTGGGTCCCATGTAGCTCTGCCCCCCTGCTCACAGTTCACTCAGCCTCTCCTGATTAAAAAGAAAATAAGAGCCTGACCTGCTGCTCAGATGCGAGGAGGGGACGGGCGGTAGGTCCTCTGTGAGTACACTACACAGTCAAAATTAACTCTGACTCCTCACAACAGTGTGGACTGCGGGCGACTTCAGACGCCAATTTGGGTGTGCTTGCCGCACTACCTGCATCCACACATTGGCGCTCTCATACATCCGCACACTGTCGCTCTCATACATCCGCACACTGCCGCTCTCATACATCCGCACACTGCCGCTCTCATACATCCGCACACTGCCGCTCTCATACATCCGCACACTGCCGCTCTCATACAACCGCACACTGCCGCTCTCATACAACCGCACACTGCCGCTCTCATACAACCGCACACTGCCGCTCTCATACATCCAACCACTTCCGCTCACATCTATACATACATAGCCTCCATACATCTACACATCCAATCCCCGCGCAAGGGAACACTGAAATCACTATCACTTTTCCCCGGGGTGTGACCACAGCCAGCCACTACTCCGGCTACCTTCTTGTGACACCAAAATGCATCTTACCTATCATCAGGGTGCTGCTGCTGCTGGGGACGGGTTGCTGCCTCAGTCTCCTGGTTGGTGCAGTGATTGGAGGGGGTACTGCTTCCCTGTGCTGCCACTGTCTCCCGGATCATCGTGCCGCTGGCTGATTTGCAGCTTGATGCTACTGCTGCCGATAGTAACAGCTTCCTGACTGTTGTTGCTGGTGGCTGCCTACTGCTCATTACCGCCGGAACACTGACCGGCTCGGCAGTGATGGTGGGGTGCCTGCTCCCTTCCGTCGAGCATGTCACAGAGTAAAAAAATAAATAATAAATAGAGAGCATACCAGGGTGAGAGTCTGTATGGATCACAGTGATTACACGGGGCACAGCATAAGGACACCTTGCTGTGAGGGGCTCTGCCCACACAGATTGCTACACCCTCTCTGATGTCAGCCGCTGCCCTCTCGTTCTCTGGGCGGCCAGTTCCAGTGTGGGGTAGGAGAGGAAGAGAACACACAGGAGAGCAGCCCTGATATATAACAGAGGTGGAAGTTCTATAGGCAGCAGAGACGGAGACCAGCCAGCCAGTCTCCCAGTGCCCTGATCACTACACGCCGCCAGCACAGCATTACAGGAGGGTCCTATAGTGCTGCCCTGAGCTAACAGGTGTGTGTACCAAGTGTACCCCGTACAGTGTGCTGCGCCCTGGTGTCTCTGAGAGGGGTGAGGTCACCGTGCCGCTTTAGTATATGGCTTTTCCTTAGTACTGTACGTTACAGCCCTGCACTAGTAGTGGCAACTCTGCCCTATGTGAACCTGTGAGGTTATTTTCCTATTTACAGAATAACCGGGGAGAAGGCGGCCATATTGCGGCTCTCAAGTGAAGGCACTCTAGTACCCCCCCTGCTGCGGGCACTGCGCAGGCGCAACAAATTGAAATGCCCTATCTCTATAATGGGGCATATTTCTCTTCATTAAAAAAAAAACTGTAACTTTCTGAAAAACCACAACCCCAAAAGGCACTTCACTGGGACATGCTCTATCTAATAAAACAAACCCCAAGTCTTATTTTTATATATATATATATATATACACACACACACACACACTCATGTATATACATGCATATACATGTATACACAAATACACGTATGTACATGTTTATGTATGTATAATACACTGATAGAGTACATTATATTTATGAATTAATTGCTTCCCGATTCTGCAGCAGCATCATCAGCACCACCAGTGTTACTCACAGTCACTTCACACTGACTGCTGCACAACACATCACTTAATTTCCGGGCCGCCCGCCACCTGGTGAAAAGACATGGGAGATGAAGGACCAGCAGTGCCACGTTGAGCGGAAGTATTGTGAATTAGTTACCCACACACTCCTTGTGACACCTGCTCCCCGTCTGCCCTCTCACCCGCCGCCTGCCATCCGGAACCCGCACTGACAAGTAAGTCTCAGCAGAATGTGTCTGCCGGCGGCTCCCAGTCCCCCCTAGAGGAACACTGCCAGTGGTGTGGTGGCCACGGAACACTAGGACTGAGAGACTGCAGCGGGAGGAAAGCACAGATGGGCGGGAGGAGAGCATGGGCGGACATCACCACGTCACATTGCAAGGTGACGCCAGTCCCCCAGTGAGGCCGCCGATGAATGCACTCAGCATAGTATTAGCAGCAGGCAGAGGGGGGGCGGGCGCAGCGGTGGTGGGAGGTACGGAAATGAGCTGCAGGCTAGGCTCCACCGATCACACACTCAGCGATCACTGTGCTACAGCAAGCGTGGCGTGCAGCGGTGCTGGACATTAGGGAGTGCCTGTGCGCACCAGGCACCCCCTGTACGCACGCCTATGCACTACCACCCACCATATGCCACACTACATCACTATGCTATAGCCCTCTCATATGCTGCACTTCATAATTACACTATACCCCCCATACAACATACTACATCACCACACTACACTACACTACTCACAATAAAATTAAAACATCCCAGTTCCTCATTCTTAATGAGCTCACGTGAGTTCTCTCCCCAACGGAGCTCCAGACCAAGTAACAATGAAGACACCAGCAGCGTGTAGGGGGCAGGCCTGGTCCACTTGTCAGGAGAGAGCAGGCACTGGAGGGTAAGAAGGGGGCGGGGCCTAGTCCTACAGATGGGAGAGAGCACAGACAGGAGAGAGCAAGGTACAGGGGTAGAAGGGGACGGCTGATGTGAAGAAGGGGGCCGGGCCTATTCTTACAGGCTTTCAAAATTCTACTTTTTAAAATTCGACATTTGACAAATTTGACTTTTCTGCAATGGTACAAATGCGGCAATTCGACAAAAGTATATTCCATTGAAGTTTGTAAATTCAACAACAGTGCTTTTAAACAGTAAATTCGTCATTTTCAATCCGCCACACTTAGCTGGCGGAATCTACTAAAAAATGTAAAAACATGTTTTTTTTGCTGTTTTTTTTTTTTTTTTTGGTAATAGCATATCTATTTATATTAGAAGGGATTAGGTCAGTCATTCCAAACCGCGGCCCTCAAGGCACACTAAAGGGCCCTACTCATTTGGCGATGTGCCGCCGAGGTGCCCGACGGCCGATACGGCCGACGAGCAACCCGGCGGCGGGGGGGCAGTGATGGGGGGAGTGAAGTTTCTTCACTCCCCCCGTCACCCGGCTGCATTGAAGTGCAGGCAAATATGGACGAGATCGTCCATATTGGCCTGCATGCACAGCCGACAGGAGACCAGCGATGAACGAGCGCGGGGACGCGCATCGTTCATCGCTTAAGTCTCCACACTGAAAGATATGAACGAGTTCTCGTTCATTTATGAACGAGATCGTTCATATCTTTCAAAATATCGCCAAGTGTGTAGGGCCTATAACAGTGCAGGTTTTAGTGATATCCAGGTTCCAGCACAGGTGACTTAATTAGTAGCTCAGTTATTTTGATTTAACCATCTGTGCTGAAGCCTGGATATCACTAAAACCTGCAGTGTTGGTGTGCCTTGAGGACCGCGGTTGGGAATGCCTGGATTAGGTACTTGGTTTGTCTTTTTTGGAGGCACAAGTATTATTTATATATTTTTGAAAAGATTATTTATTTATTTATAAAAGGAATGTGAAAAACCCGGAAAAAAAATGGCGTGGGGTCCCCCCTCCAAAGCATAACCAGCCTCGGGCTCTTCGAGCCAGTCCTGGTTCTAAAAATTCGGGGGAAAAACGGACAGGGGATCCCCCGTATTTTTAAAACCAGCACCGGGCTCTGCGCCTGGTGCTGGTGCAAAAAATACGGGGGACAAAAAGAGTAGGGGTCCCCCGTATTTTTTACACCAGCATCGGGCTCCACTAGCTGGACAGATAATGCCACAGCCGGGGGTCACTTTTATACAGTGCCCTGCGGCCGTGGCATTAAATATCCAACTAGTCACCCCTGGCTGGGGTACCCTAGGGGAGTGGGGACCCCTTCAATCAAGGGGTCCCCCCCCCAGCCACCCAAGGGCCAGGGGTGAAGCCCGAGGCTGTCCCCCCCATCCAAGGGCTGCGGATGGGAGGCTGATAGCCTTGAGAAAATTGAAAGAATATTGTTTTTTCCAGTAGTACTACAAGTCCCAGCAAGCCTCCCCCGCAAGTTGGTACTTGGAGAACCACAAGTACCAGCATGCGGGAGAAAAACGGGCCCGCTGGTACCTGTAGTTCTACTGGAAAAAAAATACCCAAATAAAAACAGGACACAGACACCGTGAAAGTATAACTTTATTTCACACCTGCCGACACACACATACTTACCTATGTTGACACGAAGCAGTCGGTCCTCTTCTCCAAGTAGAATCCACGGGTACCTGAAAATAAAAGATAATTATACTCACCTGATCCAGGTTCCAGATTAAATCCTCGTACTTGGCAAAACAACAAACCGAACACCCGGACCAGACGGACTGAAAGGGGTCCCATGTTTACACATGGGACCCCTTTCCACGAATGCAGACATCCGAATCTCGCGAGAATCCGACAGCGGGATGATGACGTTCGGCCGCTCTCGGGTTAGCCGAGCAAGGCGGGGAGGTTCAAACCTGCCTCGGACCCGTGTAAAATGGGTGAAGTTCGGGGGGTTCGGATTCCGACGAACCGAACCCACTCAACACTAGTATGTACGTGTGTGTCAATGCCGTGCGTGCACGTACGTGTGTGTCAGGTGTCGTGCGTGTACGTGTGTGTGTGTCAGGTGGCGCATACCTACATGTGTGTATGTCAGGTGCTGTGCATGCTTGTACGTACACGCGTGTATGTGTCAGGTGCCGTGTGTGTGTGTGTGTGTGTGTGTGTGCCAGGAGCCGCGCGTGTACATGCGTGTGTGTCAGGAGCCGGTCGTATACGTACATACGTGTAGGTGTCAGGTGCCGCGCGTATACGTACATATGTGTGTGTGTGTGTGTGTGTCAGGAGCCGCGCGTGTACGTACATGTGTGTGTGTCAGGAGCCACGCGCGTGTGTGTGTGTGTGTGTGTCAGGAGCCACGCGTGTGCATACGTATGTGTGTGTCAGGTTCCACACATGTACGTACGTACGTGTCAGGTGCCACGTGTGTGTGTGTGTGTGTGTGTGTCAAGTGCCGCGCGTGTACGTGTGTGTGTGTGTGTGTGTGTGTGTGTGTGTGTGTCAAGTGCCGCGTGTGTACGTACGTATGTGTGTGCCTGGAGCCGCGTGTGTACATACATGTGTGTGTGTGTGTATGTTAGGTGCTGTAAGTGTATGTGTGTGTCTCAGGTGCTGCACGTGTATATGTGTGTATCTCAGGTGCTGCACGTGTATATGTGTGTATCTCAGGTGCTGCATTTGTATGCGTCAGCTGCCACGTGGGTGTCAGTTGTTGAGCGTGTATGTGTTTGTGTCAGGTGTCGCATCTGTATGTGTGTGACTGTCAGGTGCTGCGCGCGTATGTGTGTCAGGTGCTGCATGTGTATATGTGTGTGTCAGGTGCTGTTCATGTATGTGGGAGTGGCAGGTGCTGCATGTGTATATATGTGTGAGTGTCAGGTGCTGCATGTGTATACGAGTGTGTGTGAGGTGCTGCGAGTGTATGTGTGTGTTAGGTGCTCTGAGTGTATATGATTGTGTGTCAGGTGCTGTGCGTGTGTGCGTTAAATGCTACATGTATATATGTGTGACAGGTGCTGCCTTTGTGTGTGTGTGTCAGGTGCTTTGCTGCATGTCTGTATGTGTGTGGGTGTGTCAGGTGCTGCATATCTGTGTGTGCTTGGGTGTGTCAGGTGCTGCATGTCTGTATCTGTGTGGGTGTGTCAGGTGCTGCATATCTGTGTGTGTGGGTGTGTCAGGTGCTGCATGTCTGTATGTGTGTGGGTGTGTCAGGTGCTGCATATCTGTGTGTGTGGGTGTGTCAGGTGCTGCATGTCTGTATGTGTGTGGGTGTGTCAGGTGCTGCATATCTGTGTGTGTGGGTGTGTCAGGTGCTGCATGTCTGTGTGTGTGGGTGCGTGTGTGTGTCTGTCAGGTGCTGCATGTGTGTGTCAGGTGCTGCATGTCTGCGTCTGTGTGTCAGGCGCTGCATGTCTGCATGTGTGTGTCAGGTGCTGCATGTCAGTGTGTCAGGTGCTGCGTATGTGTGTGTGTGTGTGTGTCAGGTGCTGTGTGTGTGTGTCAGGTGCTGCATGTGTGTGTCAGGTGCTGCCTGCGTGTGTCAGGTGCTGCGTGTCTGCGTGTGTGTGTGTATCAGGTGCTGCGTGTCTGCGTGTGTGTGTGTGTGTGTCAGGTGCTGCGTGTTTGTGTGTGTGTGTGTGTGTGTCAGGTGCTGCGTGTCTGCGTGTGTGTCAGGTGCTGCGTGTCTGCGTGTGTGTCAGGTGCTGCGTGTCAGGTGCTGCGTGTGTGTGTGTGTCAGGTGCTGCGTGTCTGCATGTGTGTCAGGTGCTGCGTGTGAGTATGTCAGGTGCTGCGTGTGAGTGCGTGTGTCAGGTGCGTGAGTGTGTGTGTCATGTGCGTGTGAGTGTCAGGTGCTGCGTGTGCGTGTGTCAGGTGCTGCGTGTGCGTGGGTGTCAGGTGCTGCGTGTGCGTGTGTGTCAGGTGCTGAGTGTGCGTGTGTGTCAGGTGCTGAGTGTGCGTGTGTGTCAGGTGGTGAGTGTGCATGTGTGTCAGGTGCTGCCTGTGCGTGTGTGTCAGGTGCTGCCTGTGCGTGTGTGTCAGGTGCTGCGTGTGTGTGTGTCAGGTGCTGCATGTCTGCGTGTGTGTCAGGTGCTGCGTGTGAGTATGTCAGGTGCTGCGTGTGAGTGCGTGTGTCAGGTGCGAGTGTGTGTGTCAGGTGCGTGTGAGTGTCAGGTGCTGCGTGTGCGTGTGTCAGGTGCTGCGTGTGCGTGGGTGTCAGGTGCTGCGTGAGCGTGTGTGTCAGGTGCTGCGTGAGCGTGTGTGTCAGGTGCTGAGTGTGCGTGTGTGTCAGGTGCTGTGTGTGCGTGTGTGTCAGGTGCTGATTGTGCGTGTGTGTCAGGTGCTGATTGTGCGTGAGTGTCAGGTGCTGCCTGTGCGTGAGTGTCAGGTGCTGCCTGTGCGTGTGTGTCAGGCGCTGCGTGTGCGTGTGTCAGGCGCTGCGTGTGTCAGGCGCTGCGTGTCTGTGTGTGTCAGGCGCTGCGTGTCTGTGTGTGTCAGGCGCTGCGTGTCTGTGTGTGTCAGGCGCTGCGTGTCTGTGTGTGTCAGGTGGTACGTGTGAGTGTGTGCATGTGTGTCAGGTCCGTGTGAGTGTCAGGTGCTGCGTCTGTGTGTGTGTGTCAGGTGCTGCGTGTGTGCGTGTGTGTCAGGCGCTGCATGTCTGTGTGTGTCAGGCACTGCGTGTCTGGGGGGTGGCCGGACACACAGCAGGGAGGGGGGGGGAGGCCGGACACACAGCAGGGAGGGAAGGGGGGGTGGCGGCCGGACACACAGCTGGGAGGGAAGGGGGGGGGGGGGGCGGCCGGACACACAGCTGGGAGGGAAGGGGGGGGGGGGGCGGCCGGACACACAGCAGGGAGGGAAGGGGGGGGGTGGCGGCCGGACACACAGCTGGGAGGGAAGGGGGGGGGCGGCCGGACACACAGCTGGGAGGGAAGGGGGGGGGCGGCCGGACACACAGCTGGGAGGAGGAGGGTTGCTGGACACACAGCAGGGAGGAGGGAGGGGGAGGGGGGTGTGGCCGGACACACAGCAGGGAGGAGGGAGGGGGGTTGGCCGGACACACAGCAGGGAGGGGAATTTGGAGTCTGGCTATAGGTGCACATTACGTGGGGGGGGGGGGGTTGGTGAGCTGGAGGCTAAGTAAAACAGCTCACACGACATGAGAGTTGGAGTGCCAGCAGGTGTCACACTAGTGGACACAACACATAACAGGGGGAAGGTGCTGGGAAGAGGTGCGGAACAGGGAATTGAGCAGTGCTGCTGAGTGGCAAGTAATTGCCAGTCAGCCTTGTGCTGGGCACATCCAGACGTTGATCACATGCCACTGTTTTCTTACCCAGACACCTCTGCCGCTGTGTGCTAGATGAGATCTGTGAGTGCGCCTCCCCCCTCTCTTCTCCACGCCACTGTGACTGGCCTGGCAGAGCTGTCTTCATTGAAGCAGCGGGGGAAGGGGGTGGTAGAATGCAGGTGTCCGGGTCTTCTCCCCCTATAAGGTGCTGTTTCCAAGGTCCGCTGGATGGGGAGTGGCCAAAGTGTTTCATCAGCCCCTCTACACCGCCGCAGCTCCCGGCCTCCCCGAGTACACCTTCCTCCTCGGCTCCTCCTCCCTTTCCTAAGAAAGTAATGAAGAAGGGGGCGGGGCCTATTCCTGCAGACGGAGAGAGACACGGGGGGGGGGGTTTGGAGCATGGAGAGGCAGAGAATTCGGAGAGCAGAGAGGTGGGTTGGAGGGGGGATCGGAGTGCTCTTGCTGCGTGTGAACCTGTAGAGGAGGAGGAGGATGGGGACCCAGAGTCTGGCTGCAGTGCGAGGCTGCGTCTATGATGACTGGGTAAATACTGCACAGTGCTAAGCACTTTTGAACTTCCCGCCCCTGGCTGACTGTGCTGTGATCACGTGGTGTAGGAGCCGGCCCTGCCACCGCTCCTACACCACGGAACAATAAAACTAACGTGAGCCGTGCCAGGGCCTATTATTGTCACACTATGCCCCCAGTAACCCCAAAACACCCCCTTACCCCACTGTATCACCCAAGTGTAGGCCGTTCCCCTCCAGTTTACCAACAGAAACCGGAGGCGAGGAAAAAGTCGTCCATGTTAGTACACCCAAGTGAAGCTGCCACTGTACACCCCCTGCTGGCGGCCACTGCGCAGCCGCAACAAATTGAAAAGCCCTATCTCTATAATGGGGCATATTTTACTTAATTAAAAAAAAACTATAACTTTCTGAAAAACCACAACCCCAAAAGGCACTACACAGGGACATACTCTATCTAATAAAACAAACCCCAAGTCTTAATTCGTCCACTATCCTGAGTTATGCCTTCCCAAAAATCTCCTCATTCACTCTATAGGAAAACCATGTCAAAAAGCCACAGAGGGAGTGGCAGAAAAAAACTGACAGTTGGAACTTTAGGTTACTCCCAATTCCTCATTTTTTATAATTTTACCCTGAAATTTGGCATGCAGCACCGGGTGACGATTCTACGCATCCATGACAAATTTCAGCTCAGTACGTCTAATCACTTTTGAGGTGTAGCCCCTCAAACACCATGCCCCCATCTCAGAAGTTCCCTATGGGAGAATTCCGTTTGTTCGATTCAGCCTTAATATAATACATATATATATATATATATATATATATATATATATATATATATATATGCATACTAGGGTCTCAATCTCTGCTGATAAGGTACCTGTCCACGCTGCCACAGCGCTATAAACCCATGCCGACACAATCGCCGGTCTGAGTAGTATACTAGAATGTGCACGCTATCTGCAGGATCCCTGAGAATAGCTAGTGCTACCTTCTGTGCAAACAGGACACCCTAGGGGAAGATTCCCAACACATCCTGGCCCTAGTGGGGAAAGGATACTGCCTGAGAATCTTTTGTGGGAATCTGCAGTCTCTTGTCTAGAGATTCACGCTCTTTTTCCTCATGAGAGGAGGGAAATTTACCTTAGCTTTCTTCCCCTTAACATGTGTACCCTTGTGTCAGGGACAGATGAGTCATCAGTGATATGCAAATCATCTTTTATTACAATAATCATATATTGAATACCGTTCAGCCATCTTGGCTGTAACTTTGCATTATCATAGTCGACACTGGAGTCACACTCCGTGTCGATATCAGTGTTTATTATTTTGGATAGTGAGCATTGTGAGACTCTGAAGGTCTCTGTGACACAGGGACAGACATGGGTAGATTCCCTGTCTGTTCTCTAATCTTTCGTGCAATAAATTCACCTCAGCACTTACACATATCCAAACAGGTGTCTGCGTTGTCGACGGAGACACCCTCTCACACACATATTTGCTCCATCTCCTACTTAGGGGAGCCTTTTACCTCAGACATGTCGACATACACTTACCGACACACCACACACACAGGGGATGCTCTATTTGAAGACAATTCCCCCATAAGGCCCTTTGGAGAGACAGAGAGAGAGTATGCCAGCACACACCCCAGCGCTAGATGACCCAGGAATCACACAGTAACTTAGTGTTAACCCAGTAGCTGCTGTATATATTGTTTTTACGCCAAATTTATGTGCCCCCCCTCTCTTTTTCACCCTCTCTATCGGGCAGGGAAGAGCCTGGGGAGCTTTTTTCAGCGGATCTGTGGAGAGAAAATGGCGCTGGTGAGTGCTGAGGAAGAAGGCCCCGCCCCCTCAGTGGCGGGCTTCTGTCCCGCGATTTTGTGTAAGATTAATGGCAGGGGCTCATGCATATAACCAGAGGCGTAATTAGGGTAGGGCGAGTGGGGCACGTGCCCTGGGTGCCCTGGCAGGCCCAGGAGAGGGGGGCGCCACCGGCGTCCAGGTCATCATGCCCCACTCGCCCCCGTTAACCCTAAATGTGAGGGGAGGAGAGCGCAGCGTCTCTCCCTCCCCTCACAGCCGCTGGGAGCACTAGCAGCACTGCCAGCAGCGCTGCCGTGTCCGGTCTCCAGCGCTAGCCAATCAGAGCTTGCGGACCGGCTCCTGATTGCCTGCCGGTCGGCGAGCTCTGATTGGCTAGCGAACCGGCGCCAGAGAGCCGCCGGAGACCTGGAGCAGCGAGGGGAAGGAGAGGCGCTGCGCTGCGCTCTCCTCCCCTCACAACAAGAAGCCACTCCAGCGACCGGTGAGGTGAGTAACGGGGGGGGGGGGGGTCCGGCGGCGGCGGCACGGGGGGCATGTATCTGGCACTGTGGGGCATGTAACTGGCACTGAGTGGGGCAATGTAACTGGCACTGTGGGGCATGTAACTGGCACTGAGTGAGGCATGTAACTGGCACTGAGTGGGGCAATGTAACTGGCACTGAGTGGGGCAATGTAACTGGCACTGAGTGGGGCAATGTAACTGGCACTGAGTGGGGCAATGTAACTGGCACTGAGTGGGGCATGTAACTGGCACTGAGTGGGGCAATGTAACTGGCACTGTGGGGCAATGTAACTGGCACTGTGGGGCATGTAACTGGCACTGTGGGGCATTGTATCCGGCAATGTGGGGCAATGCAACTGGCACTGTGGGGCAATGTATCTGGCACTGAGTGGGGCATGTATCCGGCACCGTGGGGCATGTATCCGGCACCGTGGGGCAATGTAACTGGCACTGTGGGCCATTTTCAGTGGACACACCCCTTCTGGAGCGTAGCCACACCCCTTCTGGTGTGTGACCACGCCCATTTTTCGGCGCGCGCACATACTTCTTTTGGTGTGTTTTTTTTTATTGGGGGGGGGGCGCCATTTTCCATCTTGCCCTGGGCTCCGAAAACCCTACTTACGCCTCTGCATATAAGAGTGTCCAACTGTATATATGCTGCTTTTGCCAGGAGGCATCCTAATTGCTGCCCAGGGCCCCCCCCCCCCCCCTGCGCCCTACACCCTACAGTGACCGGAGTGTGTGGGTGTAATGTGGGAGGGGGATGGCGGCGCGGCTCCGGGAACGGACGATCAAGGTTAGGTACCTGTGTTCGATCCTTCTGGAGCTAATGGTGTCCAGTAGCCTAAGAAGCGCAACCTAGCCGCAGTTAGTAGGTTTGCTTCTCTCCCCTCAGTCCCTCGTAGCAGAGAGTCTGTTGCCAGCAGAAGCTCTCTGAAAATAAAAAACCTAACTAAAATACTTTCTTATTAGCAAGCTCAGGAGAGCCCACTAAAAGCACCCAGCTCTGGCCGGGCACAGATTCTAACTGAGGTCTGGAGGAGGGACATAGAGGGAGGAGCCAGTGCACACAAGTAGTACTAAATCTTTCTTAGAGTGCCCAGTCTCCTGCGGAGCCCGTCTATTCCCCATGGTCCTTACGGAGTCCCCAGCATCCACTAGGACGCTAGAGAAATAGTATTCTACCAATGCTATATCCAATCCAAACTTTTTTGCACATTTGCACTTTAAAAACATGGTCTGTAAGTAATAAATGGACTATTGTTTTCCGCTACACGCAAAATGTTTTCATTCTGAAAAGTGAGTGACTACTCTCAACGATTGTATTTTTGATCCTTTGTGTTTTAGTGGAGCACCACACTGTTGCTGACTAAGGAATATACGTGTGTGGACATTTTGAACTGTATATATTGTAACACTGTAGGGGTGCAAGGCGCCTTTTCCTGGGGAATATGGCCGCACGCAGCAGCTGAGGAACAACACAAGTCCAGTTGCTGGTACAACTGACCCCGGCCAGTTTTATTGAAACAGAAAATAAAACAAACCCCAAAATAAAAATACCTTGCCTGTCCGGCACTAACTAAACATAAGATATTCCTAACTGTCACTAAACAAAACACAGAGTTCGTCAGTACATACTGTATAGCTTACTTGCATCAGAAAGCGTGTCTCTCACACACAGATCCTCCAGCCTTCCCAGGCAGTCTGCCCATACTAATCATGTTAGAAGCACTATAACACTCTTACACAGCTGAAACCCTGATTAGCCCTCTGTGAGGCCAAAGACCCGAACTGGGCCCAATGTCTAGAACTCGCCTTATCTCTCTCTCAGAGCCTTTTCCCAGCTTTTACAGCAAACTGAAAAGGTTCAGACAAAACAAAAAGCATTTTTCCTAGAAGTTAACATTTTCTAAAACATGTAAGACAAGAACCTGGGACAAATATACCTGCCCTCAAACACTATCCCAGTGTTCTTGTCACATATCCCCCTCCCCTGTTTCGACCTAGGGGCCGGAACACTTGTAGCCCCCAAACAGAAGATGCGAGACAATGCATCTGCGTTGGTCAATTGTGTTCCCGGTCTATGTTCGACAGTAAACTTAAAGTCCTGCAACGCTAGAAACCATCTAGTTACACGAGCATTCTTGCCTCTATTTACATACATCCATTTTAAAGGGGCATGGTCTGTCACTAGTCTGAATTGTCTACCCAAGAGGTAATATCTCAAGGTATCTAGTGCCCACTTAATGGCCAAAGCCTCCTTTTCCACAATGGCATACCTTTTTTCATGCTCATTGAGTTTCCTACTCAAATAAATGATAGGGTGTTCGTCCCCATCTCTGGTTTGGGACAGCACAGCACCTATCCCTACCTCTGAGGCATCTGTCTGTACCACAAATTCTTTTGAAAAATCTGGTGTTATCAACACCGGTTGTGAACACAAAGCCACTTTTAACGCTTGGAACGCCTTTTCTGCATCAGGGTTCCATTTCACCACATTTGACTGCTTCCCTTTGGTAAGGTCTGACAACGGCACCGCTGTGGTCGCAAAATTAGGAATAAACCGTCTATAGTACCCAGTAATTCCCAAAAAAGCCCTTACCTGTTTTTTATTCACTGGACGAGGCCAGTTTTGAATAGCATCAACTTTATTCAATTGGGGCCTAATCAGACCTCTGCCTATGGTGAAGCCCAAGTATTTGACCTCCTCCATTGCGAGGCAGCACTTCTTTGGGTTAGCAGTTAACCCTGCCTCTCTGATTGAGTCCAGTACTGCTTGTACTTTAACCAAATGGGACCCCCAGTCTGTACTGTGAATTACCACATCATCCAAATAGGCAGCTGCATATTTTCTATGGGGCCTCAAAATTTTATCCATCGCCCGTTGAAAGGTTGCTGGAGCCCCATGCAACCCAAAGGGTAACATCTTATACTGGTACAGCCCCTCCGGAACCGAAAAGGCTGTTTTTTCTTTGGCGCTATCAGATAAAGGTATTTGCCAGTAACCTTTGGTCAGGTCCAATGTGGTGAGAAACCTGGCTGTTCCCAGCCTTTCTACAAGCTCATCCACACGGGGCATGGGGTATGCGTCAAACTTGGACACCTCATTTAACTTACGAAAGTCATTACAGAAGCGTATGCTACCGTCGGGCTTCGGGATGAGCACTATGGGACTGGACCACTCACTGTTAGACTCCTCTATGACTCCCAGTTCTAACATGGTTTTAACTTCCTTAGAAATAGCTTCTCGCTGAGCTTCAGGAATCCTATATGGCTTTAAATGAACCCTGACCCCTGGTTCTGTGACAATGTCATGTTTTATTATGGTCGTTCGGCCAGGCAGCTCTGAAAATACCTCCCTATTTTGGATGAGAAATTCTTTAACCTGATTGTTCTGATCAGCTGATAATGTCTCTGACACCTTCACTGCGGGAAGCAACCGGGGTGAAGACACCGAAGGGCAAGGCTCCGCTGACAGAGACAACCTATCTTTCCAGGGTTTGATTAAGTTAACATGGTAGATCTGTTCGGGTTTTCTCTTTCCCGGCTGGTATACTTTGTAATTAACCTCATTCACTTTTTCCCTAATCTCAAATGGACCCTGCCATTTAGCTAGGAATTTGCTTTCCACAGTGGGTACCAAAACAAGAACTCTATCGCCAGGAGCAAATTCCCGTATCTTGGCACTCCGGTTATAGACCCTCTGTTGAGCACTTTGGGCCTGTTCCATGTGCTCTCTGACAACAGGTACCACGGCTGCAATCCTATCCTGCATTTGTGTTACATGCTCAATAACGCTTCTATAAGGAGTGGGCTGTCCTTCCCACGTCTCTTTGGCAATATCCAACAGCCCTCTGGGGTGTCTACCATACAACAAATCAAATGGAGAAAACCCCGTAGAGGACTGAGGAACTTCTCTGATGGCCATTAACAAGTAGGGCAACAAACAATCCCAGTTTTTCCCATCTCTCTCAACAACCTTTTTTAACATACTTTTTAATGTTTTATTAAACCTTTCCACCAACCCGTCAGTTTGGGGATGGTAGATGGACGTCCTGAGGTGAGTGACCTTAAATAACTTGCACAACTCTTTCATGATCCTTGACATAAATGGAGTACCTTGGTCAGTCAAAATTTCTTTTGGTATTCCCACTCTACTAAATACCTGCACCAGCTCCCTAGCTATCGCCTTGGTTGTGATAGTGCGTAAAGGGACAGCCTCAGGATATCGAGTGGCATAGTCCATAATTACCAGGATATACTGATGGCCCCGAGCAGACTTTAACAAGGGCCCCACGAGATCCATGGCTATTCTGTCAAACGGGACCTCTATAATAGGCATGGGAACTAGTGGGCTCCTGAAATGGGGTCTAGGGGCATGATACTGGCATTCAGGACAGGAAGAACAATATTCAGACACTTCTTTATAAACCCCTGGCCAAAAGAACCTTTGTAAAACTCTTTCAGTGGTTTTTTCTGCCCCTAAATGTCCTGCGGTAACGTGACTATGAGCTAAATCTAGTACCGTTCTCCGATAAGGCTGGGGAACTACCAGCTGTTCCACCACATCCTCACCCCTTTTGACAATGTGGTACAAGAGCTCATTACAGATGGCCATGTGGGGATACGTAACCCTGTCACCTGGTACCACAGGTTCCCCATTAACAATCTTAACATTCTCTCTAGCCTTTATTAAGGTAGGATCCTTTAACTGTTCAGACGCAAACAGATCCTTCTTTACCTCCAGGTCAGGCACGCTTTCAGTTCTAACTACTATGTCTCTGTTCCCGGCAAGAGGGTCCTCACTGGACTCCCCATCTGTCACTTCCCCAGCCAAACTAGCAAAAGGCAAAGGGCCAGAAAGTTCCGAAGACCCACGTACATCCATAAAATCACCGGTATTATCAACTGGCTTTTTACTTCTCACATCTGTTGATAACCGTGATTCCCACAGTTTCCAAAAATGAGGAAAATCCCTCCCTATTATGGCCTCATGCACCAAGGTAGGGACCAGTCCCACTTTAACCATTGCTGACCCACAACAAGTTTCTATATTCACCTCAGCAGTGGCATAATGTTGGGTATCCCCATGTATGCAAGTTACCCCAATAGGTATTTGCTGGACCTTTAAGGGGTTCACTAACCCAGCTTTCACGAGGGTAACTAAACTTCCTGAATCTAGCAAGGCCTCTACCCGGTTACCCTCTAAGAACACATCACACATTTGTTTTTCCAGCTCAGGTGAAGGTACCACAGTACAGGCTAACCTAGCAAAGAAAGACATTCTGCGACATTCAAAGGCAGCATCACATTGCATGGGTTCTTGCGTGACTGGGCAATTGGCAATAACATGACCTGGCATACCACACCTAAAACATTTAACCACACGATTATCAACCCGTTTGGGCAGCATAGACCGTTCTAGCCCCATTGGCCTGTCTCCAGGGCCAGTGTTTACAGTATCTCCAGCCTTGCGTTCTCTTAACCGCCCAGCAACGTTTTCCCACGGAACAGTCTTACCAGTCTTTACTGAAGGGCGCTGTCGAGGATCTATGGGTTGCTGGGTGGTCATCAGTAGTTCCTCTGCTGCCAAATACCTCTCTACCATGTCCACTAATTGGTCAGCAGTACCCGGGTTTCCATGGCTCACCCACTTGCGCAGGACCATGGGCAAAGATCTCAAGTAGCGGTCCATGACGACTCTTTCCACCATCTGGGGACCAGTTAATGTCTCTGGCTGTAGCCATTTTTTTGTTAGCTGAATAAGGTCGTGCATCTGGGAGCGCGGAGGCTTCTCCATGGCGTACAGCCAACGGTGCACCCGTTGTGCTCGTACTGACAGCGTGACTCCCAGGCGGGTCAGGATCTCAGTCTTTAGTTTATCATAGTCCCGAGCCTCAGCAGGGCTTAAATCAAAGTAAGCTTTTTGGGGCTCACCTGACAGGAAAGGTGCCAGCAGACTGGCCCACTGTGCTTTCGGCCAGTTCTCACGCTCGGCAGTCCTTTCAAACGTGGTCAGATAGGCCTCCACATCATCAGCCTCTGTCATTTTCTGCAGGAAGTGACTGGCCCGTATAGAACTAGAGCTGGTTGGAGCACTGACGGCCACATCTCCAACCCGAGCTGCAAGTCTCTGCACCACTTCTGCTAAGGCCTCTCTATCCTGACGCTGTTGCCTGTAAAGTTCATCAACAACTGCCTGCTGTTGTCTCTTATTTTCCTCCATTGCCACCTGCTGCTGTCTTATATTTTCCTCCATTGCCACCTGCTGCTGTCTGTTGGCCTCCTGCTGTAGTCTCCAATTTTCCTCCATTGCCACCTGCTGTTGTCTCCTATTTTCCTCCATTGCCACCTGCTGTTGTCTCCTATTTTCCTCCATTGCCACCTGCTGCTGTCGGTTGGCCTCCTGCTGAGCCGCTGTAGCTTGCAGCAAGGCTTTAAGCAGATCCTCCATGTCGACAGATTTTTCAGGCGGCTTTGTAGCTGCTTTCACCCAAGACATATATCAAACCCTCAGGGGTGAGTCTCAGTAACTTCACACTGGGCTGTATCTGCATAAACCACCGTTTTCTGCAGGCCTCACAAAGCTGCTGCTTTCACTTATGCGCAGAACGGTGTGCTCGCATTCTCCACCAAGTTGTAACACTGTAGGGGTGCAAGGCGCCTTTTCCTGGGGAATATGGCCGCACGCAGCAGCTGAGGAACAACACAAGTCCAGTTGCTGGTACAACTGACCCCGGCCAGTTTTATTGAAACAGAAAATAAAACAAACCCCAAAATAAAAATACCTTGCCTGTCCGGCACTAACTAAACATAAGATATTCCTAACTGTCACTAAACAAAACACAGAGTTCGTCAGTACATACTGTATAGCTTACTTGCATCAGAAAGCGTGTCTCTCACACACAGATCCTCCAGCCTTCCCAGGCAGTCTGCCCATACTAATCATGTTAGAAGCACTATAACACTCTTACACAGCTGAAACCCTGATTAGCCCTCTGTGAGGCCAAAGACCCGAACTGGGCCCAATGTCTAGAACTCGCCTTATCTCTCTCTCAGAGCCTTTACCCAGCTTTTACAGCAAACTGAAAAGGTTCAGACAAAACAAAAAGCATTTTTCCTAGAAGTTAACATTTTCTAAAACATGTAAGACAAGAACCTGGGACAAATATACCTGCCCTCAAACACTATCCCAGTGTTCTTGTCACAATATAGATAGATAGATAGATAGATAGATAGATAGATAGATAGATAGATAGATAGATAGATAGATAGATAGATAGATAGATAGATATATTATATATATATATATATATATATATATTATAAATCTAAATCTAAAAAGTCTGGTTACCATCTCTTGTACATTATATTAGAGTGATGAAAATAGATTGTGCTTCAGTTGAGAGACTTGAAGCCTCTAATACAAAGAGAATTTGCAACGGGAAGACTAAATTAGAGAAGAACAGATTCATATTAAAATGGTACAAAAAAATGACAGCTTTAAAAAAATGTACATTCAAAGCATTGTATCTTACTTATCCTATATAATAAAATGTTCACCTCTATGGGGGAATTCAAGTGTTTTGTGCACCGGCAGCCCCTAGATGAGCAATTCAAGTGTTGCTCCGCTCGATCATGCACAGCTGGCTGCGTTGGCATTACTGTTATGTTGTTCTGTCGGGCTGGTAACTAGTACATTTATACATTTGTATGTACAATGGGGGTCATTCCGAGTTGTTCGCTCGGTAAAAATCTTCGCATCGCAGCGATTTTCCACTTAATGCGCATGCGCAATGTCCGCACTGCGACTGCGCCAAGTAAATTTGCTATGCAGTTAGGAATTTTACTCACGGCTTTTTCATCGTTCTGGCGATCGTAATGTGATTGACAGGAAATGGGTGTTACTGGGCGAAAACAGGCCGTTTTATGGGCGTGTGGGAAAAAACACTACCGTTTCCGGAAAAAATGCAGGAGCGGCCGGAGAAACGGGGGAGTGTCTGGGCGAACGCTGGGTGTGTTTGTGACGTCAAACCAGGAACGACAAGCACTGAAATGATCGCAGATGCCGAGTAAGTGTGGAGCTACTCAGAAACTGCTACGAGGTGTGTAATCGCAATATTGCGAATACATCGTTCGCAATTTTAAGATGCTAAGATTCACTCCCAGTAGGCGGCGGCTTAGCATGAGCAAATCTGCTAAAATCCGCTTGCGAGCGAACAACTCGGAATGACCCCCAATGTATCTCACTTATACATTACAGCAGACCTGTCAATAAATGTGAAGTAACATTTTCTGAATATGTAGTGTATTAGAAATTGCTTGTTTATATTATGTCTACAAGTTTAATTGAATTCAAAAGATTCTGTCTATAAAAGAAATGTCAGCAAATCTGTGAGTCATGTGACAAGCCTTATGGTAGCCTGGTGGGAGGTTGCCGGGGGCATGCAGTGGCCAAGTGAGTGGGGGCATGATGACACGACTGCAGCATGGTGGCTCCCACTCCATGCTATGCAATGCCACCAGCGCTGCCATCAGAAATAGTGGGGCACTGGGAATGACAAAATAGGTAGGGAAATCATTGAGAGAGGAGGGATATGGGTAGGCAGTAGATAGGAGGAATGGGGAGAGATGGGAGATAGAGGAGGAATAGGGGGGAATAGGAGAGAGGGAGAGGAGGAATAGGAGGAAATGAGAGAGAGAGGGGAAGAATAGGAGGAGATGAAAGAGAGAGAAATGGGAGATGAGAGAGGATGAATAGGAGGAGATGAGAAACAGAGAGAGAGAGGAGGTATATGGGAAGATGAAAGAAAAAGAGAGCGAGAGATTGGATGAATAGTGGGAAATGGAAGAGAGTTTGAAAATGGGGAGATGGGGAGATAAGAGGAATAAGGGGAGAAGAAAGAAAGAAAGAAAGAAAGAAAGAAAGAAAGAAAGAAAGAAAGAAAGAAAGAAAGAAAGAGAGAAAGAAGGAAGGAACAGGGGCAAATGGAAATGGGGGAGTGAAAGAGAGAAGACATTGAGAGAAGAAATGGGAAGGGGATGGAAGAGAGAGAGAGAGAGAGAGAGAGAGAGAGAGAGAGAAAGAAGGAATGGAGGAAGGGGAAACATAAATGAGAGAGAGAAGGAATAGGGAGAAATTAGAGATAGAGAGAAGGAATAAGAGGAAATAGGAGAGAGAGATGAGGGGGAATAGAGAGAGAGCGGGGAGGAATGTGGGAAATGGAAAAGAGAGAGTAGGGAGAGAGATAGAGAATGCCCTGGCTAAAATACATTAGAATCATACTCACCTTGGTGGGACTGATTGCTCTCTTTAGATCCATGCATCATGAAGTCTCTTTCTACTCCTCTCCTCACAGGCAGCGTGCCACCTCCCTGCCGGACTCCTTTTCCTCTGTCCATCCATAGCAGCTGGTCTCATAGGAGCTGCATCAGGCATCATTTATACTAGTCTGGTCCCAGACAACAGGGGTTGATGGAACTTGCAGTTTTTAAGAAAATGCTTGCTGCACAGCATGAGAGAGCTGCGAGATTGCAGGTGCATAGCTACTGTAGTACCTCCGAAGTCCGGTAAGAATTGGAGGAAATTCTACTGTGTGTCACTATATTGTAGGAGCCAAGTTTCTCTTACGTCCTAGAGGATGCTGGGGACTCCGAAGGACCATGGGGTAAAGACGGGCTCCGCAGGAGACATGGGCACTCTAAAGACTTTAGATGGGTGTGCACTGGCTCCTCCCTCTATGCCCCTCCTCCAGACCTCAGTTAGATCCTGTGCCCAGAGGAGACTGGGTGCACTGCAGGGGAGCTCTACTGAGTTTCTCTGTAAAAGATTTTTGTTAGGTTTTTTATTTTCAGGGAGCACTGCTGGCAACAGGCTCCCTGCATCGTGGGACTGAGGAGAGAGAAGCAGACCTACTTAAATGATAGGCTCTGCTTCTTAGGCTACTGGACACCATTAGCTCCAGAGGGTCGGAACGCAGGTCTCACCCTCGCCGTTCGTCCCGGAGCTGCGCCGCCGTCCTCCTCACAGAGCCGGAAGATAGAAGCCGGGTGAGTATGAGAAGAAAGAAGACTTCAAAGGTGGCTGAAGACTTCAGATCTTCAATGAGGTACCATTGCTCCCGCACACACACTGGTGGCACTGTATGGGTGCAGGGCGCAGGGGGGGCGGGCAGCAATTATGAAACCTCTAGGGACACTGGCAGAGATATATACTGCGGAGGCTGTATATTGCAAAAAAAAACACCAGTATAAGGAGTTGAGGGGGGGGAGCTTGACCCCTCAGCACTAACCAGCGCCATTTTCTCCACAGCACACTGCAGAGAAGCTGGCTCCCCGGGCTCTCCCCTGCTGAACACATGAACAGAGGGCAAAAAAGAGGGGGGGGGCACATTTATTTGGTGCAGTGAGTATATTTATATAAAAGCGCTGTACTGACTGGGATTTTATTCCAGTGTCCGGTGGCGCTTGGTGTGTGCTGGCATACTCTCTCTCTCTGTCTCTCCAAAGGGCCTGGGGGACTGTTTGTCCTGTATGCGGCCAACAAAGTTGGCGCTCCTGCTTCTAAGCAGACTATTGCTCGCTGGATCTGTAACACGATCCAGCAGGCTCATTCTACGGCTGGATTGCCGGTACCAAATTCGGTAAAGGACCATTCCACTAGGAAGGTGGGCTCTTCTTCGGCGGCTGCCCGAGGTGTCTCGGCATTGCAACTTTGCCGAGCGTCTACTTGGTCGGGTTCAAACACTTTTGCTAAATTCTACAAGTTTGATACCTTGGCTGATGAGGACCTCATGTTTGCTCAATCGGTGCTGCAGAGTCATCCGCACTCTCCCGCCCGGTCTGGAGCTTTGGTATAATCCCCATGGTCCTTACGGAGTCCCCAGCATCCTCTAGGACGTAAGAGAAAATAAGATTTTAAACCTACCGGTAAATCTTTTTCTTCTAATCCGTAGAGGATGCTGGGCGCCGGTCCCAGTGCGGACTAAATTCTGCAAGACTTGTATATAGTTATTGCTTACATAAGGGTTATGTTACGGTTTTGATCAGTGTCTGGCTGATGCTGTTTTGTTTCATACTGTTAACTGGTTCGTATGTTCCAAGTTGTACGGTGTGGATGGTGTGGGCTGGGTATGTATCTTGCCCTTAGATTAACAAAAATCCTTTCCTCGTACTGTCCGTCTCCTCTGGGCACAGTTCTCTAACTGAGGTCTGGAGGAGGGGCATAGAGGGAGGAGCCAGTGCACACCCATCTAAAGTCTTTAGAGTGCCCATGTCTCCTGCGGAGCCTGTCTATACCCCATGGTCCTTACGGAGTCCCCAGCATCCTCTATGTGCGAATCACATCATCAAGCTGCCAGGACAGTCGGCCTTTCCTGGGCATCCGGGAGAGTAGGTAAGTATGGTTTTAGGGCATCAAAAGTTATATTCCTATTGGCTCCAGTGATGTCAGTGCAGGCCTGGTCAAATAGCTTTTATGTAAATAAACCTATTACATTTAACTATGATTGTAGTAAACACAAACTTACACACATACAGATACAGTGTATAAGACATTTGCAGTACTTACATGCTGAAATTAGTTATAAAAGCTGATTTTGGCAGATCCACATCAAACAAGACTTCCTTTGATATGTTGGCCCGATTAACAGCTCTGCTTGTGATGACATTATGGGCAAAGCGTAATATCACTTTACTCTTGATATCTATACTGTAGACTTCTATGTCATCCACCGTCTGCATAACACAAAACAGTTAAATAAATTGGAGCAATTTATTACCATATGCAGAAGTTTCGGGACAGTCATCTTTTTGTATAAATTGGGAAGGTTTTTACTTTATAATTGCAACAATTCACTATCTTTTCTTATGTTTGCCAGGTCCAGAAAGACCTCACTGGGAACTTGCCTGAATCCTATGATAACTGACAGCTGTATAAGCTGGAGGGGACAATCATGTTAAAACTGCAATGTATGAAGTGAGAGAAGTGGAGAAGTTGCCGATGGCAACTAATCAACTGCTACAGATGGAGCCATGCAGATTGTGGCTCCGTCTGTGCCTGGGCGCGCCCATCGCAGCATCTGGGCCGCGCACACGTCCGTGATGCGCATGCGCCACATTCACTAAAATGGGAGCATCTTTGTGCACTCCCATAGCGGGGCTAGGCACCGGATCTTAGATGTGTTTTTCATCTGGAGGGGTGAAAAGTATTTGCAGTCTTTTTGCACGTCCCTTAACAAGAATGATTTTAATATTGTTTTAACATTTCAAACAAGCAAAGAAGCAGTTGCTTTTTTAGATTTGAATATTTACATTAAAAATTATTTTTTATATACAAGTATTTTTAGAAAAGAAACTGGTACTAATTCATATATTGATATTACAAAGCCAGCACCATCAAAAGTGGCTGGAGGGAATATCCCACCCTAGGCCAATTTAACCACTTAACTGACGATTTTTTCCCTTCAAAAGCGTTAACAACATTCTTTTGTAAAATGTATTTTATTTAATAAAGTTGAAAAAGTATTTTTAAAAATATTTAAACATTATATTATGCACATCTGCAGAACGGATCTCCTCGTCAAAAACGGAGGGACAGGGTGGGGTGGCGCAGTTGCATGAAATCTGACCATGCCAGTTAAGTGAAGGATAAAGCGTAATTGCACAGAAGAGACTGTATGTGAAGAAGAGATCAGTACCATCAGTAAACAGTTTGAAAATAAGGGCTATTCTTTAGATACCATCTCAGAGCTAAAGAGAAAGTGAAGAAAACAAAAAGGGAAGACCTTTTAAAGGAGAAAGAGAAAACCCAAAAAGACAACTCTAATTTTGAGTGGGCCTTATCAGCCAACATGGATCTCATTTTAAAGTATTAGAGAAAAGCATATGTAAGAACTGGAGGGTTTTACAGGAAGATCCAATTTTAAAAGGGCATCTCCCAAAAAAACAACCAAATACATTTATAGATGAGCCCCATCACTTAAGGACAGACTTGTGAAAAGCACTTCAACTGAATCAAAACCCATTAGTGAAAGGATGAAAGGATTCCACAGATGCAGTTCATGTCTCATGTGCCGATCTACTAATAATTCTCATAACTCCAGGAACACTACAACCTTCGAAGTTAACAGTAAAAAATACAATAATAACAGTCGTATAACACGTCACTCTAGAAATATAATCTATTTAATAGGGTTGTTTTATATAGGCAAAACTACCACAAAACCCGCATGGCAGAACATGTGTATACCTGTAATATAAGAAAGGGACAGTTGAGTTATCCATTATCAAATCATTTTAAGACAGCACTCAAGAACTGTGAATAATATTAAACGACACATCAGTATAGAACAAATATAAGAATCTTGTAGATCCAAAGATGTCGAGGTACGTTTAGCAAAAAAAGAAATGGAATGGATACACTCTTTGAATACTCTGGTCCCTAATGGCCTAATTCAGGATGGATCGCAATTCGCGATCCAACCGTAATTTCTACGTTTGTCCCGCAGAAACATGTGCAGATTCTGTCCTGTGCATGTGCCCACGTTTAATGCGGGTGACACGCATTAAATGCGAACGCCTCTGCCTGATTGGCAGGCAGAGGCATTAGCGGGGTGTCAACGATCCTTTTCCAAGGTGGAGACGGAGTGTTGCGGGGGCAGCATTGTCAAAATGCAGGCATTGTTGCGTGAATGGGGTGTGTGGCATGGGCATAATTGGGGCAGCTGCGTGTCGTCACACGCAGCCGCTGCGATCAGAAAAATGGTGGCGGGCCTCCGGCCGTCGCAGCCACGGTGCATCGGCAGGAAGCATCAACAATTTCAGTGAACAAGCTGAAATTGCAGCTCAATCGCAATTTCAGCGTTATCGCATCGCTGGGCGGGAGTTTGCATGCTGGACGGCCTTGCCCTGCGATGGGTGGCCCCCAGCATGTGAACAAAAGGATTGTAAATTCTGCTGTTTAGCAGAATTTACAATCCTTACTGAATAAGGTCCTAAATTCAGATTTTGAATTGAAATGGTTCTTGAATTAAATTTATATAATATGTTGTTTATTTTAATTCTAACCTTTATATCTTTTTTATTCGACATGTTCTCAATGGATGACTGGACAAAAGTGATTACAATGTTGCTGTGAGGGAAGGACTCCATGGCAATACAAAATACCATGTTAGATATAGGCAACTTGTAATCAAGAAGTATATCCTTCATTGTTAAATCCTCATAATATTTTGAATATACAATATAAACATAATTTCAATACCTCTGAATAACAAGAATTAACTATTTGGACAACAGAAAATGAGAAATATACACATCTTCACTATACAAGTCCTCCGATGGATAATGGAACGCATTTCCTCCGGTGGGATGCAAGCTGCGATAGCTAGTGACAAGGTTACAGGTCTAAACAGGTTATGTGCGCACACTTCCAGTAAAATACAGCTGATGGGATGCACACTTCCGGATCTCACTCCTGCAGTGGAAAGCAAAACGTTTGAGCAAATAGCTGCTAACTTCCGCTGCTTAATGTGGGCGGTTGATGCATACTTCCGATTCAGGTTTTGTGGTGGGACGCAAACCACGGGAAATGGGGATTTCTGGATTTGGGCTTTAAATACTGCCCCAGGACACTTATAGTTATATGCACTTGAGAAAGGATGGTACACATCTGAAACACGTTGTGCCGATAGCTGGACTTTGGGCTTCTGGACTCCCGTTGTACCCATCTCCATTTTGGGACAAGCTTGTGGTGTGTTGCTGGGCTGCCTACCAGGAACCTTTTTACATCAAGGCACACACCACATGCACTAAACGGTATGAGCCAGGTGTTCCCATTTGTTTTTGCACTTTATATGTGGTATAATCACCGGTACTGGAACATTTTGAAAGTGTTTACATGCATATATTTACAAAGTTCAGTGCAATATGTTTTACTATACCTTAACCATTGGTACTAGCTATGTACCCAATCACCTCTTGTATGATTTTATGTATAATTTTATATGTAAATTTTTAACATATGTGCACTGTGTCGCTTTATACTAGAGGTGTGCGCTGGCAGTTTTTCGAGTTTTGTGTTTTGGTTTTGGATCTGAAATGCCTTTGTGTTTTGGATCTGTATTGGTTTTGCCAAAACTGCCCTTGCGGGTTTTGGTTTTGGACCTGGATTTTTTTTAAAGAATCATAAAATCAGCTAAAATAACAGAATTTGGGGGGTGTTTATGTTCCTACAGTATTATTAACCCCAATAACATTAATTTATACTCGGTACTGGAACATTTTGAAAGTGTTTACATGCATATGTTTATAAAGTTCAGTGCAATATGTTTTAGTTTACCTTAACCATTGGTACTAGCTATGTACCCAATCACCTCTTGTATGATTTCATGTATAATTTTATATGTCAATTTTTAACATAGGTGCACTGTGTCACTTTATACTAGAGGTGTGCGCCGGGCAGTTTTTCGAGTTTTGTGTTTTGGTTTTGGATCTGAAACTCCTTTGTGTTTTGGATCTGTATTGGTTTTGCCAAAACTGCCCTTGCGGGTTTTGGTTTTGGACCTGGATTTTTTTTAAAAGAATCATAAAATCAGCTAAAATAACAGAATTTGGGGGGTGTTTATGTTCCTACAGTATTATTAACCCCAATAACATTCATTTGTACTCATTTCCAGTCTATTCTGAACACCTCACAGCTCACAATATTGTTTTTATTCATTTAGGCCAAAAGGTTGCACCGAGGTAGCTGTATGACTAAGCTAAGCGAAAGCAGTGGGCAGCAAACATGTGGTAGTTAATATATTTTTAAATGTTGTAATCATGTTAAAATAATTTTTTAATTAGGATCAAGTTCTTCTGTTCTTCAAAGATATCTCTAACATGCAAAAGGTTATATTCATTTACTATTAGTTAATTTATAATTATTTATTAATAATATTAATTTGAATTAATCACAACATAGTGATAAGAAGAATTATGAAAATAGGATAATAAGTTATAACAAGAATATGAGCTACGGACACGGCACCCTGAAATGGACGGAGCACGCCCGGATGTATAATGGGAGGATACAGCACAAAATATCTTTAAAAAATGTATTTGATTTTGGCTGGACTGACAACTGACAAAACACCCCTAGATGGATGCGAGCAGCTGCAGTCCCTGGATTTATACTGGGATGACACAGCACAAAATATTTTTTTTTAAACTATTGTATTTAAAAAAAATTACACATTAGGCAAGGCTCCAGATTTCAGTTCGCAAAAAGATGAATTAGGCAAAGAAGAATAAAAAAAGACAATACTTTAGATGCTGTAATCATGATTTAAACTTATTTTGTATCTAGTTCTTCTGTTCCTCAAATATATCTGTGACATGCAGAAGGTTAGATATATTAATTTAATTTATAATTATTATTAATAATATTAATTACCGTAGAATTAATCACAATGTGGTGACAAGAATAATTATGAAAATAGGACAATAAGTTATAACATAAGAATATGAGCTATGGACACAGCATCCTGAAATGGACAGAACATGCCTGGATGTATACTGGGATAATACAGAGCAAAATATAAAGAAAAAAAGTATTTTATTTTGGGTGGACTGACATAACACTCCTAGATGGATGGAGCAGCTGCATACTGGATGTATACTGGGATGACTCAGGACAAAATATGAATTTTAATCAAAATATATATATTATTTTTTATATCACACACTGCAGTTACAGTGTCGCACAAATGAGTCCAAAATATGTATATTTTTTTTAAATCACGCACCGGCGGTTTAGCTTCACAGCGTCGCATAATACATGTATGAGTATGAAATAAATACTGCGGTCTGACCGTCAGTGCCACAGTACTTATGAAAATAAATAAAAATTGAATAGTACACTGGGGTACAGTACAAACTAAAAACAATATTTTTTACAATTATATTAGGCTTTTTGTTTTTAGCTTTTATTATTTTAATTTTACACCGGGGCAGAGCCCCTGGATGGACGGACAGATCACCTCTTCAAGATACGGGAGACATACATGTATTGTATTATGTCTTGTTTTTCTGGTTTACTTTTTGTATTTCTTTTTGCTGGTTATCTTTGGTCCCTCCCCTGCTCACTGGGACAGGTGGACGGATGCATCCTTATGGCTTCCCCTTCCATGTTCCAACAGACTGGGTGTTGGATGATGTTGAGGTCTTCTGATACTGCTGTCCTCACGGACAAATCGAAGACTTCTCTTAAGCTGGTCTCTTGGAATGTGGCAGGGTTGAACACCCCAATTAAGCGGAAGAAAATTCTAAGTCATCTCAAAAAATTTCGCCCCGATGTGGCGTTTTTACAAGAGATGCATTGGCGGCTCACTGACCTGAACGTAGTGCGGGATAATTGGATTGGTGGATATAAATGTGCCTCTTACACTACGAAAACTAGGGGAGTGATGCTCTTAATTAATATGATATTATGGATGAATGGACTGATCCTGATGGGAGATTTTTATTTTTGAAGGTGGATATTGAACGGGAACGGTTTACCTTAGCATGTATTTACACCCCCACAGGGCTGAATGTGGCCTTTTTTTCTACCCTCTTTGTTAACCTACATGGTTGGATGGAAGGTTCTTTAGTTTTGGGGGGTGACTTAAATGTAGTATTTGACCCTTCCCTCGATATGTCAGGTGGGCCCAGGCAGACTGGCTCCCGTAGATCCGCCCCATCCACCTTATCATTATTGCGAGACACATTACAACTTATGGACCCTTGGAGGTTCTTACAGCCTGACTCTAGGGAATACACCTTTTTCTCCCATCCACATAATGTATTTTCTCGTTTAGATTATTGGTTGCTCTCTGGTTCATTGATTCATAGAGTCACAGACTCGACCATAGCTCACATCCTCTTATCTGATCATGCCCCATTACCCTTACCCTATCGACGCCTCATCCATATTCTCATAATTGGTGCTTCCCAAACTACCTAGCCTCCTCGGATGATTTTAAACTTTACTTAACCTAATCCTTTCTTAACTATGCCCAAGATAATAGTGTACATATGGGTGATATAAATCTTTTTTTGGCAGGCTTCAAAACCGGTCCTTCGGGGGCCACATATTATCCTATGTCGCTACTATGAAAAACATTTCCAGGCCAGATTGTCCCATGCAACACTCACAGTTACCTCAACATACTCGCAATTGCTAGTTTATCCTTCTGAATCTAATCGACTATTATACAAGGATGCCAAGTCGATCCATGACACCCATTGTGCTGAGCAGGCTAAACTATTCTTATCATTCCAATCTAATAAATATTTCCAATGGGGTAATCGCACCGGGAAATTGTTAGCTAACTTAGTGAAAGCCTCCTCGACCCCTAAACACATCACGTCCATTCGAACTGGCATGGGCTCCCTAGCACTGACTCCGGAAACAATTCGTGATGTTTTTCTTTAATTTTTTTGAAACCCTCTACACTGCACCCCCTGATCAGCCCGTCAAGGGCCTGGACTTCTTAACTCAGGCAGGCCTCCCTACCCTTTCTGATGATGAAACAGAACTTCTTAGTTCTCCCATCATAGATGCAGAGTTGGAGATGGTAATTAAATCTTTACCTAATGGGAAGGCCCTAGGTCCAGATGGCCTTTCTGCCGCATACTACAAACTTGTCTCCCCACACGTTCGGGAACATCCCTCTAGATTCTATAAATCAATCCTTACAGGTCATTCGGCCCCTCTTGATTTAATACCGCCAGGGTAATTGTTCTACCCAAGCCGAATAAAGACTCTACCTTAGTTTCTTTGTATAGACCGATTTCCCTCTTGAATCAAGATTTCAAAGATTTTTACTAAAATTCTTGCTTCCCGCGTCCAGTTGGTTTTGCCTAAATTATTACATCCTGCACAGACAGGTTTTCTTTGTAACAGACATTCAGTTCGTAATGTCTGCTCATTGTTGGTGGCTATTATTAAGACACATAACTCTCGGGAGACGGGAAATATAGTCCTTAGTTGTGACGCCGATAAGGCCTTTGACAGGGTCTCCTGGGCGCACTTAAGTAGAATTCTTCAACATCAGGAATTTGGCCCGGACTTTTTACATGTGTTTCACACCCTTTACCACCAACCACTAGCTTATTTGACAATTAATGCCCATAACACCCGTTATTTTACATTGCATCGTGGCACCAGGCAAGGCTGTCCCCTCTCCCCGCTTTTGTTCAACTTGGCATTAGACCACATTTTAATGCATTTTTTAAAGGAAGATAGATGGCATGGAATTAAATTGAACCATCTAGAAAATAAATTCTTGGCATTTGCCAATGACATCTTGCTTTATTTTAGTAACCCCTGTGCGGGACTGCCCCATTTGCTTTCCATTTTGAATTCCTTTGAATTAGTGTCTGGGTTTAAAATTAACTATTCGAAAATGGAAGCTTTGGCCTTTTTCCCTCTGCCAAAACTGGCTGGGGTACTTCGTTCCCCTTTCACTGGACGTCAGATGATAATATCACCTATCTCGCTATAAAAGTCCCTATTCATCCCTCAAAACTATACACCTTAAATTTTTCATCCCTTCTTGCCAGGACTTATACGGATTTCTCTAAATAGGCTCACCTCCCTTTGACATACACTGGCCATTGCCATTTATATAAAATTATAACCTTTCCACAGTTTTTAGATATATTGCAGATGATCCCATTGATCCCGCCTAAAGATACATTCACCCAACTCAACAAAGCATTGACCAAATTTATTTGTGTACATAAGGAAAATGAGGGATAGGGATGTCCTCTGCACTAGAATTTTTTTTTTAACATTTTTAGTTTGAGTGAAAGTTTCCCCAAATTTTATGATTATAAGGAAATTGTATCACCATTCATCATAGGGGGTGCTACCACAGACAATAAATTACAGAACAACACAGGACAGAGAAAGGTTGTCTCTTTGTTGGCGCACTTAAGGAGAGAGAAAGAAATGTATCTACATTTACTGTGAATAACTAGTTTTATTAAAAAATAACTTTTATTAGTACCATTTTAAAATATTGCAATTGAGAAACATAAATGTGAAAAAATGTGTGCAAATTTGTGTAAATTCCGTGAATAAATTCACTGGTGCAAATAAAAACTGATTCACAATGCCTGATTTATCTGCTCAATTAATTGCATCTTAGTTTTGTGGATCGTGAATAATACACGGTAACTGTATGTAGGATTAAATACTATAAGCTCCCTTCAATGTGGTTATCTGGACCCCTTACTGCTGACAGCGGACCCTGTTACACCCTCCTGTTATCAGACATATATAACAGGAGCACAACTGATTGTCACAATCGGCATTACTATCGATCCCTAAGTATCTAGGACTTCGACTGTTATGTATAACGATAGGTCCCGTCAATTATGCAGGATGGTCCATTTTTCACCTTTCCACAAATCTAGTGGATAATTGTGAATGTAGATATTTAATTATAGGTAATTGCCACAATTCTGCCACATCCTGGTTCCCCATTAATATTGTAGGGTTTATTATATACAGGATGTGATCCACAATCATACAGGCTAGAAATTGCCCGCCACTAGATATGGTGGGAGACTATATCCCAATAACAGTTATTGAAATATGGGATTTGGAGAGAATATCCCCAATTCTGGTCCTATATACAGTGATTACTATACCGTGTATAAATGAAAGAAAATTCAAATCATAAGCGGTGGACCTGTCTTATCATTTAATATATATGCTTCAGGTTTATTAGAGGGCACTTGTGCTTATATCAATTAATTGGTGGGATCCTAAATGTATGAATTCATACTACGGGCTCTATATCTAACAATGCATAACACATGTGCTTGAAATTTGTTAGTAGCCACTTGTACTTGTACAAATTGTTTGATGGCACCATATATTCAGACTGCAGGCTCTTTAACTAGCGGTACTGTCAGCCTAGAACTTGGTAACTGGGACTACAATAGATATAAAAGGATTTCACTAAGATCCTGTTCAATTTATACCAAAGAAACGCCCTATATGGTTATTTTTACCAGATAAACGTATCTTTATTATAGCGGGTTACACACTCCCAGCCGATTCTTGTGATATTACTGCTGGTCTGTGTGTACCATTATTTGGGAATCAACGTGTCCCACACCATGTGTGTGCTAGTGGATAGTATTGAGATAATATTATCCGTATCAAAGGAGCCGTGCCCCGCTGGTATTAATGGGTAAAGGCTATAATGAAAGGATCTAGCACATATCACGGAAATCCTAAATTGAGGCAAAGCGGCCAGCTGTGCAAGGTATTCTAACCTGCACCAACAATAATTGAATCTTAACCGTACTTTTTGGTATTATTCAATGGGCCAAATAAAATTAATTTTTGCCTCACACCTGTGTTCTGCTCTAAAGATTCCTAATGGTTCGCTATTGCCTAATCAATTCTGGTCCCTGAAAATACTGGTACTCATATAGGTTTCATTGTCGTCTATTATGGTAATTAACCAGCTGGTCCCCATATCAGACACTCAGTGCTCTCTAGGTCCTTAATATATTAACTACGCTAATCTGACATTTACATGGTCCCTACTTAACATTGCCTACATAACATTTCTATCTCTTCCATTTCTCATCTATCCACACTATCTTATAAGTTTTTTAGAGCATATTTTTTGCAATTGTGGTCAGTACCAGCGGGCTTGTCAGCACCGTTCGGAAACGCCGACGTGCACGTTTCGCAATTGCTTTGACAAGGCGAACCCGATTGTCCAATCCTGAGTCCATTTACCAGAGCATTCCACCTATCCCAAACTTCAACCACCGTCACATGATCTGTTGTACGTCATAGGCTCCGGTGAACCGCACTCCTCATATACAGGAAGTCCCGGTGGAACGCATGGTCGATCGACACAAAGTCACGTGATGGTTATAAACCAATCACACGCCGGTATAAGCGTAGCGCTCGCATTCCCATTAGAGCGCACCACCGCCTACACAAAAACCGGTGGCAATCTACTGTCCCCAGTAAACTTCTATTGATGTTTGCAAAATGTAATAGTAATAACAAGTCAGTTATCTTTTGTTTTTAATTTATCATTAAGAGAATGGGAGAATACCCCTTCTGCCATGCATGAACATATCGCATAGTGTTGATGGATTACGGGTTGATATGTCACAATATCACTTGACTGTAATAAAATCATATTACACAACGTATATATGTGTGTATAGTGATGCAAGCAAAAGATGGAATAGTGATGATAGAATGAAGGTGAAAAATTAAGTGAAATGACCTGAAATTGGGTTGACAGAAAACAAAAATGGAAGGGTTAAGTGAGTAATCTATGATAAATAATAAATCTTATCATGTGATAGATGTTGCTGATAATGTGATTAAAGGTAAGTATACTATTAGTGTCAATACCCTAATTTTTACAGAATGAGACGTAGGTCTCAGAAAGGAAGACAATTCATTAAAATTTTACAATAATAAGGAGAATAAGTGAGAGGTAATAATGGAATTACTCAAAGTGAAATTGTGCAAGGAGCGAGTGTATGGTTGTAAATGTGAATAAAGACGTGTGAAAAATACAAACTAAAAGTGATGGTGAACAAAGATGTGTCCATTAAACCGCAATTTAACTTAATCCAATGAATTATAAAATGTATCTAATTACTATTTTACCTTATTAACTACATATGGCGTATGTAAAATGATATCCTCCTTTTAACATACAGTCATATTTATTGTTACCCGTTAATGGATAAGGGGGAACTTGTTTATAGGAGAACCTCTCCTTCCCATTTTGATTATAATTATTGGTTCCCTATTCTAATGATTAGTTCTAATTCCATTGCTTGAGTTACTGAGAATAGTAGAAATTATACTTTCTAGATGTAACTAATATGGAAAAAATTCCAAATATATGATGATGGTATATAAATAAAATTTAAAAAAGAGAGGAAGGGGAAGGTGATAAGAATGCTTCTAAATACATTTGATTGTGGACATAACGTCATCTCTTCGGACTCGGATACAAGGAAAATTAAGTAAAGAGGCCAATAATCGGAGTCCCATCAATGGCCACACACAGGTATATTTTTCTCTACAATGTATATGTATATTCTCGGACATACATAAATGCATAAAAGGATTATTAAATATATCCTCTATGAAAACAAAAGAATGACTACGTTTCACAAGGAGGAAAAGAAAAAAGAAGAAAAAAGAGATAAACTCATCTAAGGTCAAAACAGACCCTTAGTACATATTAGGTAATTTTTGCAGATTGCACATAGGGAAAATAATTGGACATGGTAAGTATAGAAGCTGAACCACTAAAGTTTCACATGGATTTAAAGCCAAAGTAAAATGATTCATAAGGTTGCCAGGAAGTACATTTTCCATGTTAAAAATTGAAAGTACGAGCAGATCACAAGAAAGGTAAGCAGCTATTACCATCGTTTAAACCCTTCGGGTGCAAACTATCCATCAGGAATATCATTTTGCACTCAAATCTCAATAAGTCTCCATCAATGTCACCACCACGGATCCCTGTCTCAAAATGTCTCATACCAAATGCTTGCAGGCCCTTAGCAAGACCGTCATGATGCCTTAAAAAATGGCTGGCAATAGGAGTGAGAGATTTGAACTTAGCTTTATCCTGCTTCGCGTTTCTTATGGTACCCACATGTTCTAGCAGTCTCACCTTAAGTTGTCTTATGGTCTTGCCAATATATACCTTATTACAGGGGCATATTAGTTGATAAACTACCCCTGATGTGGTACAGTCGATATAGCTCTCTATGTCCCACTTCCTACCATAGGCATCATTGTAGTTCGTTCTAGTTGTCATATTCTGACATGCTTTGCATTATCTGCAGCAGAAGGAACCCTTTTTTTGGTGTAGTGGTTTTTTCAAAGATGGTAAGTGACTCCTCACCATGATATCTTTTAAATTGCGCGTCCTTTTCCAACTGCTCTGGACCTTTTGTGGTAATATGTGCTTAAGGTCCTCATCAACTGTCAGTACTGACCAGTGTTTTTGTAAGATACAGTTGATTTCCTTCCATTTGTTGTTGAAGGTACTTCTAAATCTTACAGGCTCTTCTTTTGGGGTTCTTATTTTGGGTACCAACAGAGAATCCCTGGTGTATGTTTTAACGTCTCGTTTGGCAGTTTTTATTAGCCAATTTCTGTATCCCCTTTGCTTCAGTCTTTCTGCCAGCTGTTGTTCTCTCATGGAATATCTAGCTACATCAGAGCAGTTATGCTTAGTTCGGAGAAGTTCCCCCTTTGGAATGGCCCGAATAGTGGCTGGCAAATGTGAACTACTTGAGTGTAGGATACTATTTGTTGCCGTTTTCTTTCAATACATATCTGTTGATATTGAGCCATCTTCTTCAATGTTGATTGTGAGATCCAAAAAGTTGATTGTTTTCTGACTGGTTTCACCTGTGAGTCTCAGGTTAAGATCGTTCCTATTGAGGACATCAATAAATTCATTCAATAGAGCTTTATCTCCATCCCATAGGATGAGGATGTCATCATTATATCTCAAGTACAGTATAATATGATTTGTGTATTCCTCGTGACTGTCTTGAAAGACCAGCTCACGTTCCCACCACCCCAGGTAGAGGCCAGCATACGTGGGGGCACAAGCCGTCCCCATTGCTGTGCCTCTAACCTGGAGGTAGTACCTTTCGTTGCATGTAAAATAATTTTTAGTGAGTATAAATTCCAACATTGAAAGAAGAAATTAATTGAAATCATGTTGGATTGTCTTGTCCAGAAAAAATTTAACTGCTCTGATTCCGTTCGTGTGGCCGATACTTGTATATAAACTTTCGACGTCATACGTCGCCAGCCACGTTCCTGGTGATACATTAATATTTTGCAATCTTGCTAAGACATCCATTGTGTCCTTCACATAAGCTGGTAGAGACAGGACGAAATGACGTAAATATTGGTCCACAAAGATGCTAGCTTTCTCAGTGAGACTACCTACACCGGAGACTATTGGTCTCCCAGGAGGTGTGGTCTCACTTTTGTGTACCTTGGGGAGCAGGTACAAGGTTGGTACCACTGGTTGATCTACCTTTAAAAAATCAAAATCCTTACTGGATATAATTCCCTCAGATGCTGCCCGTGAAATCATATGCAAATACTGACTCTGAAAGTCCATGGTGGGATTAAAAATAAGGGGTTTGTAACATGTGCGATCTTTAAGCTGTTTATCTAATTCCTTGACATACAGGGTCCTTGGCCATAAGACCACATTCCCCCCTTTGTCAGAGGGCTTTATTATGGTGTCCTGCCATCCCAATATCTCCTTGAGGGCAGATCTCTCCTCCTTGGTTAGGTTATCCTGTTCAAATCTGGGGAGATCTTGTTCCCCAAATAGAATATCCAGGTCCCTGGATACCAAGTCCAGGAAAACTTTGACCGGTGGACAAATTTTAAAGTCGGGGAAAAAAGTAGATTTTTTCTTTATTTTAGCTGCATCAAATGGTTGTAACTCCCGTTGGAACATTGGATTATCTATATCAAGTTCTTCTAACATTCTCAGAGTGGATTGATCCTCCAATGATAAGGAGATGGGAGTAATAGGGTTGTTCTCAGATAAGGATTGATCATAAAGTGTATCCTTATTACTGAAGAACTTTTTTGAGAAGGATTTTGCATGTAAAAAGGTGTAAATCCTTTTCGCATTCAAACCGGTCAGGTCGCTGAGTAGGGGAGAAGGAAAGTCCTTTTGAAAGGAGAGGTTTGATCAGATGTAAGAATACGGTCTGTTAAGTTGATAATACGTAATTGATCCGCCATTATTTGTGATACCGTCTCTGTTCCCTTGGTTCCTCCCTCCATTCGCGTGTATTTCGTTTTCTTCTTTCGCCCCTTCCCCCGCCTGGTCTTATGGATTCTCGGCCTATACCTTCTCGTATCTCTTGTGGAGTTCTCTCTAAAAAATTCCTACTTCGTTCCCGATTAGGCATATTCATGTTACTCTCCCCTTCAGATGAGTCAATGTCTGAAGTTGTGTAATTAGTGATACTGTTCGATCTATTATGTGATCCATATACTTTCCATTTATATGCTTTATTTTGAGCAAAGTCCGTAATGTCTCTGTGCAACTTTCTGCGTTTCCTATCAATGATAGTTTTTTCAATTTCCTCAACTTCTTTTTTATACTTGTTGTAAGTCACTTGGAATTTATCCAATGATTCGTATTTCTTAAGCTTCTCACCCATAGCTGAAATTTCCTGTGTGTACCTATTGAGAAGAATCTCATCATGTTTTATTAGAACTTTTATTAATTCCATAGAACACTGGGATAAAATATTCTCCCATTCTTTTTGTAAATCAGCATTGGCTAGTTCGAATGTGGGAAAGACCCTAGGTCTTAAACCTCTTGGTGTCACTCTGTTCTTAATGTAACTGTCAAAGGTAGTTTTGTTCCACCATGTTTTGCTCTGTTTGATTAAAACCTGTTTTAATGAATAAAGATCATCCATCCAATCACCGTTCAAGGGGTCACCTGATAATGTATCATTCTCAAACATCGCACTGATATTATTCCTCAGTCTTTCCCGTGTGTCATCCAAATCTTTGGTTAGATTGAATGTAGCCATCTCTTTTATAGGTTGTCAATCGGGTTGGAATTAAAAGATAAATTAAATTTACTCAAAATTATAATATATCCAATTGATGTACTGTGCTAGAGGATGAGAAAGTTGGATAACCAACCAATTTACCAATGTACATAAGGAAAATGGGGGATAGGGATGTCCTCTGCACTAGAATTTTTTTTTAACATTTTTAGTTTGAGTGAAAGTTTCCCCAAATTTTATGATTATAAGGATATTGTATCACCATTCATCATAGGGGATGCTACCATAGACAATAAATTATAGAACAACACAGGACAGAGAAAGATTGTCTCTTTGTTGGCGCACTTAAGGAGAGAGAAAGAAATTTATCTACATTTACTGTGAATAACTAGTTTTATTAAAAAATAACTTTTATTAGTACCATTTTAAAATATTGCAATTGAGAAACATAAATGTGAAAAAATGTGTGCAAATTTGTGTAAATTCCGTGAATAAATTCACTGGTGCAAATAAAAACTGATTCACAATGCCTGATTTATCTGCTCAATTAATTGCATCTTAGTTTTGTGGATCGTGAATAATACACGGTAACTGTATGTAGGATTAAATACTATAAGCTCCCTTCAATGTGGTTATCTGGACCCCTTACTGCTGACAGCGGACCCTGTTACACCCTCCTGTTATCAGACATATATAACAGGAGCACAACTGATTGTCACAATCGACATTACTATCGATCCCTAAGTATCTAGGACTTCGACTGTTATGTATAACGATAGGTCCCGTCAATTATGCAGGATGGTCCATTTTTCACCTTTCCACAAATCTAGTGGATAATTGTGAATGTAGATATTTAATTATAGGTAATTGCCACAATTCTGCCACATCCTGGTTCCCCGTTAATATCGTAGGGTTTATTATATACAGGATGTGATCCACAATCATACAGGCCAGAAATTGCCCACCACTAGATATGGTGGGAGACTATATCCCAATAACAGTTATTGAAATATGGGATTTGGAGAGAATATCCCCAATTCTGGTCCTATATACAGTGATTACTATACCGTGTATAAATGAAAGAAATTTTATTTATATACCATCATCATATATTTGGAATTTTTTCCGTATTAGTTACATCTAGAAAGTATAATTTCTACTATTCTCAGTAACTCAAGCAATGGAATTAGAACTAATCATTAGAATAGGGAACCAATAATTATAATCAAAATGGGAAGGAGAGGTTCTCCTATAAACAAGTTCCCCCTTATCCATTAACGGGTAACAATAAATATGACTGTATGTTAAAAGGAGGATATCATTTTACATACGCCATATGTAGTTAATAAGGTAAAATAGTAATTAGATACATTTTATAATTCATTGGATTAAGTTAAATTGCGGTTTAATGGACACATCTTTGTTCACCATCACTTTTAGTTTGTATTTTTCACAAGTCTTTATTCACATTTACAACCATACACTCGCTCCTTGCACAATTTCACTTTGAGTAATTCCATTATTACCTCTCACTTATTCTCCTTATTATTGTAAAATTTTAATGAATTGTCTTCCTTTCTGAGACCTACGTCTCATTCTGTAAAAATTAGGGTATTGACACTAATAGTATACTTACCTTTAATCACATTATCAGCAACATCTATCACATGATAAGATTTATTATTTATCATAGATTACTCACTTAACCCTTCCATTTTTGTTTTCTGTCAACCCAATTTCAGGTCATTTCACTTAATTTTTCACCTTCATCCTATCATCACTATTCCATCTTTTGCTTGCATCACTATATACACATATATACATTGTGTAATATGATTTTATTACAGTCAAGTGATATTGTGACATATCAACCCGTAATCCATCAACACTATGCGATATGTTCATGCATGGCAGAAGGGGTATTCTCCCATTCTCTTAATGATAAATTAAAAACAAAAGATAACTGACTTGTTATTACTATTACATTTTGCAAACATCAATAGAAGTTTACTGGGGACAGTAGATTGCCACCGGTTTTTGTGTAGGCGGTGGTGCGCTCTAATGGGAATGCGAGCGCTACGCTTATACCGGCGTGTGATTGGTTTATAACCATCACGTGACTTTGTGACGATCGACCATGCATTCCACCGGGACTTCCTGTATATGAGTGCGGTTCACCGGAGCCTATGACGTACAACAGATCATGTGACGGTGGTTGAAGTTTGGGATAGGTGGAATGCTCTGGTAAATGGACTCAGGATTGGACAATCGGGTTCGCCTTGTCAAAGCAATTGCGAAACGTGCATGTCGGCGTTTCCGAACGGTGCTGACAAGCCCGCTGGTACTGACCACAATTGCAAAAAATATGCTCTAAAAAACTTATAAGATAGTGTGGATAGATGAGAAATGGAAGAGATAGAAATGTTATGTAGGCAATGTTAAGTAGGGACCATGTAAATGTCAGATTAGCATAGTTAATATATTAAGGACCTAGAGAGCACTGAGTGTCTGATATGGGGACCAGCTGGTTAATTACCATAATAGACAACAATGAAACCTATATGAGTACCAGTATTTTCAGGGACCAGAATTTATTAGGCAATAGCGGACCATTAGGAATCTTTAGAGCAGAACACAGGTGTGAGGCAAAAATTAATTTTATTTGGCCCATTGAATAATACCAAAAAGTACGGTTAAGATTCAATTATTGTTGGTGCAGGTTAGAATACCTTGCACAGCTGGCCGCTTTGCCTCAATTTAGGATTTCCGTGATATGTGCTAGATCCTTTCATTATAGCCTTTACCCATTAATACCAGCGGGGCACGGCTCCTTTGATACGGATAATATTATCTCAATACTATCCACTAGCACACACATGGTGTGGGACACGTTGATTCCCAAATAATGGTACACACAGACCAGCAGTAATATCACAAGGATCGGCTGGGAGTGTGTAACCCACTATAATAAAGATATGTTTATCTGGTAAAAATAACCATATAGGGCGTTTCTTTGGTATAAATTGAACGGGATCTTAGTGAAATCCTTTTATATCTATTGTAGTCCCAGTTACCAAGTTCTAGGCTGACAGTACCACTAGTTATAGAGCCTGCAGTCTGAATATATGGTGCCATCAAACAATTTGTACAAGTACAAGTGCAAGTGGTTACTAACAAATTTCAAGCACGTGTTATGCATTGTTAGATATAGAGCCCGTAGTATGAATTCATACATTTAGGTCTCCCTAAGTGCCCTCTAATAAACCTGAAGCATATATATTAAATGATAAGACAGGTCCACTGCTTATGATTTGAATTTTCTTTCATTTATACAAGGTATAGTAATCACTGTATATAGGACCAGAATTAGGGATATTCTCTCCAAATCCCATATTTCAATAACTGTTATTGGGATATAGTCTCCCACCATATCTAGTGGCGGGCAATTTCTAGCCTGTATGATTGTGGATCATCCTGTATATAATAAACCCTACGATATTAACGGGGAACCAGGATGTGGCAGAATTGTGGCAATTACCTATAATTAAATATCTACATTCACAATTATCCACTAGATTTGTGGAAAGGTGAAAAATGGACCATCCTGCATAATTGACGGGACCTATCGTTATACATAACAGTCGAAGTCCTAGATACTTAGGGATCGATAGTAATGCCGATTGTGACAATCAGTTGTGCTCCTGTTATATATGTCTGATAACAGGAGGGTGTAACAGGGTCCGCTGTCAGCAGTAAGGGGTCCAAATAACCACATTGAAGGGAGCTTATAGTATTTAATCCTACATACAGTTACCGTGTATTATTCACGATCCACAAAACTAAGATGCAATTAATTGAGCAGATAAATCAGGCATTGTGAATCAGTTTTGATTTGCACCAGTGAATTTATTCACGGAATTTACACAAATTTGCACACATTTTTTCACATTTATGTTTCTCAATTGCAATATTTTAAAATGGTACTAATAAAAGTTATTTTTTAATAAAACTAGTTATTCACAGTAAATGTAGATAAATTTCTTTCTCTCTCCTTAAGTGCGCCAACAAAGAGACAATCTTTCTCTGTACCAAATTTATTTGGGCAGGTAAACGGCCAAGGGTCTCGCTAGTTAAATTACAACAACCACGGACCCTGGGTGGTCTAAATTTACTGTGTTTGCGCACTTATGCAATGGTAGCAAACTATAGCGTTGCTTTGGACTGGATTAATGCTACACTCCACTCCATGCCTGATTTTGTAAAAGATAATGTCCTGTTGTCTTCTACTTGTATGGCGTGGAGGACGGTGTGTTCCAAATCGAAATTGTCATGGCAAGCCTCTTTATTCCTGACCCTTTGGGGTAATTCCGATATTTTATAGATGGTACAAAGGAGGCCTAAAATATGTCCACCATTTCTTACGTAAGGATGATTTAGTCCTGCTCACACATTTAGTTACTGGAACGCTTTCCATCCTTGACGATCCCCTTATTTCCTCTTTTACAAGCGAGTACTGTAGCTATGTACAAAAAGTTCTGTCCACTCTGACTGAGATAGATAGGACCAACGCTTTAGATAAAGCATTACGCCATGATCCCAGTGGTCTCCTCTCCACTGCTTTTATATACGCCCAATCACATCCTTTACTTAACCTGCAATCGGGGGATGTTGGTTTGTTGAAATGGAAGTCTGAGTTCCCAGAGCTTTCACTGAAATCCATTTTAGATGCCACTATGACTCTAGATAAACTATTGGTCTCAATCTCCTATACAGAGATGCACCAACATTTTTTTACACAGGGCTTATTTTACTCCTAAACTGAAATTCCTCATTGGGGACACCCCAACTTCTAATTGTTTTAAATGCATTTTGCCAGAAGCAGACATAGCTCATTGCTTGTGCTCCTGTCCAAAGGTACAGGCCCTATGACAGGCACTTCAGCTATATATTATGAATGAATTGAAAATTCAATTCGCTATTACTAAATCCTGGGCATTTTGGATATTTACCCTAAGACTTCCTTTCCTATGTTATCTAAAGGTAACCATACTTTACTTGTCAAACTGGCTGCGGCAGCAAAAAAAACCTATACTCTCCCAATGGATCTCCCCAGATTCCGTACCCATTACACTACTCTACCCCAGAATTTAATTCTTATTTCATTTAGATTGGGCCAACACCATGCTTCCCAAAGAAAAATTGACAGAGAAACATTTTGACACATGGCTCCCATACATTCATACTCTATCCCAGTCGCTAAAAGAGGCCTTATGGAAATGTTTTCAAAATACTGATTGGTACAATCTAACAGTATTAGACTCTGGTGTTCCGTTCTAACTTGCAACTGGATAGGGCTATCATTTCCCCTCCCAAAGCTGTAATTTGAACATATTATATTTGTGTCTTACACCTTACAAATTACCCTGTTGCACTGTTTCTTCCCTTGCTTGATTGCTATAATATTCTACGAGATTATTCCGATTCTGTTCTGTATATTTGTGCTGTATATGTGTGTTGTTTGTATTGCTTTTGCCTGTCAATAAACTTTTTGAAGAAAAAAAAAAGACACAGGAGACAAAGCAGCCCTTTCAGATACAGCAGAGAGAGCACCCCTTTTTCAGAAACAGCAGACAGAGAGCGCACCCTTACAGCAGACAGAGAGAGCACCCTTTCAGATACAGCAGAGAGAGCACCCCTTTCAGATACAGCAGATGGGTTTAGTATGAAATACCTACAATCAAAATCTAGATGGTCAAAATCCATACAACAATTGACCGATGGTCGAAATCCCAACAAGGTCAAAATACTAACATTTAAAATATCAACAGGTCAAAAAGTGGACACGAGTTTTTCATTTTTTTTGTGCGTATGTCAACATAGGTCAACATGGACACCGTATAAGTGTACCGCGTCCTCTCATATGGCTTGCTGCGCTCGCCGTGCTTCGAGCACGGTGCCCAGCTGCGCTCGGCAAACACTTTTAAATTCCCCCTCCAGGTCCATTGGGATGGTGAAGTATGAACAAGTCATTTTCACTGAAGAAAGCATGAAAGACTCATGTCGACTTTTTGACCTGACGACATTCTAAATGTCGGTATCTTGACATTGTCTGTATTTTAAATGTTGGGATTTTGACCTTGTCAGGATTTTGACCATCTGTCAATGGTTGTCGATATTTTGACCGTCAGAATTTTGATTGTAGTTAAATTGACCGCATCCACAGCAGACAGAGCACCCCTTTCAGACACAGCAAACAGAGAGTGCGCACCCGCCCCATGCAAGACAACACAGTACTGAGATGGACACATCCACCCAGTATACTCTCCCTAGCCGGAGTGAAGATGGGGCCGATCAACGGGGACTCATATAGAATCCAAAACCCGTGAGAATCTGACAGCAAGGAGATGGCATTCAGCCTCGCTTTTATCTATGTCACAAACTTTCACCTTTAGTAACCTTGTGGCAAGCGAAGCGAGTTCGCGAGGGGATGCATTTCATCAAATTGACTATCCATGTCACAAACTATCACAATTAGTAACCTTGTGGTGAGCGAAGCAGAGCGAGCCATCATTCCAGAAGCAAGCCAGCAAGAAGACACATTTCAACAAATTGGGGTAAAAAATGATAAAACACAAAACAATACCCACATTTTTTTGTGTGTGTCAACCTTTTGTCTGTCTACCTTTTGGCCCTGTCAACCTTTTACTGTCGACTTCATGACTTTCTATCTTTTTAATGTCTATCTTATGTATCACAACCACTATAGATACCATCCTCCATTTGTTTTTTAAACATAAAAAATGAAGGGAATATAAAATCAACAAGCAAATTTATCTGTAATTCTACACACATTGGGGATAATTTAGACCTGATCATAGATGTGCTAAATTTAGCACATCTACGATCAGTCACACTGTCATGCGGGGGGACGCCCAGCACAGGGCTAGCCTGCCCCGCATGTCAGTCCCCCCGTTGCACAAGTACAAAAGCATCGCACAGCGGCGATGCTTTTGTACTTGAAGAGTAGCTCCCAGCCAGTGCAGCTCCTGCGTGCTGGTAGGGAGCTACTCATCACTGCCCGGGTCGCAGCGGCTGCGTGTGACGTCACACAGCCACCATGGCCCACCCCCCCAACAGTCCAGGCATGCCTGCGTTGCCCTGACCGCGCCCCATAAACTGCGGCCAAACGTCGCCGGCCCATCCCCTCCTGCCCAGCTACCGCCTCTACCTGTCAATCAGGCAAAGGCGATCGCAGGGCTACAACAGCCGTCAGCTGCCTGTCATGCGCCGGCACACTGCGGCACCGGCGCATGCACAGTTCAGACCTGATCGCTACTTTGCGAAAGCGCACAGCACCGATCAGGTCTGAATCAGCTCCATTGAGCGGGATGTACAAAAGGATAGCAGTACATCCCGCCACTTATCGTATTGATACTAATCGCATATGTACTAACCAGTGGCATGTGGTGAGGTGAGGCATGTGGTGAGGTAAGCCTTTCCTGTCATACTAATGTTTACTTGTCATACTACAGTTTTGACTATATAAATTATATGAAAAATACAAATATATAAAAAATAGTTTCTTTGTATTATTCTAATCATTTTTATAGTCAAAGTTATGGAGCAAAAAGTCTATGACAGATGAGGCAGTGTCGCCACTGCCTATCTTTTCTGCATATCTCTGATCAAAACTCACCAAATTTCCAGCAGTATACTGTATACTGCGGCACCTGTGTATAATACCCAGAGCCGGCCCTAGGCAATTTGATGCCCTAGGCAAAATTTTAGCTGGTGCCCCCTAGCACCGTCGCTAGTTCTGCATCTGACCCAGCAACACTCACTCAGTGGGGCCCACCAGGAGGGGGGGGGGGGGGGGGGGGGGAGGGTTGTGGGCCAGTTCAACCCTGCATAATGCCCCACAGTAATGCCCATAATACATATAATTCCACACAGCAATTCACCTTACACATATGCCCCACATTAGTAATGCTAGCAGCTTTTTTGGAATAAAACTTACTTTTGCTTGCTGGTGTGCTTGCAGTCAGTGTGCGCACCATGCAGCTCCCTAGATCAGATCCGTGACTGCGTTTGGGAGATGGGAGTGGCAGGATGGGTGAGTGCTTGCGCTCACACCCGTTAAAGGGGCACCCATACAAGGGATGTGACCTCACAGGGTATGCCGTCCTTTGCAAGCCTCAGCCTTTATTTTAGCTTGCTGGTTGGACACAGATGGCAGCAAAGTCCAGATACTGCCATAGTTGCTGGTTGTACAAAAAGACCAGTATCAAACATGTAGCAACTGTCCATTCTCTTCACTGTTCAGTGTGTTTGCTGGTGTCTGTTACTCCCGGCAACTGCATGCCCTTTATTTTATACTGCGCGAGCAATATGTTCTGATCTCCAGTCTGACACATCTGAAAGTCACGCTGCACTGATGTTTCATATAGGAATAGCTCAATGCAACTTACTGACCACGTTACAGTGCTGGATGGCAGGGGAATTTTACAGCATGGACTGACTGAGAAATAAAGTCTGGGGAGAACACTGCCCATGTTATATCCCTGCAGACACTTGGGGTTTGCACAGGGATAAGGGGCACACACAGGATAGCAGGTCCCCCTCCCCCATGTGCACAAGCAGTATAGGTGATGTCAGATTTATGTGGAGCAGTCTTCCAAAATACACATCTGGTATCATAAGGAGCCACTCAGCAAAGAAACAAAATATTGTGTGACGGCTGCTCCACACTGGAGCCTTACGTGCAGCTCCTATCAGCACTGATAGCACGGGGGAGTCTCAGTACCAATCGAGGCAGTCTCTCGCTACAGGAAACGGCACCTGCGTCGGTGCCTGCTATGTTCGATATCCTCTCACGGGGGCGAAACGCATCAGAAGCAGCACTTTTGTACCCCTGCACCAGCTTTAAACCCACATTGGCATTGCTGTCTACTGTTACTTTCTCCAGCCAGACCAATATCGGGAGGAGAGCGTCCGCTACTTTGATGTTTGCAAGCCGCGCTTAGAGGTGTGGTCTCACAGAGCTTGGAAATCGGGTGATATCCAACATAGCAGGCACTGACACAGGTGCCGGTTCCCATAGCCAGAGACTGCCTCGATTGGTACTGAGACTCCCCCGTGCTATCAGTGCTCAGTGGCAAACGCAGGATTTCTAAAGAGGGGTTTCCAAATTCAATACACAATCTCCCACTCTGTGGAACATTGGAGCAAGTGTGGGAGTCTGGGGGAGCGGTAGAAGAACCTATTAATGACTCTGGACATTAATGTAAACATTGGTCTTTTTATACACTGGATACTGTATGGAATACAGTATTAATATTTAACACTATACATGGTCTAGGTTATAGGCTGTATCAAACATATTTAAATAATATAAATAAGATAAATGGTCAGGAAAAGGTTAATCATACCATAATAAATAAATACACAAACGTAATAGAACCAGCACTGCACTTTCTAAGCACACACTCTCCCACCTCATAGTACGGCTCCCTCCTAGTAGCTACTCTCTGGTCCAGTGCACTGATTGAGGATTCAGATCCACACTCACAGCAACCTTGGTAGAAGACTTTGCTACCACTGGGCATGTGCAGCATCTCTGCTCTGTCCCTAACACTGCATGATGTGGCGGCAACTCTAGTAATCACATTATATACTATTGCTATTGTCATAATTTGAGACACTTGCCAAGAGGATGGGGGTTTCTGGGCAACTGGAACCCCCCCCCCCTGCGTTTGCCTATGAGTGCTGATAGGAGCTGCACGTAAGGCTCCAGTGTGGAGCAGCCTTCACACAATATTTTGTTTCTTTGCTGAATGGCAACATACTGAGGAACTAATACAAAGTAACTTTTAAGGATAAACATTTGCTTTGTGGGTTGAGCTGGCATTTGCAATTTTTTCAATTTGAATATATGGATTGATTTTTTATACGTTTATGATATTATACTTATCTGTGCACAGAATACGCTTTGATCCACCTCCTTAGGACGTTTATAATAATGTATATGAATATTGATTGTTAAGTATTTTATTGACCGGTCAAGTTTCTTATTTATGAAAGTTATTGCTTTTTATTAAAATATATAAAACTTGTAAACAAGTTTTGATTTATTGGACTTTCAGCCATATCATATATATATATATATATATATATATATATACCAATACAACCCGGCACTCAAAGGGACAGCGACACCTCTGAATAACTTGCTGGGGTGCCCTCCATGAGACGATGAATCCCAATGTAGCCAAAAGAAAGAGGCGGCACTCCCAGCGTTTTTTAACAGTGCAAACAATTTATAGTCAAGAACGACGTTTCGGGGGGTCTCACCCCGTCATCAGGATAACATGTGCATATTACATGAACAAACATTTATACTTACATGCTGCCCGTGTCTCACCCGACGCCGGCCGCAGCCCACGGACGCCCGCATCAACTTCCGGATTCAGGGCCCTGACGTCACCGGAACCCGCGAGGTCACGTGAATCTGCGCCAGGCAGTCTGGAGGAAACGAACAGCAAGTGTTTACATGTCACCATAGTAACAAGATACAAACCAGTGAACATACAAATAAGATGTGAGGTAACAAGCCCCACAATAAAACAGTGTAAAACCACAATCAAATGACAAGACAATTACATAGTGGTGACAATAAAAATTACAAAGCACAAAACGTGGACTATAAAAACAGTAAATCTTAATACTCAATAATAATAAATCCGGAACATAACACACCTGTCTGCGTTATTGGCCTGTACTCTTACCAAATTAAAGTGTAATACCTCATGGTTAACTACTTACACTGCATTATGTGTACTGACTCCACCGTCATCCCGACAATGGGATCAGTGAATAGAATGTCTGGCAAACTGGAATATGATGTTCTTGTGCAAATATGCAAGATAAATACCAACTACAGTATAAAATCTGCACATAGTTAAGAGGTATTTAGAATTATTTAGATTATTTAAATTATTTGAATTATTTAAATGAACGCAGACATTAGGAGGCGACCGGGGAAAGAAGCTATTACAATTAGAGGCTTGGTGGATTTATACCCTTGATACCGTGAACCCCAAAGGGCTGAACGAATCTTTAAGTTTGTCTGCGTTCATTTAAATAATTTAAATAATCTAAATAATTCTAAATACCTCTTAACTATGTGCAGATTTTATACTGTAGTTGGTATTTATCTTGCATATTTGCACAAGAACATCATATTCCAGTTTGCCAGACATTCTATTCACTGATCCCATTGGCGGGATGACGGTGGAGTCAGTACACATAATGCAGTGTAAGTAGTTAACCATGAGGTATTACACTTTAATTTGGTAAGAGTACAGGCCAATAACGCAGACAGGTGTGTTATGTTCCGGATTTATTATTATTGAGTATTAAGATTTACTGTTTTTATAGTCCACGTTTTGTGCTTTGTAATTTTTATTGTCACCACTATGTAATTGTCTTGTCATTTGATTGTGGTTTTACACTGTTTTATTGTGGGGCTTGTTACCTCACATCTTATTTGTATGTTCACTGGTTTGTATCTTGTTACTATGGTGACATGTAAACACTTGCTGTTCGTTTCCTCCAGACTGCCTGGCGCAGATTCACGTGACCTCGCGGGTTCCGGTGACGTCAGGGCCCTGAATCCGGAAGTTGATGCGGGCGTCCGTGGGCTGCGGCCGGCGTCGGGTGAGACACGGGCAGCATGTAAGTATAAATGTTTGTTCATGTAATATGCACATGTTATCCTGATGACGGGGTGAGACCCCCCGAAACGTCGTTCTTGACTATAAATTGTTTGCACTGTTAAAAAACGCTGGGAGTGCCGCCTCTTTCTTTTGGCTATATATATATATATTTTTTTTTTTATTTTTTTTTTATTGCGCAAGAGGGTATCTGTTAGAGTTTATTAGTAATCTTATCTCGCCTGGGGAAGAGTTGCAAGGACAGTGTAAATTACCTCTATTACTTTGCTTCCAGGTATACAGCACTTGTGCAGCCATCAGTCGAAAGGTGTGTGTGGGGGGGTCTTCTGAATAATGCTTTCTGCTACAGCAGAGATTTTCAACCTTTTACAACTCGCGGCACACTGAACAAGATTTAAATATTGCCAAGGCACACTCAAATATAATGGTGATGCATGGTGCAGTTTCCTAGGATGTCATGTTGCAGCTTCTCCATAGGTAATGCCTGAGCCACATCTGGGAAAGCCAGAAGAGCCCAACACTGCCCAGGCCCAAAATTAGAACTGGCTCTGCAACCACTAAACCCACCAGTATTGATCGTTCCAGGTCCTCAGTAGCGGCAGCACACTGACGGGCCTGGCTCTACTTCTATGGCGGCACACCTGGAGACTGCTCAGGGCACACTAGTGTGCCACGGCACAGTGGTTGAAAAACACTGTGCTACAGAGTCAATCTGGCATAGTTGCAATTGTTGGCTCCCCTTACAGCTCTCACTTCCTGCCTGACTCCCACAAGGCCTCTCTTCAAAGCTGTTCCCTGTTTGAGCAGCAACTATCTTGTTACAACAGAGAAGATATAGAAATTAAGACTGCATGCTCTCCAGAGCCTTGACTGTCAGCTCCTGGAGCTTTCAACCATTATATGCCCCCACTGCCCCATGAGGAGAGGCACAAGGGGGGAGCTTTTCTCATCAGTCTGCAGCTTTAACCTTTGCCCAGCATAGCCAAACAGTAAAACTTGCTGGGGAGGCATAGAAATTAGAAATATGCGGCGGACACTTTTCAGGTTTTGTGTTTTGGATCTAGATATCCATTCGTGTTTTGGATCTGCTTTGGTTTAGCCAAAACCACCCTTTCGTGTTCTGGTTTTGGTTTTGGATCTGGATGTTTGTTGAAAAAAACATAAAAACAGCTAAAATCACAGAATTTGGGAGTAATTTTGAACCTACGGTATTATTAACCTCAATAACAATCATTTCCACTCATTTCCAGTCTATTCTGAACATCTCACACCTCACAATATTGTTTTTAGGCCAAAAGGTTGCACTGAGGTGGCTGGATGACTAAGCTAAGCGACACAAGTGGGCGACACAAACATGTGGCCCATCTAGGAGTGGCACTGCTGTGACAGACAGGGTGGCAGTTTTAAAAAATAGGACCCAAAGAGCACATAATACAAAAAAAAAAAAAAAAGAGGCACAAGATGGAATTGTCCTTGGGACCTCCCACCCACCCTTATGTTGTTTAAACAGGACATGCACAGTTTAATAAACCCATCATTTCAACAACAGGTGGTCTGTTGGCAGAGTATTGTGGTGCCTGATATAGTTACATTAGTCCACACACTTAGAGTTAACAGAATGGAGGTTTATTGAGATACACACAGGTGACTTAGTAACTAGAAGATATTATGTAATAGCAGGCAACTGGCTCCTATAGCAGACAGTGTAACACAGTATATTTGGCTGTACTTATCAGTACAGTGATATGTGGCTGTGGTATGACACAAGGGTATGGCTCCGATGGTGAGGGATGGAGGGATGGAGGACTGCACGTCCGTGCAGTCTAACTCCCGCTGTGAAGGATGACATACCGCTCGGCTCTCTCTTAAGCTTTGGCAGTGTGGCACATACAGCACACTTGGAATGCTGAAGCCTCTCAGCTCTGAGCCCTCTGTAAGATGGAGGAGCTCCGTGTTAGGCTCCGCCTCCCTAAGACACTGGGCACTAGCGGGGTAAACACTACAGGATGCGCTTATTAGACTCTATGCATAAGGAGACAGGTACAGAGCGCACCATTATCCAACATGGCCCCCTGGAAAAAGCTTGCCAAGTTCTCCAAATCATAGCTAGCTACAAACATACCACCTCCTTCTTTGATGACTTTTCACATTATGAGAAGAGGCAAGAGAAAGAGGACAGTGTCAAGTAGGTTATTAAAAATTAGAGAGGCACACGCAATCAGGAACAACACACAGGCTTTCACCTCCACTCCTATATTGATGTGGAATGGAAAGATCTTCAACCAAGCAAATATATAGTTACCACATTACTGGACAAACTGAAAAACTAGGGGACAAAGCCTCCAAATTTGTACCCCCTTCTCCATTTTCGGGGATTAAGACAATCTCGGATTTAATACTGGGATGCAAATAAACTGGTGTATACCACAGGATCAAGATTGGATATTTTCACCTCCACTGAGTCTGGAGACTTATTTTGTGAAAATCTCATGGTTCCCCCCCCCCCCCCATTTTTTTATTACATGTTTTATGGCAGATGCCTTATTTTCATTTTTCACAGCTCCCAGTTACACGCATGTGAGCATACCTGTGTGTCTTGTTTATTTTCTTCATATTTAATTTTTAAATAAAGCAGCCCCTTAGATGTTTTAGAAGCCCCTCCTGAGCCCCCACAGCACCCCCGGATGGGGCAAATTGAGTTTGGGTGGGTTTGGTACAGTACTAAGCAGGTCTGTGCAGTGAATTTTTTGTTATTGAGCCCCTGCCCTAGTAGAGCTTACCAATCTACAGTCGAAAATCATTTCATACTATAAGTAGGACTGTGGGAGGAAGCAATACTAACCTCTGTGCCCACAGCATGCCTAAGCCTGGCAAACCAGACATCTTCCTGGCTGTAATCCACCATGAGACTCCATACTGGGCTTTATTCAGTAACTGTTTGTGCCTCACAGGAGCTCCTGGCCCATTTAGTGCTGCAGTGCAATGGAAAGCTGATGCAATGCAAGATCACTGAAACTGTTCTTCTAAAATCACAAGGTCTTGTGATAACCCCACGCATCCCTTAGGAAAAGAATCCTGTACAACAAATGAGCATCTTGTAAATAAATAATCCCAAAATGTGGAACATTAATAATAAATCAAAATTAAGGTTCACTAATTGGAGCCATTCATTTCAGCGAGTCCCTAACATGAAATCATTGAGAAGAACTTCTTTCTAATGCTCCGGCAGAAAATCTCTCTTTTACCTCTCTGGCAGTTGCGCTGGATTATGATTCTGTCTCTTCTGAGTCTGACTGACTTTGGCCACAAATGTGGTCTCATTGGAAAACACTTCGTCAAAATTGCAATTTCCATTTACACCTTTGCAGCTATATGTTTTCACAAATCTGTTTGTGATGTTGAAGCTTGTTTCTTATTCTGCTCTAGGCTAGACCTAGACTCAAGTACAGCAGCACCCCTGGAATTATACAGCAGCACCCCTGGATTTATACAGCATAGGCAGAACCCCTGGAGAATTACACAGCACAGCAGACAGGCAACAGCACTCCTGGACTTAAACAGCAGTGGGGCAGCACCCCTGAACTGATAGGGAAGAGGGGAAGCACCCCTGGAATGATGTGGCAAATAAAATACGTTCAAGATGGAATTGTCCTTGGGCCCTCCCACCCACCCTTATGTTGTATAAACAGGACATGCACACTTTAACAAACCAATCATTTCAATGACAGGGTCTGCCACATGACTATGGCTGAAATGATTGGTTTGTTTGGGCCCCCACCAAAAAAAAAAAGCAATTAACCTTTCCTTGCAAAAACTGTCTCTACAGAGCCAAGATGTTGTCCTCATCCTCAGATTCCCCACCCCCCTTAAGAGTTTACATCCTTACCCTCACAGAGAAAAAATATTCAAACAAACCACATCATTTAGGTGTCACTGGACTGCTTACGCTATTACCCAAAGTTTCTGAACTTGACAATGACTTCTGATGAATGCACTGCAGGTGACATATAAGGTAGGATGTTCCTAGGTGGTTAACATCCTTAACCCTACTTATTATGGATTGACAAAGGCAACACATGGCTTGACACCTGTTGTCCGGATTTGTGGAGAAATAATTCCACACCGAAAAGGTGGCTTTTTTGGTATTTTGCCCAGGCATGACAATGGTCTTTTTCATCCCATGGACAACAACTGTCTCCACTGGTGCCTTATTCAAACAAACCATCAGAATTCTCATCGTCAACTTCCTCCTCAGTGCCAGCTACACCAATATCCTCCTCATCCTGGTGTGCTTCTACAGTGACATCCTCGTTCTCAATTTCAGCAACTGGACTGGCGGTGCTCCTCCCAGCACTTTCAGGGGACATGTAAATGGTTTTAGGAGCCTCCTTTTTCCATACAGTCTTGGGAAGGTCAGGCCTAGACATCACAACCGCGGACACACTTGGACTCTCCTTGGGGATTTGTGATATCTCTGGACGCTTTGTTTTTTCCTGTGCTTTAACAAGCTTAATTTTTTTTATTTTTCGAGAGGGAGGAGGGCTTCCATCCTCATGAGAAGCTGAACCACCAGTCATGAACATAGGCCAAGGCCTTGCCTTTCCTTGCCACTTTGTGTCATCAATGGCATATTGACAATTTTACGTTTCTCATAAGATATTTTTTTTTATTTTTGCTTCTTGGATTTTACATGTCCTCTATGACATTGGGCATCGGCCTTAGCAAACGACGTTGATGGAATTGCATCAATGTCATGACTGGTGGCAGGAGCAGCTTCAGCACTAGTACTAGGAACTGGAAGTGGTTCCTGATCTTCCACTATTTTTTCCTCCAAATTTGTGTTCTCCATTTCACAGGACAGCACCCCTTTATTATTACAGCATACGGAACAGTGCACCTTTATTGTCACAGCACCTCTGTATTTTTACAGCATATGGGACCAGTGTACTTTTATTTTAACAGCAGCACCCCTGTATTTTTACAGCACACAGGACCTGTGTACTTTTAGTTAAACAGCAGTGCCCCTGTATTTTTACAGCATACAGGACCAGTGTACTTTATTTTAACAACAGTGCCCCTGTATTTTTACAGCATACAGGACCAGTGTACTTTTATTTTAACAGCACCCCTGAATTTTTACAGCATATAGGAGCAGTGTACTTTTATTTTAACAACAGCACCCCTGAATTTTTACAGCATACACGACAGGGCCAGAGTATATTTATTTTCACTGCACTCCTGAATTTTTACTGTATACAAGACAGGGCCAGTGTACATTTATTTTCACTGCACCACTGAATTTTTATAGCGGCGAACAACACAGGGCCAGTGTACATTTATTTTCACTGCACCCCTGAATTTTTACAGCATACAAGACAGGGCCCAAGTTCACGGGTGATGGGGGGTCGGATCTCTGAGATCTGAACCCGCTCATCTCTAATAAAAATAGATTTTTTTTTATGGAAAATAATACATGAACTGTACTATACTTAATTTTATCCCCAATACCCACTAAAATGGTCTGTATGCTGCTCCCCCTGCTGGACAGATCATACAGACTGTCACATGATCTTAATATATAATCTCCTCATGACTGATGTGTTTCTTGTATTTGTGTCATAATCATAAAGATAATAATAACGACCTAAAATAAAGACTCAAAGACATAAACTGGTGGAAAAGATCAGCTATTTAGTTCATATTTGATTCAGTATGGTGGCACAGAAAGGATGGGCAGTTGTCAGATCAAGCTAAAAAAACGACACAACAAAGAAATGCATTGAGGGCAATGACCACTCTGGATTCTTTATAACTACACAAAATTGGGCTTCCAATGACCTTCTATAAATGAAAAAATAAAAATAAAACACAGGAAACATGAATATCAGTCCCCATCAAGGTTATATGCCTGACAATGAAGGTAAGTGTACTGTACTCAATGGGGCTAATTCAGACCTGATCGCTGCTGTGCGTTTTTGCACAGAGAGCGATCAGGTCTGAACTGCGCATGCGCCGGTGCCGCAGTGCGCATATGCATGGTTGAGATGCTATCGGAATCTCAGCCCAGCGATCGCCTCTGCTTGATTGACAGGCGGTCGCTGGGCGGGCCGGCGGCGTTTGGCCATGGTTTTGGGGGCGTGATCTGGGCAATGCAGGCGTGCCAGGACCATGCGGTAGGATGGGCCACGGCGGCTGTGTGCCGTCACACGCGGCCGCTGTGACCCAGGAAGCAACGAGTAGCTCCCTGCCAGCGTGCAGGAGCTGCACTGGTAGGGAGATATTCCTCAGGAACAACAGCATTGCCACCGTGCAATGCTTTTGTACCTGTGCGGGGAGGGGGGGCAGAGCCAGACATGGGGGGCGGACTAGCCCTGTGCTGGGTGCCCCCCCGCATGTCTGATTAAGTGACTGTAGCCGTGCTAAATTTTGCATGGCTACGATGAGGGCTGAATTAGGCCCAATAACTTATTGCACCCCGAGGCTGCTGAACTGTCATTCTTTCCTACCTACCACAAACTGTAAAGCTAGGTACACACTATACAATTATCTGGCAGTTCTAGCTGGTTGGAATGAAAATCTGGTAATGGATGAGAACAAGTGACAATCGACCATTTGCTCCCAAACACTGGAAAACGGAAAAAAAAACTGTCGTTTATACAAATTGGTTAAACACAAATTTAACCAACTTGGATAAACAACTGTTTTTGTCTGTTTTGTAGTCATTTGTTCTCATCCATTACCAGATTTTCATTCCAACCAGCTAGAACTGCCAGATAATTGTATAGTGGGTACTTAGCTTTACTCTAATGCTAAACAAAGACAAAATTAGGGGAGGGACAGTGGGAAATTCATCAGCTGAAAGAGGTTATAGTCTAACCAGGGAAGATCTCTATTAACAAAGGAGGAAGTCAGAGTGCAGCCTCCTCCGCCCTGGCCCCCTCATCTGTATCTGCCAGCACAATAATCTGAGCTCTAGGAGGCAAAGTTGTATTATGCATGCACAGATCTCCGTGTAAATGGTGCAGCGGCCATTTTCCTGGAGATTTCCTTACTGTGCATGCACAAAACACCTGGAAAATGGCAGCTGCGCCATATTCCCGGTGATTTGTGGAGAGGTGCTTCACCGACGGGAGACTCCAGATAGATGAGTATTAAAAAAATGGGTGCATGGTGTGCGGTGTGGGCGCCCCTGGACCCTGGAGGCCCGTATGCACCACACACACTGCACCCATTATAGATATGCCACTGCTCCCAACCCAACCATCCTAAAAAGCAAAACACAACAGCTGACATAACACACAATCCTGCCCGCAGCGTTGTGGTTTAAGCTACACCAGGCTTATTGGAGCCTTCCGTTTATATTCATTGCCATGCAATACTATTCATATGCATCTGTAGTGTGTAGTGACAAGCTAATGACAAGTATTATATTTATAGGGTTAAAAATCATTTCACATATTTTAACTAGAGATGTGCGGCGGGCACTTTTCGTGTTTTGTGTTTTGGTTTTGGTTCTAATTCCACTTCCGTGTTTTGGTTTTGGCTTGGTTTTGCAAAAACCACCCTTTCGTGTTTTGGTTTTGGTTTTGGATCTGGATGTTTTTTGGAGAGAAAAAACAAAAACAGCTAAAATCACAGAATTTGGGGGTAATTTTTCTCCTATGGTATTATTAACCTCAATAACAATCATTTCCACTCATTTTCAGTCTATTCTGAACACCTCACAATATTGTTTTTAGGGCAAAAGGTTGCATCGAGGTTGCTGGATGACTAAGCTAAGCGACACAAGTGGACAACACAAACACCTGGCCCATCTAGGAGTGGCACTGCAGTGTCAGACAGGAGGGCAGATATTAAAAAAAAGCCCCCAAACAGCACATCATGCAAAGAAGAAAAAGAATTGCAATGAGGTAGTTGTATGACTAAGCCAAGCGACACAAACAATTGTCCCATCTAGGCGTGGCACTGCTGTGGCAGACAGGAGGGCAAATATAAAAAAAAGAAAAGGCTCCAAACAGCACATCATGCAAAAAAGAAAAAGAATTGCAATGAGGTAGTTGTATGACTAAGCCAAGCGGCACAAACAATTGGCCCATCGAGGCGTGGCACTGCAGTGGCAGACAGGAGGGCAGATATAAAAAAAAGGCCCCTAACAGCACATGATACAAAGAAGAAAAAAAGGTGCACCGAGGTTGCTGTAGGCCTAAGCTAAGCGACACAACCACCTGGCCCATCTAGTAGTGTCACGCAGTGGCTGAATGTCGAGAGTGGGCCGCAATTGTTCGGTCCACTGACAGCATCTCCAGCACGCTCCAGTCACTTTAAAAAAAAATCTTCAATTGGTGGACTAATACAGCAGTACCTCTGGACTCATACTGCAGTGTCACACAGGATGGCACTTCTCAAAAACTAGGCCCCAAACAGCACCTCATGCAAAGATGTCGAAGAGGTGCAATGAGGTAGCTGTATGACTAAGCCAAGCGACACAAACAATTTCAACTGGAATTATACGTCCAAATCACTGTAATTAATTGGCAAGATCACTGTAATTAATAATTATAAATCACTGAGATTAATTGGCAAAATCACTGTAATTATACGTCCAAATCACTGGAATTAAATGGCAAGATCGCTGTAAATTAATAATTATAAATCACTGGAATTAATTGGCAAGATCACTGGAATTAATAATTATAAATCACTGAAATAAATTGGCAAAATCACTGGAATTATACGTCCAAATCACTGGAATTAAATGGCAAAATCTCGCTATCGCCTGCCTAGTGAAGTGGAATCTAGATGGGATTTGTTACCGGGGACACAATACCTCCATCAATTGTCTAAATCCCACTGCACTAATGGCGGATACCGGACACACGTCTAACACCAACATAAGTGTCAAGGCCTCAGTTATGAGGGCTTCCATCGTCATGTGAAGCTGAACCACTAGTCATGAACATAGGCCAGGGCCTCAGCCGTTCCTTGCCACTCCGTGTCGTAAATGGCATATTGGCAAGTTTACGTTTCTCCTCAGACGATTTAAATTTATTTTTTTGGTTCTTTTTACTGAACTTTGGCTTTTTGGATTTTACATGCCGTTTACTATCACATTGGGCATCGGCCTTGGCAGACGACGTTGATGGCATTTCATCATCTATGTCATGGCTAGTGTCAGCAGCTTCAGCACTAGGAGGAAGTGGTTCTTCTTGATCTTTCCCTATTTTAGCCTCAACATTTTTGTTCTCCATTATTTTTTGGGAGTTATATGAGACAATATGCGGCACAGGAATGACTGATGAGACCAGACACTACCACTGGTCTGATGCAGCACAACACAACAATACTGTAAGAGACTTGTGGTTGTTATTATTATTATACGGCAGCAGTGGACATATAGCAGCAGCGTATATCGTCACTGGAATGACTGATGAGACAGGACACTACCACTGGTCTGATGCAGCACAACAATACTGTAAGAGACTTGTGGTTGTTATTATTATTATACGGCAGCAGTGTACATATAGCAGCAGCGTATATATCGTCACTGGAATGACTGATGAGACAGGACACTACCACTGGTCTGATGCAGCACAACACAGTCAACAACACTTTATACAGCTACACTGTGACTGCCTGGACTGATGCAGCACAATACACTGTGACTACACTGGCCTGGACTGAGCAGCACAACACAGCACAAGACTTGCCACCCCACTTTCCCGCCCCCACACAGACACTGGAGGACGGAGACACGTCCTCTCACTACACTCTCCGACACTGGAGTGAAAATGGCCGCGACGCGCGGCTCCTTATATGGAATCCAAATCTTGCGAGAATCCGACAGCGGGATGATGACGTTTTGCCGCGTTCGGGTTTCCGAGTCAGGCGGGAAAACCCGAGCCTGACTCGGATCCGGGCTCAGAAGGCAAAGTTCGGTAGGGTTCGGTTCTCTGAGAACCGAACCCGCTCATCTCTAATTTTAACATGTTTGTTTTAGAGTCGTTTTGAGCTGTTATAATGTGGAACTGGGAAAAGAGGTGAGGGGAGGGAGAGAGAGAAAGACAGAGTTAAAGGGGTAAAGACAGGTGAGTGGAGAGACAAAGGTTTAGGGGGTGGAGGGAGGAAAAATGAATAAGAGTGGAGAGAAGAGTGTGCAATGAGGGGAGAGGGATTGGAAGACATAGGAAAAATAAATAACAGCTATAGTTGCATATGCAGTTCAAAGTTTTTATGCATTTTGGCTGCCTAACAACTGGCAAACAAAGGGTTCAAAATAGAGCCGTAACAGGGCACAGATGCGCTCTGTGCTTGCTCCAGCCCCGCAGTGTGCAACATCATTATGTTGTGCAGAGATGGCAGGGCCGTGAGCACCAGTAAGTGCAGCGTTGACTGTGGCACCCTGAGGATGTTCCAATCAGCTGCACAGTCCACAGGACGCTCTTCTGGCGCTGCACCAACATTACTAGCTGCCCGAAAGCCTTTGCGCCTGGATGGCAGGGTGCACCCTGCTAACCAAAAGCAACAGTCGTGGGGCAGGGATGGTAACGCCCACAGAACCCTTGCGCTCTGTGAAGCTGCCCGGTTGCAAGCCCCCAGTTATGGCCCTGCTCCAAAATACTGGTAACATATTTAATATTGCAATATTTACAATATCCTTACATTAGAGGCATTTAAGTCTTTAAGTATGTGTCTTACCTGTCCAGTGCTTCTTTTCTATAAACAGAAGAAAGAAAATATAAGTATTAAAATAAAAAATAAAAAATTATATATATATATATATATATACACGTTGTACATGTATAATTTTAGGAGCATCTTTGATCGTAAAAAGATGTTTCTTAATATAAACAGCTGTAGCAAATATACAAAGTTACAGTATACAGGTGTAACGACATGGCTATAATGTGCACGGAAGAAAATGTTAAAAGAAAGCGAACAGTACTGTCTCTCCATCCAGGCACTAGGACCTCCGGACTACCGAAGTAGTGACCTCCGACCTTGTGTGCTACTGCGCATGCCTGACATGTCGGAAGTATGTGCCACTGAGAGTCTCCAGTATACTCACAGTGTATGCTAGTAACCCCATATAGTTCCACTGCAAGTACTGAAGCAACCTGTGCATACTCCACTGCCACCTCTGGGGTTTAATCATGAAGCAGTGAAAACAGTGGAGAAACATATCAGTGGAGAAGTTGCCCATGGCAACCAATCATCATCTCCCTTACATTTTATAGAATGTACTTCAGAAAGGCTTCCTTCAAAGCTGATTGGTTGCCATGGGCAACTTTCTTTACTGGTCCTTTTCTCTACTCTTTTCACTGCTTCATGAATAGACCCCTCTATATGTACAATCACAGGTATGTGCTGCCACCTGTGGCACACAACCTCTGCTCAACTATATGTTCCTGGCTAGATCTGATACATACGTTATATACTGTGTTCTGTTAAACATACTGGCTGCATTTACTCTGTGTCATCCTGTAAACCTGTTCTGCCTGATTAATAAACCTAGGACCTGGTTAACTAATCTACCTACAGTATAGTTGCCAAACTTTAAGACCGGAGAGGAGATGCTGCTTACCAGTGTGGGGGCAGGGCCGGGCTGTCACAATACTAGACCCCACCCGTAAAATGCTGCAATTTGTGGGTCAGTGGGAGGGGTCGGGCTACATGATAGAGATGAGCGCCTGAAATTTTTCGGGTTTTGTGTTTTGGTTTTGGGTTCGGTTCCGCGGCCGTGTTTTGGGTTCGAACGCGTTTTGGCAAAACCTCACCGAATTTTTTTTGTCGGATTCGGGTGTGTTTTGGATTCGGGTGTTTTTTTCAAAAAACACTAAAAAACAGCTTAAATCATAGAATTTGGGGGTCATTTTGATCCCAAAGTATTATTAACCTCAAAAACCATAATTTACACTCATTTTCAGTCTATTCTGAATACCTCACACCTCACAATATTATTTTTAGTCCTAAAATTTGCACCGAGGTCGCTGTGTGAGTAAGATAAGCGACCCTAGTGGCCGACACAAACACCGGGCCCATCTAGGAGTGGCACTGCAGTGTCAAGCAGGATGTCCCTTCCAAAAAACCCTCCCCAAACAGCACATGATGCAAAGAAAAAAAGAGGCGCAATGAGGTAGCTGTGTGAGTAAGATTAGCGACCCTAGTGGCCGACACAAACACCGGGCCCATCTAGGAGTGGCACTGCAGTGTCACGCAGGATGTCCCTTCCAAAAAACCCTCCCCAAACAGCACATGACGCAAAGAAAAAAAGAGGCGCAATGAGGTAGCTGACTGTGTGAGTAAGATTAGCGACCCTAGTGGCCGACACAAACACCGGGCCCATCTAGGAGTGGCACTGCAGTGTCACGCAGGATGTCCCTTCCAAAAAACCCTCCCCAATCAGCACATGATGCAAAGAAAAAGAAAAGAAAAAAGAGGTGCAAGATGGAATTGTCCTTGGGCCCTCCCACCCACCCTTATGTTGTATAAACAAAACAGGACATGCACACTTTAACCAACCCATCATTTCAGTGACAGGGTCTGCCACACGACTGTGACTGATATGACGGGTTGGTTTGGACCCCCCCCAAAAAAGAAGCAATTAATCTCTCCTTGCACAAACTGGCTCTACAGAGGCAAGATGTCCACCTCATCTTCACCCTCCGATATATCACCGTGTACATCCCCCTCCTCACAGATTATCAATTCGTCCCCACTGGAATCCACCATCTCAGCTCCCTGTGTACTTTGTGGAGGCAATTGCTGCTGGTCAATGTCTCCGCGGAGGAATTGATTATAATTCATTTTAATGAACATCATCTTCTCCACATTTTCTGGATGTAACCTCGTACGCCGATTGCTGACAAGGTGAGCGGCGGCACTAAACACTCTTTCGGAGTACACACTTGTGGGAGGGCAACTTAGGTAGAATAAAGCCAGTTTGTGCAAGGGCCTCCAAATTGCCTCTTTTTCCTGCCAGTATAAGTACGGACTGTGTGACGTGCCTACTTGGATGCGGTCACTCATATAATCCTCCACCATTCTATCAATGTTGAGAGAATCATATGCAGTGACAGTAGACGACATGTCCGTAATCGTTGTCAGGTCCTTCAGTCCGGACCAGATGTCAGCATCAGCAGTCGCTCCAGACTGCCCTGCATCACCGCCAGCGGGTGGGCTCGGAATTCTGAGCCTTTTCCTCGCACCCCCAGTTGCGGGAGAATGTGAAGGAGGAGATGTTGACAGGTCGCGTTCCGCTTGACTTGACAATTTTGTCACCAGCAGGTCTTTCAACCCCAGCAGACCTGTGTCTGCCGGAAAGAGAGATCCAAGGTAGGCTTTAAATCTAGGATCGAGCACGGTGGCCAAAATGTAGTGCTCTGATTTCAACAGATTGACCACCCGTGAATCCTTGTTAAGCGAATTAAGGGCTGCATCCACAAGTCCCACATGCCTAGCGGAATCGCTCCCTTTTAGCTCCTCCTTCAATGCCTCCAGCTTCTTCTGCAAAAGCCTGATGAGGGGAATGACCTGACTCAGGCTGGCAGTGTCTGAACTGACTTCACGTGTGGCAAGTTCAAAGGGCATCAGAACCTTGCACAACGTTGAAATCATTCTCCACTGCACTTGAGACAGGTGCATTCCACCTACTATATCGTGCTCAATTGTATAGGCTTGAATGGCCTTTTGCTGCTCCTCCAACCTCTGAAGCATATAGAGGGTTGAATTCCACCTCGTTACCACTTCTTGCTTCAGATGATGGCAGGGCAGGTTCAGTAGTTTTTGGTGGTGCTCCAGTCTTCTGTACGTGGTGCCTGTACGCCGAAAGTATCCCGCAATTTTTCTGGCCACCGACAGCATCTCTTGCACGCCCCTGTCGTTTTTTAAAAAATTCTGCACCACCAAATTCAAGGTATGTGCAAAACATGGGACGTGCTGGAATTTGCCCATATTTAATGCACACACAATATTGCTGGCGTTGTCCGATGCCACAAATCCACAGGAGAGTCCAATTGGGGTAAGCCATTCCGCGATGATCTTCCTCAGTTGCCGTAAGAGGTTTTCAGCTGTGTGCGTATTCTGGAAAGCGGTGATACAAAGCGTAGCCTGCCTAGGAAAGAGTTGGCGTTTGCGAGATGCTGCTACTGGTGCCGCCGCTGCTGTTCTTGCGGCGGGAGTCCATACATCTACCCAGTGGGCTGTCACAGTCATATAGTCCTGACCCTGCCCTGCTCCACTTGTCCACATGTCCGTGGTTAAGTGGACATTGGGTACAACTGCATTTTTTAGGACACTGGTGAGTCTTTTTCTGACGTCCGTGTACATTCTCGGTATCGCCTGCCTAGAGAAGTGGAACCTAGATGGTATTTGGTAACGGGGGCACACTGCCTCAATAAATTGTCTAGTTCCCTGTGAACTAACGGCGGATACCGGACGCACGTCTAACACCAACATAGTTGTCAAGGACTCAGTTATCCGCTTTGCAGTAGGATGACTGCTGTGATATTTCATCTTCCTCGCAAAGGACTGTTGAACAGTCAATTGCTTACTGGAAGTAGTACAAGTGGGCTTACGACTTCCCCTCTGGGATGACCATCGACTCCCAGCGGCAACAACAGCAGCGCCAGCAGCAGTAGGCGTTACACGCAAGGATGCATCGGAGGAATCCCAGGCAGGAGAGGACTCGTCAGACTTGCCAGTGACATGGCCTGCAGGACTATTGGCATTCCTGGGGAAGGAGGAAATTGACACTGAGGGAGTTGGTGGGGTGGTTTGCGTGAGCTTGGTTACAAGAGGAAGGGATTTACTGGTCAGTGGACTGCTTCCGCTGTCACCCAAAGTTTTTGAACTTGTCACTGACTTATTATGAATGCGCTGCAGGTGACGTATAAGGGAGGATGTTCCGAGGTGGTTAACGTCCTTACCCCTACTTATTACAGCTTGACAAAGGGAACACACGGCTTGACACCTGTTGTCCGCATTTCTGGTGAAATACCTCCACACCGAAGAGCTGATTTTTTTGGTATTTTCACCTGGCATGTCAACGGCCATATTCCTCCCACGGACAACAGGTGTCTCCCCGGGTGCCTGACTTAAACAAACCACCTCACCATCAGAATCCTCCTGGTCAATTTCCTCCCCAGCGCCAGCAACACCCATATCCTCCTCATCCTGGTGTACTTCAACACTGACATCTTCAATCTGACTATCAGGAACTGGACTGCGGGTGCTCCTTCCAGCACTTGCAGGGGGCGTGCAAATGGTGGAAGGCGCATGCTCTTCACGTCCAGTGTTGGGAAAGTCAGGCATCGCAACCGACACAATTGGACTCTCCTTGTGGATTTGGGATTTCAAAGAACGCACAGTTCTTTGCGGTGCTTTTGCCAGCTTGAGTCTTTTCAGTTTTCTAGCGAGAGGCTGAGTGCTTCCATCCTCATGTGAAGCTGAACCACTAGCCATGAACATAGGCCAGGGCCTCAGCCGTTCCTTGCCACTCCGTGTGGTAAATGGCATATTGGCAAGTTTACGCTTCTCCTCCGACAATTTTATTTTAGGTTTTGGAGTCCTTTTTTTACTGATATTTGGTGTTTTGGTTTTGACATGCTCTGTACTATGCCATTGGGCATCGGCCTTGGCAGACGACGTTGCTGGCATTTCATCGTCTCGGCCATGACTAGTGGCAGCAGCTTCAGCACAAGGTGGAAGTGGATCTTGATCTTTCCCTAATTTTGGAACCTCAACATTTTTGTTCTCCATATTTTAATAGGCACAACTAAAAGGCACCTCAGGTAAACAATGGAGATGGATGGATTGGATACTAGTATACAATTATGGACGGGCTGCCGAGTGCCGACACAGAGGTAGCCACAGCCGTGAACTACCGCACTGTACTGTGTCTGCTGCTAATATATAGACTGGTTGATAAAGAGATAGTATACTCGTAACTAGTATGTATGTATAAAGAAAGAAAAAAAAACCACGGTTAGGTGGTATATACAATTATGGACGGGCTGCCGAGTGCCGACACAGAGGTAGCCACAGCCGTGAACTACCGCACTGTACTGTGTCTGCTGCTAATATATAGACTGGTTGATAAAGAGATAGTATACTCGTAACTAGTATGTATGTATAAAGAAAGAAAAAAAAACCACGGTTAGGTGGTATATACAATTATGGACGGGCTGCCGAGTGCCGACACAGAGGTAGCCACAGCCGTGAACTACTGCACTGTACTGTGTCTGCTGCTAATATATAGACTGGTTGATAAAGAGATAGTATACTCGTAACTAGTATGTATGTATAAAGAAAGAAAAAAAAACCACGGTTAGGTGGTATATACAATTATGGACGGGCTGCCGAGTGCCGACACAGAGGTAGCCACAGCCGTGAACTACCGCACTGTACTGTGTCTGCTGCTAATATAGACTGGTTGATAAAGAGATAGTATACTACTAATATTATATATACTGGTGGTCAGGTCACTGGTCACTAGTCACACTGGCAGTGGCACTCCTGCAGCAAAAGTGTGCACTGTTTTAATATAATATTATGTACTCCTGGCTCCTGCTATAACCTATAACTGGCACTGCAGTAGTGCTCCCCAGTCTCCCCCACAATTATAAGCTGTGTGAGCTGAGCAGTCAGACAGATATATAATATATATAGATGATGCAGCACACTGGCCTGAGCCTGAGCAGTGCACACAGATATGGTATGTGACTGACTGAGTCACTGTGTGTATCGCTTTTTTCAGGCAGAGAACGGATATATTAAATAAACTGCACTGTGTGTCTGGTGGTCACTCACTATATAATATATTATGTACTCCTGGCTCCTGCTATAACCTATAACTGGCACTGCAGTAGTGCTCCCCAGTCTCCCCCACAATTATAAGCTGTGTGAGCTGAGCAGTCAGACAGATATATATAATATTATATATAGATAATAGATGATGCAGCACACTGGCCTGAGCCTGAGCAGTGCACACAGATATGGTATGTGACTGAGTCACTGTGTGCTGTGTATCGCTTTTTTCAGGCAGAGAACGGATTATAAATAAAACTGGTGGTCACTATCAGCAAAACTCTGCACTGTACTGAGTACTCCTAATGCTCCCCAAAATTAGTAAATCAAGTGTCTCTCTAATCTATTCTAAACGGAGAGGACGCCAGCCACGTCCTCTCCCTATCAATCTCAATGCACGTGTGAAAATGGCGGCGACGCGCGGCTCCTTATATAGAATCCGAGTCTCGCGATAGAATCCGAGCCTCGCGAGAATCCGACAGCGTCATGATGACGTTCGGGCGCGCTCGGGTTAACCGAGCAAGGCGGGAAGATCCGAGTCGCTCGGACCCGTGAAAAAAAACATGAAGTTCTGGCGGGTTCGGATTCAGAGAAACCGAACCCGCTCATCTCTACTACATGATGCATTTTTGTGTCATTTAACCCCTCCATGCTGCGCCGTGATAGCCTGTATTATCTCCTCATCCTGCCCGCTTCACTAGGAAGTGGGCATGATGTGGGAGATCTGGACATTTTTCCATGTGTGAGGGGGAATGCCCGAAAATTCGTGAGTCTCCCGCAACTTGTGAGAGAGTAGGCAAGTATGAATCTACCATGTGGGCTAATCTCCATTATACACTGCTGCCTCCTATACCATCTATAAGGTCTGCCAATAGAAATTATTTTCAGAAAGCATTATTTTCACTAAGTGTCTAAGGGGTCTATTCATGAAGCAGTTAAAAGTGTGGAGAAGTGTGCCTGTGGCGAAGTTGACCATGGCAACCAATCAGCTGCTCTGTACAATTGTATAGTATGCAAATTATAAATGTTACTTCAATGCTGATTGGTTGCTATGGGAAACTTCTTCACTGGCTCACTTCTCCACACTTTTCACTGCTTCATGAATAGGCCCCTAAGTGTCTTCTGAACAACAACAGACCATCTGCCATGGCACTGGTGAAACTAAACAATCCTGATAAATTAATCTCTGACATCAATTGGCGAGAAAATGTTGACTTTCTTCCCTCAAAACCCTGTGGCCGGGATGTATTGAAGTCAGCGGTTGTTTTTTCAAAGGGACAATCATGTACAAGGCTAAACCATGCCTTGTACATAATTGCCCCTTTAAAAAAAAAATGTCAGAGTTCGGCTGGCATCCCGCACGCCCGCTGAACTCGGACTTTATTACATCCCGCCCTCTATGCCCAGAAGTGAGATTCTTCATGAACCTCATGGCAAGAGACCTTCATTGTCTGCAGACCCACTATGTTAGTCCCACCATTGGTTACCTGAATTCTACCGTATTCAATATAAAATACTTTTACTCACACACAAGGCTATTAACCATACTACTCCAACATACATCTCTTCGCTTATCTCAAAATATCTCCCAACCTAGCCCCCTCCTCTTCATAAGATCTACGTCTCACTCATTACTTGCTCCCATGAATGATTACAGGACTTCGGGCTGCACCCACTCTGTGGAATGCCCTACCACATACAATAACACTCTCCTCTAGTCTTCAAACCTTCAAGCGTTCCCTGAAAACTCACAGATTCAGACAAGCTTATCAAATTCTAGAACCGCTCACATTACCTTCATAAACTTTCCTATCCAATTATATCCCCACAGTACAGTCCACACATATCCCCCACATATTTTCTCTTTCTTCACTTTCCTGTCCTCCTGACCGTGGCTCATCATTGCTGTGATGTGATATCATGCAGCCCACCAAGAACCTTTTCAATCTGGTGGACAACTATGCAATAGATAGCACCTATCCTTGTGTATCAATGCCTATTTTCCCATAGATTATAAGCTTGCGAGCAAGGCCTTCCTACCTCTATGACTGTTTGTTATTATCCAGTTTTATTATTGGGCAAATACCGCACCGGTATAAACTAGGTATCACAAATGAATATAATAACCAAAATGAAAAGATATAAGGAAAACTTTATGTTCCTAATTTTTTAATTTGGTGGTGCACCCTGAGTCAATGGCAACTAGAGACAACAGAAAGAGAAAAAAAGACTCTTTTTTGGGCGCACTCTTGAGTTAATTAACATATAAGAAAAATAGAAGAATTGATCTAAAAATTTACTTTTAATGATATTACAACAATAAAATATGTTCAGTGGTCAGATGGCATCAAACGTAATTAAACAGATAAGCTTAATAGCAATAGATTAGCTGATATTGACTATAATGTCATACTCCAATGTAATCAATCATAATTGGATGCTAAAATTTGCATGATAGTTCCGGCTGCCAGCGTACAGCGCCTGTTGTGGGGGGTGGAACCCACCAATTTACGTGGTAGATAAGACACCTGAATCCATTATCACAAAATTGGTATAGTTAAGGTGCCTGATGGCATATTATGCTCCGCTATCGCAGGGAAAGAAAGGACAAGGTAAGAAATGAGATAGTAGAGTGATTCTGCTGTCAGTGTTAGACTCTGAGCATTTAGGCAAGTCTGTTCTCTACTATACTGAGTATTCCTCAAGGGTCACCCACTTGAGTACTGGCCCAGCCCTACACAGATAAGCTTCCAAGATCGGACGGTTTCGGGCGTTACCAGTGTGGTATGATAGTAGAGGCGGTGATTAAGAATAATCTGATGCTTTTGGAATCACTGATGAGAGTTCACGAATTACATAGTATCAAAAAAGAGAGACGAAGATAAGATGGATCTGCTTCCAATGTTAGACAGGGACAAGCCCTGAATCAGTGGTGAGAGTCCACGAAAAATAGAAAAGGATGAAAAAGTGAGAAAAAGTGAAGAGGAAGCAGGCTCAACAAATTGTCGGCTACTGTGAGCAAGAAAAATGTACTGACGTTAATAAATGAACTAGATAAGCCAATAGGATATTATCTAGGGTAATTGGTTCTGACACCAGATGTAAAACAGTTCAAGTAGAAGACAATGAGATGCAAACAAATTGAAAAACAAGATAACAGTATGACACTAAAGTAGAGTCAAATTTGGGCCTGTAATATTCTGTGCTAAGCTGTTTCAGTGATACTAATACTTATGTAGCTTATAGCTGATAACAGTAAACATTGTAGCAAGTACACAGAATGTTACTTAAAGTGACACTGTGCAAACTTAGCCTTTTAGTAATATTCTGTGTACTTGCTACAATGTTTACTGTTATCAGCTATAAGCTACATAAGTATTAGTATCACTGAAACAGCTTAGCACAGAATATTACAGGCCCAAATTTGACTCTACTTTAGTGTCATACTGTTATCTTGTTTTTCAATTTGTTTGCATCTCATTGTCTTCTACTTGAACTGTTTTACATCTGGTGTCAGAACCAATTACCCTAGATAATATCCTATTGGCTTATCTAGTTCATTTATTAACGTCAGTACATTTTTCTTGCTCACAGTAGCCGACAATTTGTTGAGCCTGCTTCCTCTTCACTTTTTCTCACTTTTTCATCCTTTTCTATTTTTCGTGGACTCTCACCACTGATTCAGGGCTTGTCCCTGTCTAACATTGGCAGCAGATCCATCTTATCTTCGTCTCTCTTTTTTGATACTATGTAATTCGTGAACTCTCATCAGTGATTCCAGAAGCATCAGATTATTCTTAATCACCGCCTCTACTATCATACCACACTGGTAACGCCCGAAACCGTCCGATCTTGGAAGCTAATCTGTGTAGGGCTGGGCCAGTACTCAAGTGGGTGACCCTTGAGGAATACTCAGTATAGTAGAGAACAGACTTGCCTAAATGCTCAGAGTCTAACACTGACAGCAGAATCACTCTACTATCTCATTTCTTACCTTGTCCTTTCTTTCCCTGCGATAGCGGAGCATAATATGCCATCAGGCACCTTAACTATACCAATTTTGTGATAATGGATTCAGGTGTCTTATCTACCACGTAAATTGGTGGGTTCCACCCCCCACAACAGGCGCTGTACGCCGGCAGCCGGAACTATCATGCGAATTTTAGCATCCAATTATGATTGATTACATTGGAGTATGACATTATAGTCAATATCAGCTAATCTATTGCTATTAAGCTTATCTGTTTAATTACGTTTGATGCCATCTGACCACTGAACATATTTTATTGTTGTAATATCATTAAAAGTTAATTTTTAGATCAATTCTTCTATTTTTCTTGTATGTTAATAAACTCAAGAGTGCGCCCAAAAAAGAGTCTTTTTTTCTCTTCCTGTTGTCTCTATTATCCAGTTTTGTCATATCATTGTGTTCAGTTGTAAAGTGCAATGGAATTTGCTGCGCTATATAAGTAACTGTTAATAAAAAAAGAAATAATAATTTGAACCAGAAAGAAAGAAGAGCCATCAAACCCATAAAAAGTTGTGCAGATGTTATTATAACAACCATCAGATAAGCAACGCAAGACAGTATATGGCTACATCAAGGAAGCCCACAGACAACTTGAGAATGCTACAAGAGGGTACTATTTACTATATATACCACTTTGCCATATACTACACAAAGATCATTAACAAAGCACTCAAGGATGATGCAAAAAGCCAGCAGGAATACATGCACCTGCAGGTGAACAATTCAGAAATTCTCACATTTTATTTACTTCCGTAAGAAAATAAGAACTTAGTGGAGCCACAAGAAAGACTTATAGTGTTGTGTACAGACATATTGATATACATATGAGACACCATGTACTGGGACTCCTTGAATTACTTATTTTTTGTATTGTACTGCTCACATTGGAATATAGTACAGTATGCTGTGGAGACTTTCTAGCAGCTGCAGGGGTAAGGGGGCTGGGGGTGTTTGCAGGGAAGGGGTTTAGTTTGGCCAGGGGGTGCCACACAGATCTAGTTATGCCCCTGTCTACTGCCTCACCTGTTCATGCAACATGAAGTATGTGAATCAGCACATCAATTATGGTGTGCATATTCCATCTTCAGTAGCACTCATCTTGATCACTATTTCATATGGTGACCACAATATGGTCACATTCAATATCAGTTTTAATAAGCACTCCTATATTGGCTCAACTAGGACTCTAAACTTTAGCAAAGCCAACTTTGACATGATGAGGGAAGCTTTAAGGGACATTGAATGGGAAATTTTGTTTCAAGGAAAAAATACTAGGGAGAAATGGAAGGTATTAAAATCACAGCTTGTTAGTAATACTTGCAAATTAATTCCAATGGGCAGCAAACAAAGGACTAAAAATTTCAAACCAATGTTGCTTAACAAAAAAGATTAAGGAACTAATGGGCAAAAAAAGGCGAGCATTCAAAAAATACAAATCAGACAGGAATGCAGAGTCATTCCAGCACTATAAGGATTGTAACAAAATATGCAAAAATAGAAATAAGAGCAGCTAACATAGAAACTGAAAAGCTAGTAGCAAAGGAAAGCAAATCAAAACCCAATTTTTTTTTAAATATATCAACAGCAAAAGATTAAAGAAGGAGAGTATAGGCCCTTTAAAGGACAAGCTGGGAGTCTTAATCAAAAATGATAATGACATTGCGGATAAATTAAATTAGTTTTTCTCATCGGTATTCACAAGAGAGGACCAAATGCAGAGAGTAACACACAATCTCAACAAAGATAATGTCTCACTGCTAAGTGCTTATTTAAGTGAGGAGGTCATCCGTGACCGATTAAAAAAAATTAAGATTAATAAGTCACCTGGTCCCGGTGGAATTCACCCAAGGGTTCTCATGGAGCTTCACTCCAAACTAGCAAGACCGCTATTTTTGATTTTCAATGACTCACTTACATCAGGCATGGTTCACAAAGACTGGCGTATAGCGGAAGTAGTGCCGATATTAAAAAAGGGAAGTAAAGCTTAACCGGGTAATTATAGACTACTTAGTCTTACATCTATAGTGGGGAAAGTTCTGGAAGGTATTCTAAGGGATAGTATACAGAAGTTCATTGAAGCCAATAAGGTTATTAATAGGAACCAAAATGGATTTGTGAAGGATAGATCATGTCAAACAAACTTACTAGGCTTTTATGAAACGGTTAGTGCGAATCTTGATCAGGGTGAGGAGGTGGATGTCATCTTTTAGACTTTGCTAAAGCTTTCAACACAGTACCACACATGAGACTTAGCTATAAGTTACAAGAACTAGGGCTAGGGAGCACAATATGCACTTGGGTCAGAAATTGGTTAGATAATAGGGAGCAGCGCATTGTGGTAAATGGAACTTTTTCAATTTGGACTGAAGTACTAAGTGGTGTGCCACAAGGATCTGTGCTTGGGCCACTATCTTTAACATTTTCATTAACAATCTAGCAGTAGATCTAGAGAGCATGGTGTCAATTTTTGCAGACGATACCAAATTGTGTAAGGTTATAAATACGGAGGGAGATGCTGAGTCTCTTCAGAATGACTTAGTTAAACTGGAAGCATGGACAGCAAAATGGAGAATGAGCTTCAATACAGACAAGTGTAAGGTAATGCACTTTGGTAGCAAGAACAAAAATAACACCTACATACTAAATGGGGTAAAATTAGGAGATTCTTTACTGGAAAAAGACTTAGGTGTTAATATAGATATCAAATTAATCAGCAGTACCCAAAGTAGGATTGCAGCAAAGAAGGCTAACAAGGTATTAGCATGTATAAAGTGGGGATTTGATGCAAGGGATGAGAGTGTTATACTCCTATTATATAAATCCCTAGTGAGTCCACATCTTGAATACTGTGCACAATTTTGTGCACCATACTACAAAAAGGATATCCTGGAACTAGAATAGGATCAGAGGCCGGCGACCAAACTAATTAAGGGGATGGAGACACTGGAATACGAGGAGAGGCTTGCAAGACTAGGCATGTTTACACTTGAAAAGAGGATACGAAGAGGGGACATGATCAACATTTACAAATATATAAGGGGACAATACACAGAGCTTGCGGGGGATCTGTTTTTGGTAAGATCAACGCAGAATATACATGGACACCCGCTTAGGTTAGAGGAAAGGCGATTTCGCACACAGAGACGTAAAGGTTACTTCACAGTAAGGACAATGTGTGTTTGGAATTCCATGCCTGAGAGAGTAGTAATGGCGGACTCGGTCAACACCTTTAAGAATGGGCTAGATAAGTACCTAATGGATAAAGATATACAGGGTTATGGTGTGTAGTCACGCACTATAGTTATTTAAAAAAAAAAGAGAGGAATAAATACAACGGCCGACATTAGCAACAGACTCAATTAGTCCTAAAAATAATCCAGCGTAGGAGTCCCAAATAGGTTGAACTTGATGGACAATTGTCTTTTTTCAACCTCAGAAACTATGTTACATATGGAGTACCTGGGATCTTTATTAGGATACCCATTGTAACTAACTATACACTTTTAGAATCCTAGGTGTCCCATTACACATTTTTTACAACATATAAAGTTTATACACAGACTTACCTAACACCATTTTATCTCCTCCTGCACCACTTATTAATATATCAATATTCATGCAATTAAATTACATTCGTCTTTTACATTATTTATAAGTTTATATATGTCAAGACACATCTGACATATTAATTACAGTATATCATAATTTAAATCTTCAATTCTTGATTATATTACTAGTCAGTGATTTTTTTGTGATGGAAATAAAGGACGTCAGAGAACATTAATTTCTCTGACGTCCTAAGTGGATGCTGGGACTCCGTAAGGACCATGGGGAATAGCCTATTCCCCATGGTCCTTACGGAGTCCCAGCATCCACTTAGGACGTCAGAGAAATTAATGTTCTTGATTTGTCTTCTACAACACAGCTAGCTGCAAAAGGTATAAATACACTGCCAGCAAGGAACAAGTCACCTTTGAAAAAACAGCAGGTAGCTGTGAAACGCGTCAGGTGTGAGCCTGTGTCACCTCCATTGGATATCTACTATCACTTGGACCCCTAAGGACTCCGCAAAAATAGCGCTATTTACACCCATATCCACTAACAAGGACCGAATATCAAGACCACCACGCATCACTGGTGAGGACCCCCCGTTGTATTGCCAAACTACTGGGACAGTTATTCCTCCAGCGTTGTCTTCATAAATTCTTCGGCCCGGGGACTGTGCTACAACCCCAGGATAAGGGATTTTCTAATGTGCGGATCCTACAGGGACATTTCATCAAGCAGCAAACGAATTATATCCCACATATGGTGACTATGAGCTCATTAGCGCAGTGAGATATCCATTTATTTTATGTTTTTTATGTATTTTATTGTATAATTATTATTAAATAACATTGCAAACTATTTTTACAATTCATCTCAGTCAGCGCTGTCTCATTTTTTTGGGTAATTTTATGATCATATAAATATAAAGATCTCAGTTTGCATATATTTGCAATAATATGTGTAAAGCCGCGCAAAGGAGTCTCTGTTCTGGAGGTCCGTACTGCTACATGATAATAGCACCCAATCAGAGTCATATAATTTAGAGATGAGTGGTTTCGGTTCCGTGAGAATCGACCCTACCAGACTTCACTACCTGAACCCGGATCCGAGTCAGGCTCGGGTTTTCACACCTGACTCAGAAACCAGAACAAGGCAAAACATCATCATCCCGCTGTCAGATTCTCGCAGGATTTGGATTCCATATAAGGAGCTGCGTGTCGACACCATTTTCACTCCGGCATTGGAGAGTGTAGAGAGAGGACGTGTCTCCGTCCTCCAGTGTCCTGCATCAGTTCAGTTGTAGTGTCTTGTGCTGCATCAGTCCAGTCACAGTGGTTGTGTCCTCTGCTGCCATATGTTCAGTGCTGCTGTATAAGTCCAGTCCAGTGATGCTGTCTTGTGCTGCATCAGTCCAGTGGTGGTGTCTTGTGCTGCATCAGTCCAGTCACAGTGGTGGTGTCCTCTGCTGCCATATGTCCAGTGCTGCTGTATAAATCCAGTCCAGTGGTGCTGTGTTGTGCTGCATTAGTTCAGTGGTGGTGTATTGTGCTGCATCAGTCCAGTCACATTGGTGGTGTCCTCTGCTGCCATATGTCCAGTGCTGCTGTATAAGTCCAGTCCATTGCAGTAGTGCTGTGTTGTCCTGCATCAGTACAGTGGTAGTGTCTTGTGCTGCATCAGTCCAGTCACAGTGGTGGTGTCCTCTGCTGCCATATGTCCACTGCTGCTGTATAAGTCCAGTTCATTGCAGTGGTGCTGTGTTATCCTGCATGAGTCCAGTGGTGGTGTCCCTGTGCTGCTGTATATGTCCAGTGGTACTGCCGTATATGTCCAGTGATACTGCTGTATATGTCTAGTGATACTGCCGTATATGTCCAGCGGTACTGCCGTATAAATCCAGTAATACTACCATATAATTCCAGTGGTACTGGTGTATAATTCCAGCGATACTGGCGTATAAATTCAGTCCAGTGATACTGCCGTATATGTCCAGTGATATTGCCGTATATGTCCAGCTGTACTGCCGTATAATTCCAGTGGTACTTGCGTATAATTCCAGCGGTACTGGCGTATAAATCCAGTCCAGTAATACTGCCGTATATGTCCAGTGATACTGCCGTATATGTCCAGCAGTACTGCCGTATAATTCCAGTGGTACTGGTGTATAATTCCAGCGGTACTGGCGTATAAATCTAGTCCAGTGATACTGCCGTATATGTCCAGTGGTACTGCCGTATAATTCCAATGGTACTGCCGTATAATTCCGTGATACTGCCGTATAACTCCAGTGGTACTGGCGTATAATTCCAGCGGTACTGGCGTAAAAATAGAGTCCAGTGATACTGCTGTATATGTCCAGTGGTACTGCTGTATAATTCCAGTGATACTGCTGTATAATTCCAGTGGAACTGGCGTATAATTCCAGCGGTATTGGCGTATAAATCCAGTCCAGTGACACTGCCGTATATGTCCAGTGGTACTGCCGTATAAGTCCAGTGGTACTGCCGTATAATTCCAGTGGTACTGCCTTATAATTCCAGTGATCCTGCAGTATAATCCAGTGGTACCGGCGTATAAATCCAGTGATACTGCCGTATAATTCCAGTGGTACTGGAGTATAATTCCAGCAGTACTGGCGTATAATTCCAGTGATACTGCCGTATAACTCCAGTGGTACTGGAGTATAATTCCAGAGGTACTGGCGTATAAATCCTGTCCATTGATACTGCCGTATTAGTCCAGTGGTACTGCCGTATAACTCCAGTGGTACTGCTGTATAAGACCAGTGGTATTGCCGTATAATTCCAGTGGTACTGGCGTATAAGTCCAGTGATACTGCCATATAATTCCTGTGGTACTGCCGTATAAATCCAGTCCAGTGGTGCTGCCATATAAATTCAGGGGTGCTGTCCTGTGCTGTATATTATTTACTCCAAATAAAGGGGTTATTAATATTTAATCCAAATAATTTTCACAGGATTTGCCCTGTGTGGTGTAGAGGTACGCTCTCCTGTACCGCATACTGGGGGTCATTCTGACCCGTTTGCTCGATCGTTTTAACGCAGCAGAGTTAACAGGTCCCTACTGCGCCGGTGCCGTAGTGCGCCGGCGCATGCCAGATGGTCGAAGGCCGTAGCAGGGATGCGATCGCCTCTGCCTGATTGACAGGCAGAGGCGATCGCTGGGCGGGAGGGGGCGGAACGGCGGCGTTTGTCCGCCGTTTCTTGGGTTTGTTCATGGCCGGACCAAACAGGGGGCGGGCCGTAGCGGCTGCGTGATGTCACACGCAGCCGCTGCGGGCCGGGGAGCGATGAGTAGCTCCCAGCCAGCACGCTAAAGCTGCGCTGGCCGGGAGCTACTCTTGAAGTGCAAAGGCATTGCCGCTGTGCGATGCCTTTGCACTTCTGTGAGGGGGGGCCGGACTGACATGCAGGGTGGGCTAGCCCTGTGCTGGGCGTCCCCCCGCATGTCAGGGAAGAAGATCGTAGCTGTGCTAAATTTAGCACAGCTACGATCAACTCGGAATGACCCCCATTGTTATATAACTCCAGAAAAATAATGGAGAACAAAAATTTGGAGGACAAAATAGGGAAAGATCAAGAACCACTTCCTCCTACTGCTGAAGTTGCTGCCACTAGTCATGACATAGATGATGAAATGCCATCAACGTCGTCTGCTAAGGCCGATGCCCAATGTCATAGTAGACGGCATGCCAAATCCAAAAAGCAAAAGTTCAGTAAAATGACCCAAAAAAATACATTTAAATGGTCTGAGGAGAAATGTAAACTTACCAATATGCCATTTACGACATGGAGTGGCAAGGAACGGCTAAGGCCCTGGCCTATGTTCATGACTAGTGGTTCAGCTTCACATGACGATTGAAGCCCTCATGCTCCCGCTAGAAAAATAAAAAGAGTTAAGCTGGAAAAAGCACAGCAAAGAACTGTGCGTTCTAAGATGGTATCACAAATCCCCAAGGAGAGTCCAAGTGTGTCGGCGGTTGTGATGCCTGACCTTCCCAACACTGGACGGGAAGAGGTGGCTCCTTCCACCATTTGCACGCCCTCTGCAAGTGCTGGAAGGAGGACCCACAGTCCAGTTTCTGATATTCAAATTGAAGATGTCACTGTTGAAGTACTCCAGGATGAGGATATGGGTGTTGCTGGCACTGAAGAGGAAGTTGACGATGAGGATTCTGATGGTGATTTGGTTTGTTTAAATCAGGCATCGGGGGAGACACCTGTTGTTCATGGGATGAATAAGCCCATTGTGATGCCTGGGCAAAATAACAAAAAAGCCACCTCTTCGGTGTGGAATTATTTCTGCATGAATCCGGACAACAATTGTCAAGCCGTGTGTTGCCTCTGTCAATCTGTAATGAGTAGGGGTAAGGACGTTAACCACCTAGGAACAGCCTCCCTTATACGTCACCTGCAGCGTCAGAAGTCGGTGTGAAGTTGTGAAACTCTGGATATAAGCGTAAGCAGTCCACTGAGAACTAAATCCCTTCTTTCTCTTGTACCCAAGCTCCTGCAAGCCACACCACCAACTCCCTCAACGTAAACTTCTTCCTCAGTCAGGAACGTCAGTAGTCCTGCAGGCCATGTCGCTGGCAAGACTGAGGAGTCCTCTCCTAACCAGGATTCCTCCGGAGGATCCTTGAGTGGTACGCCTACTGCTGCTGTTGCTGCCGCTGCTGTTGTTGCTGCTGTGAGTCGATCGTCATCCCAGAGGGGAAGTCGGAAGACCACTTGTACTATTTCAACTAAGCAATTGACTGTCCAGCAGTCCTTTGTGAGGAAGATGAAATGTGACAGCAGTCATCCTGTTGCAAAGCGGATAACTGAGGCCTTGACAGCTAAGTTGGTGTTAGACGTGCATCCGTATCTGCCATTAGTTCAGTGGGACTTAGAGAATTGTTTGAGGTAGTGTGTCCCCGGTACCAAATCCCATCTAGGTTCCACTTCACTAGGCAGGCGATACCGAGAATGTACAGAGACGTCAGAAAAAGTGTCCTCAGTTTCCTAAAAAATGCAGTTGCACCCACTGTCCAATTAACCACGGACATGTGGACAAGTGGAACAGGGGAGACTAAGGACTATATGACTGTGACAGCCCGCTGGGTAAATGTATTGCCTCCCGCAGCAACAACAACAGCAGCGGCACCAGTAGCAGCATCTCGCAAACGCCACTCATTCCTAGGCAGACTATGCTATGTATCACCGCTTTCCGTAAGAGTCACACAGCTGACAACCTCTTACGGAAACTGAGGGACATCATCGCACAATGGCTTACCCCAATTAGACTCTCCTGGGGATTTGTGATATCGGACAACACCACCAATATTGTGCGTGCATTACATCTGAGCAAATTCCAGCACGTCCCATGTTTTGCACATACAATTAATGTGGTGGTGCAGATTTTTTTTTTAAATGACAGGGTTGTGCAGGAGATGCTGTCGGTGGCCCGAAAAATTGCGGCCCACTTTCAACATTCAGCCACCACGTGCCGAAGACTGGAGCGCCAGCAAACATTCCTGAACCTGCCCTGCCATCACCTGAAGCAAGAGGTGGTAACGAGGTGGAATTCTATATGCTTCAGAGGATGGAGGAGCAGCAAAAGGCCATCCAAGCCAATACATCCACCTACAATGTAGGCAAAGGAGGGGGAATACACCTGACTCAAGCGCAGTGGAGAGTGATTTTCGTCTTGTGCAAGGTTCTCCAACCCTTCGAACTTGCCACAAGTGAAGTCAGTTCAGACACTGCCAGCTTGAGTCAGGTCATTCCCCTCATTAGGCTTTTGCAGAAGCAGCTGGAGAAATTGAAGGAGGAGCTAAGACGGAGCGATTCCGCAAAGTATGTGGGACTTGTGGATGGAGCCCTTCATTCGCTTTGCCAGGATTCAAGGGTGGTCAATCTGTTGAAATCAGAGCACTACATTTTGGCCACCGTTGCTCGATCCTAGGTTTAAAGCCTACATTGTATCTCTCTTTATGGCAGACACAAGTCTGCAGAGGTTCAAAGACCTGCTGGTGTGAAAATTGTCAACTCAAGTGGAACGTGACCCGTCAACAGCTCCTCCTTCACTTTCTCCCGCAACTGGGGCTGCGAGGAAAATGATAAGATTTCCTAGCCACCCCGCTGGCAGTGATGCAGGGCAGTCAGGAGCGAGTGCTGCCATCTGGTCCGGACTGAAGGACCTGCCAACGGTTACTGACATGTCGCCTGTCACTGCATATGATTCTGTCACCATTGAAAGAATGGTGGACGATTATATGAGTGACAGCATCAAAGTAGGCATGTCAGACAGTCTGTGCATGTACTGGCAGGAAAAAGAGGCAATGTGGATGCCCTTGCACAAACTGTCTTTATTTTACCTAAGTTGCCCCCCTCCAGTGTGTACTCCGAAAGAGTGTTTAGTGCAGCCGGTACTTGTCAGCGATGGGCGTAGGAGGTTACTTCCACAAAATGTGGAGAAGATAATGTTCATCAAAATGAATTATAAATTCCTCCGGGAAGACCTTTACCAGCAATTGCCTACAGATAGTACACAGGGACCTGTGATGGTGGATTCCAGTGGGGACGAATTAATACTCTGTGAGGAGGAGGATGTACACACTGAAAGGGGTGAGGAATCGGAGGATGATGATGAGGTGGACATCTTGCCTCTGTAGAGCCAGTTTGTGCAAGGAGAGATTGATTGCTTCTTTTTTGGTGGGGGCCCAAACAAACCAGTCATTTCAGCCACAGTCGTGTGGCAGACCCTGTCGCTGAAATGATTGGTTTGTTAAAGTGTGCATGTCCTGTTTATGCAACATAAGGGTGGGTGGGAGGGCCCAAGGACAATTCCATCTTGCACCTCTTTTTCTTCTTTGCATCATGTGCTGTTTGGGGGCTAGTTTTTTAAAGTGCCATCCTGTCTGACACGGCTGTACAAGTCCAGGTATACTGCTGTATAAGTCCAGGGGTACTGCCGTATAAGTCCAGTCTAGTGGTGCTGTCTTGTGCTGCATCCGTCCAGTGGTGGTGTCTTGTGCTGCCATAAGTCCAGTGGTGGTGTCCTGTGCTGTATATTATTTACTCCAAATAAAAGGGTTATATTATTTATCCAAATAATTTTTACAGGGTTTGCCTTGTGTGGTGTAGGGTACGCTCGCCTGTACTGCATATTATTATAATAGCTCCAAATAAAAGGGTTATTATTATCCAAATTAATTTTACAGGCTTTGCAGTGTGTGTGTGTGGTTTAGGGGTACGCTCTCCTGTGCCACCAATATTGTGCGTGTAATACATCTCTGCAAATTCCAGTACGTCCCATGTTGTTTGTGCCACACACTTGTGTCGCTTAGCTGAGTCATACAGCTACCTCATTGCACCTCTTTTTCTTCTTTGCATGATGTGCTGTTTGGGGCCTACGTTTTTTAAGTGCCATCCTGTCTGCAACTGCAGTGCCACTCCTAGATAGGCCAGGTGTTTGTGCCGCAAACTTGTGTTGCTTAGCCTTAAAACAATATTGTGTGTTCAGAATAGACTGAAATGAGTGGAAATTAATGTTATTGAGGTTAATAATACCGTAGGATCAAAATTACCCCCAAATTATGTGATTTTAGCTGTTTTTATGTTTTTTTCAAAAATCATCCAGATCCAAAACCAAAACACGAAAGGGTGGTTTTGGCAAAACGAATCCAGATCCAAAACACGAGCATGGAACCAGAACCAAAACCAAAACACAAAACACGAAAAGTGCCCGCCGCACATCTGTAATATAATTGCATATTGTTATGCTACATATTAGCACATACATTCAGATGCAGAACTACCAGTGGTGCAACCGATGCAATGCACCAGGACACGTCGCAATGAAGGGGCCTACAGCCAGTGGCATTATAATGAGTAAGACTGACTCATTATAGTGTGCCCCTGCCACTGTACTGTGGGCAATGGCTGATAAGACAGAATGCTTCGCAAGACCGGCTGGAGAAGAGGTGGAGGGGTCCGCTGCTCAGACCAAACAGAGCACACACTGATTACAGGGCATGTGCATAATACACAGCATGCTGGGAGATGTAGTTCACACACAGCCAGTGACATACTGGGTGGGCAGTAACCTTCAGTAGCTGCAATGAAGATAGAGCAAACGTTATTTGTTAATACAAGTCAACAGAGTTACACTCTGCTGTCGCTCAGTGCATAACATACGCTGGCACATGAAGCAAATCAGTCATACAAAAGGCTTCATGGTGCTCGCAGTTACAGCACAACACTCCTTTTCCTGTATCTGCTACTAGGGCCCTGAACCTCCCTTTCCTTCCTCCTCCCTGGCTCTTTCTTCCTCTCTGCCGGAGTGCCTCTTCTCTGGCTGTCAGTGGTGGGGGAACTGATGTCACGTTCTCATGAGCATCCCCGGCGTGAAAACCCAAGGAGCCTCTCACCACATTCTGCAGTTCTACTGTGGGCCCAGGCAAGCAAATTGTAATATATTTGTCACCCACTGCCTGCCACATTCTGCCTCTGTCACTCTTTGTCCATCACCTGCTGCTTCTCCCTGTCACCCTCTGCCTCTCTTTTTCACCCACTCTCCATCACCCTCTGCCTCTCCCTGTCACCCTCTGCCCATCACCCACTGACTGTCACCCTCTGCCTCTCCCCATCACCCTATGCCCATTTTCCACTGCCTCTCCCCGTTACCCACTGCTTCTCCCCATCACCCTCTGCCCACAATTCACTGCCTCTCTCCATCACTATTGGCATCTCCCTGTCATCCTCTGCATGTCACCCATTTCATTGTACACTTTATTCCACTAGTTAAATGGTGGGCAGGATTAGATTTAATTTAGTCATAGCCAGGCACTGGCATAATATTAGGAGTGGATATTTATAAAGGCTGTAGACCTTTTGATTGTATCAGCCATTCGAATCCTGCAGCTATCTACAGTATTGAACCATTCTCCTTCTTTATCCCAGCCCACATTATAGTTAGTGTGAACATAATACTCGGTGGTATATCTCTGTTGAACACTCTGGACACCTTGTGTGCTCAGTGGCGTGCATGGTTAAGATACGGATCTCTTTAGTCTGATAGATCCGGAGTTCGAATCTGAATTGCGACGCTAAGGAGGCAGTGGTCTTGTGACTGAAGTTGTTCATTTTTATTTATTTCCCCTTTTATTTTATTTTTTTTATTATTTTTTATACTTTATTTTTTATTTTGTATTTTGTATCTTTTAATTAATTTTTATATCTATTGACAATTGTTAGATTGACCTCACAGGATTTATTATTGATTATTTGACATTAGGAAACTGTACCTCAGATTTACTCAGACAGTTCCCGTGCATTATGTACTCTAGCATCTATAGCGCTGTTGTTAGCGCTTATATCTTTAACATTATCTATTCAATCCTAAGAGTCTAATGGTGCGATAGATCATATCCAATTTAGTATGTCTTATGTATAGGTACAGTATCAGGAGTATATATCCATTTGAATATGTTTTACCGACTATATCAGTTATCCAGACTCCATAGTGGTCTATAGGTCGGAATGACTCCTTGTAATTTAACTGACTTTTTAGTTATAGAGAATGTATTATTTGGTGCTACATATTTTCCTGTGTGCCCAGTGGCGTGCATGGTTGAGTGACGGACCTTCTTAGTCTGAAGGATACCTAGTTCGATTCTGAATCGAGTCAGCAAGGTGCCAGAGGGTATCTGATTATAGGGCAGGGTGGCCACTCTGTATATCCCTATTATGTATATATACATTTTTTAATTTAATTCTCCTCTTGTTAGAATGTCTATGGAAATCTCTATTGCAGGCTATATGAGTTCGTATATAGTCTCCCACCAATTGAAGGTTTTTAATCACGGTTAGAGAGTGTCTCCTTATGGCACAGTCTGTTGCCCTACATATAGGGTTAAAATCTTGTTTCCATCTTGGGATATAAAAGTTGTCTGTGCCTGATTTACATGTGCTTGAGGTTCGGTACTTGGGACCTTCTTTTACTGCAATGAGTTCTCAAATGCACATCTAGTCATAACAATTTATTATTCCATATCCTTATTTATCTTTATTGTTAGCAAGTCAAGTCTACCATGGATCTATATGATAAGTATTGTGTTTTTATAAGAGAGCCACGTAGTACAAATGGTTTATGTTCGTCCTTTAATTTGGGACTGAGTGCAGACAGCTGTCTGCTCTGGATATATCACAGTTTAAATACTGGAGAATCAGGAGGCAGGAAATCACCTTTGAAAAAGTCACGTGGAGCGTGACGAAACGCGTTAGGACCCGCCTCTCCACACACCGTGCTCAGGTGTCTCACGTCTGGTGCAGAGCTCAGCATATTCAGACGGCTACGCTCCTGGCTGCATCCTCGTTTCCAGCGGCCGCTACTATTCATGCCGCCTAAGCCAGCCGACAGCACACAGCATTCCATCTCCTCTCCGCTGCACAGCATCTGTGGGCAACGCAGGACACCCGACCTGGGACGCCCGGTAAACGGACCAGCCCATCGGAGAGGTATCAATCATTGAATGTTCACTGGCTACACACAGTCCATCTACCATTGGAGCCTAACTATTGCACCGTCTGTTTAGTATTGTGCTCAAAAGCAGCATTAATTTCCAGTTACGGAATATGAACTTCAGCTTTTTAAACTACAGCTGCAGCACTTAGAGATGAGCGCCTGAAATTTTTCGGGTTTTGTGTTTTGGTTTTGGGTTCGGTTCCGCGGCCGTGTTTTGGGTTCGAACGCGTTTTGGCAAAACCTCACCGAATTATTTTTGTCGGATTCGGGTGTGTTTTGGATTCGGGTGTTTTTTTCCAAAAACACTAAAAAACAGCTTAAATCATAGAATTTGGGGGTCATTTTGATCCCAAAGTATTATTAACCTCAAAAACCATAATTTACACTCATTTTCAGTCTATTCTGAATACCTCACACCTCACAATATTATTTTTAGTCCTAAAATTTGCACCGAGGTCGCTGTGTGAGTAAGATAAGCGACCCTAGTTGCCGACACAAACACCGGGCCCATCTAGGAGTGGCACTGCAGTGTCACGCAGGATGTCCCTTCCAAAAAACCCTCCCCAAACAGCACATGACGCAAAGAAAAAAAGAGGCGCAATGAGGTAGCTGTGTGAGTAAGATTAGCGACCCTAGTGGCCGACACAAACACCGGGCCCATCTAGGAGTGGCACTGCAGTGTCACGCAGGATGGCCCTTCCAAAAAACCCTCCCCAAACAGCACATGACGCAAAGAAAAAAAGAGGCGCAATGAGGTAGCTGACTGTGTGAGTAAGATTAGCGACCCTAGTGGCCGACACAAACACCGGGCACATCTAGGAGTGGCACTGCAGTGTCACGCAGGATGTCCCTTCCAAAAAACCCTCCCCAAACAGCACATGACGCAAAGAAAAAAAGAGGCGCAATGAGGTAGCTGTGTGAGTAAGATTAGCGACCCTAGTGGCCGACACAAACACCGGGCCCATCTAGGAGTGGCACTGCAGTGTCACGCAGGATGTCCCTTCCAAAAAACCCTCCCCAATCAGCACATGATGCAAAGAAAAAGAAAAGAAAAAAGAGGTGCAAGATGGAATTATCCTTGGGCCCTCCCACCCACCCTTATGTTGTATAAACAAAACAGGACATGCACACTTTAACCAACCCATCATTTCAGTGACAGGGTCTGCCACACGACTGTGACTGATATGACGGGTTGGTTTGGACCCCCCCCAAAAAAGAAGCAATTAATCTCTCCTTGCACAAACTGGCTCTACAGAGGCAAGATGTCCACCTCATCTTCACCCTCCGATATATCACCGTGTACATCCCCCTCCTCACAGATTATCAATTCGTCCCCACTGGAATCCACCATCTCAGCTCCCTGTGTACTTTGTGGAGGCAATTGCTGCTGGTCAATGTCTCCGCGGAGGAATTGATTATAATTCATTTTAATGAACATCATCTTCTCCACATTTTCTGGATGTAACCTCGTACGCCGATTGCTGACAAGGTGAGCGGCGGCACTAAACACTCTTTCGGAGTACACACTTGTGGGAGGGCAACTTAGGTAGAATAAAGCCAGTTTGTGCAAGGGCCTCCAAATTGCCTCTTTTTCCTGCCAGTATAAGTACGGACTGTGTGACGTGCCTACTTGGATGCGGTCACTCATATAATCCTCCACCATTCTATCAATGTTGAGAGAATCATATGCAGTGACAGTAGACGACATGTCCGTAATCGTTGTCAGGTCCTTCAGTCCGGACCAGATGTCAGCATCAGCAGTCGCTCCAGACTGCCCTGCATCACCGCCAGCGGGTGGGCTCGGAATTCTGAGCCTTTTCCTCGCACCCCCAGTTGCGGGAGAATGTGAAGGAGGAGATGTTGACAGGTCGCGTTCCGCTTGACTTGACAATTTTGTCACCAGCAGGTCTTTCAACCCCAGCAGACCTGTGTCTGCCGGAAAGAGAGATCCAAGGTAGGCTTTAAATCTAGGATCGAGCACGGTGGCCAAAATGTAGTGCTCTGATTTCAACAGATTGACCACCCGTGAATCCTTGTTAAGCGAATTAAGGGCTGCATCCACAAGTCCCACATGCCTAGCGGAATCGCTCCGTGTTAGCTCCTTCTTCAATGCCTCCAGCTTCTTCTGCAAAAGCCTGATGAGGGGAATGACCTGACTCAGGCTGGCAGTGTCTGAACTGACTTCACGTGTGGCAAGTTCAAAGGGCATCAGAACCTTGCACAACGTTGAAATCATTCTCCACTGCACTTGAGACAGGTGCATTCCATCTCCTATATCGTGCTCAATTGTATAGGCTTGAATGGCCTTTTGCTGCTCCTCCAACCTCTGAAGCATATAGAGGGTTGAATTCCACCTCGTTACCACTTCTTGCTTCAGATGATGGCAGGGCAGGTTCAGTAGTTTTTGGTGGTGCTCCAGTCTTCTGTACGTGGTGCCTGTACGCCGAAAGTGTCCCGCAATTTTTCTGGCCACCGACAGCATCTCTTGCACGCCCCTGTCGTTTTTTAAAAAATTCTGCACCACCAAATTCAAGGTATGTGCAAAACATGGGACGTGCTGGAATTTGCCCATATTTAATGCACACACAATATTGCTGGCGTTGTCCGATGCCACAAATCCACAGGAGAGTCCAATTGGGGTAAGCCATTCCGCGATGATCTTCCTCAGTTGCCGTAAGAGGTTTTCAGCTGTGTGCGTATTCTGGAAAGCGGTGATACAAAGCGTAGCCTGCCTAGGAAAGAGTTGGCGTTTGCGAGATGCTGCTACTGGTGCCGCCGCTGCTGTTCTTGCGGCGGGAGTCCATACATCTACCCAGTGGGCTGTCACAGTCATATAGTCCTGACCCTGCCCTGCTCCACTTGTCCACATGTCCGTGGTTAAGTGGACATTGGGTACAACTGCATTTTTTAGGACACTGGTGAGTCTTTTTCTGACGTCCGTGTACATTCTCGGTATCGCCTGCCTAGAGAAGTGGAACCTAGATGGTATTTGGTAACGGGGGCACACTGCCTCAATAAATTGTCTAGTTCCCTGTGAACTAACGGCGGATACCGGACGCACGTCTAACACCAACATAGTTGTCAAGGACTCAGTTATCCGCTTTGCAGTAGGATGACTGCTGTGATATTTCATCTTCCTCGCAAAGGACTGTTGAACAGTCAATTGCTTACTGGAAGTAGTACAAGTGGGCTTACGACTTCCCCTCTGGGATGACCATCGACTCCCAGCGGCAACAACAGCAGCGCCAGCAGCAGTAGGCGTTACACGCAAGGATGCATCGGAGGAATCCCAGGCAGGAGAGGACTCGTCAGACTTGCCAGTGACATGGCCTGCAGGACTATTGGCATTCCTGGGGAAGGAGGAAATTGACACTGAGGGAGTTGGTGGGGTGGTTTGCGTGAGCTTGGTTACAAGAGGAAGGGATTTACTGGTCAGTGGACTGCTTCCGCTGTCACCCAAAGTTTTTGAACTTGTCACTGACTTATTATGAATGCGCTGCAGGTGACGTATAAGGGAGGATGTTCCGAGGTGGTTAACGTCCTTACCCCTACTTATTACAGCTTGACAAAGGGAACACACGGCTTGACACCTGTTGTCCGCATTTCTGGTGAAATACCTCCACACCGAAGAGCTGATTTTTTTGGTATTTTCACCTGGCATGTCAACGGCCATACTCCTCCCACGGACAACAGGTGTCTCCCCGGGTGCCTGACTTAAACAAACCACCTCACCATCAGAATCCTTCTGGTCAATTTCCTCCCCAGCGCCAGCAACACCCATATCCTCCTCATCCTGGTGTACTTCAACACTGACATCTTCAATCTGACTATCAGGAACTGGACTGCGGGTGCTCCTTCCAGCACTTGCAGGGGGCATGCAAATAGTGGAAGGCGCATGCTCTTCACGTCCAGTGTTGGGAAGGTCAGGCATCGCAAACGACACAATTGGACTCTCCTTGTGGATTTGGGATTTCAAAGAACGCACAGTTCTTTGCGGTGCTTTTGCCAGCTTGAGTCTTTTCAGTTTTCTAGCGAGAGGCTGAGTGCTTCCATCCTCATGTGAAGCTGAACCACTAGCCATGAACATAGGCCAGGGCCTCAGCCGTTCCTTGCCACTCCGTGTGGTAAATGGCATATTGGCAAGTTTACGCTTCTCCTCCGACAATTTTATTTTAGGTTTTGGAGTCCTTTTTTTTCTGATATTTGGTGTTTTGGATTTGACATGCTCTGTACTATGACATTGGGCATCGGCCTTGGCAGACGACGTTGCTGGCATTTCATCGTCTCGGCCATGACTAGTGGCAGCAGCTTCAGCACGAGGTGGAAGTGGATCTTGATCTTTCCCTAATTTTGGAACCTCAACTTTTTTGTTCTCCATATTTTATAGGCAGAACTAAAAGGCACCTCAGGTAAACAATGGAGATGGATGGATTGGATACTAGTATACAATTATGGACGGACTGCCACGGTTAGGTGGTATAAAAAAACCACGGTTAGGTGGTATATAATACAATTATGGATGGACGGACTGCCTGCCGACTGCCGACACAGAGGTAGCCACAGCCGTGAACTACCGCACTGTACACTGGTTGATAAAGAGATAGTAGTATACTCGTAACAACTAGTATGACACTATGACGGTATAAAGAATGAAAAAAAAACCACGGTTAGGTGGTATATATTATAATAATACAATTATGGATGGACGGACTGCCTGCCGAGTTCCGACACAGAGGTAGCCACAGCCGTGAACTACCGCACTGTACACTGGTTGATAAAGAGATAGTAGTATACTCGTAACAACTAGTATGACTGACTATGACGGTATAAAGAATGAAAAAAAAACCACGGTTAGGTGGTATATATTGTAATACAATTATGGATGGACGGACTGCCTGCCGACTGCCGACACAGAGGTAGCCACAGCCGTGAACTACCGCACTGTACACTGGTTGATAAAGAGATAGTAGTATACTCGTAACAACTAGTATGACTGACTATGACGGTATAAAGAATGAAAAAAAAACCACGGTTAGGTGGTATATATTATAATACAATTATGGATGGACGGACTGCCTGCCGACTGCCGACACAGAGGTAGCCACAGCCGTGAACTACCGCACTGTACACTGGTTGATAAAGAGATAGTAGTATACTCGTAACAACTAGTATGACACTATGACGGTATAAAGAATGAAAAAAAAACCACGGTTAGGTGGTATATATTATAATACAATTATGGATGGACGGACTGCCTGCCGAGTGCCGACACAGAGGTAGCCACAGCCGTGAACTACCGCACTGTACACTGGTTGATAAAGAGATAGTAGTATACTCGTAACAACTAGCATGACTGACTATGACGGTATAAAGAATGAAAAAAAAACCACGGTTAGGTGGTATATATTATAATACAATTATGGATGGACGGACTGCCTGCCGACTGCCGACACAGAGGTAGCCACAGCCGTGAACTACCGCACTGTACACTGGTTGATAAAGAGATAGTAGTATACTCGTAACAACTAGTATGACACTATGACGACGGTATAAAGAATGAAAAAAAAACCACGGTTAGGTGGTATATATTATAATAATAATACAATTATGGATGGACGGACTGCCTGCCGACTGCCGACACAGAGGTAGCCACAGCCGTGAACTACCGCACTGTACACTGGTTGATAAAGAGATAGTAGTATACTCGTAACAACTAGTATGACACTATGACGACGGTATAAAGAAAGAAAAAAAAATACCACAGTTAGGTGGTATATATTATAATAATAATACAATTATGGATGGACGGACTGCCTGCCGACTGCCGACACAGAGGTAGCCACAGCCGTGAACTACCGCACTGTACACTGGTTGATAAAGAGATAGTAGTATACTCGTAACAACTAGTATGACACTATGACGACGGTATAAAGAATGAAAAAAAAACCACGGTTAGGTGGTATATATTATAATAATAATACAATTATGGATGGACGGACTGCCTGCCGACTGCCGACACAGAGGTAGCCACAGCCGTGAACTACCGCACTGTACACTGGTTGATAAAGAGATAGTAGTATACTCGTAACAACTAGTATGACACTATGACGACGGTATAAAGAATGAAAAAAAAACCACGGTTAGGTGGTATATATTATAATAATAATACAATTATGGATGGACGGACTGCCTGCCGACTGCCGACACAGAGGTAGCCACAGCCGTGAACTACCGCACTGTACACTGGTTGATAAAGAGATAGTAGTATACTCGTAACAACTAGTATGACACTATGACGGTATAAAGAATGAAAAAAAAACCACGGTTAGGTGGTATATATTATAATAATAATACAATTATGGATGGACGGACTGCCTGCCGACTGCCGACACAGAGGTAGCCACAGCCGTGAACTACCGCACTGTACACTGGTTGATAAAGAGATAGTAGTATACTCGTAACAACTAGTATGACACTATGACGACGGTATAAAGAAAGAAAAAAAAATACCACGGTTAGGTGGTATATATTGTAATACAATTATGGATGGACGGACTGCCTGCCGAGTTCCGACTGCCGACACAGAGGTAGCCACAGCCGTGAACTACCGCACTGTACTGTGTCTGCTGCTAATATAGACTGGTTGATAAAGAGATAGTATACAATACATACAACAATATACTACTATACTGGTGGTCAGGCACTGGTCACCACTAGTCACACTGGCAGTGGCACTCCTGCAGCAAAAGTGTGCACTGTTTAATTTTAAATTAATATAATATTATGTACTCCTGGGGGCTCCTGCTATAACAACCTGCAGTGCTCCCCAGTCTCCCCCACAATTATTATAAGCTTTGCCTTTTATACATTGATGTGCAGCACACTGGGCTGAGCTGAGTGCACACAGACTGAGTCACACTGTGTGACTGGCTGCTGCTGTGTATCGTTTTTTTTCAGGCAGAGAACGGATATAGCAGAGAACGGATATATTATATTAAAATAAATAAAAGTTAACTAACAACAACTGCACTGGTCACTGTGGTAAACTCTGTCTGACTCTGCACAATCTCTCTCTCTCTTCTAATCTAATTTCTAATGGAGAGGACGCCAGCCACGTCCTCTCCCTATCAATCTCAATGCACGTGTGAAAATGGCGGCGACGCGCGGCTCCTTATATAGAATCCGAGTCTCGCGAGAATCCGACAGCGTCATGATGACGTTCGGGCGTGCTCGGGTTAACCGAGCAAGGCGGGAGGATCCGAGTCTGCTCGGACCCGTGAAAAAAACATGAAGTTCGTGCGGGTTCGGTTTCAGAGAAACCGAACCCGCTCATCTCTAGTTATAAGCTCCTGAATTGTGTTGACACTTTGAGACAAATGACTGAGCATTATTCATTCATTCTTCATTGTTTTTAATGTTATCATACATCACATTTTTATTATTAAATCTGTTTATTTTACAATCCATACGTTGGCTCTCTTCTCATTATACTTTCTGACATTCAGCGCAGCCTTTTTTTCTTGTTATGTCACCCGTTTCCTCTCCTTGTTACCCTGTCCCCTTCACCCACTGCCTCTCCCTGTTACCACTGCATCTCCCTGTCACCCTTTGCTTCTCCTGTCACCTTCTTTCATTTCCCCCTCTGCCTCTCCCCATCATACTCTGCCTCTGCCCATCACCCTCTGCCTCTCCCCATCTCCCTCTCCCTGTCACCATCTGCCCATCACCCTCTGCCTCTCCCTGTCACCCTCTCCCTATGCCTCTCCCTGTTACTCTTTACTTCTCACATCACCCTCTCCCCATCATCCTCTCCATCACTCTCGGCCTCTGCCCATCACCCTCTGCCTCTCCCCATCACCCTCTCTCTGTCACCCTCTGCCTGTCACTGTCTGCCCATCACTGAAGTGCCTCTCTTTGTCACTGTGGAGATGTGCCCTGTGTCCCGGGGCACATCACTACAACAGTGTGCAGGGGATCTGTGTCCCCTGCAGAGCCCGAGGGTGGACAGCGCTGGGGCAGCTTGTCTGTCCCCAGCGCTGGGTGTGCGGCGGCGGGTGTCTGGTGCAGGGATCGGATGTTTCCCTGCACCAGGCTGTCGGCTGCGCTTTAAACTTGGCGCCGTTCTGGCCGCCAATCAGAAGCACCGCCAGCGGCTTTTCGAATCTGGCGCCGTCCGCGAGCTAATCGCGGCTCGCGGGGCGTCGGCCAATCAGAAGCGGGCGCGGCGAGCCAATCGGCGCTCGCCGCGTCACAGGCCCCGCCACCGGCGTCTGACGTCAGAAGAAGCCGAAGAGGTGGGGAAGCGCGCGGAAGAGCGCTGAAGACGCCGGGCGGGAGCCGAAGAGAGAGGAGGCCGCGCCGAAGAGCGGCGAAGATCCCGGCGGCGCGAGGAAGAAGAGGACGTCGTGGTGGAAGGTCCTGAGGCTGCGGAAGAGGCGAGGAGACGACCGGCTGCGGGAAGAAGATATCCAGCGGCGGCTGGACGCGTCGAGGCGACGGCGGCGCCGCTGGCCAGGACGGGCCAGCGGCCGAAGATTGAAGAAGAGAGCGCCGGAGAGGTCACCAGGGGTGGGAAGTAAGAGAGCTGACGAAGCTCCCCCCTGGTGCCTCTCCCAGCGGGTCAGGTAGGCCCTTCTCAGGTGCCCCTGTACCCTCTCCTCCCTAGACCACCGGGTGTTCGGGCATTAGGCCCGTGGGCAGAGTCAGGCCCTCCCGGCCTGTGGGCAATCAGCCGGGCCCTCCCGGCCCGTGGGCACAGTCAGGCCCTTCCGGCCTGTGGGCACCTATAGTCGTGCCCTCCAGGCCCGTGGCCACGCGCAGTCGGGGTCCCCCCGGCCCGTGGCCCGGCTAAAGATTTGGGGGTCACCATTTGGGTGGTTTGGGTATTAGGCCCAAGCTACCCCTCCAGCGCCAGTTAGGCGGGCATTAGGCACGAGGGCAAGTACAGGCAATAGGCCTGAGGGGACAGTAGGGGGCATTAGGCCCTACTTCAGTTGGCCGCCGCTAGGGATATATAAAGGTGACGCTGGGTACTAGGCCCAGGTCACCCAACGAGTGATGAGTTAGGCGGGCGCTAGGCCCGTGGGTGAAGTCAGGCCTACGGCCTGTGCGCAGTCAGGGGGCGCTAGGCCCAGTGAATTAAGTGTTCCCCCGAGGCGAATAAAGGTGGCACTGGGCACTAGACCCGGGCCACCCTGAGGTGTTTAGGTAGGCAGGTCCGCTTGACCTGAGCCCCATAGAAGGAAGTATACAGGAGGTGGGCAGGCTGTGTGGCGCCCACCCCCTTCCAGATGTAGGTAGGGATTCAAAGGGACAGCACCGTGGGATCTTGTAATCCGATATTGTGATGTATGTTGTTACCGTGCAGGGCAAAGTGTCTGTTTGTTTTAAGTTTGTGCATAGTTGTGTTGCACCACCTACACGAGCTAGTTTGAGGGCTCTGTTTATGTAGCTAGTGTAGCGAACGCACACTAGGGTAGTTCTTGGCCCTGCACGGCTGTTTTCTCTTTACCTCCTTACAGGGACCTGTAAGTGGAGAAGATCGGAGTGCAAGACTTGTAACGGTGAGTAGCATCTGTGTGCGTTTGTCCCTTGTCTGTCCCCGAGCGCCGGAATCGGGATTGCTCACGGACGTGAGAATCCCCTTCATCACACTACGTGCGAGAGCGCGAGTGTGTGAAATCTGGGTGGCTGAGGCTTTGTGCCAGTGATGACCTTTCACCCAACCGGTGAAGGTCGCTGTCACCCCTGGGGTATCCCCTCTTCCGGTGGAAGAAGGGTTGATACCCCCCTTAAGGTAGACTATTTTCTCCTCAGCTCGTTCGTCTGTCAGCTCCGAAAGGGAATCGCTGTGTCCGGATACGACTGAAGATTGCCAGGTCCGTTGAAGGTTCCGGTACCTGAAGGTGAGAGAGAGCGGCGCCTGGTGAGTACCGAAACTACACCTGCACGGTAGCAGGCACCACCACACGCACCGCCGCAACTCTTACATCACCATCTGCCCATCACTGAAATGCCTCTCCCTGTCACCCTCTCCCCATCACTGAAGTGCCTCTCCCTGTCACCCTCTACTTTTCCCCATAACTCTCTACCTCTCCATCACCCACCGTACGTGTGGCATATTATGAACTTAGGATAGGGCCCAAAGCATATATTTCTCTTACGTCCTAGAGGATGCTGGGGACTCCGTAAGGACCATGGGGTATAGACGGGCTCTGCAGGAGATAGGGCACCTAAAAAGAACTTTGACTATGGGTGTGCACTGGCTCCTCCCTCTATGCCCCTCCTCCAGACCTCAGTTAGATCTTGTGCCCAGAGGAGAATGGGTGCACTGCAGAGAGCTCTCTAGAGTTTTCTGTGGAAAAAGAATTTTGTTAGGTTTTTTATTTTCAGGGAGTCCTGTTGGCAACAGGCTCCCTGCATCGTGGGACCGAGGAGGGAGAAGCAGAGCTGGCTTGTCAATTTGGGCACTGCTTCGAAGGCTACTGGACACCATTAGCTCCAGAGGGAGTCGGAACACAGGTCTCACCTGGAGTTCGTCCCGGAGCCGCGCCGCCGTCCTCCTCACAGATGCCAAAGATAGAAGCCGGATAGAGAAGGCAGAAGACATCTTAGGCGGCAGAAGACATCAGATCTTCATGAGGTAAGGCGCGCAGCGGTAAGCTGAGCGCCATTGCTCCCAGTCACACACACACAGAGCAGCACTGAAGGGTGCAGGACGCAGGGGGGGGGGGGCGCCCTGGGCAGCAATAAACCTCACATTTTGGCACAAATACAGTTGGATTAGACTGCGGAGGCAGTAAATCTATGATCCCCCGCCATTTTATTGAAAAATCACTGGGACCGAAGCCCGCCGTCGGGTGGGCGGGGCTTGATCCTCAGCACTAACCAGCGCCATTTTCTCCACAGAAGCTGCATGAGGAAAACGCTGGCTCCCTGGTCTCTCCCCTGCTGAACATCACAGGCTGGAAAAAAGAGGAGGGGGGCACATTAGCGACGCAGTGAGTGGGAATTGGCATAATATATATAAAAAAGCGCTATCTGGACATATTTTTTCCAGTGTTTTTAAGCGCTGGTGTGTGCTGGCATACTCTTTCTCTGTCTCTCTTTAAGGACCGGGTTGGGGTTTTGTCCCCTTATAGGTTAATCCCTGTGTGTATGGGGTGTCGGTACGTGTGTGTCGACATGTCTGGGGCGGAAGGCTTCTCCAAGGAGGAGGTGGAGCAAATGAGTGGTGTGTCCCCGTCGGTTGTGCCGACTCCAGATTGGATGGACATGTGGCATATGTTGAATGCAAGTGTGGCATCTTTACATAAAAGGCTTGACAAGGCTGATGTAGGGAGGACATCAGGGGGTCAATCCTCGGATTGGACCGACTCACAGGGCCCGTCGGGGTCTCAAAAGCGTCCCTTAACACAAGACACTACTACCGACACGGATTCTCATTCCAGTGTCGACTATGACGAAGTAAAATTGCACCCTAGGGTGACTAAAACCATTCAGTGTATGATTGTGGCAATAAGGGATGTGTTGCATATTGTGGATGAACCCTCGGTCCCCGACACAAAGGTACACAAGTTTAAGGAAAAGAAACAGATTATTAACTTTCCCACATCTCATGAATTAAATGAATTCTTTGGAAAAGCTTGGGAGACTCCGGATAAGAGACCGCAGATCCCCAAAAGAATTTATATGGCATACCCTTTCCCTAAGCAGGACAGGGAGATTTGGGAATCACCCCCCACTGTGGACAAGGCCCTGACGCGCTTGTCCAAGAAAGTGGCGCTACCATCTCCTGACACAGCGGCCCTTAAGGACCCTGCAGATCGCAGGCAAGAAACTACCTTAAAGGGTATTTATTCTCATACGGGTGCTGTGCTAAGACCGACAATTGCGTCGGCATGGGTGTGTAGCGCAATTGCAGCTTGGACAGATGAGCTGACAGATCAATTTGATAATATGGATAAGGAAGGATACTATATTCCTAACTCTAGCCCATATAAAAGACGCAGTCTTATTTATGAGGGATGCTCAAAGGGACATTGGATTGCTAGCTTCTAGGGCCAATGCCATGTCTGTCTCAGCGAGAAGATCCTTATGGACTCGCCAATGGACGGGTGATGCGGATTCCAAGAAACATATGGAAGTACTACCCTATAAGGGGGATGTATTGTTTGGGGATGGGCTGACGGACCTGGTTTCCACAGCTACAGCAGGTAAATCAAATTTTTTACCATATATTTCCCAACAGCAAAAGAAAGTAACATCCTATCAGATGCAGTCCTTTCGGTCGCACAAGTCCAAAAGAGGTCGGGGATCCTCTTTCCTCGCCAGAGGTAAGGGCATAGGCAAGAGAGCACCTGCTTCGGCAGGTGCCCAGGAACAAAAGTCCTCCCCGGCTGCTCCAAAACCCACAGCATGACGCTGGGGCTCCCCTGAGGGAGTCCGCACCGGTGGGGGCACGTCTTCGACTTTTCAGTCAGGCCTGGGTCAGTTCGGACCTAAATCCCTGGGTGTTGGAAATAGTTTCCCAGGGTTACAAATTGGAATCGAGGAGGTTCCCCTGCGCCGATTTTTCAAATCGGCCCTACCAGCTTCCACATCGGAAAGGGATGTAGTGTTAGCTGCAATTCAAACGCTGTGTATACAGCAAGTGATAATCAAGGTTCCCCTGCACCAGCAGGGAAGAGGTTACTACTCAACCCTATTTGTGGTCCCGAAACCGGACGGTTCGGTCAGACCTATTTTGAATCTGAAATCCCTAAACCTGTACATAAAAAGATTCAAATTCAAAATGGAATCTCTCAGAGCGATAATAGCCAACATGGAGGAGGGGGAGTTTATGGTGTCTCTGGACATAAAGGATGCATACCTTCATGTCCCCATATATACCCCCCATCAGGAATACCTGAGATTCGCTGTACAGGATTGTCATTACCAATTTCAGACGTTGCCGTTTGGACTCTCCACGGCCCTGAGGATTTTCACCAAGATAATGGCGGAAATGATGGTGGTCCTGCGCAAGCATGGAGTCACAATTATCCCATACTTGGACGATCTCCCGATAAAAGCGAGATCAAGGGAGAAATTGCTGAGCAGTGTGGCGCTCTCTCTGAGAGTGCTCCTGCAACACGGTTGGATTCTAAATCTACCGAAGTCACAGTTGATTCCGACAACTCGGCTACCGTTCCTAGGTATGATACTGGATACGGAACAAATGAAGGTCTTCCTCCCAATAGAGAAAGCCCAAGACATCCAGAACATGGTCAGAGACCTGCTAAAACCGAAAAGGGTGTCAGTTCACCAATGCACTCGAGTTCTGGGGAAAATGGTGGCGGCCTACGAGGCCATTCCCTTCGGAAGGTTCCATGCAAGGACTTTTCAATGGGACCTTCTGGACAAGTGGTCCGGGTCCCATCTGCACTTACATTGGAAAATAACTCTGTCCCCAGGGACCAGAGTGTCCCTCCTGTGGTGGTTGCAAAGTGCTCACCTCCTGGAGGGTCGCAGGTTCGGAATTCAGGATTGGATCCTGGTTACCACAGACGCGAGCCTCCGAGGATGGGGAGCGGTCACACAGGGAAAAAAATTTCAGGGGCTTTGGCCAGATCAGGAGTCCTGTCTACACATCAATGTGTTGGAACTCAGGGCCATGTACAACAGCCTTCGACAAGCGGAGAGTTTTCTTTGAAACCTACCGGTTCTGATTCAATTACCGCCAAGGCGGGACAAGAAGCAGAGTCGCGATGGCGGAAGCCACAAGGATCCTTCGCTGGGCGGAAAATCATGTAAGCGCTCTGTCGGCTGTCTTCATTCCGGGAGTGGACAACTGGGAAGCAGACTTTCTCAGCAGACACGATCTCCATCCAGGAGAGTGGGGACTTCATCAAGAAGTCTTTGCAGACGTTACACGTCTTTGGGGAACTCCTCAAATAGACATGATGGCGTCACGCCTCAACAAAAAACTTCGGAGGTATTGCGCCAGGACTCGGGACCCTCAGGCAGTAGCAGTAGATGCTCTGGTAACACCGTGGGTGTTCAAATCGGTCTACGTGTTTCCTCCTCTTCCTCTCATCACAAAAGTGTTGAGGATCATAAGACGAAGAAGAGTACAGACGATACTCGTTGTCCCAGACTGGCCTCGAAGGGCCTGGTACTCGGATCTACAAGAGATGCTCACAGGAGATCCCTGGCCTCTTCCTCTGAGGGAAGACCTGTTGCAGCAGGGGCCCTGTGTATTTCAAGACTTACCGCGGTTACGTTTGACGGCATGGCGGTTGAACGCCGAATCCTAGCGAAAAAGGGGATTCTGGAAGAGGTCATCCCTACTTTAATAAAGGCTAGGAAGGAGGTGACGGTAAAACATTATCACCGTATCTGGCGAAAGTATATGTGTCTTGGTGTGAGACCAAGAATGCACCTACGGAAGATTTTCATCTGCGTCGTCTTTTCCACTTCCTACAGACCGGAGTGGATATGGGCCTGAAATTAGGCTCGGTTAAGGTACAGATTTCGGCCCTCTCGATTTTCTTTCAGAAGGAATTGGCTTCTCTTCCAAAAGTCCAGATGTTTGTAAAGGGAGTGCTGCACATCCAGCCCCCTCTTGTGCCTCCAGTGGTGTTGCAGTTCTTAAAATCACACTGGTTTGAACCGCTTAACAAGGTTGAGTTGAAATTTCTTACCTGGAAGGTGGTCATGTTGTTGGCCTTAGCATCAGCAAGGCGAGTGTCAGAATTGGCGGCTTTGTCACACAAGAGCCCATACTTGATTTTTCGAGCTGAATTGAGGACACGTCCGCAATTTTTGCCTAAAGTGGTTTCTTCGTTTCATATGAATCAACCTATTGTGGTGCCTGTGGCTACAAGTGACCTGGAGGATTCCAGATCCCTGGAAGTAGTCAGGGCCTTAAAAATTTATGTAGCCAGGACGGCTAGAATTAGGAAAACAGAGGCTCTGTTTGTCCTGTATGCGGCCAATAAGATTGGCGCTCCTGCTTCGAAGCAGACTATTGCTCGCTGGATCTGTAATACGATTCAGCAGGCTCACTCTACGGCTGGATTGCCGGTACCAAATTCGGTTAAGGCCCATTCCACTAGGAAGGTGGGCTCTTCTTGGGCGGCTGCCCGAGGCGTCTCGGCATTACAACTTTGCCGAGCGGCGACTTGGTCGGGGTCAAACACTTTTGCTAAATTCTACAAGTTTGATACCCTGGCTGATGAGGACCTAGCGTTTGCTCAGTCGGTGCTGCAGAGTCATACGCACTCTCCCGCCCGATTGGATGCTTTGGTATAAACCCCATGGTCCTTACGGAGTCCCCAGCATCCTCTAGGACGTAAGAGAAAATAAGATTTTAAACCTACCGGTAAATCTATTTCTCCTAGTCCGTAGAGGATGCTGGGCGCCCGTCCCAGTGCGGAAACTCTGCAAGACTTGTATATAGTTGTTGCTTACATAAGAGTTATGTTACAGTTGACATCGGTCTTGGACCGTTACTGTCGTTTGTTCATACTGTTAACTGGTTATGTATGTTCCAAGTTACATGGTATGATTGGTGTGGGCTGGTATGAATCTTGCCCATGGATTGCTAAATCCTGCCTTGTATTGTCCATCTCCTCTAAGCACAGTTCTCTAACTGAGGTCTGGAGGAGGGGCATAGAGGGAGGAGCCAGTGCACACCCATAGTCAAAGTTCTTTTTAGGTGCCCTATCTCCTGCGGAGCCCGTCTATACCCCATGATCCTTACGGAGTCCCCAGCATCCTCTACGGACTAGGAGAAATAGATTTACCGGTAGGTTTAAAATCTTATTTTTGCACCTGGGCCAACCACTCACAAGTTCTTTTGACTTCAGTTTCCCATCGGCACTGACGGGAACTAGGACCAGCACATAAGGCCACAGAACTGACACACTCAGTTCACCATATGTCTTTTTTCCTTTTTTTAAGCTGTCTTGCCTGGAACAGTTATTTATTACCTAAATGTTTGTTCATACAGCAGTGATCACTTTGGTTAACATAAGCCAGAAAGCGGAAGCTTCTGTCCAGTGCTACACCCGGTTCTCTTCCCTACTTTTTATTAACATTGGCACACAGCAAGACTTAAGGAGTCGGTTAATATATCAGTCCTGGATATCCTCATTTTCACTTGTAGGTTACCTTGCATTCCCCATTTAGACATGCAGATACACATACCCTCCAACACAGGGGCGTATCTAGAGAGGAGGGGACCCGTGTGCAGTCTCCGAGTGTGGGCCCACTCCTCGCCCGTCCAGTAGCCGGCAGCAGTGCTGTTAGCGCTCTGTCTGAGCACTAGAGACTCTGGCACATTGCCAGAGTATACAGCGCATACGCAAGTCTCCGAAAAAATGGCGCGGCGGACATTTTTCCAGAGATCTGCGCATGCGCTGTAGACTCTGGCACTGTGCCAGAGTCTCTAGTGCTCAGACAGAGCGCTAACAGCGCTGCTGCGGATGCCGGCTACGGGACTCGCGAGAGGAGGGGACCCACACCCAGACACCAGAATGGTAAGCATATAGAAGGAATGGGTGCAGTGTGTGCAGTGTGGGCCCCCTCTGGACCCAGGGGCCCGTGTGCACTGCACCCATTATAGATACACCACTGCTCCATCATTTTACACATAAAAATCGGTACAAATTAGGAAAGGGGGCGTGTCCATGGGTAAAGGGCTTTTCCTATACTTTCAATGGAGGTTTGGAGAGCCAAAAATCGGTACAGACCATAAAAAAAAGGTACTGTACCTGCTAAAAAGGTACAGTTGGAGGGTATGCAGATATAACTGCCTTTACATCAATGGAATAAAACACACTCGCATCAGACACCTGTTATTATGGGATGTAGTCATTATCCCAGCGCTGAACAAGCCAGCAGCAGAATCCCAGATGCTCAGTATCCCGGCAGATCTCGATTGTAAGTATTGGAGTTAAGGTTGGGGTTAGGCACTAGGGGGAGGGTTAGGCTGTGGGAGGGCATGGTTAGGGTTAGGTTGCAGGAGGGGTGGGTTAGGTTTACAATACTTAGCAAACTCTGTTGGGATTTGAACATTGGGATTCTGCTGCTGGGATTCTGACCGTCGGTATTCTGAGCACTGGCATATCATACCCAATCCGTTATAATATATGCAAACTGCAACTAGCAATTTACCTGCAACAAACTGGAGTTGGGGGTTTTCTTTGCAATTGTGTAGAGTGCCACTGTTAATCCAATTTTGTGGTACAATACATTTTTTACCACTATGGCCACGTGGTATTCCTGCCCTCATTTCATACAGCATTTCTGTAGATGTAGATGAAAGCTTATCTAATTTGAATGACACCTGAGACTCTCACAATACTTATTATCAAGGGACTTATTGTATAAATTCCACTGGAGAAAGGGAGACTATACTCCCTTATGAATCATTTATGAGTATTCACTATGATTGTTGAAGTGGGACTTACTTTGCTGATCAGTACCTTGTGAATTGTTTTATAATATCCTATTTTCCTGATTTCTGATTACAAGCAAACTTTCTACTATACAGTAATTATTGTATCTCTCTCTCTCTCTCTCTTTGCTCCTTTGCAAAGAAATTACCTTTGTGCCAAGTATGTAGTCTGATAAGTGCTTAATTTACATATGTCATCTAACTATCATAAGAATGTAAGCAGATTAATGAAACGGTAAAATCACTCTTCACCAGCAGTTTGTAGTTCTATGGGGGTCATTCCGAGTTGATCGCTCGCAGTTTTTAGCAGCCGTGCAAACGCATAGATGATTGCTGCGACGAGTGACACGGTAATGACGTCAGATACCCGCCCAGCAAACGCCCCGCCACGCCTGCGTTTTTCCAAACACTCCCACTTCCTGTCAATCTCCTTGCGTTCAGCTGTTCGTTTGGAATTGTCGCTAGAACCAGTGCAAAACCTCAAAGGACTTCGTACCCGTAGGACACGCATGCGCAGATTAGCCGTTTTTTTCACTGATCGCTACGCAGCGAACAACGGCAGCTAGCGATCAACTCGGAATGACCCCCTATATGTATTAATATGAAACTTGGTGTACCAAATAATAGTAAAAGGGGGTTATGATCTCTGCTAAGGTGCCTCTCCCCTCCAGTCCAAATCTGAGATTGTTATGAGAAGCGGTAGACTGCGTGCGTCTTGTATCATTGTGACATAGCTATACAAAGATAAATGAAGGACTGTTTTCTCCTTGCAACTCACTAGAGGTAATCACAAAGTTTCTGTGGGGTAACCCACTCAGTATCTCCTGCTGTCTCATTTTCCACACCAGGTACAAAAAATAAAAATCACAGGTACGTACTAGAGATGGGTTGGGTATGTGTGAGCGTGACCGGTGGTCAGGAGACCGCCGGTCACCATACCGACGCCGGGATCCCATCATCAAAATGGCTGGCGGGGGGTGGGGGGGGGGCGCGAGTGCAGCTCGCCACAAGTTCTATTCCGACTATATGGGTGTTGTGGACACCCACAAGTGGGAATAGTCCCTGCTAGTCGGCATGCCTACTGTCAGTCACATAACTACATCCCCTGGAGATGCGTGGGTTCAGATTTACTCTGTTCTTTTCGGCAGGTTTATCGCAAGTTTAGATTTATCCAGATTTATCTTATTGGCGATCCAAAACACATGAGAGCAGATAACCAATAAGATGCCATTTTTGAAATCAGAGTAGAACCGAGTAAATTCTAACCACACAACCCTAGTATGTACAGCTTATGTGTTATTTAAAGTAAACATACAGTATCTACGACCAAGAAGAGAAATGCAACTTCATTTTCCTTCATACTCACCAGGCTATTCGTTACATGACTCAGGAGATATCAATCCTTCCCATGGGAAGGAGGTCAGGTTCTGAAGAGGGAGGGATTGGCTAGGATCTCTTTGCCCTTTTCGTCCTTTTGCCCACTATGGCAGTGCACATGTGTAAACACAGATCATGTATGTGCACTTACAGTGCTGGGTCAAACTGGTAGTAACAATCTGCTGCTAGTAATTAGCAGCAGAATCAGCTGTGATAGGGATCGTTGGGACAACTCCAGCAGGGAGTACACACAATAATGACAACTTTTACAAGTTGACAGTAAAATAACGGATCTACTGTAACTGAATTTTTTTCATGGCTGAGAGAATATTTGTATCCACTGTTATAACTTCCAAAGGTTAGGAGAAAATCTGATTTCTCTGACGTCCTAAGTGGATGCTGGGACTCCGTAAGGACCATGGGGAATAGCGGCTCCGCAGGAGACTGGGCACAACTAAAGAAAGCTTTAGGACTACCTGGTGTGCACTGGCTCCTCCCACTATGACCCTCCTCCAGACCTCAGTTAGATTCTTGTGCCCGGCTGAGCTGGATGCACACTAGGGGCTCTCCTGAGCTTCTAGAAAGAAAGTATATTTTAGGTTTTTTATTTTACAGTGAGATCTGCTGGCAACAGACTCACTGCAGCGAGGGACTAAGGGGAGAAGAAGCGAACCTACCTAACTGGTGGTAGCTTGGGCTTCTTAGGCTACTGGACACCATTAGCTCCAGAGGGATTGACCGCATGGAACCGGCCATTGATGTTCGGTCCCGGAGCCGCGCCGCCGGCCCCCTTACAGAGCCAGAAGCAAGAAGAGTCAGGAAAATCGGCGGCAGAAGACATCAGTCTTCACCAAGGTAGCGCACAGCACTGCAGCTGTGCGCCATTGCTCCTCATACACACTTCACACTCCGGTCACTGAGGGTGCAGGGCGCTGGGGGGGGGGGCGCCCTGAGCAGCAATAAAAACACCTTGGCTGGCAAATATATCACAATATATAGCCCCAGAGGCTATATATGTGATAAATACCCCTGCCAGAATCCATTAAAAAGCGGGAGAAAAGTCCACGAAAAAGGGGCGGAGCTATCTCCCTCAGCACACTGGCGCCATTTTCTCTTCACAGTGCAGCTGGAAGACAGCTCCCCAGGCTCTCCCCTGTAGTTTTCAGGCTCAAAGGGTTAAAAAGAGAGAGGGAGCACTAAATTTAGGCGCAATATATGTATACAAGCAGCTATTGGGGGAAAAATAACTCAGTTATAGTGTTAATCCCTGCATTATATAGCGCTCTGGTGTGTGCTGGCATACTCTCTCTCTGTCTCCCCAAAGGACTTTGTGGGGTCCTGTCCTCAGTCAGAGCATTCCCTGTGTGTGTGCTGTGTGTCGGTACGGCTGTGTCGACATGTGGGATGAGGAACGAGGAGGTGGAGCAGAGGCCGATAAATGGGATGTCGCCCCCTGTGGGGCCGACACCAGAGTGGATGGATAGGTGGAAGGTATTAACCGACAATGTCAACTCCTTACATAGAAGGCTGGATGACGTAAAACAGCTGTGGGACAGCCGGCTTCTCAGCCCGCGCCTGCCCAGGCATCTCAAAGGCCATCAGGGGCTCAAAAAAGCGCCCGCTACCTCAGATGGCAGACACAGATGTCGACACGGAGTCTGACTCCAGTGTCGACGAGGTTGAGACATATACACAATCCACTAGGAACATCCGTTACATGATCTCGGCAATGAAAAATGTGTTACGCATTTCTGACATGAACCCAAGTACCACATAAAAGGGGTTTTATTTTTGGGGAGAAAAAGCAGCCAGTGTTTTGTTCCCCCATCAGATGAATGAATGAAGTTTGTAAAGTAGCGTGGGTTCCCCCGATAAGAAACTGGTAATTTCTAAAAAGTTACTGATGGCGTACCCTTTCCCGCCAGAGGATAGGTCACGTTGGGAGATATCCCTTAGGGTGGATAAGGCGCTCACACGTTTGTCAAAAAAGGTGGCACTGCCGTCTTTGGATACGGCCACCTTGAAGGAGCCTGCTGATAAAAAGCAGGAGGCTATCCTGAAGTCTGTATATACACACTCAGGTTATATACTGAGACCTGCAATTGCCTCAGCATAAATAGTGCTGCTGCAGCGTGGTCTGATACCCTGTCAGATAATATTAATACTCTAAGACAGGGATGATAGTTTGCTAACATAGAGCATATTAAAGACGTCGTCTTAGATATAAAGGATGCACAGAGGGATATTTGCCGGCTGGCATCCAGAATTAATGCAATGTCCATTCTGCCAGGAGGGTATTAGAAATCCGGCAGTGGACAGGTGACGCTGCCTATAAAAGGCACTTGGAGTTTCTGCCTTATAAGGGTGAGGAATTGTTTGGGGATGGTCTCTGGGACCTCATATCCACAGCAACAGCTGGGAAGAAATTTTTTTACCTCAGGTTTCTTCACAGCCTAAGAAAGCACTGTATTTTCAGGTACAGTCCTTTCGGCTTCAGAAAAGCAAGCGGGTCAAAGGCGCTTCCTTTCTGCACAGAGACAAGGGAAGAAGGAAAAAGCTGCACCAGCAGCCAGTTCCCAGAATCAAAAATCTTCCCCCGCTTCCTCTGAGTCCACCGCATGACGTTGGGGCTCCACAGGTGGAGACAGGTGCGGTAGGGGCGCATCTCGGGAACTTCAGGGACCAGTGGGCTTGCCCACAGGTGGATCCCTAGGTTCTGCAAATAGTATCACAGGGATACAGGCTGGAGTTCGAGGCGACTCCCCCTCGCCGTTACCTCACATCAGCCTTGCCTGCTGCCCTCGGAGAAAGGTAGTACTGGCGGCAATTCACAAGCTGTACTTCCAGCAGGTGAAATCAAGGTACCCCTCCTTCAACAAGGCCGGGGTTACTATTCCAAAATGTTGTGGTACCGAAACCAGACGGTTCGGTGAGACTCATTCTAAAATTGAAAGCCTTGAACACTTATATACGAAGGTTCAAGTTCAAAATGGAATCGCTCAGGGCGATTATTGCAAGCCTGGAGAATTTCATGGTATCACTGGACATCAAGGATGCTTACCTGCATGTCCCTATTTACCCTCTTCACCAGGAGTACCTCAAAATTGTGGTACAGGATTGTCATTACCAATTCCAGACGTTGCCGTTGGTCTGTCCCCGGCACCGAGGTATTTACCAAGATAATGGCCGAAATAATTATCCCGTACTTGGACGATCTCCTTATAAAGGCGAGGTCCAGGGAGCAGTTGTTCGCGGAGTAGCACTATCTCGGGAAGTGCTACAACAGCACGGCTGGATTCTGAATATTCCAAAGTCGCAGTTGGTTCCTACGACGCGTCTACTGTTCCTGGGTATGGTTCTGGACACAGAACAGGATAAAAAGGGTTTCTCCCGGAGGAGAAGTCCAAGGAGTTGTCGTCTCTAGACAGAGACCTCCTAATACGTATACAGGTGTCGGTGCATCAATGCACGCGAGCCCTGGGAAGGATGGTAGCTTCTTACGAAGAAATTCCATTCACCAGGTCCCACGCAAGGATTTTCCAGTGGGATCTGTTGGACAAGTGGTCCGGGTCGCATCTTCAGATGCATCGGCGGATAACCCTGTCTCCAAGGGCAAGGGTGTCGCTGTTGTGGTGGCTGCAGAGTGATCATCTTCTAGGGGGCCGCAGATTCGGCATACAGGACTGGGTCCTGGTGACCACGGATGCCAGCCTTCGAGGCTGGGGGAGAGTCACACAGGGAAGAAACTTCCAAGGCTATAGAAAAGTCAGGAGACTTCCCTACACATAAATATTCTGGAACTAAGGGCCATTTACAATGCCCTAAGTCAGGCTAGACCCCTGCTTCAACACCGGCCGGTGCTGATCCAGTCAGACAACATCACGGCGGTCGCTCATGTAAACCGACAGGGCGGCACAAGAAGCAGGATGGCGATGGCAGAAGCCACAAGGATTCTCCGATGGACGGAAAATCATGTGTTAGCAGTGTTCATTCCCGGAGTGGACAACTGAGAAGCAGACTTTCTCAGAAGACACGACCTCCACCCGGGAGAGTGGGGACTTCATCCAGAAGTTTTCCAAATGATTGTACACCGTTGGGAAAGGCCACAGGTGGACATGATGGCGTCCCGCCTCAACAAAAAGCTACAAAGATATTGCGCCAGGTCAAGGGACCCTCAGGCGATAGCTGTGGACGCTCTGGTAACACCGTGGGTGTACCAGTCGGTGTATGTGTTCCCTTCTCTGCCTCTCTTACCCAAGGTAATGAGAATAATAAGAAGGAGAGGAGTAAGAACTATACTCATTGTTCCGGGTTGGCCAAGAAGAGCTTGGTAACCAGAACTCCAAGAAATGATCTCAGAGGACCCATGGCGTCTGCCGCTCAGACAGGACCTGCTGCAGCAGGGGGCCTGTCTGTTCCAAGACGTACCGCGGCTGCGTTTGACGGCATGGCGGTTGAACGCCGGATCCTGAAGGAAAAGGGCATTCCGGAGGAAGTTATCCCTACGCTATTTAAAGCTAGGAAAGAAGTGAACGCAAACCATTATCACCGCATATGGTGGAAATATGTTGCGTGCTGTGAGGCCAGGAAGGCCCCAAAGGAGAAATTTCAGCTAGGTCGATTTCTGCACTTCCTACAGTCAGAGGTGACTATGGGCCTAAAATTGGGTTCCATGAAGGTCCAGATTTCGGCTCTATCGATTTTCTTCCAAAATAGAACTGGCTTCACTGCCTGAAGTTCGGACTTTTGTTAAGGGAGTGCTGCATAGTCAGCCCCCGTTTGTGCCTCAAGTGGCACCTTGGGATCTCAACGTGGTGTTGGATTTCCTGAAGTCGCATTGGGTTGAGCCACTTAAATCCGTGGAGCTGCAATACCTCACGTGGAAAGTGGTCATGCTGTGGGCCGTGGCGTCGGCAAGGCGTGTATCAGAATTGGCGGCTTTGTGATACAAAAGCCCTTATCTGTATTTTATATGGATAAGGCGGAATTGAGGACTCGTTCCCAATTCCTTCCTAAGGTGGTATCAGTTTTTCATGTGAACCAACCTATTGTGGTGCCTGCGGCTACTTGGGACTTGGAGGATTCCAAGTTACTGGAAGTAGTCAGGGCCCTGAAAAGTATATGTTTCCAGGACGGCTGGAGTCAGGAAAACTGACTCGCTATTTATCCTGTATGCACCCAACAAGCTGGGTGCTCCTGCTTCTAAGCAGACTATTGCTCGCTGGATCTGTAGCACGATTCAACTTGCACATTCTGCGGCTGGACTGCCGCACCCTAAATCTGTAAAAGCCCATTCCACGAGGAAAGTGGGCTCTTCTTGGGCGGCTGCCCGAGGGGTCTCGGCTTTACAACTTTGCCGAGCTGTTACTTGGTCGGGTTCAAACATTTTTGCAACAGTCTACAAGTTTGATACCCTGGCTGAGGAGGACCTAGAGTTTGCTCATTCGGTGCTGCAGAGTCATCCGCACTCTCCCGCCCATTTGGGAGCTTTGGTATAATCCCCATGGTCCTTACGGAGTCCCAGCATCCACTTAGGACGTCAGAGAAAATAAGATTTTTCTCTAACGTCCTAAGTGGATGCTGGGGACTCCGTAAGGACCATGGGGATTAGCGGCTCCGCAGGAGACTGGGCACAACTATAAAGAAAGCTTTTAGACTACTGGTGTGCACTGGCTCCTCCCACTAAGACCCTCCTCCAGACCTCAGTTAGATTCTTGTGCCTGGCCGAGCTGGATGCACACTAGGGGCTCTCCTGAGCACCTAGAAAGAAAGTATATTTAGGTTTTTTATTTTCAGTGAGATCTGCTGGCAACAGACTCACTGCTGCGAGGGATTAAGGGGAGAAGAAGCGAACCTACCTAACAGGTGGTAGTTTGGGCTTCTTAGGCTACTGGACACCATTAGCTCCAGAGGGATCGACCGCAGGACCCGACCTTGGTGTTCGTTCCCGGAGCCGCGCCGCCGCCCCCCTTACAGAGCCAGAAGCACGAAGAAGGATCCGGAAAATCGGCGGCAGAAGACTTCGGTCTTCACCAAGGTAGCGCACAGCACTGCAGCTGTGCGCCATTGCTCCTCATGTACACCTCACACTTCGGTCACTGATGGGTGCAGGGCGCTGGGGGGGGGCGCCCTGAGGGCAATAAATAACACCTTGGCTGGCAAAATATACATCATATATAGTCCCAGAGGCTATATAGATGTAAAATTACCCCTGCCAGTATCACAGAAAAAGCGGGAGAAAGTCTGCCGAAAAGGGGGCGGGGCTTCTCCTTCAGCACACTGGCGCCATTTTTCCCTCACAGTTCTGCTGGAAGGAAGCTCCCTGGCTCTCCCCTGAAGTCTGAGAATACTACAGAAGGGTAAAAAAGAGAGGGGGGGGCACTAAATTTAGGCGCAGTATAGATATATATATATGTAATATATATAAAAAAGCAGCTATAGGGAAAACACTCATTGATAGTGGGATCCCAGTGTTATATAGCGCTCTGGTGTGTGCTGGCATACTCTCTCTCTGTCTCCCCAAAGGGCTTTGTGGGGTCCTGTCCTCTGTCAGAGCATTCCCTGTGTGTTTGCGGTGTGTCGGTACGGCTGTGTCGACATGTTTGATGAGGAGGCTTATGTGGAGGCGGGGCAGATGCCTGTAAATGTGATGTCACCCCCTGCGGGGTCGACACCTGAGTGGATGGTGCTGTGGAAGGAATTATGTGATAGTGTCGACTCCTTACATAAAAGGTTTGATGACATACCTAATGTGGGACAGCCGGCTTCTCAGCCTGTGCCTGCCCAGGCGTCTCAAAAACCATCAGGAGCTCTAAAACGCCCGCTACCTCAGATGGTTGACACAGATGTCGACACGGATACTGACTCCAGTGTCGACGACGAAGAGACTAATGTAACTTCCAGTAGGGCCACACGTTACATGATTGAGGCAATGAAAAATGTGTTGCACATTTCTGATGTTACCCCCGGTACCACAAAAAAGGGTATAATGTTTGGAGAGAAAAAACTACCAGTAGCTTTTCCTCCATCTGAAGAGTTAAATGAAGTGTGTGAAGAAGCGTGGGCTTCCCCTGATAAAAAGATGGTAATTTCTAAGAGGTTATACTATTGGCGTACCCTTTCCCGGCAGAGGATAGGTCACGCTGGGAAACATCCCCTAGGGTGGATAAAGCGCTCACACGCTTATCAAAGAAGGTGGCACTACCGTCTCCGGATACGGCCGCCCTGAAGGAATCTGCTGATAGAAAGCATGAGGCTATCCTGAAATCTATATATACACACACAGGTGTGATACTGTGACCGGCTATAGCTTCAGCTTGGATGTGCAGCGCTGCTGCTGCGTGGTCAGAATCCCTGTCAGAAAATATAGATACCCTAGACAGGGACACTATTTTGCTAAACGTAGAGAATATAAAAGAAGCACTTTTATACATGAGGGATGCACAGAGGGATATTTGCCGGCTGGCATCCAAAATTAGTGCAATGTCCATTTCTGCCAGGAGAGGGTTATTGACTCGGAAGTGGACAGGTGATGCAGATTCCAAACGACACATGGAAGTTCTGCCTTATAAGGGTGAGGAATTGTTCGGGGATGGTCTCTCGGACCTCGTTTCCACAGCAACAGCTGGGAAGTCTACATTTTTACCCCATGTTCCCTCACAACCAAAGAAAGCACCGTATTATCAGGTACAGTCCTTTCGGCCCAATAGGGGCAAGCGGGTTAAAGGCGCGTCCTTTCTGCCCAGAGGCAGAGGTAGAGGGAAAAAGCTGCAGCATACAGCCAGTTCCCAGGAGCAAAAGTCCTCCCCCGCTTCCTCTAAGTCCACAGCATGACGCTGGGGCTCCACAGGCGGAGCCAGGTACGGTGGGGGCCCGTCTCAAAAATTTCAGCAATCAGTGGGCTCGCTTACGGGTGGATCCCTGGATCCTTCAAATAGTATCTCAGGGGTACAAACTGGAATTCGAGACGTCTCCCCCCCGCCGTTTCCTCAAATCTGCCTTGCCAACCACTCCCTCAGGCAGGGAGGCAGTGTTACAGGCAATTCAAAAGCTGTATTCACAACAAGTGATAGTAAAGGTGCCCCTACTTCAACAAGGAAGGGGTTACTATTCCACAATGTTTGTGGTACCGAAACCGGACGGTTCGGTGAGACCCATTTTAAATTTGAAATCCTTGAACACATATATAAAAAAATTCAAGTTCAAGATGGAATCGCTCAGGGCGGTTATTGCAATCCTGGACGAGGGAGATTACATGGTATTGCTGGACATCAAGGATGCTTACCTACATGTCCCCATTAACCATCCTCACCAGGAGTACCTCAGGTTTGTGGTACAAGATTGTCATTACCAATTCCAGACGTTGCCGTTCGGTCTCTCCACGGCTCCGAGGGTCTTTACCAAGGTAATGGCGGAAATGATGATACTCCTTCGAAGAAAGGGAGTTTTAATTATCCCGTACTTGGACGATCTCCTGATAAAGGCGAGGTCCAGAGAGAAGTTGTTGGTAGGGGTAGCACTATCTCGGGAAGTGCTACAACAGCACGGCTGGATTCTAAACATTCCAAAGTCACAGCTGGTCCCTACGACACACCTGCTGTTCCTAGGGATGGTTCTGGACACAGAACAGAGAAAAGTGTTTCTCCCGGAGTAAAAGGCCAAGGAGCTGTCATCTCTAGTCAGAGACCTCCTTAAACCAAAACAGGTGTCGGTGCATCACTGCACGCGGATCCTGGGAAAAATGGTAGCTTCCTACGAAGCGATTCCATTCGGCAGGTTTCATGCAAGAACCTTTCAGTGGGACCTGTTGAACAAGTGGTCCGGATCGCATCTTCAGATACATCGTCTGATAACCCTGTCTCCAAGGACAAGGGTGTCTCTGCTGTGGTGGCTGCAGAGTGCTCATCTTCAAGAGGGCCGCAGATTCGGCATACAGGACTGGGTCCTGGTGACCACGGATGCCAGCCTTCGAGGCTGGGGAGCAGTCACACAGGGAAGAAACTTCCAAGGACTATGGTCAAGTCAGGAGACTTCCCTGCACATAAATATTCTGGAACTAAGGGCCATTTACAATGCCCTAAGTCAGGCAAAACCCCTGCTTCAAAACCAGCCGGTACTGATCCAGTCAGACAACATCACGGCGGTCGCCCATGTAAATCGACAGGGCGGCACGATTAGCAGGACGGCGATGGCAGAAGCCACAAGGATTCTCCGATGGGCGGAAAATCACGTGTTAGCACTGTCAGCAGTGTTCATTCCGGGAGTGGACAACTGGGAAGCAGACTTCCTCAGCAGGCACGACCTCCACCCGGGAGAGTGGGGACTTCATCCAGAAGTCTTTCAAATGATTGTAAACCAGTGGGAAAAACCACAGGTGGACATGATGGCGTACCGCATAAACAAAAAGCTAGAAAAATATTGCGCCAGGTAAAGAGACCCGCAGGCGAGAGCTGTGGACGCTATGGTAACCCCGTGGGTGTACCGATCGGTTTATGTGTTCCCTCCTCTTCCTCTCATACCAAAGGTACTGAGGATAATAAGGAGAAGAGGAGTAAGAACTATACTCATTGTTCCGGATTGGCCAAGAAGAGCGTGGTATCCGGAACTTCAAGAAATGATGTCAGAGGACCCATGGCCTCTACCGCTCAGACAGGACCTGCTGCAGCAGGGGCCCTGTCTGTTCCAAGACTTACCGCGGCTGCGTTTGACGGCATGGCGGTTGAACACCGGATCCTGATGGAAAAGGGCATTCCGGAGGAAGTCATTCCTACGCTGATAAAAGCTAGGAAAGAAGTAACCGCGAACCATTATCACCGCATATGGCGAAAATATGTTGCGTGGTGTGAGGCCAGGAAGGCCCCAACGGAAGAATTTCAGCTGGGCCTGTTCCTGCACTTCCTACAGTCAGGGGTGACTATGGGCCTTAAATTGGGTTCCATTAAGGTCCAGATTTCGGCTCTATCGATTTTCTTCCAGAGAGAATTGGCTTCACTACCTGAAGTTCAGACTTTTGTTAAGGGAGTGCTGCATATTCAGCCCCCTTTTGTGCCTCCAGTGGCACCTTGGGATCTCAACGTGGTGTTGGATTTCCTAAAGTCACATTGGTTTGAGCCACTGAAAACCGTGGTTTTGAAATATCTCACGTGGAAAGTGGTCATGTTGTTGGCCTTGGTTTCGGCCAGGCGTGTTTCAGAATTGGCGGCTTTGTCATGTAAAAGCCCTTATCTGATTTTCCATATGGATAGGGCAGAATTGAGGACTCGTCCCCAGTTTCTCCCCAAAGTGGTATCAGCTTTTCATCTGAACCAACCTATCGTGGTGCCTGCGGCTACAAATGACTTGGAGGCTTCCAAGTTGTTGGATGTAGTCAGGGCCCTAAAAATGTATGTTTCCAGGACAGCTGGAGTCAGGAAGACTGACTCGCTCTTTATCCTGTATGCGCCCAACAAGTTGGGTGCACCTGCTTCTAAGCAGACTATTGCTCGCTGGATCTGTAGTACGATTCAGCTTGCACATTCTGCGGCTGGACTGCCGCATCCTAAATCAGTGAAAGCCCATTCCACGAGGAAAGTGGGCTCTTCTTGGGCGGCTGCCCGAGGGGTCTCGGCTCTTCAACTTTGCCGAGCTGCTACTTGGTCAGGGGCAAACACGTTTGCAAAATTCTACAAATTTGATACCCTGGCTGAGGAGGACCTTGAGTTCTCTCAATTGGTGCTGCAGAGTCATCCGCACTCTCCCGCCCGTTTGGGAGCTTTGGTATAATCCCCATGGTCCTTACGGAGTCCCCAGCATCCACTTAGGACGTTAGAGAAAATAAGAATTTACTCACCGGTAATTCTATTTCTCATAGTCCGTAGTGGATGCTGGGCACCCATCCCAAGTGCGGATTGTCTGCAATACTTGTATATAGTTATTGCTTAACTAAAGGGTTATTGTTGAGCTATCTGTTGAGAGGCTCAGTTGTTATCATACTGTTAACTGGGTATTGTATCACGAGTTATACGGTGTGATTGGTGTGGCTGGTATGAGTCTTACCCGGGATTCAAAATCCTTCCTAATTGTGTCAGCTCTTCCGGGCACAGTATCCTCACTGAGGTCTGGAGGAGGGTCTTAGTGGGAGGAGCCAGTGCACACCAGTAGTCTAAAAGCTTTCTTTATAGTTGTGCCCAGTCTCCTGCGGAGCCGCTAATCCCCATGGTCCTTACGGAGTCCCCAGCATCCACTACGGACTATGAGAAATAGAATTACTGGTGAGTAAATTCTTATTTACTCACCGGTAAATCTATTTCTCGTAGTCCGTAGTGGATGCTGGGCGCCCATCCCAAGTGCGGATTGTCTGCAATACTTGTTTATAGTTATTGCCTAACTAAAGGGTTATTGTTGAGCCATCTGTTGAGAGGCTCAGTTATATTTCATACTGTTAACTGGGTATTGTATCACGAGTTATACGGTGTGATTGGTGTGGCTGGTATGAGTCTTACCCGGGATTCAAAATCCTTCCTTATTGTGTCAGCTCTTCCGGGCACAGTATCCTAACTGAAGTCTGGAGGAGGGTCATAGTGGGAGGAGCCAGTGCACACCAGGTAGTCCTAAAGCTTTCTTTAGTTGTGCCCAGTCTCCTGCGGAGCCGCTATTCCCCATGGTCCTTACGGAGTCCCAGCATCCACTACGGACTACGAGAAATAGATTTACCGGTGAGTCAAATCTTATTTTCTTTTGTGCATTTCTTCTAGGGCATGTCCTGTAAAATGTGTTAATATTATCGCTGTTGTTATTAATTTTATCATTTATGTTTTTAACAAGTCATGTGTGTACAGTTCCTTAACTAGCATTGTGCGAGCAGTGTTTAGCTAGCTAGCAAGTGTCTGAAAAGACACCCTACAGCCAGTATTGCTGCTGCCATGCCGCCTGAGGCATCTTACAGCATGCACCCTGCAGTCTGATGTTGCATTCTAAAATGTACATCTATGGAAGCAGCAAGTGTTTCTGGAATTTGTATTCAAATTCAAATCATGATAACGATGTCCACAAATAACCATATACTGTATACTGACCTGGATGTTTCTCAGTCCCTCTATCAGATAGTCACCAGTAACAGCATACAAGACACAGAACAGCACAATGTAAATCTTCAGGAAATTACCCATTTTGGAAATGTGCTTTATCTCTCTGATAGCAAAGTATTATAGAGAGCAGCAGAAAACATGTTAATTATTAATAGAAGGTCAAATATTGCACATCCATGTCAAATGTATAAGTTTGTTGTACACTGTCCCTGTTAAATACACATCTTTCTTAGATATCATTTCTGGGAAAAAGTGTTTGCATTGCAACTGCAGTAATTAATTAGTAATTAATGTACTACATGGGGACCGATACTGAGGGATTTAATTATTAACACTAATTCAAAGGAAATTCTCTGAAAACAACCATTTCCATTTAAGCAAGCTTCCTGCCAACCGAAGCATCATAAAGACACAAGAGAATCATCCAAAATAATAAAATTGTGTGTGTGTGTGTGGGGGGGGGGGGATAGGGTTGGGGGGTATGGGTCACACAGGTGAACTCGGCTGGCGGTGAAACTTTGAAATCTGCTGAGGGACTTTTAATTGGAATTCAGTTAGCCGAATTAAGATAAATAAAGATGAATCTAGTCCATCAGTCAAAGTAAAAAATTGAGAAAGAACTTCAGATCCCCACTGCCAAAAGTGGCGAGTAGATAATCATCCAAGTAGGAAGGACGGGGGAGTCAAAACAAGACCACAAATGCAACAACAAATGCTGAACAGCCATACAGTCAAATATTAACCAGCACCAACCTACTCAACAAGTGGCCGAATGTAACGCTTGTAACTAGCCGATTTCCATCAGCCTTAAGACTTAATTTCGGGAACTGAGGAGCCCACTGACGCTGCAGAAGTGGCAGCTTCGGGTCTAAACGAATGCATACTGAAGTCATGTGGGGGAAAGGTCCACGCTGGGCAGGCAACGCCGCAGCATCCAACTAAACTGATACCTTGTCAGTGGCAAACCATCATAATGTAAAAGCCAACAACCCTCCAATGAGGGCCAGTGCCACCGGACAAATTCTCCCGTCCACCGAGGGCACCAAGGTGACCCACCGGCCCTTACCAAACTGATCTATTTTAGAGCGACGCAGCCTGCACAGAACATCAGAACGCAGCATAGTTGAATTTGTCCTTTTGGAAGAGGCAACCAACTCAGACACCCTAAAGGCTCCATGAAAAGCCATGGAAAAAGCCAATTCGAATAAGAGCATTTAAAAATTTGAAACCGCATTGAGAGGCCATCTCCTATCATGGAATTTGCGCAGGATGCGCCCATGCCCTCAGAGCTTTAGCTATGAGGAAACTATTTGAAAAATCTGGGTTACCTTTTAACTTGGAGAAAAAGGATATCCCGACGAGATACCGAGATACTACTGCCCTAGATCTGCCGTTTACAAAGAGTTGCCAAATAAAGGAAAGAACTAACCGATGCCTGCTCTTATCTCTAGGCCTTTTGTCATGGGAAAACACTTCCCACTCCTTCTAGGCCTGGCCTTGAGAGTGGCTGGGGCGAGAGATAGCTCAGCTAGTTCCTCCAATCTGACTCGATAACCTGCAAAACATAGGAAGGGCAGGGCACACCGACAGCAGCCTCCGGAGCTATTAAACGGAATCTATCCCATTGCCCCCTAGACAAGGTGTTGGTAATACCGTTATCGGCCCCAGGTACATGATAAGCATGAAACAAAACATTGCACTGCATGCTAGTCAGCACGAGCTGCACCAACACTTGCAGTACCAGCAATGCCTTGGCTCTTTGATTATTCACCTGTCAAAGTCGAAAAATATTGCAGTACACACACCACGTACAAACTACGCACAGATGGTCTCCGTGCGCGTACTTGCTCTGCTGTGCGTGCGCATATTCGCAATTTGCGTATGGTCGCTCCTGCGGTCCTGTGTATTAGCGCGTGGTATGAGTATTTACGGTAGAGTTTGTGAACGCATGGAAGGCTACCAAAACATATTACATGGGGGGCGTGGCCTGGCTGCTGAAGGAGGCAGAAGCATTCTGAAAGAGCTCCTGTGACCCAGGGCTTCTTTACTTTTATAAACCCCTCTCCGGGCTCCCTAATTACCCTCAGCATCCCACCTGTTCCTCCTGCTCCCCCTGCTGTGCCCCCGTTAGTGCCGCGGAATCAGGGAGTAGTTTTTACTGCTCCTGCGGGTTGCGGCCTGCGGGGCTCACACGAGCCGGGAACCTCAAATTCCTCCAGCGGCTCCAGGGCCCTTCAGATCGGGCCGCGGACCTCATCCGGAGCTCCATCCTGCACACAGCCGCCAGCCGCGGCCAAGAGATGCTCCTTGCTGCCCGCTGCTCACCTTTGCTGCCCGGGGATCCTGGAACTCGCCGCATGGAACGGAGCCGACGAGCACCCGGCGGCCATCTTTACTGCGGGTCTGCCCTGGCTGTCTCTCTCCCGCTGGGCCCCGGCCGTGAGTACGATCCCCGGGCTTGTAGTCAGTGGTGCCCCGGCGGGGGGAGAGGGGGGTGGACCATAGGGCTGTGCATTATATCAGAGGTAGTGACCTCACTGCCGCCCGCAAACGGCCTGCAGCGCTGGTGTGCTCCCCATTTGTTTCAACTGGCTCCCTGCTCTTATTGGAACTAGTACAGTTTATCACCCGCTGCTGTCACTCATATACAACATAACCCTTCTGACCGGTGAGAGACGCGGAACCTGGGGAGTAGCGCCACGGCCGCATATTTCCTGGCGCATGGTGTCTCGTATCCACACCTACACTAGACCGGGTCAGATGTCCTGTCGCTATGAGTAGCCATATAGCTCCCTAGCTATGTGTCTGCCTGCCTGATGTTGCCCTAAGGCCGCGTGGGGGCTTTTGCACGATGACGGTCCACATGCTTTTGTATTGCCGAGGATATGTGAAAGTGTAATACTGCACTGCTTTATTTGAAGACCGATCTCATGGTGAGGGGGATAAAGAAAAAAAAGTCCAAGACCAAGCCGGACGCGATCCCATCCCCTGCGACCCGACATTCGTCGGACCTACGTCAGTTCTTAACTACTCCGACCTCAAACCCCGCTGCTTCCTCTATTGTCCCGGCCTCCCCGATTCTGCACGGTCTGGTAGACAACATGTCGTCACCTGGGAATCCACAGCATCTACAGGCCTCCTCTTTGTCTGCAGAGATTAGCGAGATCCTATCTCATATTAAATCACTTCCCACAAAGCAAGATTTTTCGGCCTTGGAGACTCGCTTGCTTTCCACCATCACTCAGGAAGTAACAGCGCTTCGACAAGACGTCTCAAATTGCGGCCCATGTAGATGTTCTGGAACGCCATGAGTCGTCTAGCTTGAATTCTCTAACTAAATTTAGGGAGGTGCTTTCCCATCAGAGGGGCGATATCTCTTTTCTCATATCACGTATTGAGGATTTGGATAATCGCGGCCGGCGAAATAATATCAGAGTCAGGGGCCTACCTGAGAGCGCTCAACAGGCTGACCTGACGAATGCCTTAACTACAATATTTGGAGAACTTATTGACCTGGACCCGAATAAGGACATCATATTTGATAGAGCACACAGAGCCCTCCGTCCTCGCGGCTTGTCGTCTGACAGGCCACGCGATGTGATTTGCAGGCTCCACTATTATGTCCAAAAAGAGGAAATAATGAGGTCGGCCCGTCAGCTGGACAGTATTGTCTTTCAAGGAGACAAGATTCAGTTATTTCCTGATCTCGCCTGGTCGACCTTGCAGCAGCGTCGAGCCTTGAAGCCTCTCACTGACTCCCTTAGGAAACTTGAACTGAAATATAGATGGGGCTTCCCTTTTTTCCTTCAGGTTTCTCATGGTGGCAAGGTCGCGAGTCTCTCCAGTCCTTCGGACTTACAGGCCTTTATCACGACCCTGGGAATACCTCCAGTACCGTTGCCTGACTGGGAAGCTTTCCATCACCTGCCGGACTTACCTGTTGTGCTCCCTCCAGACGACGCGTGGCAACAAGTGCGTTCCCCGCGGACGCGGGGACTACTCCTAGTTCTCGTTCTTCTGAGCCTCCCTGAAGGGGAGGTTTCGTCCCGTGCTGAAGTGAATTCTCCTGTTACTCTGGTCACACATTTGAATTTTTCTTCCCCTGTCTTATTTATTTTCTTAGATATTGCTATGTGTTGCTCACACATGAGATCGGTTTTTGTAGATGTTGCAATGGTTTCATAGATGAGTGATGGGGTATCGTCGGTATGTTATCTTGATTTTGTTTAAGCTGCGTCCTTTATTTCTGTGACGATACTCATTTACATAATTGCTCAGCCTTCATGAAACTTTACTAGATGGTTTATAAATTATATATATATATATATAGATATGTATACATATTTTTTCGGGATCGGTATGAAATACCTCCAATCAAAATCCCGACGTTCAAAATCCCAACACCAATTGACCGATGGTCAAAATCCCGACATGGACAAAATACCGACATTTAAAATACCGACAAGGTCAAAATACCGACATGTAAAATGCCGACAGGTCAAAATACCGACATGCGTTTTTTTTTGTTTTTTTTTGTGTGCATGTCGACATAAGTCAACATGGACACCATATAAAGTGTACCGCATCCCCTCGCATGGCTCGCTGCGCTCGCCATGCTTCGGGCACGGTGCCTCGCTGCGCTCGGCACACCATTATATTCCCCCTCCAGGTCCACTGGGATGGTAAAGTATGAACAAGTCGGTTTCAATGAAAAAAATAATGAAAAACTCATGTCGGTGTTTTGACTTGTCGGCATTTTACATGTCGGTATTTTGACCTTGTCGGTATTTTAAATGTAGGTATTTTGTCCATGTTAGGATTTTGACCTTGTCGGGATTTTGACCATCGGCCAATTGGTGTCGGGATTTTGAACGTCGGGATTTTGATTGGAGGTAAACTGACTGCATCCCTATTTTTTCTTTATTTTTTTCTCTAAATGTTTCACCCGTGCCTATGTGCACTCCTTGGTAATACTTTATATTTGTTTAACTTCTATTTTGTGGATGGCCGCTGTCCTTGGCCCCCCGTAGGACCCCTATTATGCTGCATCCCCTGTTTCTTTGGACTGGGAGTCGGCAGGATTCCGCTCCTGTCCTTTTTGCAGCTGTCCTTCTTCTAATACTATCATCTCTGTTAAATACTATGGTACTTTGCGGCGTGGTTTTCCACTCTGCATCTTCCTTTCCTCCTTTCTCTGCTTTCCTTCTCTTTCTATTTCCTTCCCTTGCTGCTCTTCCTTTCCCCCCTCAAGTGTCTTTTGTAGGGAAGACCATTGTGAAGCTCTTAGGTCTGCTGTAATGATGGGGGTGAATGATTTACATGTAACTACCCTTAATGTTAAAGGGTTGAACGTTCCTGAGAAAAGGTCTAAACTCCTCAAATGGCTTAGAGATGAGAAAGTTGACGTTGCTTTTATTCAGGAAACGCATTTTAAGATGGGATATGTGCCGTCTCTAAAATGTCACTACTATCCTCATGTTTTCCTGTCTAATAATTCTGCCGGTAAGACATTAGGCGTGGCTGTATTATTGGCTCGCCACCTGCCTATCCTTAATGTTACCTCCCATAGACTAGCTGAAGGTAGGGGGTTGCTGGTAAAATGCGATATATACGGCCAACGCTTTTCTTTTTTGAACGTATATGCTCCCAAAGCTAAACAACCTTCCTTTTTGTCCTCGGTTTTGGAAATTGCTGAGTCTCTCTTAGAGGGGGTGGTGGTGATGGGAGGCGACTTAAATTGGACTCTTGATCCCCTTATGACAATTCCTAAAAGATTTCTTGCAGGCCGGAGAGGGAGCATAGGGGCGTGAGATGCACCCTGCTCGACCACCAGCTGATTGACACATGGAGACTGACACATCCTGCCGAGACAGATTATTCCTTTTTCTCACATCCACATCAGACATATTCTAGAATTGATTAACTGTTTCTGAGCCACCGACACCTACATCTTCTTTCTGATGCCTCTATAGGACAAATTGTGTGGTCGGACCATGCCCCTGTTAACCTCACATTACGCCTTCCACCCAGTACACATCGCCAATGGTCCTGGCGTTTTAATGACACTTTTTTACAGGACGCGGACTGTCGGTCTCGAATTGACAACACCTTAGATTCCTATATCTGTACCAATGACCTAGATGACACTTCTAAGATCTCGGTCTGGGAAGCACATAAATGTGTCATTAGAGGGGTTTGTGTCCAGATAGGCTCTTTCCGTAAAAAGCAGAGGGAGAAACTCAGGGGTGACTTATTGTCTAGGATACAATCTCTCGAGCTTTTACACAAGAAATCCCAAACCCCACAACATTATGCTGATCTTGAGGCTGCTAGGGCCGATCTGAATAAACTGCTCTCTGACAGAGTAAAATTTTCTTATCGGAAGTGCCGTAGCAGATACTACCAATGGGGTAACAAACCCGGGAAATTACTGGCCAAAGCCCTTAGAGAACAACGTGCACTCACTTTTATTCATACCGTTAAAAATAGTCAAGGTCAGTCCCAAAGTGAGACACCTCACATCGCTAGGGCCTTTCGGGCATATTATTCCACCTTGTACAACCTTTCCGGTCCGACCGGAAGAGCAGATAAGCTGTCCCACCAAACAGCCATAGCTGACTACTTACAGGCCTTAGACTTCCCCACGCTATCCACAAAGGAAGCAGAAGATCTAGACGCCCCTTTCTCCACTGAGGAGGTTATGAAAGTTATTGAATCTTCTCCCAACGGCAAAAGTCCAGGCCCTGATGGGTATACCATTGCTTATTATAAAGCTTATAAGGAGAAATTGGTCCCTCTTCTCACGAGAGCCTTTAACACTATATCAGAACACTCGCCCTCTCTCGAAGCCCATATTGCAGTTTTACCCAAGGAGGGCAAAGACCCCAGTCTTTGCTCCAGTTATCGGCCAATCTCGCTATTGAATATAGACATAAAACTTTTTGCCAAACTGATTGCAAATCGCCTCAAACTACTATTGCCCGGTTTGATACATGGAGATCAGGCTGGATTTGTTTTAGGCCGAGAAGCCAGAGATAACACCTCTAAAGTGCTTAACATGATTCACTATGCTGGCCAGTTTACGTCCCCCTCAATCATGTTGTCGACCGACGCTGAAAAAGCGTTTGACAGGGTGGACTGGGACTTTCTGTCTGGCATACTGAAACATCTAGGGCTAGGCAATACCTGTTTTCAAAGAATCCTATCTCTTTATTCTTCACCGTCCACCAAAATTAGGATTAATGGCTCCCTTTCTGATTCCTTTTCTATTACCAATGGCACACGACAAGGTTGCCCACTATCCCCATTGCTCTTTGTCCTTTGTATGGAAACATTAGCTCGAAGCATTAGGGCCAATCCGAATATTTCAGGCTTGCTGATAAAGGGGATTGAATACAAATTGGCTTTATATGCTGATGATTTACTCGCTATAATTTCCAATCCAGTCACCTCTTTACCAAACCTGATGGTAGAATTTGAGAAGTTTGGAGCCCTCTCTAACTTCAAAATAAATTATTCCAAATCTATTGCCATGAATTTAACTACCTCTCCTGATGTAGTAGAGGGTCTGAAACGCGCCTTCCCTTTTACTTGGCACAACAACAAATTAAAATATTTGGGGGTGCTACTGTCCAACGATTTATCCAAATTATTCTCCCTGAATTTTAGCCCCCTGCTGGCATAGCTGCGCCTAGACTTCCAGAAATGGAAGAAATTAAGATTATTGTGATTTGGCAGGATCAATGTTGTCAAAATGAATGCCCTCCCTAGGATATTATTCTTTCTCCAGACCCTTCCTATACACATCCCCCTACTTTGGTTCCGAGACGTCCAGACTCTTATTCGTGCATTTGTTTGGGGATGCAAACCACCTAAGTTTAAGCACGACATTTTATTTAGGAGAAAGCATCAAGGTGGGCAACAACTCCCACATATTTCTAGTTACTGTCATACAGTACATTTGAATAGGATTCTGGAATGGTCACGGGCTAAGGATCGCAAACAATGGGTTCTTCTGGAGGAAGGTTGCCTCCCACATTATATCGAAATTGCACCCTGGCTTCAATCCTTCCAAAGATTACCCACCCCACGGTCTCCCCCACGCTTAAATTATGGGCCACGCTGAGATCTCGGAGTCATATATCCTCCAAATGGTCCCCCTTAACCTCTTTTCTCCATAATTCCGAATTTGTTCCAGGTCTCCATGGGACAGCTTTTGCTCCATGGGCAGAAGCCGGGATTTTCAGGGTCGGTCAGCTGGTGAGCTCGGGTAGGGTGCGCTCATTTTCAGATATTCAGTCTCATTGGAATATACATAATGCTGATTTTTGGAAGTTCCTGCAGGTTCATCATTTCATAACTTCTTCCAAGAACCTTTCTGATATAACTAGGGATCTCACAGTGTTCAAAAAACTATGCGTCTCCCCTAGTTCTCCTATACATACTATATCACTACTTTATGCGCTGATCATGGAAGACTTGTTTCCGCAACCTCCTGCCTTCATGTCTTCCTGGGAGAAGGAACTGCCAGGGCTACCTACACGGATCAATTGGGATTCCGTATTTAGTAACGCCCAGGCGAGCTCTTTATGCTTATCAACTTTAGAGACCCTCTATAAACTCATATATAGGTGGTACAGGACTCCTCTTGTTCTTAATAAAATGTTTCCCTCTCTCTCGAATCTTTGCTGGAGGTGTAGAAACGCCCCAGGGAGCTTTGTGCACATATGGTGGGACTGCCCTCTTATAACTCCATTTTGGACAGAGGTATTCAAGTGTTCCGAACTGATAGTGGGGGATGTAGTCCCGAAAGACCCGGGTTTTTGGCTCCTCACTCACACCTCCGCGAGTGCGCATTCCTATAAATGCTCCCTATTGAGACATCTTAGCAATGCAGCAAAAGCGGTTATTCCAACTCTTTGGAGATCCACCTCACCTCCCTCGATTAAGCTATGGTTTACAAAGATTGATTACTTTTTAGACATGGAAGACCTTATCTCCTCATCTGGGAAAACCGTTAACTTCACAGCTATCTGGTTTCCCTGGTGTGACTTTAAAGAGTCTCTTGTGTATCGGTCCTATATGACTACATAGTTCTTCTACCATTCCGGGTAAGGTGTCTTTCTAATGTGTTTCAGATCCCTAATTGATAAAGTTCCCTCCCTTATCTTCCATAGGACTCGTCCTTTCTACGCAGACACTGTCACCTGATCCTACATTTCATTACTTTCCCCTTCTTTTTCTTTCTCCTCTTCTCTCTTTTTCTCTTTTTTTCCTATTTTCCTAGGCTGTTTTGTTAGAATGTTCCCCCTTTATATGTTCTGATGTAAAATAAGCAGACAACTTTTTTCCATACTTTGGGAGCTTTAAACGAATTGTATTGACAAATATGATATGCGATGATTTTGTCACCTTCTTTTGGAAATGTATAGTTGTAATGATTTGTCTGCTGCTTTAATTAATAAAAAACAGTTTACATAAAAAAAACATATTACATATTTAATCCAAATAGTGCACAATGTACACATAGTTTCCCTGCACCACATCAGAAAGTAACAGCAGTTTAAATGGTATCAGAACAAAGGGATTCACCTTTACAGGATAGGAGGGGACAGAACAAGGTTATAAGGTGGTGTTTGGTATCCAGCTGAAGGGTATTTTAAGGGTAACATTCCGGTGTTGGTTTGAGAAAGATCGCATGTTCCTGCGGATAGTTATGTGCAGGAGCAGAATATAGATATAAACTGTATTTACTGTACATTATGTATGCGGCGGGAATCCAGAGGAGACCACCCACAAGAGCAGTTGGAAAAGACATCGCCTACCTATTCAAACCGACCTATGACCTCTCCTGTACTGTAAATGACCATCCCTGTGTCCAATGGACAAAGAGATTACAGTATCCATTGTGTTATGTTTTGGATGAATTGTATAAAGAGAGCCTGCAGCAGGCCTGGTCAGACACAAGACTCACAACGTTATCTATCAGATGACGGAGCACCAGACTGGGTAGCGCGGCGAATCCACTCACGTATGTAACATTGACTGTAGCCATTATTCTGTTGTATTGTATTGTTTATATTGTAACCCCCTTTCAGCAATAATACGCTGTGGTATCGGAACCCAGTGGTTTAGCCACAGACTGGTGTCGTGTCTTTCTTTCCCTGCTAAGGTTTAAAGTGTAATAGCATCACACTGCATTGCTGCATAAGGTTTAAAGTGTAATAGCATCACACTGCATTGCTGCATAAGGTTTAAAGTGTAATAACATCACACTGCATTGCTGCATAAGGTTTAAAGTGTATTAGTAACGCATCACATTGCTGTATAAGGTTTAAAGTGTGTTCATTGGGTGTGTACGCGCTGTGTGTACTTTGTACCGTCAGCGCAGCATTTGTACGCTAAGTCTGTACACAGCACGGGACTTTGTACGCTAATAGCGTACAAAGTACGTAGAGTGTGTATTAAGTACAGCAGCCGCAGCGGCTCCATGATAAAGTGTATTTAAGGTGTGTTTAAGGTATAGCTTTCATTCCTGCATATAAGACGGCATTGTCAATTGGGGGCTCTCACGGGATATCACGTTCTTAATGATGCACTGTACATTACAAACGCGGCTGTAATTGAACAGCTCCAATAGACGCATTGAGAAGCTGATGAAAATGACATCCACGTTAATGTATTGTTGTGGTATCAGTAAGCCGCTGATATGAAATTCAAGGGACAATGCGTTTCTCATAATATTTAAGATGCTAAAATGTATTTTTATTGTTGCAAAACAAGGTTCAAATAAGTCATATTGTGTTTGATTCAGATTGGATTGTTTATCTGTTAAGTAGGTTTAAAAGTACATTTAAAAGTTGCTGCATAGCCTTGATATAGTTTTTATTTTTAACTCAGGCCTAAAATAACTTCTGGTGCTTGTATGATGTATGATTTCTTTGTGACAAAGGAATCTGCATGGTCTGTCCTCCATTTTGGACTAACCTCATGGCCTGTCCACCATTTTGTGTAACCCTCATGGATGTGGAAGGGGGAGGAGCAGCGGCCATTTTGGGAAGGTCATTTTTCTAAATGGCTGATTTTCAGTCTGCTCAGAATAATCAGCTTTCCTTGGTCACATGAAACACGATTTATGCGTTACCAATGCATTTATTTAACCCATGCCATAGTCAATTACAAATAGTTTCAATGGGGCCTAGTGAAAGTTAATAGTGAGATGAATACTTGATGTAAGAATTACACACAGATATAAACAAAGTTTTTTTTTCTTTTAGCTCTAGGATTTAGTTAACTCTGCTTGCTATAAGATAGCCATTGAAATGCAAATTAACCTGTGTAACTGCTTTTTCCTAGCAGTGAAAAACCACCTTTACAGGCAGCCAAAAGCACATAGCATTGACATGCAAATTAGAAGCACTGAATGGGTAAATGAGTCCCATAGGAGACCAGTGAATGGTACATATATATAATATTATAATTATGTGTGTGTTTATATCAATGTATGTTCTGCGAGATGGCTATCCAATCTGTATCATATTATTTAAATTATTGATCATTGCTAGATTCATATTGATCTGTGTGAAACCGAATACAATTGTTGCTATATAGTTAAGAAAAAAAATAAGAATTTACTTACCGATAATTCTATTTCTCGTAGTCCGTAGTGGATGCTGGGGACTCCGTAAGGACCATGGGGAATAGCGGCTCCGCAGGAGACTGGGCACATCTAAAGAAAGCTTTAGGACTATCTGGTGTGCACTGGCTCCTCCCCCTATGACCCTCCTCCAAGCCTCAGTTAGGATACTGTGCCCGGACGAGCGTACACAATAAGGAAGGATTTTGAATCCCGGGTAAGACTCATACCAGCCACACCAATCACATCGTACAACTTGTGATCTGAACCCAGTTAACAGCATGATAACAGAGGAGCCTCTAGAAAAGATGGCTCACTACAGCAATAACCCGATTTTTTGGTAACAATAACTATGTACCAGTATTGCAGACAATCCGCACTTGGGATGGGCGCCCAGCATCCACTACGGACTACGAGAAATAGAATTATCGGTAAGTAAATTCTTATTTTCTCTAACGTCCTAAGTGGATGCTGGGGACTCCGTAAGGACCATGGGGATTATACCAAAGCTCCCAAACGGGTGGGAGAGTGCGGATGACTCTGCAGCACCAATTGAGAGAACTCCAGGTCCTCCTCAGCCAGGGTATCAATTTTGTAGAATTTTACAAACGTATTTGCTCCTGACCAAGTAGCTGCTCGGCAAAGTTGTAAAGCCGAGACCCCTCGGGCAGCCGCCCAAGATGAGCCCACCTTCCTTGTGGAGTGGGCATTTACAGATTTTTGGCTGTGGCAGGCCTGCCACAGAATGTGCAAGCTGAATTGTACTACAAATCCAACGAGCAATAGTCTGCTTAGAAGCAGGAGCACCCAGCTTGTTGGGTGCATACAGGATAAACAGCGAGTCAGATTTTCTGACTCCAGCCGTCCTGGAAACATATATTTTCAGGGCCCTGACAACGTCTAGCAACTTGGAGTCCTCCAAGTCCCTAGTAGCCGCAGGCACCACAATAGGTTGGTTCAGGTGAAACGCTGAAACCACCTTAGGGAGAAACTGAGGACGAGTCCTCAATTCCGCCCTGTCCGAATGGAAAATCAGATAAGGGCTTTTACAGGATAAAGCCGCCAATTCTGACACGCGCCTGGCCCAGGCCAGGGCCAACAGCATGACCACTTTCCATGTGAGATATTTTAACTCCACAGATTTAAGTGGTTCAAACCAATGTGACTTTTGGAACCCAAAAAACTACATTGAGATCCCAAAGTGCCACTGGAGGCACAAAAGGAGGCTGTATATGCAGTACCCCTTTTACAAACGTCTGAACTTCAGGGACTGAAGCTAGTTCTTTTTGGAAGAAAATTGACAGGGCCGAAATTTGAACCTTAATGGACCCCAATTTCAGGCCCATAGACACTCCTGTTTGCAGGAAATGTAGGAATCGACCCAGTTGAATTTCCTCCGTCGGGCCTTACTGGCCTCGCACCACGCAACATATTTTCGCCAAATGCGGTGATAATGTTTTGCGGTTACATCCTTCCTGGCTTTGATCAGGATAGGGATGACTTCATCCGGAATGCCTTTTTTCCTTCAGGATCCGGCGTTCAACCGCCATGCCGTCAAACGCAGCCGCGGTAAGTCTTGGAACAGACAGGGTCCTTGTTGGAGCAGGTCCCTTCTTAGAGGTAGAGGCCACGGATCCTCCGTGAGCATCTCTTGAAGTTCCGGTTACCAAGTCCTTCTTGGCCAATCCGGAGCCACGAATATAGTGCTTACTCCTCTCCATCTTATCAATCTCAGTACCTTGGGTATGAGAGGCAGAGGAGGGAACACATACACTGACTGGTACACCCACGGTGTTACCAGAGCGTCTACAGCTATTGCCTGAGGGTCCCTTGACCTGGCGCAATACCTGTCGAGTTTTTCCCAACGGTTTATAATCATGTGGAAGACTTCTGGGTGAAGTCGCCACTCTCCCGGGTGGAGGTCGTGCTGAGGAAGTCTGCTTCCCAGTTGTCCACTCCCGGAATGAATACTGCTGACAGTGCTATCACATGATTTTCCGCCCAGCGAAGAATCCTTGCAGCTTCTGCCATTGCCCTCCTGCTTCTTGTGCCACCCTGTCTGTTTACGTGGGTGACTGCCGTGATGTTGTCCGACTGGAACAACACCGGCTGACCTTGAAGCAGAGGTCTTGCTAAGCTTAGAGCATTGTAAATGGCCCTTAGCTTCAGGATATTTATGTGAAGTGATGTCTCCAGGCTTGACCATAAGCCCTAGATATTCCTTCCCTGTGTGACTGCTCCCCAGCCTCGCAGGCTGGCATCCGTGGTCACCAGGACCCAGTCCTGAATGCCGAATCTGCGGCCCTCTAGAAGATGAGCACTCTGCAACCACCACAGGAGGGACACCCTTGTCCTTGGTGACAGGGTTATCCGCTGATGCATCTGAAGATGCGACCCGGACCATTTGTCCAGCAGGTCCCACTGGAAAGTTCTTGCGTGGAATCTGCCGAATGGGATTGCTTCGTAGGAAGCCACCATTTTACCCAGAACCCTTGTGCATTGATGCACTGAGACTTGGCTCGGTTTTAGGAGGTTCCTGACTAGCTCGGATAACTCCCTGTCTTTCCCCTCCGGGAGAAACACCTTTTTCTGGACTGTGTCCAGGATCATCCCTAGGAACAGAAGACAAGTCGTCGGAACCAGCTGCGATTTTGGAATATTGAGAATCCAATCGTGCTGCCGCAACACTACCTGAGATAGTGCTACACCGACCTCCAACTGTTCCCTGGATCTTACCCTTATCAGGGAATCGTCCAAGTAAGGGATAACTAAAATTCCCTTCCTTCGAAGGAATATCATCATTTCGGCCATTACCTTGGTAAAGACCCGGGGTGCCGTGGACCATCCATACGGCAGCGTCTGAACTGATAGTGACAGTTCTGTACCATAAACCTGAGGTACCCTTGGTGAGAAGGGTAAATTTGGACATGAAGGTAAGCATCCTTGATGTCCCGAGACATCATGTAGTCCCCTTCTTCCAGGTTCGCAATCACTGCTCTGAGTGACTCAATCTTGAATTTGAACCTCTGTATGTAAGTGTTCAAAGATTTTAGATTTAGAATCGGTCTCACCGAGCCGTCCGGCTTTGGTACCACAACAGTGTGGAATAATACCCCGTTCCCTGTTGCAGGAGGGGTACCTTGATTATCACCTGCTGGGAATACAGCTTGTGAATGGCTTCCAAAACTGTCTCCCTGTCAGAAGGAGACATCGGTAAAGCCGACTTTAGGAAAACGGCGAGGGGGAGACGTCTCGAATTCTAATTTGTACCCCTGAGATATCACCTGAAGGATCCAGGGGTCTACTTGCGAGTGAGCCCACTGCGCGCTGAAATTCATTGAGACGGGCCCCCCACCGTGCCTGATTCTGCTTGTAAAGCCCCAGCGTCATACTGAGGGCTTGGCAGAGGCGGGAGAGGGTTTCTGTTCCTGGGAACTGGCTGATTTCTGCAGCCTTTTTCCTCTCCCTCTGTCACGGGGCAGAAATGAGGAACATTTTGCCCGCTTGTCCACGAAAAGACTGCGCCTGATAATACGGCGTCTTCTCATGTTGAGAGGCGACCTGGGGTACAAACGTGGATTTCCCAGCTGTTGCCGTGGCCACCAGGTCTGAAAGACCGACCCCAAATAACTCCTCCCCTTATTAAGGCAATACTTCCAAATGCCGTTTTGAATACGCATCACCTGACCACTGACGTGTCCATAACCCTCTACTGGTAGAAATGGACAACGCACTTAGACTTGATGCCAGTCGGCAAATATTCCGCTGTGCATCACGCATATATAGAAATGCATCTTTTAAATGCTCTATAGGCAAAAATATACTGTCCCTATCTAGGGTATCAATATTTTCAGTCAGGGAATCCGACCACGCCAACCCAGCACTGCACATCCAGGCTGAGGCGATTGCTGGTCGCAGTATAACACCAGTATGTGTGTAAATACATTTTAGGATACCCTCCTGCTTTCTATCAGCAGGATCCTTAAGGGCGGCCATCTCAGGAGAGGGTAGAGCCCTTACAAGCGTGTGAGCGCTTTATCCACCCTAGGGGGTGTTTCCCAACGCACCCTAACCTCTGGCGGGAAAGGATATAATGCCAATAACATTTTAGAATTATCAGTTGTTATCGGGGGAAAACCACGCATCATCACACACCTCATTTAATTTCTCAGATTCAGGAAAACTACAGGTAGTTTTTCCTCACCGAACATAATACCCCTTTTTGGTGGTACTCGTATTATCAGAAATGTGTAAAACATTTTTCATTGCCTCAATCATGTAACGTGTGGCCCTACTGGAAGTCACATTTGTCTCTTCACCGTCGACACTGGAGTCAGTATCCGTGTCGGCGTCTATATCTGCCATCTGAGGTAACGGGCGCTTTAGAGCCCCTGACGGCCTATGAGACGTCTGGACAGGCACAAGCTGAGTAGCCGGCTGTCTCATGTCAACCACTGTCTTTTATACAGAGCTGACACTGTCACGTAATTCCTTCCAACAGTTCATCCACTCAGGTGTCGACCCCCTAGGGGGTGACATCACTATTACAGGCAATCTGCTCCGTCTCCACATCATTTTTCTCCTCATACATGTCGACACAAACGTACCGACATACAGCACACACACAGGGAATGCTCTGATAGAGGACAGGACCCCACTAGCCCTTTGGGGAGACAGAGGGAGAGTTTGCCAGCACACACCAAAGCGCTATATATATACAGGGATAACCTTATATAAGTGTTTTTCCCCTTATAGCTGCTGTATTGTTAATACTGCGCCTAATTAGTGCCCCCCTCTCTTTTTTAACCCTTTCTGTAGTGTAGTGACTGCAGGGGAGAGCCAGGGGAGCTTCCCTCCAACGGAGCTGTGAGGGAAAATGGCGCCAGTGTGCTGAGGAGATAGGCTCCGCCCCTTTTTCGCTGACTTTTCTCCTGCTTTTTTATGGATTCTGGCAGGGGTTAAAATTCATCCATATAGCCCTGGGGGCTATATGTGATGTATTTTCGCCAGCCAAGGTGTTTTTATTGCTGCTCAGGGCGTCCCCCCCCTAGCGCCCTGCACCCTCAGTGACCGAAGTGTGAAGTGTGCTGAGGAGCAATGGTGCACAGCTGCAGTGCTGTGCGCTACCTTGGTGAAGACAGGATGTCTTCTGCCGCCGATTTTCCGGACCTCTTCTGTCTTCTGGCTCTGTAAGGGGGCCGGCGGCGCTGCTCTGGGACCCATCCATGGCTGGGCCTGTGATCGTCCCTCTGGAGCTAATGTCCAGTAGCCTAAGAAGCCCAATCCACTCTGCACGCAGGTGAGTTCGCTTCTTCTCCCCTTAGTCCCTCGATGCAGTGAGCCTGTTGCCAGCAGGTCTCACTGAAAATAAAAAAACCTAAACTAAAACTTTCACTAAGAAGCTCAGGAGAGCCTCTAGTGTGCACCCTTCTCGTTCGGGCACAAAGATCTAACTGAGGCTTGGAGGAGGGTCATAGGGGGAGGAGCCAGTGCACACCAGATAGTCCTAAAGCTTTCTTTAGATGTGCCCAGTCTCCTGCGGAGCCGCTATTCCCCATGGTCCTTACGGAGTCCCCAGCATCCACTTAGGACGTTAGAGAAAAATTATGTTAAAAATAAATGTTTAAGGAAGTAAATGTAAAAGACACAAAACGCAGGTCTGGCCCAGTCGTAATAGGGTTTATACAGAAAGAATGTGTGTTGTGTTAAGTGAGCAATTATAGTTGATATTGCTCACATTTATAGAAGTTGTGGGATTTGTTTAATTGTGGACGTACGGTTTTGTACACGTGTCTCGGACAAAGTACGGAACTGCACATGCAGCGTAAGAGACACGCACGGTCGCGTGCTTACGCAAATTGCGTAAGAAGTACGGTCGCTAAGTACAAATTACACAATAGTTTGTTTAGTTTAAAGGCGGGACAGTAGCCACGCTACAATAGCACCAAACTACCCGGTTTCTAAAGAAATTTGATATAAAAACAAAATTTAGTATAAATAAAAAAAATTTTTTAATTGCCTCTGGGGGCAAAGCTGCCAACTTGAATGAATCCTAATTTTCTGTACAGAAAAAAAAACAAGTATACCTGAGTGAGCGAACGTAGGAGTGAGTGAAATTCGAACCCAGTAATTCGGGATCCCGTCGTTCGGTACATCAAGTGAGTGGAGGCTTGGTGGCATGAGAAGGCTGACTCACGTTAGTATCAGGTTTAATACGCAAATCGTGAGGTGATTTGTAGAGGAGCATGATAGTGCATTGTATTGCGAAGTATTGAAGTTAAAAGGATTTTTTTGGTATTACGCTCCGAACTAAGGGTCCTAGTTTGTATAACGACCCGTGGTCGAACGGCAGATAAGTAACAAGTACCTATATGCTGTGCGATTGCACCGCGCGTTTGTGGGTGCGATAGATAGCGCAACTTGATATCCTTTTTACGAGCTTTTGCGTAAAATCGCGGTATCATTAGCGCTGCATAGAGCATACGCAAGCGTGATTTGTGTATAACAAAGTGTATAGGGAGTTTTCGCTGGTCTCTCTCAGGAAAATCTCCAACGGCCGATACTTTACTGGAAAGGGTAAGTTATTCCTAAAAACTTCCAGTAAATATAGGTCAGATAGGGCCCTAGGTTGAGTACATTGCCTTCGCTATCGGCAGTGTATGGTAGTACTGGACAACGTGGGCGGTGAGTGGGTGAAAGCGCTCTAAGAACTTTCACCATCTATTCGTATTGTGCATTGGGGATTGCGTAAAAGGAAAAAGCCCATGATGGGATCCAATTGCACAAGCGGTGGACGTTTTGTAACCAGGGTTCAGGTTGAAGAGCCGCGGCCCATGGGGTCAGCGAGGTTTGTTATGTGTGGGAAATATGGTCCACACACGGAAGGCTTTTTGTCTGAATGGGTACGTATGACTAACAAGGATAGGGTACCATTCCCTAGGGTGGGCGGCTTTGAACCAGAGGCACTACAGAATGTAGGCAGTAAAATATGTCTTCTTAAATCCAGAAAACAAAGGATTAGACATACAGATTGTTTAAATTTATGGCAACAGGAGGGGGATATACAAAGAGAATTAGCTCGCGCAGCAGGTTCCAAACCTAGCGGGAAAATAATGGCGACCGCACCACCACCACTACCGCATATTGCGGGGGAGAAGATGGCTACAGTCAATGGTATATCCGTAAAATATAGTAGTATGTAAAAACAATGTATTAACCCTAATTATTTTTTGCAAGGATGTATCCTGTTTTTGAAGTCTTTTCAAGGTTATAGGTCACAAGAGGATGATGGACTTGCTGGCAGATCAGTTCCTGTATTTATTTACAGAGAGAGAGAGAGACATAAGATGCATTGGAGGGAATGGTAATTGTATCGCTGGCCTGTAACTGTAATTGTATGTAACTGTATGTTTTAACTGCTTACTGTATGAGTTGTAACTATAGGTATACTGTACTTTGTAATATATATATTGAATCTATATTTATATATTTTTTTAATAACAAATATATCCAGCCAAATCACAGCTCTCCTCCAAGCAGTCACCTTGCTGCAGGAAACTCAGGTGGGGCCTGTCCAACAAGGAAGAGCAGTAACAATATTCCCCAATGAAAGAACTGGTGAGGTCACAGCTACCGGTAACTGTGAGACAGTTCATTGCACAGAGACAACAACACCTCACAGTAAACAGATTAGGAATGGAATGGTAGGATTACACCCTGTCTTGGAAATAGTAACCCCCAATGGGGGAACCGATAGTCAGGGAATAATCCTCACCAGGAATAATGCAATGTATTGCCCGTGGCCCAGAGATGAGCTGCGATCAATCATTTCAGAATTCCCCAACCCTCGGAAGCATTTAGCCAGATGTCAGAAATTTTTCAGAGATCTGGGTAATGCGTATAAACCGACAAACAAACACTGGCGGATATTTTTGAATGCGTGCCTACCTCCTAATATTGACACCCAAAAATGTATCACTGATTGTAGATTAGAGTCGGATAGTCTTATGACTGACAAAACACAATCAGGAGAACTTAGAGCAAATTGACATGCAACTAGAGTTGTATTTCCCCACAACTGTTAAGTGGAGAAAAATGTTCTCCATAAAACAGAGGGAAAATGAAATGACATCTGAATACTTCCATCAGGACCTGCAAATAATAGATAGATACATGGGGGTATCAGATACAGGGAACGATGTGAATTACAGGGAGGTAGCTGTTTCTGTATTAATGGACGGACTCAATCAGACAGTAAGGGACAGGGTACAAACATTTTTTGCCTGATTGGAGAGGGGCCACAGTAGCTTGTCATAGAGAATGCGCGATTGAACACCATAAGAATATTGCTAGGCGTAGAGAACTGCAGGAGGAGAGGCTGGGGATTGAAAGTATACAGGCTCTTACACCAGAGTCTCATCAGCCTAAACCCCAAAAACCCTGGTGGTAAGAAAAGACCGAGAAATTGTTACATTTGTAAAAAAATAAAGGACATTTTGCTAGAGATTGCAAGAGTAGTAGAGCACATAGCCAATATAGACCCCTAGACAGAGAAAACAAGCCACGTTATTAAACACATAGACGGGATCAAGGGGCATATAGTAAGGAGTCACAAGCCATATAGAAAACACAGATTCGGTTAATGGGAAGAATGGAATAAATGCAACTTTACCCTTTTGACAGAACTTACTGGGGTTAGGAGGAGGTCTCTAAACTTCTGCTTCTTTCTCTAGCAGAAGTGACCTCTAATTTCTCTAGCAGAAGTTTTGTTAGAGATGGTATACATATAGCGTGCTCCCGCCCAGGAAGTACGAATTATGTTGGATACCCACGAAGACTAAGGTTGCATTTCGCTGTTCTAGATACATGTCCATCACAGGTAGAGGAAATTATCTCAAAGATACCGGGTTCCCTATGAATTTAGAATGGACAGGACACTGGATTGATGGCTGGGATAGTCCCCGTAGAGATATAACACACATAGATTTTTTTTGGGGGGAGCAGACCGAGTAGAGAATCATTCCCCTTAGTGCCCAATCCAGATGTCAAACTTTGTAAAATCTTCTTTGCCTCTACCAACTTATCTGTTACTAAACTCTATGTGATTTGTCTTCAAAGCTTCCTCTTCATCTCTTACGTTCACCGACAGGGTTACAGTTCAGACGCCACAGGCCTACTCGGTCTTTCAGAGTTCTGCCCAAATCCAGTATATCTCACCAGCATAGGGACACCAGTATCAGTGTTCCTGGTCATGCACAAAGGGTGGAGAATGGGAATACGGGTGAAGGGAGACTGTATATAGACACCGATATGCATGATGGCGTGACAGCCTGATGGTGAACGCAAATCTGAAAAAAATTATTTTTATTATTTCCTTTCTCTTTTCACTTTCCACAGATGGTTTACTTCACACAATTGATAATACACAACAGTTAAACACATAGAAATACAAGATTTATGTTCCCTATAGAAAGGCCGCTAACCCGCAGAGAACTTGTGACAAAGAGCAGAGTGTAGAGAACCTCGTATCACTGGAGTGTCTGTTCCGGGAAGGTTGAGAGGCAGGACTGTTGAAGGGCATCCGAGCACAGATCTAGAACGGTTGTAGTATCATTCTTTTTTTTTTTTTTTCACCTCCCCCTGCATTTTCCTGTCTTTTCCCCTTCTTATTTTCCTCCTTTCCCTAAACGAAATGGATCGATCACAAGAGACTGCGTTTAGGGTTCTATTAGTAATTCTGGTTTTGATTAAGGACAGTTTGTTTTGGTGAGGGTCCCAGAGAGGTCGAGCAGGGATCTGGAATGGGTTCTGATGGCAAGTATGAATTTGTAGGATCTCAGGATCAGCGCATCACTTTAGTAAAGGCTGGCATCAGTAAGCGCTCTGGTAGTCAGGGAGCTCGGAGGCACTGTGAGGGGTTATTGTCTGATGAATATTGTATTTGTAGGAATTGTGAGAATATAGTTGAGGATGGGTGCATCCAGAGATGTCAGTCCAACCTTAATATTGACATGGACCGTCATCCGTTGAGTGATTACCACTCACTAGTGGGTAAGGTCTTAAACCAGACAGAATGCTGGGTGTGCTCACAGGTACCTCTAGGTCAGAGCAAGTCAGGATTAGTACCGTACCCTTTAGCAATAGATGAGGTACTCGAATTACGGGGTGGGAGACCGGTGGACAAGAAATTCAATATCTCTAGGCCCCCTAGTTTGAAGCTCCACCAGTATCATGTAGACAGGTCCTTATTGTGTTTTAATATTTCCAATTACCGAAAACCGGGAAATTGGGAAGTGACGTGGAATAACCAGACAATGACCTTTTCACACAGAGCTGATAGGATACCCATAGACTCTGAACTTGTACTCCAAATAGCCAACAGTGGGAGGTATTTTCGGTATAGGTATACTCGTGGAAGCAAGACCATGTGGGTTGGAAAAGTATCGCCAGGGTATTGTGCTCATATCATCCAGCCCGATACTTGTACTGAGCAGATGGGAGAACTAGGGATTGGTTTCTTTAATGAGAAAATTTGCAATATGGTGATGTTATATTTTGTCCCCTATGTCCTCCCAGATGATGCCTATTTCATATGTGGGAGAAAGGCGTACAAGTGGCTTGCCCCGAGCTCAGAGGGATTGTGTTATATTGGGAGAGTACTGCCAGAGGTCATGACCATAACCCATGATAAGATGAAAGACGTTCACCGCAGTGCTCAGGCTCCTTATACTCATACTCACCATGAACACATCATCAAGAGACACCTCATAGATAGGACAGAGCACGCAGCCTCTGATTTGATCCACGAATCCACCGGGATTCAATTCCTTCTCGCATTAGACATCACCCGTACTGCCAGAGGAATTATAAATTATAGGTATATCCTTGCGCTAGCGAACTTGATAGATAATATCACTGAGATGTATGACGACACCTTCAGGTATACGGGAAGGGAGTTACAAGCTTACAAGCAGGAACTGATTCCACACAATTGGTTCTCAGGTTTAGGAGAGTGGGCTCAAAATGTCATCATGAGTGTAGGGAAGTTTCTCCTTTGTGTCCTGGGAGGCGTCATAATTATTGGTTTGATATTTAGGTGTGTTCGAATTCTGACGCGGCGCAAGCACGGCACAAAATTGATGAGTCTAAGGAGCAAGGGTACTGTTACAGCAGCAGATTTAGTTTACGACCCAGCCATAGGGACTGTGATATGATAAGGATTGCAAATGAATTTCATGGCCTGTTTCGTTCACCCGTTTTTCTTTTGTCTCCCCCTCTGTCCAGATACATCCATCCGGAAAAAGACATCAGCCCTACCCAAAATGTTTAAGTGAATGTATTTTATTTATATGTCTTATCTTCATCTCTGCAACCTTCAGTTAATGGCACACATAGTCGACAGGTGATATCCACATATACTAGCACTCGCATATGTTTCGCCCTGCATGTATCAACAACTAAATGTGCACCCCATTTGTTGGAACAAGAAGTCAAAAAGAGCTTGGTAGTGTTTGTTGGCCCACTTACAGACCCTTAATACGGGATAAGAAGGATTTAATGTATACTTCGCAATACCTCGAAGCTTATTTAGAACATATACGGCACGATGATACATGCCCCTCAGACATCGATTCATACATACATGCTTTTTACTATCCCACTAGGTCATACATTTCCCACCTACAACTCTCCCTGATCATCTGTAGATATTGTATTGATATTTTTCTGTTTAGTGATTAGATAGTGGCAGTTATTGGTGACTGCCAAAGGGTGGACTGTCAAAGTCGAAAAATATTGCAGTACACACATCACATACAAACTACGCACAGATGGCCTCCGTGCGCGTACTTGCTCTGCCGTGCGTGCGCATATTCGCAATTTGCGTATGGTCGCTCCCGCGGTCCTGCGTATTAGCGCGTAGTATGAGTATTTACGGTAGAGTTTGTGAACGCATGGAAGGCTATCAAAACATATTACATATTTAATCCAAATAGTGCACAATGTACACATAGTTTCCCTGCACCACATCAGAAAGTAACAGCAGTTTAAATGGTATCAGAACAAAGGGATTCACCTTTACAGGATAGGAGGGGACAGAACAAGGTTATAAGGTGGTGTTTGGTATCCAGCTGAAGGGTATTTTAAGGGTAACATTCCGGTGTTGGTTTGCGAAAGATCGCATGTTCCTGCGGATAGTTATGTGCAGGAGCAGAATATAGATATAAACTGTATTTACTGTACATTATGTATGCGGCGGGAATCCAGAGGAGACCACCCACAAGAGCAGTTGGAAAGACATCGCCTACCTATTCAAACCGACCTATGACCTCTCCTGTACTGTAAATGACCATCCCTGTGTCCAATGGACAAAGAGATTACAGTATCCATTGTGTTATGTTTTGGATGAATTGTATAAAGAGAGCCTGCAGCAGGCCTGGTCAGACACAAGACTCACAATGTTATCTATCAGATGACGGAGGACCAGACTGGGTAGTGCGGCGAATCCACTCACGTATGTAACATTGACTGTAGCCATTATTCTGTTGTATTGTATTGTTTATATTGTAACCCCCTTTCAGCAATAATACACTGTGGTGTCGGAACCCAGTGGTTTAGCCACAGACTGGTGTCGTGTCTTTCTTTCCCTGCTAAGGTTTAAAGTGTAATAGCATCACACTGCATTGCTGCATAAGGTTTAAAGTGTAATAGCATCACACTGCATTGCTGCATAAGGCTTAAAGTGTAATAACATCACACTGCATTGCTGCATAAGGTTTAAAGTGTATTAGTAACGCATCACATTGCTGTATAAGGTTTAAAGTGTGTTAATTGGGTGTGTACGTGCTGTGTGTACTTTGTACTGTCAGCGCGGCGTTTGTACACTAAGTCCGTACACAGCACGGGACTTTGTACGCTAATAGCGTACAAAGTACGTAGAGTGTGTATTAAGTACAGCGGCCGCAGCGGCTCCATGGTAAAGTGTATTTAAGGTGTGTTTAAGGTATAGCTTTCATTCCTGCATATAAAACGGCATTGTCACACCGCATGCACGATCCCCAAATTATCACACCTGAAAAGGATACTGTGATTGCTAAGCCGATCACCCCAGACCTCCAAGGCTACCATGATTGGAAACAATTCCAGCAACAAGAGGTCATTGGTCAGACCCCTCCGCGTCCAAACCTCAGGCCAAGGAGCAACACACCAGGATCCGCTCAGGTAACACCCAAACCCGAAAGATCCTACCGCATCTGTAAAGAGCTGTAAGTCAGTGTTGTTGATGAATGGGGCCATCTTTACATCATTAAAGTCTGCCAAAAAATGAAATCAAACCGAAAAGTCCCTTTTAATTTCAGATGATAGGCAAACAAAATTATGTGATCTGGAAATCCCAGCCATGGGCCACTCTAGTTTACGGTAAAAAACCCTGCCCATGGTTATGACCCTACAGGCACAGTTCAAAAGACCCACTATAGATTGGACCTGCTGGAGACTTATCTTATGCCCTTCTAAACACTGCGCAATGGACTCCCTTAGTTTTATGACCTTGTCATGAGGAAGACAGCAGGCTCCAGCAATGGTATCAATCTCGATACCCAGGAATGACAAACAGGGAAAAGGGCATTTTGTCTTCAGCCATAGGCACTCCGAAATGCCTCAACAGTGGACGTAACAAAAATAACAACTCACAACAACATAATGAACCCGCGGACCCCATGTAGAGGAAGTAGTGAAGATAATGAGCTATCCCACGACCCCCACAAGAAAACTCCACACACCAGTGTAAAAAGGTGTTAAACTTCTCGAAAAACATGCATGAAATGGAACACCCCATAGGCAAGCAATTGTCTATGAAGTATTCCTCCCCAATGCAGAAGCCCACGAAACTGAACGACTCAGGATGCAAGGGAAGCAACCGAAAAGCTGACTCAACATCTATCTTAAGCTAGGTACACACTTGTACAATTACACTTTTGATGCAAAGGTTCGATTGACCGTACTCCCGTTCTGAAGTTCTGATCGCAGTGCCAATATGCGCGTACACACATATACAATCATACGTGCAACAGTCGATCCTGCACTTCTGACAAGAGGTGACCTGGACGATTGGTGGGCAGGCCGATATCATTGGCCAACGATATACCAACAACCTCTCATGATATATTATATTTTATTATATTGTAATAATTGTTTAGTGCATCTGCACCCCCTTTGTCTGTGTATTTTACTTTATTCTCAGCAGCATAGCACCTTTCATTACTGGAGGGTGTGCAATTTAGAACCATTTTCCCTACTATGCATATGTGTAGACAGAAATACACACCTGAGGTCTGAGAATGCCTCAAATCTAAGTTGGCACCCCTCCCCCCACCACCCTCTATGTTTTTTTTAAGCAGGGAACAAGCATGGACTGCACTGTGACACAGGCATAATTCTAAGTAAGTCCTATTTATTTGTATATAGCATCAGTAAATTTTGGGTTGGCATTTGGGGGGGTCCTGTGCTGGATCATGTTTTAGGGGTACCCTGCATTCCAGATGTTGGCCCCTTAGTGTTAGGGACCTGCTCGACAAGAGGTGACCTGGACGATTGGTGGGCAGGACGATATCATTGGCCAACGATATACCAACAACCTCTTATGATATATTATATTTTATTATATTGTAATAATTGTTTAGTGCATCTGCACCCCCTTTGTCAGTGTATACTACTTTACTCTCAGCAGCATAGCACCTTTCATTACTGGAGGGTGTGCAATTTAGAACCATTTTCCCTACTATGTATATGTGTAGACAGAAATACACACCTGAGGTCTGAGAATGCCTCAAATCTAAGTTGGCACCCCTCCCCCCACCACCCTCTATGTTTTTTTAAGCAGGGAACAAGCATGGACTGCACTGTGACACAGGCATAATTCTAAGTAAGTCCTATTTATTTGTATATAGCATCAGTAAATTTTGGGTTGGCATTTGGGGGGGTCCTGTGCTGGATCATGTTTTAGGGGTACCCTGCTTTCTAGATGTTGGCCCCTTAGTGTTAGGGACCTGCTCGACAAGAGGTGACCTGGACGATTGGTGGGCAGGACGATATCATTGGCCAACGATATACCAACAACCTCTTATGATATATTATATTTTATTATATTGTAATGATTGTTTAGTGCATCTGCACCCCCTTTGTCAGTGTATACTACTTTACTCTCAGCAGCATAGCACCTTTCATTACTGGAGGGTGTGCAATTTAGAACCATTTTCCCTACTATGTATATGTGTAGACAGAAATACACACCTGAGGTCTGAGAATGCCTCAAATCTAAGTTGGCACCCCTCCCCCCATCACCCTCTATGTTTTTAAGCAGGGAACAAGCATGGACTGCATTGTGACACTGGCATAATTCTAAGTAAGTCCTATTTATTTGTATATAGTGTCAGTAAATTTTGGGTTGGCATTTGGACGTGGGGTCCTCCAGGTTGTTCTGGCTGGGCTGTCTCAGGGCATCACCATTTAAATACACAGTCACTTTTTATATCATGTTTGCTTATTATTTATGTATGCACATTTTTTTCACGACTCCATACATTTGAACACATAGTAGGGACCTCCACATACCTACACCTTATATTACTTTACCATTACTATTCTTTATTGCGATGCCCTGGGAGGGGCGGGGGTCCTGTGCTGGATCATGTTTTGGGGGGTCCCTGTGTTCCAGATGTTGGCCCCTTAGTGTTAGGGACCTGCTCGACAAGAGGTGACCTGGACGATTGGTGGGCAGGCCAATATCATTGGCCAACGATATACCAACAACCTCTTATGATATATTATATTTTATTATATTGTAATGATTGTTTAGTGCATCTGCACCGCCTTTGTCTGTGTATACTTCTGAAATATCACAAGGAAATGATTGTACCAGCGTACACACTTTCCCGATTACAGGCAGCGGTTGCAGTGGGTGTACCTAAAATTAGTATGATGGGCTGGGAGGAGGTGTGATTACAAGACCAAACCAAGCCTGCATGAATTACCTCATAACGTTCATTTGGTTCTGAGCTAGCTAGTTTGAAACAGAACGTTTGTTTCTTTGTGTCATTCTCCAGCATAAATTTGATTTTGAGAAAAAGGAATGCTCAAGCTTGTATTCTTGCTGCTATGGCAACAACACTGCAAGCTATCAGGAGGAGAAAGAGGAGCAAAAATCGGAGTTGTTGGGCCAAAGAGTGGCTGCAGAGGTGGGACACCGTCTCCCAATGCCACTGATTCAGGAGATATGTGAGAGCAACCCTGATGACTTCAGAAATTTCTTATGTATGGATGACTCATCCTTCCAGGAGCTTCTCCGGTTGGTAACCACGCTCATATAAAGGGAGCAGTAGCGGATCTTGCTACGGGCAAGCAGGATTTTTGCCCAGAGTGTTGCCTTATGGAGGGTGCAACCGCTGTGGCAAGATTCGCTACTGGTGCCGCCTGGTGCTGTGTAGATGAGGTGCTGTGCGGTGCGCGATGAAGTCATTGCGCACTGCATTGTGGGAGCAGCACATAGACGCTAGAGGTCATAATTGTCTATGCAGTGCTATGGGAGAGACGTCATGACGTCTCTCCCATAGATCCGAGGAGCGGCGCCGGCGGCCGGAGACGGAGGGCAGCAGCGGTCAGGAAGCAGGAGCGGGATTGTATTAATTTATTTTTATTTATTTTTTTATTTTTTTGTAAGTGGCGCAACTAGGGGGCACAACTCTACAGGGGGCACAGTACTGGGAGCAATACTACTGTGGGCACAGCTACATGGGGCACAGTACTGGGGGCACAACTACTGAGGGCACAGCTACAGGGGGCATAACTGACCATGCCTCTTCTCCATGGATCCACACCCTATTTTTGGCTGCCACAAGGTCTAGATCCGGCCCTGAAAAGGAGGACACTTATATGAGTAGGCTCATTTCTCCTGAGCAGAGATTGCTGGCTACATTGTGCTTCCTTGCTTCAGGGAGGACTCTGGCTGATCTGCAGTACAGTACCGCCATATTGTCTCAGGCCCTGGGAGATTTAATACCTGAAACTTGTGATGCCATAGCTGAAGTCCTGCCTGATGAATACATTAAGGTAAATATAAATGACCCACACAGTAGCTGAACATTTTTTTGTATTGAAATAATAAATAACCATTAGAAACCACATATTCCAATAAAATATAGATATGTACTATAAAATAACTATGAATTTTATATATAAAAACTATATAACATTTAGGTAATCCTATTCAAATGTTTTGAGGGACTCGACAGGGCTGTCCATTATCCCCTTTACTTTTTAATCTAGCCTTGGACCCCTTGTTAAGAGTTCTAAAGTCTTGGTCTCTTTTTTGCAGGCTATATCTATAGTAATACAGAAGTCAAGATAGCAGCCTTTGCTGATGACCTTCTTCTTTTTATCTCCAATCCATATATTTATCACCTCTCCTTTCCAAATTGGAAGACTTTGGTAAAATTTCTGGTTTCTCTATAAATCATTCCAAGGGGTAAATTTACTAAGATGGGAGTTCTATTTAAGATGAGATGTTGCCCATAGCAACCAATCATATTCTACTTCTCATTTATCTAGCACCTTCTAGAAAATAATACCTGAAATCTGATTGGTTGCTATGGGCAACATCCCATCTTAAATAGAACTCCCATCTTAGTAAATTTGCCCCCAAGTCTACTGTAATGGCCTTTAGTCCCTCCCTTTGTAGGCATATGTTGGATGTAGGTAATTTAAACTGGGCAAATACAGATATCTCCTATTTAAGGAGTTGTCTTCCTAAAAATGTCTATGACTTATATCATCTAAACATTAAACAAACTATAGATGCAGCTCTTAAGGAATTGGATACTTGGCAACATATCCAACTATCCTATTTAGGTAGAGCATATCTTATAAAAATGATTACTTTTCTGAAATTGCTGTATCCTATTCAGGTCTTACCAATAGTATTTACTAAAACGGATATTAAACAAATTGATGCGGCCTTTAGACAGTTCATCTGAAAAAAACAAAAACCTACCTTGTTTAAGTCTTCAATTATTACAGAGAAATAGGTCTGAAGGAGGCATTAATTTTCCAAATATGGAAATTTATAATTATGCGGCTGTTGACATATTAAAGATTGGATTTCACATTCTGAACTATATTCTAACTATGCACTTGAGATAATATGGATAACATACTAATATAGACTTGGTTTGTTTTTTACATCTTCACAAATTTGTTTTTCAAAATCTTTTATAGGGGTTATTTGTCACCTTCCTGCTGCCGGGAATGTCATCCACATCAACTTGTTTGAAATGTGCTCGACCTGATGTTACTCTTTACCACTGTTTATGGGATTGCATTCACATAAAAAAAATTCTGGTTTCAAATAAAACAATTTGCAATTTCAGATTTGGTAAATTTTCTATCACTATCCCCAGATTGGGCCATTTTTGGCATATTGACAACCAGAGCCGGCCCTAACCAATATGATGGCAAGATTTTGGCTGGTGCCCCCTAGCACCACCGCTAGTTCAGCCTATGACCCTGCAGCCCTTTCCCAGCACCATCACCCGTCACCCATAGAAGTCCTTATTTTGGTGTTCCTACTACCTATATTTTAAATAGGAACAGTGCGTCCAAAAAGGGGGGTGTTTTTGCTGGCAAGGGGCATGGCCACGCAATAGTACCCCCAATTGAAATCATGCTACACAGTACTGCAACTTTATTATCACACTGAATTGCTCCTTATTTACATTACACCACACCATATTGCTCTTTATTCACATTAGACCACAGAGTAGTGCCCTTTCTATACGTAGAGAGGTTTAAGCAAGAGGCAAAAAAAAGGGGGACTATTGATAATGTCTCTCAGGGGCACACTTGATTCTGTATATTAGAAAGATAGGATAGGATATGGTAATGTATGGGTAGGAAAAGATAAAACTTAACTTTTAATCACAGACGAAAGGATACTAAAATTATTGCTGTACATCGGCAATATACTGTAGTTAAAACAAGTATTAAACAACAAAATAATGTTGACGATACAATTTGTAACTCACTTGTATAAAGAGGGTGACAGAAAGTTTATCTGTAAACCCACTGATTTGTAAGTGAGTATTAATGTTTGACGTTTATCAGAAGCGAAAATATAAATATTCCTATTATCTCTATGAGATTATGATGTTATATACATTTGTGTATTCATATAAGAGATAATGGAAAACCGGCTTGTGTAAAATCAGGACTCCTAGAAAGTGGGTCAACTGCGGTAATAGAATACAAGGTTTGACTAGAATAAAATTTGCTGATCAGCAGAAGGTATATTCCTTGGTGCTACAGTACCCGGTATTCCCAGAGGGTCACCCTTTCTGGTACTGACCTGGCCCAATGCTGCTTGGCTTCCAAGATCAGACGAGATCGGGCATGTCCAGCATGGTATGACTGTAGAAAGTCAGGTAAGTGCCTATCTGCTGGGGGGATGGCTATTGCTTAAGCTATTTGGGACAAATTGGTCCAATGGATGGCGTTGTCAAAAGCCAAATATTTGCCCAAGAAGCAGCTTGAACAAAAAACACCACAATATTAATGAGTAAAATGGTGCGGAATGATTTGTTTCTTTTATGGGAAATCCCCCACAAAGGAATTAAGGTAAGAACACATGCCAAATTTCCCACAAAGAAAATGTGGTATGGCAATAAACAAAATGATATGTCCTAATTGATGGAATATATCTTTGTAATTGAAGGTACAGTAAAGATTCACCTTTACGTTAATTTCCAAAAACACATTGGATATATCAGAAAATAATTATGAACATTGAATATATCAACGCAATAATACAGCCTGAGTGGATGGTAAGGAAATATCAAAGTTGCAAATGTGTTCTAGAAATAATGCAGAAATAATATATGCTGAAACATAACATTTGACACAGGATCCAGCACATAAGCTGCCCAAGCTGCTATCTGTCTGCTGCAGAAAAAACAATTGTGTTACAATAATTGTCACAGAAGAAATTGCTGAATATATTGCGACAATGATGGCTCATATAGTAGCAACATGAAAATTCACATAAATATTCAGCACATGAACTGCATTGGCAGCTATCTATCATGTGAACAAGCTCCTCCCAGCGAAACGCGCGTCACTTCCGGTCCGGAACCCGACTTCCGGGACCTCCGTAACGGAGCTCCGACGGGCGGACTCCCCTCCAGCTCACACACAGCAAGTACAGCATCGCCTGCTGCAGCTGGCATTAGCCCCTTTGGTTTGGTCTCAGTCCCCTTGTGCCCAGCGCCGGTACAGGGGAGAAGTTTCCTCCACTCTGTGCATGCTGCACAGACGGGACTGTTTCCATAGCAACCAGTTTGTTGCCTGACGTTTTTTCTCGGTGATTGTACACATACTGTACACTGGGTATTCACCCAGTGCAGGGAAACTGCTTATTAGCCTATTATTTGTGCATTTAAGCCATTACTTCCAGTGTCAGAGCTATTAGCTCAGTCAGGCAATTTTTAGATTACACACATCCCTGCAGCAGGAGAGCTTTGCTTTTGCAATACTATTACCAGTATTTATTTATATACACTCTGTCTTCACAAATTGTGACAATTGTTTAAACACTTTTGTATCTTTCTTCAATAGACGGACAACTGCTTATGCAGCTTGTGTGCTGGAGTCTATGTGGTTTTTAGAAAATAGAGAGAAAGAAATATTACATTAAGTAGATCACATTTATGTCATCCTTAGGGTCAGTTGTGTGATGAGGGACAAGATTTGCTTCTGTTTAGCCACATATTTTATGACTGGCAGCCACCAGCACTGGTTTTGCCTATTATATTGACCATGAATAATTTGAATTGGTCCTGGACCACCAACCCAGGGCACCCCTGCAAGTGTCCCAAGGCACCCCAGGGAGCCACGGCACACAGTTTGGGAACATCTGGTCTATTGTTATTGTAATTCAAATGTTAAAACTCCAATAAAAACATTTTGGGAAAAAACCAAAAAAAACCTATATAACATTTAGGCCCAGATTTATCAAGCCTTGGAGAGTGATAAATTGCACAGTGATAAATTACCAGCCAATCAGCTCCTAACTGCCATGTTACAGACTGTGTTTGAAAAATGACAGTTAGGAACTGATTGGTTGGTACTTTATCACCATGCAATTTATCACTCTCCAAGGCTTAATAAATCTGGGTGTTAGAAAAGTATAAAAGTGCAAAATTAACATCTGCAAAATGTTTATCAAATACAACATCAACTCTACATATTTTGATAATAAAATGTATCATGGAGAGAGGGTTGGGACAGAGACAGGGTCTCAGCACAGTGGTTGAAGGGAGCACCAGTGCCACAGTAGTTGCTTGTGGGGGAGGTTGTGATAGCACAGGCTGTGATGTCTGCTGCATGTTATAGTGTCCATGCAGGGGTGTATCTAGGGGTCCGAGCGCCCCTGGCAAAGTAAGGGCCTGGCGCCCCCCCACAAATTTGACTAAATTTGAAATAGGGGGGCCGCACCAACTGCGTCCCACAAACGCTGCCAAACATTGCTGTTCGGGACTCACTGTCAACGGGAACTGGCTGTTAGCGCCGCTGACAGGAAACCGAGCAGCATTGGATCATGAACTGCCCAGTGAGGTGCAGTGAGGTGCAGTGAGGTCAGTGGCTGAGGAGGCACTGGCTAGTATCAGAGCCAGAGTTACACATACATATATGAATGGATGTGTTAGGAAATCGAGGCGTTCGGGATGCTAGCGGTCACATGACCAACTGCAACTTCATGATTTTTAGAATGCTGACAAGGGACAAGGTCATTAATTTACCCCTCCTCTGCCCCCTACCCTAACCACCCTGGGGTAATGGCTAGGGCTAAAACTCAGGGGGGAAGGCAGCTATGGCTGGGGTTGGATGCTAAGACTCAGTTAACCCCCCTTGTAGTGTTGACCACATCCCATATGAACCGTAGGGTTCATGTGGGCATTATACATGGTTGTACATATTTTGTTACCCTATATATGTTAATTATAGTTAAAAAAAAATGGAGAATACTCGAGTATAACAGGTGAGGCTCTGCCTCCCCTACCTACCCTTACTGCAAGTCACTAAATCAGTGCTGTGTGTCGCATGGGTTAATGGAACAGCTAAAAATAAAGTGGGAGAAGAATGTAGGCTGGATTTCAGATGAACAATGGGAACAGATTTTGGGATCAACTAAAATAGCTACAACGTCTGTGAGGTACCAACAGGTGCATTTCTATGTGTTACATAGGGTTTGTTATACTCCATTGACCATGCAACGGCAGGTTTACGGGATAACTCCTTGTGCCCTAGATGTCAAGTGGATAATGCAGGATTCTGGAATTTATTATGGGAATGCCCACTGGTATATTCCTTTTGGGAGCTAGTTTAGAGGGAAATTCAGTACACGGCTCCATCACTGCCAGAGATAAACCCACAAATATGTCTATATGGAATGGGTGTGGTGGAAACACATTCGTATGGAATCTATAGTTACATAATGAGCCTCTCCACATTGACAAAAGTAATTATAGCGCGCGGATGGTTCTCATGCAACCCACCAGAAATAGTTAAGTGGAGGGCACTGGTCAACGAAACAATCAGGCATGAGAGGTTTATGTTTGCATCCAGGAACACTTTGGATAAGTTTAATAATAAATGAGGTAGATAGAGATACTCAAGGTTTGGAAAACCAGATGACTAAAATACGGAGAAACAACTGCATGACGCGTTCCCTATGCTAGTACGGAGCAGGAGGAGAGGGGGAGAGATTTGATTATTTTTTTCTCTGTGTAGTCGGGGTAGTGTTAGTGTGTATGTAAAATACACTGAAATGTTTATAAGACGCATATTGGTAATGATTAAGTAAAGAAAAGCTCAATGGAAATTAGCGGCACAGATCAGAAGAGAATATGCAACAATGATCACAAAGTACAGATTGTATTTTAATTTATAACAATGAATAAAAGGGAGAGGGAAGGGTCAGAAGGGAAAAAGAAAGGGAGGGGAAGGTAAGGGGAAAGGTTGGTTAAGGGGGGGGGGGGACTATGCAAAATAAAGGTGAAAATAAGGATATATAAATCAATTATCGGAAAACCGACACAGAATCACAATATATGTAATATTTGGATGGTATAGAATAATGAGCAAGTTCACAAGAGAGAGTAAAACTGTCTATAATAGGCATATCTGCAAAAGAGTACAAAAACTGGGGATGTCACATTTGTACGCTGGGAGGTAGGGGGAAAAGGTAGCAACTAGCAAGTTAATGGTAGATGTTAGATAGATGCACTGCTACTCTCTTCTATTAGTATATATGGTTACTGATCTGTGCAAAGCAGCAAGCAACTAATACTATGCAAAGGAATTGAGCATAAAAGAAGGGAACAATCTGCCAGGATGCTATGAAATGAAGCATATATTCAGTGTATTGTATGAATGAATAAGCATAATTATAAGGGTATTCTTTTTCTATTTCTGTCTGACATTGTATGTATTGCAAATTGAAAATCAATAAATAAAACCCAATAAAAAAAAAAACCTCACAAAGGTGTTCTTCCCCGACCAGGTAGCTGCTCGGCATAGTTGCAAGTCCGAGACTCCACAGGCAGCCGGCTAGGAAGACCCCACCGATCTTGTAGATTGGGCCTTTAGAGACCTAGGAACAGGTAAGGCTGCCAACACATAGGTCTGTTGGATAGTGAGTCTAATCCAATGAGCAATGGACTGCTTGGAAGCAGGGCAACCCTTCTTCTGCGCATCATAGAGCACAAACAAGGAATCAGTCTTTCTGACCCGAGCCGTACACTTGACATAGATCCTCAAGGCATGCACAGCATCCAATGCCTCTGGAGGAGCAGAAGTGTCAGAACCGGATGGAATTCTAATAGGTTGATTCAGGTGAAACGTGGAGACAACCTTCGGCAGGAACTGTTGCCTACTCCAGAGCTCTGCTCTGTCCTCGTAAAAGACAGAGTACGTACTTTTAGACGATAAGGCCCCCAATTTTGAGACACGTTGAGCAGAAGCCAGGGCCAGTTACATCACCGTCTTCCACATGAGGTACTTGTCTTCTACCGTCATCAGAGGTTTAAACCAGGAGGACTGTAGAAAGTCCAACACCACATTCAAATCCCAAGGTGCCGTAGACAGCACAAAAGGAGGTTGTATGGGGAGTATCCCTTGCAAGAAGGTATGAACTTCTGGCAACACTGCCAATTTCTTCTGAAAGAAAATTGAGAGAGCTGAAATCTGGACCTTTATGGAACCCAGACTTAAGCCCTTATCCACACCAGCCTGCAGGAAATGTAAGAAACGTCCAAAGTAAAACTCTTCAGGTGGATACGTGCGTTCCTCGCACCAAGAGACATATCTCTTCCAGATATGATGATAGTGTTTTGACGTTACAGGTTTCCTGTCCTGAACCATGGTAGCAATAACCTTTTTGGAAAGGCCTTTGGGGTAATTCCAAGTTGATCGTAGCTGTGCTAAATTTAGCACAGCTACGATAAGGCCCTTAGACATACAGGAGGACACCCAGCACAGGACTAGTCCGTCCCACATGTCAGTGCCACCCCCCCTCCCTCCACAGAAGTGCAAAAGCATCACACAGTGGCGATGCTTTTGCATTTAAGGAGTGACTCCCGGCCAGCACATCTCCTGCGGCTGGCCGGGAGAACGTCTTCGCTGCCCGGGTCGCAGCGGCTGCATGGGACGTAATGCAACCATCATGGCCCGCCCACCAACCGTCCGGCCACGCCTGCATTGGCCGTACCGCGTCCCCCTAAACGGCGGCTTATCACCACCATCCTGCCCCCTCCCGCCCAGCGACTGCCTCTGCCTGTCAATCAGGCAGAAGCGATCCTTAGGCAACGATGGCCATGCACAATACTGACCCGATCGCACTGCTGCGATAAACTGTAGCGTGTTATCAGGTCAGAATGACCCCCTTTATGAGCTAGGATGTTCCGCTCAACCTCCATGCTGTCAAACGAAGTCGCTGTAAGTCCGGGTAGACGAACGCTCCTTGTTGAAGAAGATCGCTTCTTAGTGGTAGAGGCCAAGGGTCTTCGACGGACATCCGCATACCATGCCCTCTGAGGCCAATCTGGGGCAATCAGAATTGCCTGGACTACCCGATTTCTGATTCGCTTGAGCACCCTTGGGAGCAATGGAATTGGAGGAAACAGGTAGACCAGCCGTAAAGGCCAAGGCAACGTCAGTGCATCTACTGCCCTCGCCTGAAGATCCCTGGTCCGTGAGCAATACCAGGGAAGTTTCTTGTTGAGACGAGAAGCCATCATGTCTATTTGTGGGCATCCCCACTGGTTGATGATCTGCTGGAACACCAGATGGTGGAGTCCCCACTCCCCCGGGAGGAAATGGTGACGACTCAGGAATTCCACCTCCCAGTTGTCCACACCCGGAATGAAGATTGCTGACATGGCTCTTGCATTTCTTTCCAAGAGAAGTGATACATGCAGGCTCTGCTTTTTGTCCCTCCTTGTTGATTGATATACGCCACTGCTGTGGCATTGTCTGACTGCACCTGGATTGCATGATCCTTGATCAGAGGAGAGGCTTGAAGCAGAGCATTGTAGATCGCCCGAAGTTCTAGAATGTTGATCAGAAGGAGGCTTTCGTGGGCTGACCACTTGCCCTGGACCTGTGCCCCTTGGTCGACAGCTCCCCATCCCCTCAGACTCGCATCTGTCGTGAGGAGGGTCCAATCCTGAATCCCAAAACTCCGGCCTTCCAGGAGATTGGAGGACTGTAGCCACCACAGGAGGGAAATCCTGTCCTGAGGTGACAGCTGAATCATCCGGTGCATCTGTAGATGTGAGCTGGACCACTTGCTCAGGAGATCAAACTGAAATGTTCTGGCATGGAACCACCCATACTGGATCGCCTCGTATGAGGCAACCATCTTGCCTAACAATCTTATGCAAAGATGTATGGACACTCGAGTAGGTCAGAGCACCACGGTGACCATCTCCTGAAGTGTTTTCACCTTGTCCTCTGGTAGAAACACCTTCTGTGCCACAGTATCCAGCAACATCCCCAGGAACAGGAGCCTCTGAGCTAGCTCCAGGTGGGAATTCTGTAAGTTGAGGATCCACCCATGGTCTGATAGAAGAAGGATGGTGTGGTCGATATGGAGCAACAAAAATCTCCCTGGTTCTTGCCTTTATCAGAAGGCCATCCAGATAAGGGACCACATTGATCACCTGGACTCGGAGTTGAAGCATCATCTCCGCCATCACCTTTGTGAAGACCCTCAGGGCTGTAGACAGGCCAAAGGGCAGTGCTTGGAATTAGAAGTGAATGTCTAGCACAGCAAACCGTAGGTACACCTGATGAGGCGGCCAAATCGAAATATGGAGATAGGCGTCCTTGATAATCAAGGTGACCATAAATTCCTGTTCTTCCAGGCCCGCAATCACTGCTCGCAGGGATTCCATTTTGAACATGAACACCCTCAAATAAGGATTCAAGGATTTCAGATTCAGAATGGGTCTGACCGAACCGTCCGGCTTCGGCACCACAAACAGGTTTGAGTAAAACCCCTTGCCACGTTGTGGTAGTGGTACTGGAACAATGATGTGGGACTGGACCAACTTTCGGATAGCCTGTTGCAACGTAACTTCAAACCTCCAAAGCTGGTAAGCTTGATTTGAAAAATCGTTGAGGGGGAGTACTGTCGAACTCCAGCCTGTAGCCTTCAGAAACATGATCTCTGACCCAGAAATCCTGGGAGGAAGCCTCCCAGACGTGGTTGAAGGGACGCAATCGAGCTCCCACCTTGAGATCCCCTTGGGGTGGGGCACCGTCATCCTGAGGCCTTAGTGGAAGCAGAACCGGTGGACTGTTCCTGAGAACTGGTGCTTGCCATTTTTCTGGACTTACCTCTGGTGCCTCTAGCCGCATTGGAGGCACCACTGGCCTTAAATCGAAACCTATGAGACCGAAAGGACTGGAGAAGCAGCCCCGGATAGGAGCGTCTCGCCAGCGGGGCCCCAGAGGGGAGAAACGTGGATTTCCCAGCCGTAACTTTGGAATTCCAGTTATCCAATTCGACCCCAAAAAGCCATTCCCCAGAAAAGGGGATGGATTCTACACTACGTTTAGATTCTGCATCCATAATCCACTGACGCAACCAGGCCAGCTCAGTGTATATAGACTTTAGGGTAGTCTCTATCCTCCGATCCCCAGGATCCTTCATGGTAAAGGAGCCCGGGGCAGGCAGCACCGCCTTTTTAGACCGGCGAGAGACTGAGACATCCATGTCAGGGAGTTCCTCCCAAAATTTTCTACCTGCAGGAGCAAATGGGAAAGAGCGCAAAAGCTTTTTGGACACTTGGAATTTTTTGTCTGGATTTTTCCAGGCCTGTTTGAATAAGTCATCTAATTCTGGAGAATCAGGGAAAGTGACATTAGGCTTGTTTTGTACAAAGAAAAATAACTGGTGCGAGGCAGGGTCCACTAGAGGGAGCTTTAGCACATCCCATATAGCCAAAATTAGGGTGAGTAGAATCAGGATCCCCACTAATGGGATCCAGGTCATCCCCATCATCCAGTATATCATCATCTGTATCAGATAGTAGTGCAGGGAAACAGGGGGGCTGTGCATCAGCCCTAGCAGCTAAATCTGCAACAGCTTGTTGCAGTAGCTGAGTTTTCTGCACATTAGCAGTGAGCTGGGATTACATATCTGACATCATAGTCTTAAGAGACCCTAACCAGTGGGGCTCTGGACCCCCTCCCCCAGTCTCTTCACTAAATTGTGAAGATTGACTACATTGTTCACAGGAAACAGAGTCATTAGATAATGGAGAGAATTGGGTGTGACGTACACTGCACAGCTTGTGTTTACCCTGATAGAGTCAGATATCTACCTTTTAACATTAGCTATATACTAATACCGTGTAGCCGTAATGGCTGCTAAACCACGTGCACATGCTACGCACTCCGTACGCTATTTGCGTATGAAGACCTCGCACGTGGTACGCAAATTAAGTACACACGCTGTGCTGGGTGTACGGAATACACACAGCAAGCATACACACAGACAGTAACCTTTATAAACTTTAAACACAGAATATGCTTACACTGTAAACCTTAATACCGTGGTACTATAATGGTATAACACTGAACCTTTGTGAGTATGCAAGCTGTTTGAGCAATTGAGACACTCAGAAACCCTTTGTACTAGCTAGAGAGACACAGACACCCTGCTGAGGCTCCAAAACATTTACTAACGAGCTTTTAGATATATCAAAAGGGGTACACAGTTACAGCTTATACTCTACATGCTAACATCAAATCTAACAGAATAACTACACATAAATACACAATAGCGGCACAATCGCAAATAATAACATACAATGAGAGAGAGAGAGAGAGAACGTGGCATAAATACAGTCAGAGATTAAGAATGGTCACAGAGAGTACTTACACACATAGGAATGAATCGCTGCGCTAGTCCTGGTTACCAGCTCTGGGTTAGTCAATGATGAAAACCGTTGTGGAGAGAAGACTGAGCTGCTTCAGGCTGGCTTGTTCTTATATACACTACATACAGTACACTACAAAGGGACCTATAATCTCATTGTTCATTGGACACAGGAATGTCTCCTCGCATCATAACAAAAGGTCATAGGTTAGTTTGAACAGGTGGGCTGTGACTATATCAAACTGCTCAGGTGGGAGGGAATCTCAGAATTCCCGCCGCATGGATAATGAACTGCAAACATAGGAAATGTCCAGAAACTACTAATGGGCATAACTATATGCAGGAGCGATTAATCTTTACCTAACCAACACCGGATTGTTGCTATTAAAATACTCTTCGGTTAGGTACCAGACACCACTGTTCAACCTTAGTCAGACCCTTTGTATCACGTAAAGAGGGATTCCTCTGTCCAGGGATCAGTTACATTAAACAAACTTACAGTTGTTATTATTAAGGGGAACGTTATCTATAAAACACACTATTTGGATTTATTATGTAACGATTGAGTCGCCCGCTAGACGCACACAAACTCTACCGTAAGTGCGCATACCACGCGCCAATGCGCACGGCCGTGGAGGCGCCGTCACGCAGCTGCGAATATGCGCACGCACGGGAGAGAACGTGCAGCGGGCAAGCGCATGGGGTGAATATATGGCAACGTGTAGCATGATATTTTTCCGACTTTGACAGTCCACCCTTTGGCAGTCATCAATAACTGCCACTTCCTAACACAATTCAAAAAAGAAAAATATATGTCATAATGTAAATACCATTTTATGATTGGGAAAAGGGAGGAGAGGAGAAGGTGGGAAAAAGGTATGACCTAGTGAGATAGTAGAAGAATGTGTGTATGAATCCATGTTTGAGGGGTCATGTATCATCATGCCGTACGTGTTTTAAATCAAGCTTCGAGGTATTGCGAAGTATACATTTGAATCCTTCTTATCCCGTATTAAGGGTCTGTGGATGGGCTGTCAAACTTTACCGAGCTCTTTTCGGCTTTTGGTTGCAACAAATGGGGAGCACATTTAGTTGATGATACATGAATGGGGGGGAACATCTGAATGCTGATATATGTGTCTATATTCCCTATCGACTATGTGTGCTATTACCTGAAGGTTGTAGTGGTGAAGATAAGAAGTAATCGTTATAAATGCAGTCCTAAACTATGTGAGTTTAAATAAACAGTCACCGATTGAGGTCTTGTCTGATGTCTTGTCTTGATGTACATGTTGTCTGATGTATCTCGGTGCTTTTGCTATAAATAGCGAGCAAAAGTTGTTCCATTGTCCATAAAGTTACAGTCTCTAAAGTATTGGGCTATCGTAAAAGTTAAAGTCACTAGGGATATTGGGGGTCTGTGGCATAGTCCATCAATGGTCTGTATAAAAGAGGTTGTCAATTCTTCTTCCAAGCGGATGTCTTTGTACCTTGGAGGAAAACAAAGGAGAAACGGGTGAAAGAAACGGACCGTGGAATCACATTTTCATCACAACATTGTCTCTATCGTTGGGTCATAAATCAAATTAGTTGTCATTATTACAGTGTCCTCGCTCCTCAGGCTCATCACTCTAGTACTACCTTTACACTTCGTTAAAGCCGAACGCATCTAAATATCAGTCCGACCAATATGACGACTCCCAGAATACACAAAAGAAGTTTTCCTACATTCATTATAATACCTTGGGCCCATTCTCCTAAGCCCGAGAACCAATTTCGTGGGTTCAACCATGACACCCAACCGGTCAGCTCATTACCCACAGCGGCGAGAGTGAGATTATGTCTCCTTCGGAACTCCCATTTTAATTGCAAAATGTCATCCATCTTTTGGTCTATGACCTCGGCTGGGTCCTCAGTGCTGTTTGTAATATACGTGCAGCATTTTATTCCATATTGAGTTGCTAGGGTAACACAATACCCGCCTGTCACAGCTGTGAGGTAATTGAGAATCATCCTATGCTGAACCAGTTCTGTTTTGTAGGCTTGTAACTCTTTCCCAGTGTACCTGAACGTGTCGTCGTACATTTCGGTGATATTGTCTAATAAATTTGCAAGCGCAGATATATATCTATAATTTATCACTCCTCTGGCGGTACGAGTGATATCTAACGCGAGTAGGAATTGAATCCCGGTGGATTCATGGATCAGATCAGAGGCCGAATGCTCTGTCCTCTCTATCAGGTGCCGTTTAACGATGTGCTCGTAATGAGTGTGAGTATAAGGAGCTTGGGCACTGCGGTGAATATCTTTCATTTTGTTATGGGTTACAGTCATTACTTCAGGCAGTACTTTTCCAATATAGCACAATCCCTCTGAGTTTGGGGCAAGCCACTTATACGCCTTCCTCCCGCATATGAAATATGCATCATCGGGGAGAACATATGGGACGGAGTATGACATTATCATGTTACAAATTTTCCATGTGGAATCTCCTAACCCTAATTCTCCCATCTGTTTAGTACACGTATCAGGTTGTACGATATGTGCACAGTATCCTGGTGATACTCCTCCAACTCGCATGGTCCTACTTCCTAGAGTGTACCTATACCGGAAATATTTTCCATGGTCGGCTATCTGGCGTATAAGTTCTGTGTCTATGGGCATTCTGTCGGGTCTGTGTGAAAATGTCATGGTTTGATTACTCCATGACACTTCCCAATTTACCGGCTTTCGGGGATTGGAAATGTTAAAGCATACTAAGGACCTATCCACATGATATTGGTGGAGCTTCAAACTAGGAGGACTAGAGATATTAAACCTCTTGTCCACCGGCCTCCCACCACTTAGCTCAAGTACCTCTCCTACAGTTAAAGGGAATGGTACTAGCCCTGATATGCTATGACCTTGAGGTACTTGAGAGCATACCCAACAGTCTGTCTGGTTTAACACTTTACCCACTAAGGAGTGATAGTCACTCAATGGATGCCGGTCCATGTGGATATTAAAACTGGACTGACATTTCTTGATGCACCCATCCTCAACTATATTGTCACAATGCCTACAGATGCAGTTCTCCTCAGCTAACAATCCTTCACAATTCCTTCTATTGTCAATGCTACCAGATCGTTTTCTGATACTCGCCTTTACTCGGTGATTATGTTGCTCTTGGAAAACTACGCCTCCATCCTGGTCATCAGAACCCATTCCCGATCCTTTCTCGACCTCCATGGTACTCTCACCGAAACAGACTGCTCTGGTCAACATCATGGTCAACAGGAAAACACGGACTGCAGTCTCTTGGGGCGAGTCCATCTTACAGGAGGAGAAAGAGAAATTTGTAATGGGGGTACAAAAAAAAAAATACTTTGAGGGGAAAGAAAAATGTTACGATGTCTTATGTCCTCTAGTCTTGTTGTTCTTCCTGCTCTGCTGTTATCTCAAAGGTGCTGTCTCTCAGTCTTCCAAACGAGCATTCTGGTGATACAATATTCCTTCCAAATCTGCGATCTTTCTGTAAGAAGAAAAAATCTTGCATTACCATTTGTCTAACTGATGTGTGACATACCATCTTTAAAACATGAGAACATGGGAGAGAAGAGGAAAAAACAAACAAACGAGAGAGAGAACAATTCATACATATGTTACATTAAACAACAAACAAACAAAAAACATTGTCAGATCTTCTGTTCACCATCAGGCTGTCACACCAACACATCCATTGGTATCTTTGCGCAGTCCCCTCCCCACCAGTATTTCCACACTCCACCCTTTTATGCCTGGCCAGGACACACCGATGTCGGTAGGTCACACTGGGGTTAGGTAGACTTCTGCAAAGACCAAGTAGCTATGTGATGTTTGAGTTCTGCCGATGAACGTCAGAGATGGGGAAAAGAAACATTTACAGATAAATTACAACGTTTACCCGGCCGTTCCTGTGTCTACAAGGAACTGACCTCCCAATATCCTTACCTGTAACCTCAGGTTTACTACCAGGCCTAATGATCAACTTTCCTGACTGCATATTACAGGTGTAGCTCAACTTCTTCCTATATGATCCCTGATTACAATTTTGTGTATCACAACTTTGCTCTTGTTCTTGTCTAGGGGGTTGATATACCTTCTGTGGTTCTTTAAACCTACAATCTCGTGCATAATGACCTTCCTTCTGGCAATTATAACACCTTATCACCTTTGACTTACCCACAGGGATCTGAGGCTTCTTACCTCCCTGTGCTTCCCTGTGCTTGCTGATGTTTTGCTCATGCCCAACAGCGGACTTTCTTAATGCAGCCACCGAGATATTTCTCCAGTTTGGGTTGGTGGTCTGTGCCCTTGTTCTCAACACTTCCTTTAAACCATTCATTATTACCTTAACCGCTACTTCTCTATGCTTCACATTTGTTTTGATGTTTTCTATCCCTGTATACTTAGCCATGTCCTGCAATGCCCGATGGAAATAATTAGAAGTACTTTCCCCTTCGTTTTGTCTCATGGAGAAGATTTTGTTCCACTCGACAACGGCTGGGAAATATACTCCTAACTGTCGGTTGCTCTGCTTAATACATTCCTGATTGTGTTCCCCCGTTTGAGGTACTTCTGTGTCTAATTTACAATCAGTAATGAATTTCGCAGGGTCAACACTGGAGGGCAAACATGCCCTCAGCACTGTCCGCCAACCTTTGTTGGTGGGTTCTGTGGAGTTTCCTAGTTCTTTAATAAACCTCTGACATGCAACTAGATCTTTCCTAGGATCAGGGAAGTCAGACATAATTGCTCTCAATTCCATCCGGGACCAGGGACGGCGCATTGCACTGTCCCTGACGGGAATGATTCCCTGAGCGTCAGTCTTCCCATTGGGGACTGTGAACACCCTGACAGGATTAAATTCAACTACATCATCTTGTGTTGGTTCTACAATATGAAGTACATTTGTTTGTGCGTGATATATAACACCGTACGTACCTGTGGACACGACCTCACCTGACCCTCCGTTAGGGGGTTTGATTACTGCCTTTACCAATTTGGTCGCGTCCACCTGGATGTCTTGTATGATGACTGCTGGAGAAGGTGCCGACATCGTGCTGGGCTCGCTTTCTTGCTGGTAATCCTGAGGGAAGTTTAACATGGGGTGCGACTTGCACAGGTTAACAGTTGTACATTTAACAGTTTTACTTTTATCATTGTTACATTTACTACTATCATAATTATTAATACAGTTGCTAAGTGCATTTTTATCATACACCAGTGTGCCACTCTCTGTAACCACCTTCTCTCTTGTTGCCATATTTTTCTTACCACAGTGAGAGTCAGCTGTGTAAGCTAATTCTCCTTGTCTCTCACCTTACCGTTGCCATAACTGTAAATAATCATAATGTTTGATCCGTCTCTTTGCAGATTTAATGAGACATATCCTTCTCCTTAGATTTTATAACACCTCGGGACTAAAACTGCCTACCCATGGGAACTTTTCCCCGTCATGCACAGTCATTCTTTCCCATACATTGACCTTTGTGTGTGATCCATTTCGGACTTCCCGGTCTGTATCACACGTTATCCTTGCCGACTCTATTGGCCGGTTTACTAAGTCAACCCGAACCGAGGTTGATCGCCCCCTACCTGAACAACTGGCCCCCATCTTTGCAGGTGTTGCACTACCTCTGACCTTAATCAGGGTTTTTAGTGAACCCTTACAAAAACCAAGATGTCCGGGGTAGGCCGGCGGCGGAAGTTTACCGAGTACTCCACTCACTCGCCCACGTCGACCAATACGCCCACACACTGCCCTAGCGCTGGCGTACTCAACCTAGGGCCCCTGCGACCTGAACCTCTATTTACTGGAACATGTGGGTGTGATCCGAAGAGCACTTAACCCTTTCCAGTAACTATTGGTTGTTGGATAGTTCCCAAGTGACCAGCGAACCTCCCTTAAAATAAAAAAAATTACACAAATCACGTTAGAATGTACAAATAGCGTTTATGACCCCTCTAGCGTACGCAAACGGTACTGGGTCAAATTACAAACTAATGCACACAATTACGTGCGGTACAATCGTTCTGCACATAAGCAACTAATCTTATGTGCGGAACGACCAGTGGAATCGAAAATTGTGGCTGCGAATTCCTTCAGCCAGAGCTTAATGGCCTATATGGGTACCGCACCAACCCTTCCTGGTGTTGTGCTTCTTGACTCTTATCTATAGCGGACTTCCTAGTCTGCTGTACCTGGACCTCCTGGTCTGTGACCTCCTGGTCTGTGCTACAGTAGACCTCCTGGTCTGCTATACTCTAATGCTCTTATTTTAATATGTTTAACAAGGGATGCCTCCCAAGCCACCGTGCCGTCACTGACACGTATGTTCCTCACGAGAACTCGATGATTTCCTGTGGTTCCACCCAAAAATTAGAAACTTATATATGTATACACATTCTTTCACCTCATATACTCTTTACTTTCGTTTCTGCGCAGAAATCCCTTTCATTCAGTATCGCAGGCTAATCCCGAGGAGTTGCAACTAGAGAAGGATCTATTAGCTTAAAATTTTGGACACTGAGATTGATTTGCGCTATTATCGCGTTGCCTCCATATCGCCTACTTAAAACAATACTATCGTGTGATTTGTATTATGTGGGCGTACCCAGACGCTCCGTTGCATAATTACGCTCCGTGCGTCAGCCCTTGCGTCGCGTACACTCGTTCTGCCCCTTGTTAGAGACACGTGTACGTAAGCCAGGTATGTCCACAGTAACACAACTAACACGTTTATCAATGTAAATGACCTTTAACTGTAATCATCTACTGAACACCACACAAAACTTCCTTGTATCTTAGGCAAGCCGTGTGCGTGTTTTACAAATGACTTCCTTACGTATTATTTTTACTTTTTAACTATCAATAGCAACAAATCTTTCTTAGCACGTTATCAATTATGAAATGGCAAACAGGAAAGTGAGATGTGAAACTTACACAAATGAACATGCAATTCTAAATTAATCTAATAACATACATTGATATAAGCACGCGCATATAGATATTACATATATGTACTAATCACTATTACTTATGTGAGACCTTATTCAGTGCTTCTAATTTGCATATGAATGTGCTTTTTAACTAACTCTGTAAAGGCGATTTCTTTCACTGCTGGGAGAGAAAAAAAAACCAAAACCCAGTTATACAGGTTAATTTGCACTTCAATGGCCCATCTTACAAGTAGCAGAGTTAAACAGGCTCTTGAATGGAGACAGTGACAAAACAAAAAAACAAAAACAAAAAAACACTACGTTTTATTTGTGTATTTCCTAAATCAAATATTTATTTTATTATTAACTTTTATCAAACTCTATCTGAACCACTCATGATTGACTATGACATGGACTAAACAAATGCATAAAAAAAACTCATTAAATGATGATTTCTTTTTTTGACAATGGATGGCTGATTATTTCCTGAGTCAACTGAAAATCAGCCGCTTAGGGGGAATTTTTTTTTTTTACCTTCCCAAAATGGCCGCTGCTCCTCCCCCTTCCACCTCCACGAGGGTTACACAAAATGGTGGACAGACCATGCGGTTCCTTTTGTCACAAAGAAAATCATCATGCCAGCCCCTGTAGTTATTTTTAAGCCTGGGTAAAAACTATCACGCTATGCAGAGCGATTAAAAATACTTTTAAACCTATTTAAACAGACAAGCCATCCAATCTGCGTGTGCAGTTGGCACCAAATAGAAATAAAAAACCAGATTAACAAATACAATAGCTTAATGTTCCTACCTTCTTCGGATTCCACCAGCATCCCTACAGACCAAAAGAATCAGACGCAGACTCTCATCTGATCAGCACTACAAGATACCACCTTTGCTGATCAATATAGTCTGCGCATTTTCGCCTGACTGAGGATATGAGATGGACCGGACTTGCCCCCAATTGATAGAGTCAGATATCTACCTTTTAACATTAGCTATATACTAATACCGTGTAGCCGTAATGGCTGCTAAACCACGTGCACATGCTACGCACTCCGTACGCTATTTGCGTATGAAGACCTCGCACGTGGTACGCAAATTAAGTACACACGCTGTGCTGGGTGTACGGAATACACACAGCGAGCATACACACAGACAGTAACCTTTATAAACTTTAAACACAGAATATGCTTACACTGTAAACCTTAATACCGTGGTACTATAATGGTATAACACTGAACCTTTGTGAGTATGCAAGCTGTTTGAGCAATTGAGACACTCAGAAACCCTTTGTACTAGCTAGAGAGACACAGACACCCTGCTGAGGCTCCAAAACCTTTACTAACGAGCTTTTAGATATATCAAAAGGGGTACACAGTTACAGCTTATACTCTACATGCTAACATCAAATCTAACAGAATAACTACACATAAATACACAATAGCGGCACAATCGCAAATAATAACATACAATGAGAGAGAGAGAGAGAGAACGTGGCATAAATACAGTCAGAGATTAAGAATGGTCACAGAGAGTACTTACACACATAGGAATGAATCGCTGCGCTAGTCCTGGTTACCAGCTCTGGGTTAGTCAATGATGAAAACCGTTGTGGAGAGAAGACTGAGCTGCTTCAGGCTGGCTTGTTCTTATATACACTACATACAGTACACTACAAAGGGACCTATAATCTCATTGTTCATTGGACACAGGAATGTCTCCTCGCATCATAACAAAAGGTCATAGGTTAGTTTGAACAGGTGGGCTGTGACTATATCAAACTGCTCAGGTGGGAGGGAATCTCAGAATTCCCGCCGCATGGATAATGAACTGCAAACATAGGAAATGTCCAGAAACTACTAATGGGCATAACTATATGCAGGAGCGATTAATCTTTACCTAACCAACACCGGATTGTTGCTATTAAAATACTCTTCGGTTAGGTACCAGACACCACTGTTCAACCTTAGTCAGACCCTTTGTATCACGTAAAGAGGGATTCCTCTGTCCAGGGATCAGTTACATTAAACAAACTTACAGTTGTTATTATTAAGGGGAACGTTATCTATAAAACACACTATTTGGATTTATTATGTAACGATTGAGTCGCCCGCTAGACGCACACAAACTCTACCGTAAGTGCGCATACCACGCGCCAATGCGCACGGCCGTGGAGGCGCCGTCACGCAGCTGCGAATATGCGCACGCACGGGAGAGAACGTGCAGCGGGCAAGCGCATGGGGTGAATATATGGCAACGTGTAGCATGATATTTTTCCGACTTTGACAACCCATATTCACAGTAAGCACAATAACATACGCATACACACAGTTATAATGCAAGCCTGCCCTACTGTATGTGATTGGATACATTGAGATAGGGATGAGACCAGCACACCCTGAGCTGCACAATCCCAGTGAGACTGTCAGCTCTGTAAAACACAGTAAACACTAACAATTGCAATCCTAAATATGCTCAGGATAGTGTACACAAGCGGCTCTCCCCCTTTGCTACACCCTGTACCAGTTTTCCAGCGTGTCTGTGAGGAAGGAAGCGCTGTGTGTGTGTGTGTGTGTGTGTGTGTGTGTGTGCTGAAGATGGCTGCAGTAAGCAGAGGAAGGCACCAAACAACCCCAAGTACCCCTCTGAGGAAGCTCTGACCCCTCCAATGGCCCCGGAGCAGTGCATATTTTTTATACTGTCAAAGTCTCCAAAACAGCTTAAAACATCACACAAGGGCTAGTCAAGCAGTATTGTGCCAGTTTACACATGGGGGATCCTAGCGGGACCCCCCCAGGGAGGGTCCCATACGCCGCGCCCGTGGTCAGCCGCACTTTGAACCGGGGGACCCCCTTAGCGGGGGCCCCCCGGTTTGTACTCACCACCGATGGCACCTTCAGGCAGCGTTAGGGGTGTGCGGCGTGCTGCGGCTGTGACAGCCAAGACGCAGTGCTCCGCTGAACAACAACCCCTCAGGACGGTGGTCCTGCAGCGGGGAAGCGGCTCTGACACCTCGTAAGGCCAGTGACCATCCCCTGCAGCAGAGATGTGCATCCTCTCCTGAGCGCATTTTTTTTCTAAACTGCCTGTGGGATGGGGCATAGAGGGGAGGAGCCAGCACACCCAGTTGAATAAATTTAAAGTGCACTAGCTCTTTGGACCCCGTCTATACCCCATCGTACTAGTTTCCCCCAATATTCCTTATGGATGCTAGAGAAAACTATGTATGGCCTTAATTATGTATTTGTGGCAGATGGGCCTTTGCTCTATATCCTCATGTATTAAAACCTTACCCGCAAAGGGCACTCACTAAAGAGAGAAGGATTTTTAATTACAGATTGTCCCGGGCTAGATGAGTGGTCGAAAATCCCTTTGGTATGCTGAGTAACAGGTTTCGTGTTTTACATACCCCCATTAACCTTCTGCTAGACAAAATAGATAAAGTGGTAATGGCGTGTCCATACTGCACAACTATTTACGCCGTAAAGCACACAAAGTACACACATTGCACTCTGCCACTGAGGATACAGATTATGTAGAGGAAGCAATAGGCTTGAGGCAAATTTAAACCGTATTGCCAGTGCACGTGCCATATTTACCCGTGAGGAGTATTTAATGGTGTAGGAGCTGTGTCATGGCAGAATGACATGATCTAATATAATCTCATAGAATGTCCTAATGACATGTTATAAAATAGGGTAAATAATTGTCTTGTAATTATACATTTTGTCAAATGAAAACTTTAAAGTATGTGTTGTTGTTAATGATTAAAAGTGTACTTACAACACCACTTGAGGGACTGCCTTCCATTTCTGTAGGAGCCCGGGTAGATCCAGTGCACCAAAACTGCATATGGATGGCCTTGGTAATTCTTGGTCTACCGTGAACCTTAAAGGTCCATAAACATTAGCTGATTTTAAGCTCAAAGTAATTCACTATTGGCGTTTTCAGCTACTTTGAGCTCAAACTCGGCCAGTGTGTATGGCCGGGCGCTGAGCGGTGAGTGTTGATGCGCACTCCAATATCAACTGCATTACTTCATATCACAGCAGGTTGCGGAACAAAACATTCCATCAGACCATGGTTTTATATTGGTTTTGAAAACACACATGGAGTATACAGTATATAGCAGCCAAAAGGTTTTAAAAGGGTGTATGCTTGTATGCATTGGCACTTGCAAAACCACACAAGCCAGCAAGTCCTGGGTTACAAATTAGGTAGTGAGGCAAAGGTAAAAGGATGCATACAGTAGTGCTGAACAAATGAAAAAAGGGCGAAGGTGCACACAGCACTTTCTGTCCGACCTTGCCCTGTGGAATCGGAGGAACACATCTCCTGTGCAGTTACATTTTCATCCAACTGGGAATTTGAGAATAAAGTGTACTTCTGCTATTGCAGTATCAACTCTGGACTCCCTGTTGAATCAGCGCAAAAGGCCTTGAGGGTTAATTCCTGTGATGAGAGAACCCAGAGTAATGATTGGTATATAGAATGTATTGGGTAGGTTAGAGAGAAACGGGTCACACCAGTAAATATATGCTGCTTCTCTACATGTACCATTGGTCTTGGTGGAGAGTAAGTGGTATATCGGTATTTGTGGTGCCAGAAGTAGAACTGTAAATGGCTATGTAGGGTCCTCTAATAGTGGGGAGACACTGATGGCTGTTGGAATATTGCAGGGTCTCTGCACCACCATACAGTCCAGTACAATGTAAAGTACAATGCCAAAGAAAGAAAAAAGATACCTGTGTTGTCCTGAATCGTGTGTTAGTTGCTGGCGTCCGCTGCACTGCTCCTGCGGTAGCCCACTTGTGCACAGCGGGCACCCACTACCCAGTGCCAGATTAAGGTCCACAAGGGCCTGGTGCTGAAATTTATGAAGGGCCTATTGTGTACTGGCACCAGAAGTGTAGCTAGGTGCCATGGTGCCCAGATCAAGGGTATGTCTCCCCTCCTCTATACTGAAATAGGTGCATGTTACATTTGAAAAGAAAAAATATTAAAAAATCGTAAATTGGTGACAGTGCCGGTTCCAGATGTTGTGGAGCTCAGGGTGAAAGTTTCCTTTGGGTGCCCCCCATGTTTAAAATAGGAGCAGTGCACAACAAAAATATAGGAGTGTGGCTTCATGGGGAAGGGGTGTGACCACAGAATATTACCAATTCAGAATACACCGCACAGTATTGTCCGTTATTCACATTACAACCTTCATACACATTACACACCACAGTACAGCATCTTATACATGTTATGCCACAGTAGAGCCGCTTATACACATTACACCACACTGTAGAGCCCTATATACATGTTACACACCACATTGAAAGTATGGGAAAAGTGTGTGGCCACACCCCTTTTACCCATGGTCACGCCCCCTTTCCTAATTTGTACCGATTTTTATGTTTAAAATGTTGGAGGGTATGCGCTTATACACTTTACACCACAGTAGAGCCGCTTATACACATTATGCCACAGTAGAGCCATTTATACGTGTTACTCTGCAGCAGCCGCTGGGGCAGAGAGAGGTGCTGCAGCATTAATGTAGAGAGAGGTGCTGCAGCATCAATGTACAGAGAGGTGCTGCAGCAGCTGTCACAGAGAGAGGTACTGCAGCAGCTTGTGCAGAGAGAGGTGCTGCCGCAGCTGGCGCAGAGAGATGTGCTGCAGCGCTGGGACAGAAAGAGATGCTGCAGCAGCGGGGGCAGAGAGTGGTGTAGCAGGAGAAGAGTAACCCCACTGCACAGCTACAAGCAGACAGTGAGACGTACTTAGAGGGCATCAGAGGGCCTGTCGGGGTTCACTGTGCCAGCACAGCACAAGTTCAAGAACCTGCCAGTGCTTGCGATTTGCAATGATTGATGGTTTCACTAAGGTACCCACTCATTTTGAAGTTGCTACCCGCCCATAAATATAGTCACAGTGGGGTAGGGGTGGGCACTTCCGCAGCTGTGATAGTGGTGATGGGGAGTTGGACAGCGGGGCAAGCCAGGGAGAGAGTGGCACTGAGCAGGGTGGGGGTGGGCGGGTATTAGGCAGTCCAGAGTTTAGACTAATATACAGAGTGTATATGTATGTAAATGATATATATTTTATATATATATATATATATATATACACAGCGAATAAGGGCGGCAATGGGAGACTTCTCAATGGCAGTGAAAAAAGTAAGTGCTTTTATTGAAATAGCAATGTTTCGGGGTCGACCCCGATACATTGCTATTCAATAAAAGCACTTACTTTTTTCACTGCCATTGAGAAGTCTCCCAGTGCCGCCCTTATTCGCTGTGTCTATGCTGGGAAAGATTGCCCTGAAGGAGAGGGCACGGGAGCACTTTTGTGAACGCTGGGGAGCGTGAGGAGTGCCGGGCCATATTGGACATTTTATATATATATATATATATATATATACATTGGGGATCAAAAGTTTGGGCACCCCAGGCAAAAATTCATTTTAATGTGCAAAAAGAAGCCAAGGAAAGATGGAAAAATCTCCAAAAGGCATCAAATTACAGATTAGACATTCTTATAACATGTCAAAAAAAGTTTGATTTTATTTCCATCATTTACACTTTCAAAAGAAAAGAAAACAAAAAATGGCGTCTGCAAAAGTTTGGGCACCCTGCAGAGTTAATAGCTTGTTCTGCCCCCTTTGGCAAGTATCACAGCTTGTAAACACTTTTTGTAGCCAGCCAAGAGTCTTTCAATTCTTGTTTGAGATATCTTCGCCCATTCTTCCTTACAAAAGTCTTCCAGTTCTTTGAGATTCCTGGGCTGTCTGTGACGCACTGCTCTTTTAAGGTCTATCCATAGATTTTCAATTATGTTGATGTCAGGAGATTGTGAAGGCCATGGCAAAACCTTCAGTTTACGCCTCTTGATATAATCCACCGTGGATTTTGAGGTGTGTTTAGGATCATTATCCATTTGTAGAAGCCAGCCTCTCTTTAACTTCAGCTTTTTCACAGATGGCATCAAGTTAGCGTCCAAAATTTGCTGGAATCTTATTGAATCCATTTTTCCTTCTACTCGTGAAATATTCCCTGTGCCACTGGCTGCAACACAACCCCAAGGCATGATTGATCCACCCCCATGCTTAACAGTTGGACAGAGGTTCTTTTCATTAAATTCTGTGCCCTTCCTTCTCCAAACGTACCTTTGCTCATTGCGGCCAAAAAGTTCTATTTTAACCTCATCGGTCCACAGAACTTTGTTCCAAAATGCATCAGGCTTGTCTATATGTTCATTTGCAAACTTCAAACGCTGATTTTTGTGGTGAGGACGTAGAAGAGGTTTTCTTCTGATGACTCTTCCATGAAGACCATATTTCTACAAGTATCTCTTTATAGTGGAATAGTGTACCACAACTCCAGTGTCTGCCAGATATTCCTGGAGGGATCATGCAGTCAATTGTGGATTTTGACTTGCTTTTCTGACAATCCTGCGAGCTGTTCTGTCTGATATTTTTCTTGGTCTTCCAGATCTTGCTTTAACTTCCACTGTTCCTGATGACTGCCATTTCTTAATTACATTCCGAACAGAGGATATGGGCATCTGATAACGCTTTGCTATCTTCTTATAGCCTTCTCCTGCTTTGTGAGCATCAACTATTCTCAGTTTCAGTGTTCTACACAACTGCTTAGAGGAACCCATGGTGCTGATTGTTGGAGCAAGGTCAGATGAGTCTGGGCTTTTAAAACCTTTGAGATTGACATCACCTGGTCTTTCCAGACGATGATTGAGAACAATCCATGACACTGCCAGGTCTCAGCTGTCCAAAGGGGGCAGTACAAGGTATTAACTCTGCAGGGTGGCCAAACTTTTGCAGATGCCATTTTTTGTTTTCTGTTCTTTTGATAGTGTAAATAATGGAAATAAAATCAAACTTTTTTTTGACATGTTATAAGAATGTCTAATCTGTAATTTGATGCCTTTTGGAGATTTTTCCATCTTTTCTTGGCTTCTTTTTGCACATTAAAATGAATTTTTGCCTGGGGTGCCCAAACTTTTGATCCCCACTGTGTATATATATATATATATATATATATATATATAATGTATATAAAATATATATTTATTATACACATATAAAATACCCACACCAGTGTACACAAATATCTGAAGCTTCATCAAGATATATAGTGTAATTTCTGTCTTGTATACCCTTTTATAACAGTACTCTCGGCAGGACAGGACATTCAGATCAGCAGTCAGCAACACTAGAGACTGTCACCTGCGCTGCAAATCTTGATCAGTTAACTCGGCCAGCCAGGAGAGAGAAGTTCATGCTCTTCTCTAGTGCTGCGGTGGGAACAGCGCCTGACCTGTGGCATCACGCGGCACGGAAGTGAAGCCTTCCAGTGCGCTTTCTGATGTTTCTGGTATTGGAACTGTGGGACGGGTGGCAGCAGTGGTGATTCAGTGGGCGGGGCCTCGCATGGCCGCTAGCTGGCAGGCTGTAACAGGTAAAAAAATCCTGTCTACAGCTGATACTGTGGGCCTATTTTGATGGGGCGGCCTATAGCTGCAGCTCCATCCGCCCTATTGTTAATCCGGCCTTGCTACTACCTCAGACAGCTGTTTGCAAAGTGCTTACACAGTGAGACTTCCTTGTGTGCCTATTTCTGCTGTTTGCCAGAGTGATCTGTATCTCAGACATGTGCTTTGATCTGCATATATGTGAAAATATGCCACAGTTGTGTTAGCTTTTTCTGGATCCAACCTGCACACATTTTGCTAATAAGTGTTGATTTTGGGTGAATACAAACTGCTTGGTTTCATTCAGGCCCTGTTTTGTGGCTTGGTAATTGGCCTAGAGCTACGCACCCTCACTATTAATTGGCTGTAAAATGAATAGCGCCAAGTCAACCCCCCTCAGATGAAGTCTATGGGCCTAATTCTGAGTTGATCGCAGCAGCAAGTTTGTTAGCAATTGGGCAAAACCATGTGCACTGCAGGGGGGAGCAGATATAACATTTGGCAGAGAGAGTTAGATTTGGGTGGGTTATTTTGTTTCTGTGCAGGGTAAATACTGGCTGCTTTATTTTTACACTGCAATTTAGATTTCAGTTTGAATACACCCCACCCAAATCTAACTCTCTCTGCACATGTTATATCTGCCCCCCTGCAGTGCACATGGTTTTGCCCAACTGCTAACAAAATTACTGCTGCGATCAACTCGGAATTAGGCCCTATATTATTATTGTTGCTCTACAAGTTACAGGATAAGCTCTTTTTCTTGGAATTGTGGGCCTAGTTCAGCATAGGTTGTAGATGTGAAATAATTGCACACCTACAACCCTTTCTCTGACATGTGGGGGGAAGCCCAGCACAGGGCAAGTCTGCCCCACATGTCGGGTCCTGCCCCCCTGCAAACATGCAAGCGCATCGCACGACGGCAATGCTCACACATGTTTGTGGTTGCCCTCTGCCTACGCAGCCTAGCTGGCTACCTGCCATGTTCAGGCTTGCAGCGGCTGCTTGCAATGTTAAGGCTCGCGGTGGCTGTGTGTGATGCCCCACAAACGGTCCGGACATGCCTGTGTCGTCAGGACCGCGTTCCTGAAAAACACTGACGCAACGCCCCCTCCCGCAACATGAACGCCTCTGCCTGTCAATCAGATAGAGGCATGTGCACATGTGAGATGCTGTTGCATCTCACAGTGTGCACACGTGCAGTGTGGTGTCTATGCGTGCGCACAGTGCAGGCGGCTTCGGCATGCAAACACTGTCGGACAGCATTCCATGCAGAATTATGCCCTGTGTCCTATATTTTTGTCGACACCACCACCATTCGTAATGTCTATATGTTTACAATGTCGACATCTGAAATAGCACAATTTGAATGCCAACTGTTAAAATTAGGCACTGCCAATGGGGTTACGGTTAAGCTTTGAGGAAAAGGGGGGAGGGAGGTTAGGGATAGGAGTAAGACCTAACATACTACACCCTATTTGAACTTCAGCTGACAGATAAGCATTAATTGTAAAGTGCAATGGAATGTGCTGCACTATATAAGATGCTGTTAGTAATAATAATAATAATAATAATAATAATAGTAAGCAAGTACATTATATTGAGCTTTATAATCTACAGCAGCGGTTCCCAAACTGTGTGTGGCACAGCAAACATTCAGGGTTGCCGCAGCATGGTGGTCTGGTGCGGTCCCAAATGAAATTATTTGGGCTGGTAAGTTATAAGCCAGCAGCTGGCTGCACAGCTACCGATATCAGCACACTGTATGAAGTCCTGCCCACTGTGAAACTGCCTCCACCCACAGCCTAGGGAGATCCTCAATTGCCCCCTCACCTGTAGCTTTACATGGGACTTTTATTCCATCCTTGTCCCGTAGTGGCTCTGAAGTGATGCCAGCACCGGCATTCCAAGCAGTGTTGGGATTCCAGCGCCAGTATTTCCACTGCCGGGATCCTGACCGTTGGGATCCTGACCAACATGCATCTGTTATCCTATTGGGGCTCCACATTCTGGAGCTTGGTATTTATGACAGCACTGCAGACCCCATAGAAACCTTTGGGGGCTGCATTTGCAGGGGAAACTGGAAGGACCACAGCGATCCCTCCATAGTACATCTGGGGGAAACTTAATATTTTCAAGGCTATTCCCCAGAAATGCCTGTTAAATGATAAATAGGCCACAAAAAAAGAAGAACTATCATGAGGAAAACAGCTAAAAATACAAAATTAAATATAAATTATCTTAAAACCAGAGTGAGACAAAGAACTTAAAATCAACATTTTGCTATCAATTTCAGCAACTGCACCAGCTGATGTAGTCAGAGGTGACTGACACCAAGATGTAGGCGGCTGATAAAGACATGATAGTTCAAGGAGACAAAATAAAGGAAAACAAACAGAAGCACAATGTATTCTTGGTTTATAGGAGAGAAAATATTTTCAATGATATACAGAGTTTGCTAGATGGTAATAGGAAGTTAAGATTGCAGATATCAGAATATGGGGCAAATTTATTATATACAGTAGGTCTTTACAAAGTCAATACATACTGTATTCAGCAGTTTAGGCCACAAGATTTAAAGTATTGGTACTTGTGTACTTTACGCTCTCATTACCTCATTGCAGTATATAGAACTTCCAGAGACGTCCGCTGCTACTTCTGATTCTTCGGTTGTTGGTTTTTCAGCCAAAAACTGGAAATATCTTCTAAAATCACTTCGCAAGGATCACGGTTATTTAGGATAGTCCTCCACATAAAGTGATGTGGAAGGGTCAGTCTCCCGAGGACGACAAAACATTCATTGGTTTCTCTCTGCAATCCGTAAATGAGTCCGTAAAGTACACATGTACCTAAATATTAAATACAAAACAAGCCTGGTTATATATTTAATAGAGATGAGCATATCGGATTTCAGGAAATCTGAGCCGTCCCAAACTTCCGGGATCTGAAGCAATCCGAGCCAGGGCACGGATCTGCCTGGCTGCCTTGTATTCCAAAACTAGGCAAAACGCTGTGCACGGTTCTCGTGGGTTTGGGATTTGGTGGTCAATAGGGTGACCGTTGATTGGCTGAGAGCGCTGTCTTTAACGGCTCTCAGCCAATCAGCGCTTCCCCATTGACTTCAATGGCACAGCGAGCAGCGCAGAGTTCACGCATAAAAAAGGGTGTTCATCACCTGCGCTGCTGGCACCCCCGCAGTGCCAGCACCAGGGGCGTATTGGCCGTAGGGCTCACCAGGAAGATTCCTGGTAGGCCGACATATCTGTGGGGCCTTTTTTGTGTGTTGTCATGTGGGCCCACCCCCCACATGACAGACAGGTCACCACACTCATTACAGTGCATTGTCCCCATTCATTCTATTAATCCATCTCTGCAGTACAGAAACTCTGCCATCCAGTGATGCTGCCATGGCTACACAGTATGTTATACCTCTTGTGCTGCCCATGTCAGTCCACTACTACCAAATTTTACAGGGCCACTTTTAGTTCCCAATCCACCCCTGGTCTCAGACACAACTGCAGCAAAAGACACAAGGAAGGCTGCAACTGGGTACAATTAGGCCGTAGGAGGAGGAATCCCATCCCCTCAACAGACCCCACCCCTATTAGGGCTGCTTCCATAAATTTCCTGTGCCGGCTTTCCATTCCAATCCGCCTAGCACCCCCACAATGAGGACACCGCAGGGATCCCCACACTGCCAACACCGCCGGCACTCCCGCACTGAGGACACCACTGGTACCCCTGCACTGCTGACACTACTGGCACCTCCACATTGAGAACACTGCTGACAAGGACACATCTGGCACCCTTGCACTGCTGACACCACTGGCACACCACACTGCCGGCACACCCGCACTAAGGACCCCACTGGCACTTCCGCACTGTCAACACTACTGGCATCCTTGCTCTGAGAAAACTGCCTGCACTCTTGCACTGTCGTCATTCCCACACTGAGGACACAGCCGGCACCCCTGCACTGCCAACAACGCTGGCACCCCCACACTGCTGACACCAATGGCACTCCCACACTGAGGACACCACCACCCACGCAATGCCAACACCACTGGCACCCCCAGTACTGAGGACACCGTTGGCACCCCCACACTGAGGATAATGCAAGCACCCTCTGTCAGAGTAAGTGCACAACTGGTGTAACCAACCTGCACTTTATCCGACCTGCACAGTATTTGGCCTGCATTAAACTCTGCACTGTGTCTGACCCGTGCTGTATCCAACCCACAGTGTATGCGACACACACTGTATCTGAGCTGCACTGTAACCTGCGCTGTTACTATTTTAGACATGGTTAGGGTTTTTTTCTCTTTGCTGTTTGTTGACTACTACTACTTTAGAGTAATGATATTCCACACATGGGGATAAATGTATTATAGCGGCACACATCGTGCCCCTATAACACTTCCTACTTTGCCTCATTACCGAGGCGACGCAGGAAGGGACATTGACAGGATGTAAGAACATCTTGTTTGCTGAATTTCACTCCTCCGGTGCATATCGCCCCTGTCACTAGACAATCATCGTAGCTATTACACATGGGGGGAAGCGGTATAGCACACATAACATGTGCTGATACCGCTTCCTTCCCCCATAGCGACTGATCTTACATTTACCCCATGATTCTTAGTAAATTTCTGTGGTAGATTGCTTTCTATTGAAAGTACTTGCGAGTTGGTTCGATTAGTTATTGCTAATATATTACTAATTTGAAAAACAGTTGTAAACAGAAATAACTGGCCACACTCCTATTAGGTGTATTTGTGCCGCTGTTCTGTTGCTTAGTTGCTTACTTTAGCCAACTCGTTGCAGCCTTTAGCCTATGTTTGTGAACATTATTGTGAGCTGTGACAAGATCAAAATTCAGTGCAATGACTGGAAATTAATGTTATTGAGGTTAACAACACTCTACGAACAAAGAAAGGCCCAAATTATGTGATTTTTAGCTTTTTTGTAAATGTTTGGGAAAAATACAAAACCAAAACCAGTCACGGCTGAAATCCAAAACTAAACTAAAACCGGACCAATTAGAACCAAAACCAACAAAAATGCTCCAGAGCACATCTCTATTTAATAAACATTATAGGGGGATTGTAATAGGGTGTGAGAATCAAGACATGGAAATCATTTACATGGCAAAACCAGGTTGATTTTGCAATGTAATCGATTGCTACTTTAAAAAAACAGGAGAACTCTCACAAAATCTCTCACTTTCTGATTCTCACACCCTATTACATTCCCCCCAAAATCTAAATATAATATTTTAAAGTCTTGTTTAATATCACAAATATTTAAAACAGACAGCAAAAGATGACTTGCGGTTCCGGCTCCCATGTGACCGGGTGCTCGGCGATTCACTGCAGCCCCGGCTAACAAAGCTTACACAGCCACTCCGGCGGCTCCAAACCCAGCACCACCTGCAGCAATTGGGAGGGGAACATCTCGGGCCCTGAATGGAGAAGTTTCTCTCCTCATCGATGCCCACGAAACAGCAGAGATCCCGATCTGAAAGACAGCACGCTGAATCTAACATGGCCACCGCGCCTGATGCTGGAAAGTGCCTCAGCATGGGATCATGATTCCCAGCCTACCTCTCCTACATATGATACTCCTGTCACATGCGGTGAAGCGGTGAAGGTGATCCAGGAAACAAAGGGGCCCATTATGGATGCTAACTTGGCCAAACTGACTCAGGTAGCACATGATATTTAATATCAGCTCAAGCAGCTATCATAGCATAGTGACAACTGAATAGAGGCTTGGTGAGGTGTTTCACTATGTGGCTGGCTTAAAAGATTCCTCTGACAGCATGCAGAAATCTTAATACCAAGTAATAAACAAAATAGATGATTTGGAGAACAGATCGAGGAGAGATAACCTCAGGATTGTGGGGCTGGCAGAATCCCTTAAAAGGCCATAGTGTTATTGTTTTTTTACAATCCTCGCTGTCTGAACTGCTGCACATCCAGGATCAATGTACAGATATGGTGATAGAGAGAGCTCACCACCTTGGCCCATTACGTACAGGTCACAATGCCAGACCATAGATTGTCATCTTCCGTTGTTCAAACCTTTCTCATAAAGAGGCTACATGGGCTGCCTCCAGAAGACATAGAGACATTCAATAGAACAGCGTGGGAATACACTTCTTCCAGGATTACTCGGCTAAGGTGACACGTGCATGGAAAGATATTTTGCCGATCCGCTCACGTTTAAACATGGAAAACACAAAGTTTGACTTACTCTATCCTGCCCACCTCCACATTTTTAATAGTGATGTATTTAAGGACTTCACTAATGCTGCAGATGCGGACGGTTTCGTATTTAAGATGCAGCTTCCCAAGATGCCACCCTCTCCTGGGTCCTCCCAGTGTGATTTGTGATATCGAATTATATCTGCTGTTATTATGTATGATCTCTTTTACTATACTACTTCTGCATTAACTCAGATGTTTCTGGGATTACTAATATTTCATATATGCTCTTATTTGTTTCATGTTTGGTATCACTGTGTTTACCTGATTGCTCTCTAGACTAAATGCGGGCTTCTTCTGCAAGTTTATTGGCCTGCAGGGTCACTGTTGTATAACTTGTACAAGTTAGTTGGAGCATGCCTTATGGGTTTAATGTTTTTTCTTGCTGGTTTTTGACTGGAAGTCAATTTCTACTTAACCTGATGGTTCTGATAATGTTGATGCTCTTTTTGATTTTCTTTCTTTGATTTTTGTCTTTGTTTTTCCCTTGTATGTCTTATTTTATGCCCCCCAAACATTTATATGTACAGCACTGTAATGTTTTTGGCAACGGCAGGTACGTTGCTTCTTGCTTGAATATTGTTTCAGCATATCTTTTACCTTAAGCTACACTATGGCTCAGTTGACAGTTGGTACCTGGAATGTAGGAGGTATAAATTAACCTGCTAAGAGGAAGAAAATCCTTTTATACTTAAATAAAATTCATGTTGATGTGGCGCTCTTACAAGAGATGCACCTTCTCCCATCTGAGATTTTCAAACTGAATACCCTTTGGTGGTCAGTCTTGGCCTCTTTCACATATTCATCTAAGGCCAGGGGTGTGGTTGTTTTAATTAAACAGAATCTGCCCACTTCTATACACTCAGTGGTAACTGATCCTCAGGGAAGGTATGTCATTGTAGATGTGTCCGTTGATACTTCACATTATTTGCTGTGCAATATACTGTATATGCACCTAATTCACACCCTCGCAAGTTATATGGCCTCTTAGATTCATCTTTTATATTAGGAGGGAACTTTAACTTGGCTTTCTCTCCGTCAATGGATAGAAATATTTCCTCCTCGCAGGGGAGGCACTCCTCAAAATTGGTATCCCTTGTATTATTATATATCAGGTGAATTGAAGGTCGTTGATGTGTGGAGGGCATGCTACCCTCTGGAACGTGATTATACCTGTTTGTCGGCCGCACATGGCACGCTCTCCCACATTGACTTCTTATTATTGTCGGAAAATATTTTTCCTAGGGTTATGGAGGCGATTGGCATTTCTGAGCATGCATTATGCTGGATGAAATTATCTGTACACGCTGATAAGAGTCCAGTAAGACAGTGGCGCTTCCCCTCACATATGTCTAATTCCTTGAAATTTCGTAATATGCTGGAAGCTGTCTGGTTAGATTATTTAGAACTAGCTGAATACCTGTGCTTCACTACGGGATGAGGATGGTAAATTAGAATTATAGTTGTTCATTAATTTACGTTGCTTGGAGATCTAGTATATAGACATATCTTGCTTCCCTGACCCACTTTGGGTAGTGGCCGGACCCCTTTTTGGTCCCCCAAGGGACACAGCTCTTACAACTATACAAATGTCATTCTGTGGCTTTCTGCTGCCTCCATTCCACTCCTCACATCATGTCAGTGCCCCTGTGAAATGATCAATTTATTTACAGTTTCTTATATAGTGCAGCACAATATGTATCTCCTGATATAATCTGTGCTCCTGGGGGACCCTGCTATTTCCACTATATAACTCTCACTACGTGGCTTCCTGCTACCTCCATTCTCCTCCTCACATCATGTCACTACCACTGTCACATGCAGCCATGTCGTCACTGACATAGCATGCATGTCCTGATAGTCTTTGCTGCTGGCCGACTGCTAGGGGTGCTAGGGGAGTGTTACCCCCACAGTGTTTGTTCCCAGATTGTAAGTCATATGTGTACCAAGTTTTGTATAAAGTGCTCCAGGCATTCTGGAGTTAGCTGTCTCCTGAAATACTCTGTGCTGATGTCCCACTGCTATGGGTGTCTTACCCCCACAGTGTTTGTTCCCAGATTGTAAGTCATCTGTGTACCAAGTTTGGTGTACATTGGTCCAGGCATTCTAGAGTTATCCTGTCTGCTGAAATACTTACCAGGTTTGGTGTAAATTGGTCCAGGCATTCCGGAGTTATGCTGTCTCCTGATATACTCTATGCTGCTGTCCCACCCCTATGGGTGCTAGGGGTGTCTTACCCCAACAGTATTTGTTCCCAGATCGTAAGTCATATGTGTACCAAGTTTGGTGTAAATTGCTCCAGGCATTCCAGAGTTATGCTGTCTCCTGATATACTTTGTGCTGCTGCCCCCCCCCCAGGGGTGCTAGGTGGTGTGTTACCCCCACAGTGTGTGTTCCCACATTGTATGTCATATGTGTACCAAGTTTGGTGCAAATTGCAGCAGGCATTCCGGAGTTATGCTGGAGCATACATACATACATACATACATACATACGGGATACGGTCAATAGGTCGACACCACTTAGGTTGACAGTCATTAGGTCAACCACTATTGGTCGACATGCATTAGGTCAACAGGATCACTAGGTCGACATGGTCATTAGGTCGACGTGTACAAGGTCGACATGAGTTTTTCACATTTTTTTTAATTTTTGGACTTTTTCATACTTTACGATCCACGTGGACTACGATTGGGAATAGTAACCTGCCCGAAGCATGGCGAGCAAAGCGAGGGGACATGGTGCACTAATTGGGGTTCCCCGTCACTTTACGAAGAAAACGACACCAAAAAAAGTAAAAACCTCATGTTGACCTTTTGACCTGTCGACCTAATGACCATGTTGTCCTAGTGACCCTGTTGACCTAATGCATGTCGACCAATAGTGGTCGACCTAATGCCTGTCGACCTAACTTGTGTCAACCCAACGACCCATACATACATACACACATCCATTTTTTGCGATTTCCATGGATGGGCAGTGACATTTGTAAAACCGATTCTTAGCAAGCACCTGGGACCTAAGGAGAAGCTACCTGCCAAGTTTCAAGATTGTAGGCCTTGTGGTTTTCGTGATGAGTCAATCAGTAAGTCAATCTCCTTTTTTGCCTTTTATATATATATATAAAAGGCAAAAAAGGAGATTGACTTACTGATTATATATATATATATATAAGACAATTCTGATTGTGAACCCATTGTTATTCTGGCAGGCATCAAAGCTGGTGTTAAGGGGTGCTATTCTCTCATATTGCGCTCAAAGGGACAAGAATTTAAGTGCTGCGTACTTAGAAGCACAGGCACAATTGACTACTTCTTATCAACAATTTAAAGCTAATCCCACGCCAGTAAATACAGGTCTACTATGTTATGCCGGCGCTTGGCAGCATGGTGAGCGCAAAAGAGCCCCTTGTAGGCTTGCTGAGCTTGCCACGCTGCAGGCACGGTGGCGCGCTACGCACGCCATGCTATGTATTCTCCCTCCAGGGGTGTCGTGGACACCCCAAGAGGGAGAATAGTTGTCGGTATGCTGGCTGCCGGGATTCCGGCATCGGTATGGTTAGCAACGGGATTCCGACAGCTGGCATAGCAAATGCCTCCCGTAAATACAGCTGATATACCCATAAAAAAACGCTTTTTGATATAGGGCTTAATTCAGACCTGGGCCAATATTTACTAAAAATCCGAGTTTGTCCGATTTGTGTTTTTTTTTCTAAGTCCCAACACGGGAATTCACTAAGCACAAATCTCGGCAGTGTTTGGGCTATTTGTAATGGTTTGATTGGCAAAGTTCAGAAATACGAATGAATAGACCATCGGTCAAACGCGGCTGTTATTTCATACAACACGGCTATCAGCCCCCCATCCGCCGCCCTTGGATGGGGGGGACAGCCTCGGGCTTCACCCCTGGCCATTGGGTGGCCGGAGGGGGGGACCCCTTGATTTAAGGGGTTCCCACTCCTCCAGGGTACCCCAGCCAGGGGTGACAAGTTAGTGATTTAATGCCAGGGCCGCAGGGACCAAGATAAAAGTGTCCCCCGGCTGTGGCATTATCTCTCTGACTAGTGGAGCCCGGTGCTGGTTCCAAAAATACGGGGGACCCCTACGCTTTTTGTCCCCCGTATTTTTGGCACCAGGACCAGGCGCAGAGCCCGGTGCTGGTTGATCAAATATGGGGGAACCCCTGTCATTTTCCCCCCATATTTTTTAAACCATGACCGGCTCAAAGAGCCTGAGGCTGGTTATGCTTAGGAGGGGGGACCCCACGCAATTTTTTTCAGATTTTAAAACAATTTAAACACCTTTTTAAGGTACACAATGAAGCCCTGCACGGATCTCACAGATCCGGCCGGGATTCCTTGTGTTTTGTCAGGCAGTGTTTTACTCATCACTCCCGTAAACACTGCCTGACATTACGAATCACATCGACATCGGAAAATACGAATTTGGAAAAGTCGGCAGCTTAGTGCATGACCGTATCAGGATTCAAAAAGTTGCAGTAAAATGCACCCCATACCATTTGAGATCAAACACCCTTACAAACGGCAAAAACACGAATCTTTGTAAATATACCCCTTGATCGTAACAGCAAATTTGTTAGCAGATGGGCAAAACCATGTGCACTGCAAGGGGGTGGGGTCGGGTGGGGGGGGGGGGGGCAGATATAACATGTGCAGAGAGAGTTAGATTTGGGTGGGGTGTGTTCAAACTGAAATCTAAACTGCAGTGTAGAAATAAAGCAGCCAGTATTTACACTGCACAGGAACAATATAACCCACCCAAATCTATCTCTCTCTGCACATGTTATGTCTGCCCCCAAACCCCCCCCCCCCACACACCTCCACCCTGCAGTGCACATAGTTTTGCCCATCTGCTAGCAAATTCGCTGCTACGATCAAGTCTGAATTAGGCCCGTAGTCCAATATATCGCCACGCGGGGAGTCAAAACATGCTGTTTATAAAAATTCTAGCTTTCACAGATATGGTAACAAACATGGTAAGTTACTATCTACTTTGTTAAAAGGAAGACTCTCTTTTACTATGTGATCAAATCTATGCTTACTCCAAATGGTACAGTGTGCAGGTCTAATGCCCAGTTGGGGAAATGTTATATTCTTTTTATGCCACCCTATATTCAAAGCCGCAAATTGATTTACTTCAGAAAGAGATTTTTTGGTCCAGTATTAAACTGCCCCAGATATCTGAGGATCAAGCTCACTCCCTAGTAACCCCTATGTCTATAGAGGAAATTCAGAGGGCAATTAAAACATTGAAATTAGGTAAGGCTCCGGGTCCTGCTGACCTCTCGAATTATTATTTCAAGATCCTATTACCCAATATATGCAAACCCATTTATAACTCTATACTTTCTTGCCATGGTAATGGGGGATTGCCACGAGTCCACGCCCCCATGACTCACGGCACGCCCCGTACATCGTGGCGGCGCCCCCCCCCCCGCCCCGTGACATTTGCGCGCACGCTCATGAGTGCCCAGGCCGAATTAGAGCCCCAGTCCATCGCTGTCGACATCAATATTATTTTATCGTTAGATGCTGAAAAGGCCTTTGATATGGTCACATGGGACCATGTGTTTGAAACGCTCTGTAGATTTGGGACTCCAGCAGACTTTATAGACTTGCTTATTCATCCTTATACTAACCCTGCAACTCAGGTATTAGGGAATGGTTTTCTTTCTTCGTCATTATATATCCAGAGGGGCAGTCGCCACATTTGTCCCATGTCCCCATTGCTTTCTGCATTAGTTTTGGAACTCCAGGCGATTGCTCTTTGCGAGAACTACTCTTTTAAAGGTATATATATTGGCAAAATGGAAGTTAAATTAGCTTTGTTTGCAGACGATTTGTTGTTATTCATATCTGACCAACACAATTCAATGCCGGCTCTTGTATCCTTGATAGAGGATTTTGTGTCTTTTGCAGGATATAAAGTGAACCTCGCCAAATCTGAACTGCTCCCCTGATGGGAGATGTGTCTCAATTTTCAGTGCACTCTGTATCAGCTCAATTCCCGGTTGTTAAACATGCTCTTAAGTACTTCGGTATTTTGATACCTGCATCGCTCGATTCTCTTTCTGCTGTAAATTTTAGACCGGTGTTGGTGTCTCTGATGAGACTTCTGACTGGCTGGATGAACCTACGTCTGACTTTGTTTGGGAGGGCTACTGTTCTCAAGAGCATTGCCTTTACAAAACTTTCTTATTTGCTACAGATGCTGCCTATTAGTCCCACAAAAAAAGATATAGCGTACGTGGATTCTAATTTTTCTAAATGTTTATGGACTGGTAAAAAGCCTAGAATTGCTTATGCTAAACTTAAACTGCCACACTCAGATGGAGGCTTAGGCATTCCTGATTTAGAGTCTTTCTGCAGAGAAGTCATTTTCCGATATACTGTTGACTGGCTCTGGAAACGCTCTGGTTTCACAAACAAATGCATTGGAGTGAAGAAGGAATTGTTTGCCCATTTTCCCCCAGTGCACTTTTGCATTCACCTAAAACTCAGTTGCCTATCCAGTTTTGCTCAAATACAGTATTTTGTTTCTAGATACATATAAAGCCTGGCATTATGTAAATAAACAATTACATAGAGATCCGCGATCTTCCAGAATTACTACATTCTGGGGTAACCCGACCTTTAACCCAAGTCTAGATAATTTGTTGTTCAGGCAATGGAAAGAGGTTGGAATCTCTTCTATTCGTGATGTGTTTGACCGAGGAGGATACAAATTGCTGTCCTTTTGAGGAGTTGAAAAACAAGTTCGGTCTACCCAACTCCAATTTCTTCATGTTATGAGCCACGGCTGTGGCTCATTCCTGTTTTGCATTTTGGTTATGTATTTTATGTTATACTTCTGTTTATGTTCCCCGTGGGTGTCATGGGGTGTTCGGAGCTCACCATTCCTATTCTATGTTTATAAGTTGTCTTGCAGGCCAGGATTTCCCATTGCTCTGGTTTAAGAATATTCTTGTTTGCTGCCGGTGGTGAGTCTGTGTAATTGCAGCTTGTTCCCATGTGTTCAGCCTCACCTGTCTGTTGATTGCACCTCTCAGTTGTGCAGCAGGGCAGCTGCACGACATAATTAATTAAGACTCTCTGTTATATTCTGGCTCAGTGCAATTCACAGACGCTGGTGATATTTCCTGGGTTCCAGAGTTCTTGAGTTCTGAGCTAGTCCCTGCCAGTTCCTGAGCTCCTGTCTAGCAGTGTCTGTCTAGCTGCTTTGAGTGTCGGTTCCTGTGTTGATTCCAGTGTCGATTCCAGTGTCTGATCCTGTGTCCTGCCATGAAGCGTTCCTGTCCAGGAGTCCTGTGGCTTTGTCTGTGCCTGGTCGAATATTTGGCTTCTTGGTGTCCACCGGTCTGTCGTTTGGGATTCTGCCTGTCCTCCAGTTCTGAGAGTCTGTGTCGGCTACATTGGGGGTTCCTGTCCGTTTGCCAGTATTTGTACCGGTTCCGTGAGTAGCGGCTTTGCCGCGTCCGTCGGCCTAGGCCGCAGTATTCTTTGGTTATAATTTGTTTCTGGTGTTTTGCAGAGGTTTCTGCTTGTGCTGTCACCGCCGGTACACAACAGTATTGTGTCGGCGAGTGGACAGCATTTCCTTTGTTGTTCTTTTCCTTTGGCGGCGTGCCGCACATATATTTAGGTTTAGGGTTGTTAGTAGCCCCTAGCCTTCTGTTTGTTTTAGCTAGAGGTCCCCTTGTTATTACCCTGTCTCAGTTCACGCCTTGTCTCTCTTTAAGACCTGAGGGGGCATCGGAGTTGGGCAGACCTAATCCGCCCTTCAAACGCGGCTGCCATTGGCCCAAGAAACCATAGTTGTTCAGGCGTGAATTGATAACACAGGTAAGACAACGGAGGTAGGGTGCTAGGGGCTATTTCCACACCACACCTTGTTTCAGCGTCACGTTCTGGTGCTCAGGACTCGCTACGCAACATCTCCCTTGTTCTGAGCACCAGGAACCTAACACTTCATGTATTTAGAAGCACAACATTTTATTTAAACAATGCCACAGCCTATGGCCTCTTCTGATATTCCTGATCCTATGCAAGTTCTTCTCACACTCACTCTTCAGTTTATAAATGATCTAATTTCTATGTTAACCTTAGAGTATTAAAGGGAGAAAAACTGTGGAAATGTTCTCTTGCCAATATTTCAAGATTATGCATAGGGCCTACATTCCCCCGTCATAGAGGGCCCATATGACTCCGGAAGCTTGAAGTGCTTCCTTTTTTCATAGATTTTGGGCTTGTGGCAAAATTGTGAAGTTCTGGAATAAGGTCATGAACTGTTATAATCAGATTTTTTCATTACAATTGACCAAAAACCCCATAGCTTGCCTTTGCATCTGTTTCTCAGATTGGACGCTTGGTCCGGACAAACAAAGAATTGTTCCTGTTTTGACATTTATTCTCACTCTAGCAAACAAAACTATTTTAAATCCTTGGACAAAAAGGTCTTCTCCATCCTTAGGAGAGCTTAAGAATGCTCTTTTAAAAATTCTGTATTTGGAACGGCAAGCTACCCTACTGGATACTGGACTGGGGGGGTAGGGGGGAAATCCATTTTTATAAAAAAATGGGTGCTCTACATCAATACTTTAGACTCTGAGGGGTAAATTTACTAAGATTCGTATTTTCCAGATTCAGGTCAAAGTTCAATCACGAATGACATCGAAAGTGTAAAACTGCAACTTTTTGAATTGATTACGACTAATTTACTAAGCTGTCGTATTCGGGTTTTTCTTTTGTTCCGATGTCGATGTCATTCGTGTTTTTTTTTCTATTTTTACGGCAGTGATTAGCAAAACACTGCCGACTTTTTTTACAATCAATCTCGGCCGGATCTGTGTGATCCGTGCTGGGGTTTATTTTTTTATTTTTTTTAATTAAACACTGTAAAATAATAAAAAAAAATGCGTGGGGTCCCCCCTCCTAAGCATAACCAGCCTCGGGCTCTTTGAGCCGATCCTGGTTGCAAAAATATGTGGGAAAAAATGACAGGGGTTCCCCCATATTTAAGCAACCAGCATCGGGCTCTGCGCCTGGTCCTGGTCCCAAAAATACGGGGGACAAAAAGAGTAGGGGTCCCCCGTATTTTTAAAACCAGCACCGGGCTCCACTAGCTGGACAGATAATGCCACAGCCGGGGGTCACTTTTATATAGTGCCCTGCGGCCGTGGCATCAAAAATCCAACTAGTCACTCCTGGCCGGGGTACCCTGGGGGAGTGGGGACCCCTTCAATCAAGGGGTCCCCCCCCCAGCCACCCAAGGGCCAGGGGTGAAGCCCGAGGCTGTCCCCCCCCATCCAATGGGCTGCGGATGGGGAGGCTGATACTCTTTGTTGTAAAAGAAAAGATATTGTTTTTAGTAGCAGTACTACAAGGCCCAGCAAGCCTCCCCCGCATGCTGGTACTTGGAGAACCACAAGTACCAGCATGCGACGGAAAAACGGGCCCGCTGGTACCTGTAGTACTACTACTAAAAAAATACCCAAAAAAAGACAAGACACACACACCGTGAAAGTATAATTTTATTACATACATACACACATACATACATACTTACCTTAAGTTCCCACGCAGGTCGGTCCTCTTCTCCAGTAGAATCCAAGGGGTACCTGTTGAAGAAATTATACTCACGAGATCCAGGGGTCCAGGCTCCTCGGGAAATCCAGGGGTAATCCACGTACTTGCATAAAATAAGAAAACGGAAAGCCGAGCCACGAACTGAAAGGGGCCCCATGTTTTCACATGGGACTCCTTTCCACGAATGCCAGAAACCCACTCTGACTGATGTCTAAGTGGGTTTCTTCAGCCAATCAGGGAGTGCCACGTTGTAGCACTCTCCTGATCGGCTGTGTGCTCCTGTCCTCACTGACAGGCAGCACACGGCAGTGTTACAATGTAGCGCCTATGCGCTACATTGTAACCAATGATGGGAACTTTCTGCCCTGCGGTTGACCTAAAGTGACGTCACCGCTGAGCAGAAAGTTCCCAGCATTGGTTACAATGTAGCGCATAGGCGCTACATTGTAACACTGCCGTGTGCTGCCTGTCAGTGAGGACAGGAGCACACAGCCGATCAGGAGAGTGCTACAACGTGGCACTCCCTGATTGGCTGAAGAAACCTACTTAGACATCAGTCAGAGTGGGTTTCTGGCATTCGTGGAAAGGAGTCCCATGTGAAAACATGGGGCCCCTTTCAGTTCGTGGCTCGGCTTTCCGTTTTCTTATTTTATGCAAGTACGTGGATTACCCCTGGATTTCCCGAGGAGCCTGGACCCCTGGATCTCGTGAGTATAATTTCTTCAACAGGTACCCCTTGGATTCTACTGGAGAAGAGGACCGACCTGCGTGGGAACTTAAGGTAAGTATGTATGTATGTGTGTATGTATGTAATAAAATTATACTTTCACGGTGTGTGTGTCTTGTCTTTTTTGGGGTATTTTTTTAGTAGTAGTACTACAGGTACCAGCGGGCCCGTTTTTCCGTCGCATGCTGGTACTTGTGGTTCTCCAAGTACCAGCATGCGGGGGAGGCTTGCTGGGCCTTGTAGTACTGCTACTAAAAACAATATCTTTTCTTTTACAACAAAGGCTATCAGCCTCCCCATCCGCAGCCCATTGGATGGGGGGGGGGGACAGCCTCGGGCTTCACCCCTGGCCCTTGGGTAGCTGGGGGGGGGGACCCCTTGATTGAAGGGGTCCCCACTCCCCCAGGGTACCCCGGCCAGGAGTGACTAGTTGGATTTTTGATGCCACGGCCGCAGGGCACTATATAAAAGTGACCCCCGGCTGTGGCATTATCTGTCCAGCTAGTGGAGCCCGGTGCTGGTTTTAAAAATACGGGGGACCCCTACTCTTTTTGTCCCCCGTATTTTTGAGACCAGGACCAGGCGCAGAGCCCGATGCTGGTTGCTTAAATATGGGGGAACCCCTGTCATTTTTTTCCCCATATTTCTGCAACCAGGATCGGCTCAAAGAGCCCGAGGCTGGTTATGCTTAGGAGGGGGGACCCCACGCAATTTTTTTTAATAAAATAACAACTTTCCCACCCCTTCCCACTGATATACATGCACGGATCTCATGGATCCCTGCATGCCTATCCAATCACGGAAAAAAAAAGTAGGTCTGTTTTTTTTTAGCACTTTTTTACGAGTTGTAATTTTTCACGGCAGTGTTTGTTTGTTTTTTGCTTTGCACTTCTTAGTAAATGACCGAGATTCATACTTAAACAGCCGCGTTTTGACCGATGGTGTATTCATTCGTAATTTTTTACTTGGACTTGCAAAAAATTACGAATGCCCTCATCTCTGCCGTGATTAGTGTTTAGTAAATTACCGAGATGACACTTTGATGAAAAAACGGCATCTCGGTCAAAATCGGGAGCTTAGTAAATTTCCCCCTGAAATGCAGAGGCATGTAGAGAAAATTTTGGGAAATACTACATGGGTCTTATGTAAGAGATTTGATTCCTCTCCATGATACACACTATGATGATTTTTCTTCAAGAGGCTTCTCTAGATAAAGTATGTTTCATTTGTCACCTTAGTGCTGGTAGATAAACAGTCTTGTCTTCCCCTCATCCCCTTTGGTGTGTCCATATATATGTATTCATAGCTTTTAATCATGTCACATTGCTACATATCTTATTGATGTATTTTCTGTTTTTATAAAATCCTTGATATAAAAAAAGTTTGTTAAAAAAAGAAACAGCAATAGTAAAGGGCTGAGCTGCCCGACGGCGGATACGGCCGATGGGCGACCCGGCGGCGGGGGGCAGTGATGGGGGGAGTGAAGTTTCTTCACTCCCCCCATCACCTAGCTCCATACAAGTGCAGGCAAATATGGACGAGATCGTCCATATTTGCCTGCATGCACAGGCGACGGGGCACCAGCGATGAACGAGCGCGTGGCCGCGCATCATTCATCGCTGGAGCCTCCACACTCAAAGATATGAACGGTATCTCGTTCATTAATGAACAAGATTGTTCATATCTTTGAGTATTATCGGCCAGTGTGTAGGGCCTATAAGATTAAAAAATATACTGTAGATGCTCATAAAAATTTTTACCTTCTACCCCACCTCTGAGCTCACCGGCTTCCCCCTCTACTAGGTCACCTAATGAGGGTTTTAAATACTTCTTTATGTTGTATCACTTTAATGGCCCCACCCCTAGAGGTTAGGTCCTATGATGCATTTCTAAATATTTTTCCGAGATGTTGCTTATACACTAATTTTGTCGTTAGAACTGTTACTTAATTATATATATTTCTACTTTACATGTGAAATAGAGACATGTAAATTCTGCTGCAATGCTGCTTATAGTGGCCACATACTGTATCTCACAGCATTTATTTAGTGCATCACATTGGACAGTACATTTCTCTCTCCATTTGTCATATATCATTATTTATTTATTTATTAACAGTTTCTTATATAGCACAGCATATTCCGTTGCACTTTACAATTGGAAACAACAATGATAAAACAAAACTCTTTAATAACAAACAGTCATAGAGGTAGGAAGGCCCTTCTCGCAAGTTTACAATTCATAGGGAAAAGGAGATTTATGGTAGACTTACCATGGTTAAATCTCTTTCTGCGAGTTACCCTGGGTTCCACAGGGAATACATTGTGGTGTAGAGATGGATCTTGATCCACAGGCACCAACAGGCTAAAGCTTTAGACTGTCCCAGGGTGCATTGAGGGGCCTCCTTTATAACGCCGCCTCCACGTACTGTGAGCTCAGTTTTGTTAATCAGTCCAATGCAGAAGCAGGTAAAAGAGAAGGCAGATGTTAGTCACATAGAACCACGTTCTCACGACAGGAGAAGGGACTAGCGGCTAATGCCATACAAACCCAAAAAAGCTAAGTGCGTCAGGGTGGGTGCCCTGTGGAACCCAGTGTACCTTGCAAAAAGAGATTTAACCATGGTAAGTCTACCATAAATCTTCTTTTCTGCAGTGGGGTACACTGTATTCCACAGGGAATACATCAGGGATGTCCAAAAGCAGTTCCTCAAGGGAGGGAATGCACCTTAACGTGTATGAGAACCCGGCGTCCAAAAAAAGCATCCTGGGAGGCGGAAGTATCAAAGGCATAGAACCTAATGAACGCGTTCACGGAGACCACGTAGCCGCCTTGCACAATTTTTCTGCGGACGCACCACGGCGAGCCGCCCAAGAAGGTCCAACAGACTGAGTAGAATGGGCATTAATAGCAGCAAGAGCCGGGAGCCCAGCCTGCGCATAAGCTTGTGCAATCACCATTGTAATCCATCTGGCCAAGGTTTGCTAATTCGCAGGCCAGCCACGTTTGTGGAAACCAAATAGAACGAAAAGGGCATCTGACCTCCTAATAGAGGCAGTCCTTTCCACGTATGGAGCATTATGGGGTTGCTCCAAGGTGGGTAGCTCTTAGCTTAGATATATTGTAGCAGGGAGCCATTATCATGTGGCTCCTTGCTGGTTAAACATAGCCCCAGATTGGGGTTGTGGAGCTGTGGGATGTGGTGCCCCTGAATTGGCGGAGCTGGATGGCTTTAGTATGGCATACCCTTACATTAACACTTATCACATACTCATTTCTTTAGCATTATTTCTTATTTTAATTACATCTGATTTTTGTATCACTTTCTCTATAGCTTCGGCTTCTTAAACACTAATCTATTAACATTATAGTTTTTTCACTGGTATGCTCCCCTGGGCTGACTGACTTATTCAGATTTTTTAGGGGTGCACCTAGATATAGCGCTAGGGACCCCCTATATATATACAGAGAGGCCTTGATGCGGCTTGGGGGCTTACACATACATTTGCGCAGATATATGTAACCGAGATCTCTGAATTCTAAGATATTGTAAGGGATTTAGGTGGACATTTACTAAGAAGTGATAAGAGTGGAGAAGTGAGCCAGTGGACAAATTGCCTCATCAACCAATCATCAGCTCTGTATAATTTTATAGTAAGAAAATTATAGATATTACTTCAGTGCTGATTGGTTGCCATGGGCAACTTCTCCACTGGCTCACTTCTCCGCTCTTATCACTGCTTAGTAAATGTCCCCCTTAAATCTGGTTACTGCTATCACTCAGGGTGCTGGGGGGAACAAAATGTGTTTTTTTTTTCTTGCTCAGATATACCCCTCTCTATCAAGCACCTGAATGATATCACTAAGCTTATTGAGCATCCACCACTATATTTGTTAGTCCTCTCCACGTATATACGGAGAGCCCTTACCACATCCAAAGACCATTCTTTGGAGGACAAGTCTGAAGAGATGAATGCCGGAACCACAATCTCTTGGTTAAGGTGAAAAGATGACACCACCTTAGGTAAATAACCGGGGCGAGTTCGTAGAACTTCTCAGTCATGATGAAATATCAAAAAGGGTGGATGACAGGATAAAGCGCCTAAGTCTGATAACCTTCTGGCAGAGGCAATAGCCAATAAGAAAAGGACCTTAACCATGAGCCATTTAAGGTTCACTGACTCAAGAGGTTCAAATGGAGACTCTTGCATGGCATGCAGGACAACAGACAAATCCCATGAAGTCACAGGAGGGACATAGGGAGGATGAATCCGCAGTACGCACTGAGTGAATGTATGAATGTCAGGCATAGATGCAATTTTCCACTGAAACCACACCGACAAGGCAGATATGTGAACCTTGAGGGAGGCCAGATGAAGTCCTAAATCCAGGCCTTGTTGCAAAAAAGCCAGAAGTCTGGACGTACTAAACTTGTAAGTATCATAATTCTTAGCAGCACACCAGGTGAAGTAAGAATTCCAGACCCTATAATAAATTCACGCAGAGGCCGGCTTGCGGGCATTTAGCATAGTTTGGATAACCACCTCAGAGAATCCTTTGGCCCTCAAGAGTGAAGCTTCAAGAGCCACGCATCAAAGCCAGTCTGGCCTGGTCCGGGTAGACACAAGGCCCTGAATGAGGACGTCTGGACATTGATGAAGTAGAAGAGGATGCTCTATTGACAGACCCTGCAGTCTGGGCCATGCTGGAGCGACTAGAAAAAGTATTCTGCCTGCTTTCTTAAACTTCCGTAGTACCCTGGGCAGAAGTCACACTGGAGGTAACACGTAGGGCAGCCAAAAGTTCCATGAAATTTCCAATGCATCCACGAACACTGCTTGAGGATCCCTTGTTCTTGACCTGAAGACCGGAACTTTGTGATTGTGTCGAGACGCCATCAGGTCTACATCTGGTAGACCCCACTTGTCCACTTGATGAGCCATCCGTGGGCTTGTAGGAGGCGTACCATCAGTTGCAGATGACTGAGGAGGACATCTTGGGAGTTTGCCAGGATCAGCAAGTCCTGATTCCATGACGACGGAGATGAGCCATCATCACGGCCATAACCTTGGTGAAGATCCGAGGGGCCGTGGCCAGTCCAAACGGCAGAGCCTTGAACTGATAGTGAAGGTTGCGAATAGCAAACCGCAGATATTGCTGATGCGACATGGCAATAGGTATATGCAGATAAGCATCTTGTATATCCAGGGATACCATATAATCTTCGGGTTCCATGGCCAGTACAATCGAGTGCAGCGTTTCCATACTGAACTTGGATACTCTCACAAATTTGTTCAGTGATTTGAGGTTGAGTATAGGCTGGAAAGACCCATTTGGTTTCGGGACTAGAAACAGGATTGAGTAGTATCCTCTGTCTCTCTGGGGCAGGGGTACTGGCACTGCCACTCCTGTATCTAGGAGGGAACGCACAACCAGGTGTAGAGCTTGCGCCTTCAACAGCGGCATTACAATGAGTTAGATTGACTCATGGCATTCTTTTACAAGACGAGACACTAGGGGACATATTACCAGCCAAACCAAAGGTGATATACAGGAAGGCACCTAACCTCAAATCCAAAGTAACACACAGTCACCTACACAAGAGAGAAACATTACAGACCACCTTATTAGGAAAGATTCTCAGCAAAGGTTTCTTCCATTGCAACTCTTGCCAATACTGTAAATTGAATCATGTTTCCACCAAAGGTACTGCAAGCTTCCAATCAAATGTCACACAGGAGACATTCGACATCCAGGAACACATATCATGTCAATCCAAGGGTGTCATTTATTTGATCGAGTGCCCCTGTCACTTGCAATATATAGGGAGGACAATAAGACCCCTAAAAACGAGAACTTCAGAACACATAAGGAACATAGGCCCTCATTCCGAGTTGTTCGCTCGGTATTTTTCATCGCATCGCAGTGAAAATCCGCTTAGTACGCATGCGCAATGTTCGCACTGCGACTGCGCCAAGTAACTTTACTATGAAGAAAGTAATTTTACTCACGGCTTTTTCTTCGCTCCGGCGATCGTAATGTGATTGACAGGAAATGGGTGTTACTGGGCGGAAACACGGCGTTTCAGGGGCGTGTGGCTGAAAACGCTACCGTTTCCGGAAAAAACGCAGGAGTGGCCGGGGAAACGGTGGGAGTGCCTGGGCGAACGCTGGGTGTGTTTGTGACGTCAACCAGGAACGACAAGCACTGAACTGATCGCACAGGCAGAGTAAGTCTGGAGCTACTCAGAAACTGCTAAGTAGTTAGTAATCGCAATATTGCGAATACATCGGTCGCAATTTTAAGAAGCTAAGATTCACTCCCAGTAGGCGGCGGCTTAGCGTGTGTAACTCTGCTAAATTCGCCTTGCGACCGATCAACTCGGAATGAGGGCCATAAAGAAAGGCCTAGAAATACACAGTCTCTCAAACCACTTCAGAGAAAAACATGGGCAGAATCCAGAAGGGATGAAAGTGATAGGTATTAAAATGTTGAAACAAAACTGGAGAGGGGGGGATTTCATCAGGACAATAAATAAGGAAGAGTTAAAATGGATGTTTACACTGAAGACTTTAAGACCTCATGGGTTAAATCTAGACAATGAGGTAAGAGCAATAATTACAGGCAAATGACCAGGGATCCAATTTAGATTGGATGGCTGTCTGCATGCAGTACACACAGTGACCTAAACTCCTACATGCAGGAGTAATTAACTCAATAATCTCTGCAGTAACGATTATAGGAAATTAATTAGTAACCAAAAAGAAAGCGGATGCCTACGTGTATTCAGCCACATAGATTTAACATGCGAATTAGACAAGTTATCCTATCCATGTTTGATGTAATAAACAATTATTTTATTTTTATTTATTTATATTTATATTTTTTGTTAATCAGTATTAATTGCACCATGGTGTGTAACTGATAATATTATACTGCGTAGTAATCCAGTATGTGACACTATTAGTTTAATACTCATTTATTAATCATGGACATATAGGAACAACAGATTTGAACTGATTTATCCCATTTCTTTATTCCCAGTTTATTCATATATTTCTTTCCCATCTATTATTATTTTCCTAAACACACCTCCTTATTAACCCGATCCTCCCCCTCCCCCCTTTTATTCCGAATATGAAGTAATCATTCCAAGCCACTCCCGCTGGATGTGGGCATAAATAGCCCACACCTAAGATGGTGGAAAAGGACTCCCTGACGAAGGCCAACACTGGCCGATACGCGTTGGAGCACACGAACAGAACCACCTTTCTACATTCATTTTCAGTTTAGTACAACAGAGCTTTTGAACAAGAGACCAGAAGGACGGAGGACGGAGGACGAGACAAGAGAGAGACGGGACCCGGCTTCACCCGAGACTGGTCACGCAGACGGACCAACCCGGAAGTGTGGGAGGACGCCGGGCGCGACAGACACGGAGAAGACCGCTGGCGGAGGGACAAGGAGACGGAGCAGAAGCTAACAGGTAAGGGACTCTGTAGGAGAGGAGAAGGTGCGGCGGACAGCACTAACAGTGCTAGAAGCAGCCCCTACCTCTCTCTCCAAGACTCACGACTGATCCTCTTCTGCCCGGGGCACCGTGTTGCGCTCAATAGAGCAACATCAGGGTGACCCAGGGCGTAGAGGGGTACAGCCTGTCCAGAGTCCTCACTACCTTAGCTCTCGCCTTATCCTGACCCCACATCGCCAGCGGCAATCCAGGGGTACCCCTTATTTTCTTTGTTCTTTTTTCTTTTTCCACCAGATTCAAAGACATTAAGTTACTCCATTACAAAGCTCTGGACACATTCTTTTTGCACTTACTTGATAATTCACTCAGAGGTGGGACGCCATCTTTCTGAAGTGATCAGCATTACAGATAATTCTACCTGTATATAACGAGGAACTCCATCACTGCCGTAGACAGCAGAGAAAACTCTCTACTACCCCCATCAACCCCTCCCCTCCCCCTTTTTTTTGTTTTGTTCCTAGCATTTATTATTGCTATTCATTTACAGAATAAAAACACAGTTTTTACTTCAATATCGTTTATTGCATCTTGTCATTATCATTACCATATTTTTCATTTGTTAAGGACATCAATGTATATATTGTTTTAGGAATCAGACCACTATATACTTCTTTCCAGACACCATTCATGCCAGGCGCACCTGTGAAAACCCATTATTAATATTGTCTATGCGAAGTGATTTGGAGGTGCTTCATTCACAGGTTGCAGCCCACGCAAAGTATCCAGACACACGAGCGCCATTGACCCCTTCTTGTATATTCTATGTAATAGATCAACATTTAAATTATCAACGTTCCCTCGCTGCATGGAACAAATGTCCCCTCTTCTCTATGTACCACTTGCCTTAATGGACACATATATGTTTAGTTTCACCAGTAGGTGAAAGCTGGAACGGTCCGTACTGCGGAACACTGGACCAGACCATCTACCTGCAGCGACCTTGGCCACTGTAGAGTTCTTTGTGCATGTTTCCCTGCACCGCTTGCTGAGTGGTAACTGTAAGATACATGGGAAAGGTGCAAAGAGCTCTACAGTGGCAAAAGTCACTGTAGTGGCCCGATCAGGCCGGCGTTCCAGAGTACTGCTCCCATTCACACTCGGAGAGCTTTACAGCAGAACAGGTGGCTACAGGGAGCTGGGCCAGCCCTGAGTTCCGGAGACCGGACCGTTCCAGCTTTCACCCAAACCCATAAATACACGTGTCACATGTACACTGCACATTACCATTAGATAATAGATAGGCTAATCATTTTAATGTTAATCAAATTAACTCCTACCGAAAGCAAAATAAGTTAACTTGTCAGTTAACCCTTATCTCTAGAACTGAATGTCTCTTTCAACTTATTAGATTTGTAATCACACATAACACTCAAATTCAACCCACGATGTCAGGGGCACCCTCCGCAAGGCGCAGCATCACCCCAGCCTTTACAAGCTGCCCAGTAGAAGGCGCTAGCCACCACACTAATTCCGAACCTCCCGACTTTTTCCCAAAGCATGGCACTACATGTCCCAGGCTGCCCTCACATCCCTGATAGCATTTACTGTTGGGCACGCTCCCTCGCTGCATGGAACAAGTGTCCTCCCCCTTGTATCCCGCAATGTCAGGGCACATTCAGAAAGGTATTTACAAGCCACCCAGTAGAAGCTGCTAACTTCCCCACTAATTGCAGACTCCCGACTCCCCCACACCACCAGTATGTTTTATATTATTACTTGAACCATCAAATTAAAAAAAAATTTTTAATTTTTTTTGAAACTGGTTAAAGTTTATTTAGAAAAAAGGTGTATTAACTCCCACCATTTTAAAACCTCATCTATACCGTGCATAGCCACTATATATTTGACGGTAACCTCAGGTGCCAACTATACTTCCGCACTGTTAACATGTGCTTTGCCGTAAGGTTCCTGTTGCGGGCAGTACTAACAGGGTTGAAGCTGCACTAATGTAATAGTTTGGATGTCCTCTGCCCGTCAAATTCTGTAGATGTCAATTTGATAGGCTAAGCCTGTTGTCAGTTATCATCCTAGCCTAATTGTAGTGCACCGCACCATGCTGTTAATTTTTTTTTTTATATAAACTGAAACTCCTTTACCCGTTTATTATTCTTTTATAAAAAAAACATCCCTGGTGGCATATTGGCCACTCTGAGGAGTAAATTTACTAAGATTCGTGATTGAGCCATTTCCAGATGAACTCAATCTCAGCTGACATAGGCCGTTTGATATTGCAACTTTTTGAAAGAACTACGTGTTTTTCAATTAGAGTTTCCCAATATCGATGTCATTCATATTGTCGGGCAGTGTTTTACAGGGGAGTTTAGTAAAACACTGCCGGAGATGACAGAGTGAAGCCCGGCCGAATCAGTGAGATCGTCAAAAAACATTTTCGTAGGGTCCCCCCTCCTAAATATTGTATATAACCAGCCCGAGCTCTTTGAGCTGGTCCTCGTTGTTAAAATATGGGGGGGACACGTAGGGGTCCCCCATATTTTTTAAACCAGCACCTAGGCTCCACCAGTCAAGGAGATAATGCCACAGAGAGGGTACACATTTACACTCGTCCCTGTGTCCGTGGCATTACCCCCTCCCCCCCCAACTAGTCACTCACCTGCAGTTCTATTCCCACTCTATGGGTGTCGTGTACACCCGCGAGTGGGAATAGTCCCTGTTGGTCGGCATGCTGACTGTTGGGATTGTGAGGGTGCAGGATGTAGGAAGGGTATTGTGACTGGCGGTCTCCTGACTGTCGGTCACATAACTACATCCCCTCCAGTATTAGTTGCAGTTTGCTAGTTATACTCACTCGCTACTTACATCTTAGCTGTATTATGTTTTGAGAATTGTGGTGCTCTTTGTTACCTGTACTCTATTTTTGTTATTTATTTACTGTAATGCTAAGTTTTGTCTCCCTGTACTGTCCTTTGTACGGTGCTGCGAAACACTTGTGGCGCCTTACAAATAAAATGTAATAATAATAATAATAATAATAAAATAAACGTAGTATTAAACAAGTCATTACTATTCAAGCTTTTTAAAACTACAATGATGGTGATGCACTCATTTTTCCAAAAAATGTAATAGATCTTTATTTAAAATATACTGTAGTAAATTCATGCTTTACACAGGTTGTTAAGGTTAGGCATATTTTAATGTATTGTCTTATGTAACTCTTATGTTTACAATCCTATCCAATGTAGACTTTAAAATTATTTTATTTTTAGGATCAGTGAAAAAAAAAAGCAAGGAAAGATTACTTTTCTGAACCAGAAACAGTTATTCTTGAAAATGAACTTTCAGCGGTGGATGAACCATCAATGATGCAACATCCTTCAACAGTGGACTATCCTTCCATAGAGGACTGACCATCAATGCTGCAACATCCTTCAACAGTGGACAATCCTTCCATGATGGATGTACCATCATTGCTGCAACTTCCTTCAACCAAGGATGATCCTTCTATGGTGGGCAGACCATCAATGCTGCAACATCTTTCAACAGTGGACGAACCTTCCATGGTGGACAAACCATCAATGCTGCAAAATTCTTCATCTGTGGACAAATGTTCCACTGTGGACGATCCTTCCATGGTGAATGAACCATCATTGATGCAATATCATTTAACAGAGGATGAACCTTCCATGGTGGACAAACATTCAACGGTGCAACAACCTTCAATGGTGGACATAGGTATGTATGTTCAAAATGTACAATTTACAAACATGGTTCTTGAATATAATTAACTACTTTGGTTAAGATGTATAGAATATATATCCATTTCATGTTTGCAGACACAGAAAGCAACATGGTGACTGACTCACAGACACAGGATCAGTGTGAGATCACCACAGGCTGTCAGCGTTCACGTGTTATATAGTATCATACTGTATGTTATTAGCAATTTATTATCGGTGATACACACTGATAATTGGACACCACTGAAGATATTATGCAGCACACTGCATGACAGTACTCCTATAAGGTTTACCCTTGACTGATGTATGGTGCGCATTGGTGTTCCTTAGATATTACGGGAACACTTACAGCGTCACTACACATTTAGCCTTCTAATACCTATATCACCAGTGCACTAATGTAATAGGTACAGGTGACAAATTAATCAAGGTTTATCACTTTCAACTATGTTGATGCAGTACATGTCTCTATTAAATGAACTGATGTGTGACTGACAATTTCCTATATTATTATAATTACAACAACGTTCCTGACCACACAATATACTCACATTAATCAATCCAGAGCATATTTTCTTGCTGATACGCAATCCACCATTAAAATTATATATATATATATATATATATATACACATACACACAAGTGCACCGTTATTGGAATTATACCGTCTCTACTATTGCAAATACCTGCTTATCCATCTGCAGTTGCTAAATAGTGGCAGTGTATCCGCATTGTAACATTTCAATGTATCTGGACAAACTGTCAGTGGCACTGAGTTAATATTGTAACATTTGGATACATGTGTTACAAATACTGTGTATCATCACCTTGAACAGTGGATTACAGCATTCTCTCATTGTGAGAGACCAGCCAGCTCTATTAGTTCACGATCATAAATTTAGGGCTGATGAATGTGTGGATAAAAAAAGCACATATAATAATCAAATAAATGGACACATCTAATTGTTTTTTAATCTTTATTCACAATATTTGTTTTTTCATTCTTTTTCACATTTTTCTGATTTTAGTACTTTGCTCATCAAACAATAAAGGACGGTTTGTCCCTATATGACAAATAATTTTCTTATTTATTTATACTATTAGAGGTATATGGGCATTTAGCCTCCAATGGACTATATTAAATATCCAGTGGACAATGGGGGTCATTCCGAGTTGTTCGCTCGCTAGCTGCTTTTAGCAGCATTGCACACGCTAGGCCGCCGCCCTCTGGGAATGTATCTTAGCATAGCAGAATAGCGAACGAAAGAGTAGCAGAATTGCGAATAAATAATTCTTAGCAGTTTCTAAATATCTCGAGACTTACTCCTGCACTGCGATCAGCTCAGCCCATTTCATTCCTGGTTTGATGTCACAAACACGCCCTGCGTTCGGCCAGCCACTCCCCCGTTTCTCCAGACACTCCCGCGTTTTATCCTGGCACGCCTGCGTTTTTCCGCACACTGCCAGAAAATGGTCAGTTTCCGCCCAGAAACACCCACTTCCTGTCAATCACACTCCGATCAATTCAACGATGAAAATTCTTTGTTCGGACGTGAGTAAATCTACTAAGTTTTGTGCTAAAATACTTAGCGCATGCGCGCTGCATACCATGCGCATGCGCATTTTTGCCTTAATTGCTCCATTGCGAAAATCGGCAACGAACAACTCAGAATGACCCCCAATATCAACATGGGAGTGCTTCAATAAATCCGTAATATAGTATTACATTTATTTTTTGGTTGGGTTTCTCTCTCTTGTCCCCCCTTGTGGGGATTTGAAAATATATCCTTAACTAAACCAGTTGGTAGCACCATATGAACCTTAATTACATATCTATGTGGAGAACTTTATACCCACACACAGATATATCACTAACAGTTAGGAAGGTACCTCAACTTTTTGGTCAATATAGTACCATCTTTTATCTTGATGCGGGTTACTCTCCAGAGGTGGTGGGAATTCAATCTCTCCATCCTTGGAACTTTGCAAAATGTCTAAACTGCATTCAAGATTGGAATAGGCTCATCGACCAAGATCTCTATATGATGAGAATATGGAATTTAGGTTTAGATTAGAGCATGCCAACTGCAATATTTTCCACAACAGAAGGACCATGAGGATGAAATTAAAAATGTAATGGTAATAACCCAAAGGATTCACAAATAACTTTTAAGTATATTTTGAGCTCTATATATAGGAATTTTCATTTTTTTTAAAATCTGTATTCTTTTTTTTAGGGTTTAACCTCAATAGGAAACAAAGTTAAGCATTAATTGAATTTATGTTTTAGTTATGTGTATGTTTTTATAGTTTATTTTTACAGCACACCTCGTGAAAGACTTTAGCGTATAGTCAAGAGGCACAGACCTGATAACAGCCATACAGAAGTGTTTGGGTACAGCTTTAAACAGCACAAGAGTTGAATAAAAGACAAATGCTGGCATGGAGCATGAAAGTCCTATTGTTTTATGGAGAGGCACAGAAGTCTGGAACCATCCATAGAAACAAAGTTACGGGACATAAATAGGCATACAAGTGAATAAGGGTCCGGCCTGAAGGATGGAGGGAGTGGATGGCATACAGCTTTAAAGGCATGCAGCAGTGGGTAAGTGATTTGGACAGAGATTTTTGGGGAAGCCACTTTTTGTAAGGGGTGGTGGGCAGACTTTTTAGATCCGTGGCTGTGGCAGACGGGTGCGGCAGAGGTTCACCATAGCTTTGCAGCTTTTTCAAAGCCAGTCAAGATGTACAGTGGCGCAAATTGTATATCATATTCCAGCCCATAATCCTGAAGGTCTTCCAAAAATCTGGTATAACAAACCTCACTTTTGCTACGACGCAGGCTATACACCAGTGGGACAAAACATTGAGTACTTTCCTTGGTGCCAATCATAGCATGTATGGAGAATATTTGACTAAATAGGGTGGGACACGTTTTGAAAGTGCCATCCATTACCCAATATGGTGCCTTATGAAGCTTCCTCAAGTTAGCTTCTGTACTGAATAATAGTGGTCACTGTGGAAAGAATTGTCCTTTCCCAAAAATTTGATCTCATTAATGTATTCCAAATGATGTGATATAGCAATATCATCCAGTGTAGTTAGCTCAGGTGGTGTCAAAGTCGAAAAATATCGTTATTCTCATGCCTTGTACTAACCCCATGCGCTTGCCCGCTGCACGTGCACATTCTCTCCCGTGCGTGCGCATATTCGCAGTTCCGTGACGGCGCCTCCACGGACATGCGCTCAAGCGCGTGGTATGTGCATTTACGGTAGAGTTTGTGTGCGTCTGGCGGGCGACTCGATTGTTACATAATTAATCCAAATAGTGTATTTTATAGGTTATGGTCTCCTTAATAATATCAGTAAGTTTGTTTAGTGTAACTGGTCAGTGGACAGAGGAATTCCTCTTTGCATGATACGAAGGGTCAGACAGGGTCTGAACGGTGGTGTTTGGTACCTAACTAAAGAACATTTTATTAGAAACAATCCGGTGCTGGTTAGGTAAAGATTAATCGCTCCTGCGTATAGTTATGTCTATAAGTAGTTTCTGGACATTTACTGTATTTGCGGTTCATTATCCATGCGGCGGGAATCCTGAGATTCCCTACCACCTGAGCAGTATGAAATAGTCGCAGCCCACCTGTTTGAATCAACCTATGACCTTTTGTTATAATGTGAAGACAGATTCCTGTGTCCAATGAACAATGAGATTGTAGGCCCCTTTGTGGTGTACTGTATGCAGTGTATATAAGGCAGCCAGTTTGGGCCAGCTCAGTCTACTCTCCACAAAAGGTTTTCATCACTGACTAACTTGAGAGCTGGTACCAGGACTGCGCAGCGATCATTCCCCAGTGTGTAAGTTTTTCTCTGTAACCAACTTGTTCTCTGTTTGTATTTGCCATACTCTCTCTCTCTCTCTCTGTTATTGTTAAACTGTTGTATATTGTATAATTTCTGTTATTTCTGTTTAGGTGTTTATGTTAGCGCTGTAGTGTATAAACTGTACTGTTTTCCCCTTTACATACTAAAATCTCGTTAGTAAAGGTTTTGGAACCTTAGCAAGGTATTGTGTGTTTATTACATTGCTGAGAGTATTCAGAGCGTCTCAATCGCTCAAGAGGCTTTTATATAATAGAGGTTAATTAGCATTGCATTGTGTTCACATTACAAAACCAAGGTTTACAGTATAGGCTCAGCCTTTCATTGTGTTGCATACAAGGTTTACTGTGTGTCATCCTGTGAGCGTCTGCGCCACTCGTGTTCCTCTTGTGGGCACAGCGTCCGCTACGCTAGTAGCTTAGCATTACGGTACTCGGACCGCCTATAGCGTGCTCGATACCCAGCGTAAGCCGTGAGCGAACGTGTCGCTCGTGCGTCTCGACCACGGCCTAGCGTCTGCTACGCTAAGTGCATACCCTTACGGTACCCCGTACGCCCATTGCGTACTGAGTCTCTTACCAATATATAGTGAATGTTATAAGATAAATATTTAGCTTTATCAATTGGTGGCTCGTCCGTCCTCCACATATCCGCTCTAGCGAACACAAGCAGACTTTATCTGTCAGCAAAGGGCGGGAAGGCGTATCCCTTTGTATCCGTGCTGGTGGTGAGGGATACGGTAGTGCTGACTAGATAAGCGTCTGCATCGCTACGCTGTAGGAGTGCTGGTGGAATCCAGAACCGGAAGGTAAGAACAGTACGCTATTGTATTTTAAAACTGTTTTATTTCTGTCTGATACACATTGCGTACGCAACACATGCACACACCTGCATTTTTCATTTGTGTAATTTTCACATCTCGCCTTCCTGTTTGCCATTTATCATTGATAACGTGCTGAGAAAGATTTGTTGCTATTGGTAGTTAAAAGTAAAATTAATACGTAAGGGAGTAATTTGTAAAACACGCACACGGCTTGCCTAAGATACAAGGAAGTTCTGTGTGGTGTTCAGTAAATGATTACAGTTAAAGATCATTTGCATTGATATAAACGTGTTACTTGTGTTACTGTGGACGTGTCTGGCCTGTGTACACGTGTCCCTAGCAAAGGGCGGGACAAGCGTACGCGACGCAAGGGCTGACGCACGTAGCGTATGTTACGCAACGGAGCGTATGGGTACGCCCACGTAATACAAATCACGATAGTATTGCTTAGTAGGCGATACGGAGGCAACGCGATGATAGCGCAAGTCACTCTCAGTGTCCTAAATTTTAACGTAAATAATCCTTCTCTAGTTGTAACTCCTTTCGGGACTAGACTGTGATACTGAATGAAAGGGAGTTCTGCGCAGAAACGAAAGTAAAGAGTATATGAGGTGAAAGAGTGTGTATACATATATATAAGTTTCTCATTTTTGGGTGGAATCACAGGAAATCGAGTTCTCGTGAGGTACATACGTGAAAGTGACAGCACGGTGGCTTGGGAGGCATCCCTTGTTAAACATATTAAAATAAGAGCATTAGAGTATAGCGGACCAGGAGGTCCAGAGACAGACCAGGAGGTCTAGGTACAGCGGACTAGGAAGTCCGCTATAGATAGAGTCAAGAAGCACAACACCAGGAGGGTTGGTGCAATACCCATATAGGCCATTAAGCTCTGGCTGAAGGAATTCGCAGCCACAATTTTCGATTCCACTGGTCGTTCCGCACATAAGATTAGTTGCTTATATGCAGAACGATTGTACCGCATGTAATTGTGTGCATTAGTTAGTAACTTGACCCAGTACCATTTGCGTACGCTAGAGGGGTCATAAACGCTATTTGTACATTCTAACGTGATTTGTGTAATTTTTTTTATTTTAAGGGAGGTTCGCTGGTCACTCGGGAATTCTCCAGCAACCAATAGTTACTGGGAAGGGTAAGTGCTCTTCGGATCACACCCACATGTTCCAGTAAATAGAGGTTCAGGTCGCAGGGGCCCTAGGTTGAGTACGCCAGCGCTAAGGCAGTGTGTGGGCGTATTGGTCGACGTGGGCGAGTGAGTGGAGGTACTCGGTAAACTTTCACCGTCAGTCTACCCCGGACATCTTGGTTTTTGTAAGGGTTCGCTGAAGACCCTGATTTGAAGGTCAGAGGTAGCGAAAGCAACACCTGCAAAGATGGGGGCCAGTTGTTCAGGTAGGGGGCGATCAACTCTGGTCCAGGTTGATTCAGTAAACCGACCAATCGGGTCAGCAAGGTATATCATGTGTGAGAAATACGGTTCACACACAGAGGTTTTGTGCGATGAATGGGAAAGAATGACTGTGCATGACGGGGAAAAGTTCCCACGGGTAGGCAGTTTTAGGCCCGAGGTGTTACAAAATCTAAGGAGAAGGATATGTCTCATTAAATCTGCAAAGAGACGGATAAAACATTATGATTATTTACAATTATGGCAACAGGAAGGTGAAATACAGAGAGGATTGGCTCAAGCAGCTGGATCTAACCCTATCAGAAAACTGATAGCCACCGCACCACCACCACCATACATAACGGGAGAGAAAGTGGTTACAGAGAATGGCACACTGGTGTATGATAAACATGCACTTAGTAACTGTATAGATGTTAAGAATAATGTAACTAAGATTGTTGATGCTAATACTAACTCGTGCAAGCTGTACCCTGTTTTAAACTTTCCCCAGGATTGTAACCAAGAGGATGAACCCACAACAATATCGGCACTCTCTCTAGCAGCCACCATAGCAGAAACAACAGTGGGCACGTCCCAACCAGTAAGAGCAGTATCAAAGGCCCCTAGTGGAGGGACAGGTGAGGTCGTATCAACTGGTAAGTACGGCACTGTACACTATGCTGAAACCATTACACCACATGTTGTAGAATCTACTCAGAATGATGTTATTGAACTTAATCCCGTTAGGGTAATTGCAGTACCAAATAGGAAAACTGACACTTCAGGAGTCACTCCTGTCAGAAACATTGCCATGCACTGCCCCTTTTCCCAAACGGAATTAAGATCAATGGTGTCTGAATTCCCTGATCCTAGGAAAGATCTAGTTGCAAGCCAGAAGTACATTAGAGAGTTAGGACATACTGTGGAGCCCAATAACAAAGATTGGCGGACATTGCTGAGGGCATGTTTACCCTCCAATGTCGACTCAGCGAGTTTTATAACTGACTGTAGACTAGATGAAGAAGTACCCCTTACTGAGGAGTACAATCAAGATAATGTGAAAAGAATTAACTTGCAACTGGGAGTATATTTCCCAGCTGTTGCTAAATGGAACAACATTTTCTCCATCAAGCAAAAGGAGGGAGAAACAGCTGCTGATTATTTTCATCGGGCACTACAGGAAATGGCTAAGTATACAGGGATAGAAGACATTAAGACAAATGTGAATCATAGAGAAGTAGCAGTATCTGTGTTAATGGATGGTTTAAAGGAAGTATTGAGGACGAGGGTACAGACCACCCAACCATGTTGGCGAGGTTTGTCGGTGGCTACTATGAGAGAGGCCGCTATTGATCATGATCGGAACATCACCAGACACAGGGAGTCGCAGAGTGATAAGCTGATGGCCGTAAGTATACAGGCCCTTACCACAAGGCCAACTCAGCATAAGTCTCAGACCCCCGTGGGTAAGTCAAATGTGGTAACTTGTTATTACTGTCATAAAGAGGGACATTTTGCACGAGACTGTAGATTGAAAAGTGCACCAAAATCATATCAACCCCCTAGACAATGACATGACACACGAAATTGGGATCAAGGACCGCAGAGACGGAGTTATGAGCCACACGCAGGGGAAACAAAAAGGTATCCCCCAAGAAGAGACTGGCAAGTCTCTGATAGTTCCCATTTACCCCCTTCACAGGTAATAGCTGCCAGCGCAATGCAGGGAGGTCACCACACACAATAGGGGTGGGGCCACACCTGTAGTCTGCAGCCAGTGAAATTAATTGCGAGCCTTGGAAGTGAACCCGAGGTCACAATTGATGTAGCTGGTAAATCTCTAAATTTCCTTGTAGATACGGGGGCGGCCAAGTCAGTGATAAATTCGACCGTGGGCATGAGAACCACTGGTAAAACAATTCCAGCCATGGGAGTAACAGGAGTAGTACAACACTACCCTTTAAGCAAACCTGCAGAGATTACGATAGGGCCTTTGCATACCAAGCATTCTTTTCTGCTGGCTGCATCGGCTCCGACTAATCTCCTAGGTAGAGATTTACTGTGCAAAATGGGATGTGTCATATATTGTACTCCTGAAGGTGTGTTCTTGGACATACCCGAAAACCACGCTCAGGAAGTGCAGGATATGCTAGACTCCCCAACAAGATTAATGTCACACACTGTTATTGTAAATAGGTGTCCGTCCAAGGTAGAGGAAATGATTTCCCAGATACCGGAATCACTTTGGACCAAGGATGGACAAGACACTGGATTAATGGCAAACGTAGCCCCAGTAGTTGTACAAGTAAAAGATGGTAGGATAGCTCCAAAAATCCCACAATACCCTCTGAAGCCAGAGGTGGAGTTAGGAGTTTACCCTGTAATAGAGCGCTTGCTACAACAGGGCATTCTGGTAAGAACGTCCAGCACTGCCAATAGTCCCATCTTCCCTGTTAAAAAGAGTGGGGGGAGGGGTTACAGATTAGTGCAGGATCTAAGAGGGATCAACAAAATAGTTGAGAGTCAATTCCCCGTAGTGCCAAATCCAGCTGTCATCCTTATGCAAATCCCTCCCACTGCCAAATTTTTCACTGTGATTGACCTCTGCTCCGCCTTCTTCTCGGTACCTCTGCACCCTGACAGTCAATACTTATTCGCATTTACATACAGAGGAGTTCAGTACACCTGGACTCGATTACCACAAGGTTTCATTGACAGTCCAAGTATTTTCTCACAGGCCTTGCATGATTGTTTACAGTCTTTTCAACCTGAGAGTGGATCAATATTAATACAGTACGTGGATGACCTACTGCTGTGTTCAGATTCACTGGAATCATCTCTGAGAGATACGAAACAACTCCTGTTTCATCTTTCAGACACCGGACACAAGGTTTCCAAAGATAAGTTACAATTATGCCAGACCAAGGTAAAATACTTGGGACACTGTCTGACACAAGGACTGAGACACCTTACCGCTGATAGAATTCAAGCAATTCGTGACATGACCCTGCCACAAACCCAGCAACAGATTAGAACGTTTTTAGGAATGTGTGGGTATTGCCGTAACTGGATCCCAGGTTTTTCCATACTGGCCTTGCCTTTACAGGAGATGGTCTCCTCAAACAAACCTGATCGGATTTCGCACACAGACGAGTCTGAGATGGCATTTGAGAGACTTAAACAGTGCCTAACGCAGGCACCAGCATTAGGCATGCCAGATTATGGAAAACCCTTTGAGCTGTACGGAACAGAGAGTGCTGGGTGCGCGGCAGGTGTCTTAACCCAGAAGCATGGTGATGCCAGCAGGCCGGTAGCCTACTATAGCGCTCAGCTAGACATGGTAGCGGGATCCCTCCCCACATGCTTGCGAAGCGTTGCAGCAATAGCATTGCTAGTAAGTAAAAGCGAAGATGTAGTGCTAGGACACAACCTCACAATTCATACACCACATGCAGTGTCAGCTTTACTAAATTCTGCCCAAACCAGACACGTCTCATCAGCACGGTTTACAAGATGGGAATTGGCATTGATGGCCACCGTAAACATCAACATAAGGAGATGCAGCGCACTAAATCCTGCAACGTATCTCCCAGGTGTGCCTGGACAGGCACAAAGGGTGGAGGATGAGAGTGATGGTGAAGGAGGATTTAGTAAGGAAAAGGACACACATGATTGTATGGAATATTTGACCCAAAATTTCACGGCAAGGCCTGACATCAGTGACAACCCACTGGAAGATGTAGATTTTACTTTCTACACTGACGGCAGTTGTCACAGACAGACGGACTCGAGAGACTTGTGTACTGGATACGCAGTCGTAGATGACCAAGGTACTATAGAAGCGGAACCCCTAGGCCCACCACACTCAGCACAAGTTGCTGAACTGGTTGCCCTAACCAGAGCATGCGAACTGGCTAAAGGCAAGTCAGCTAATATCTACACAGATTCTAGGTACGCCTTCGGAGTAGTCCATGATTTCGGGGCCCTATGGCGCCTCAGAAATTTCATGACGGCAGCTGGCACACCCGTAGCACATGCAGCCCACATCAAAAGACTTCTAACAGCGATACAGGAACCCGACAGAGTGGCTGTTATCAAGTGTAAAGCTCACACGTATAGCCAAGACCCGGTATCACTTGGTAACAGCCGAGCAGACGAAGCTGCTAAATCAGCAGCCAGTAATCCCATACAGACAGCACACAACTGATGGTATTTAATACTGTAAACACACAGAAATTATATGAAATGCAAAATTTGTGTTCACCACAAGAAAAGGCAGTCTTGAGGTCAAAAGGATATGGCCAGGAGTCCTCAGGACTCTGGACAGATGGACAGGGTAAGCCAGTGGCACCCAGAGCATACCTTCCAAGTCTAGCGGAAGCGGCACATGGACTGACTCACCTAGGCAAAGAAGGAATGTGTAAGTTGGTAAGAGCTTATTGGTGCGCCCCAGGATTTTCTTCCCATGCGGGTAAAAGAGCGATGACATGTCTCACCTGCTTGAGGAAGAATATCGGAAAGGCAATACCAACAGAGCCATCCCATATCCCTCCTACAGATGGTCCTTTCCAGGTAATACAAATTGATTTCATACAATTGCCACCTTGTAGAAATTTAAAATATGTATTGGTTTGTATTGACGTGTTCTCAAATTGGGTTGAAGCATTTCCCGCGGCCACAAATACCGCTGTGTTTACTGCAAAGAAAATTGTGCAGGAATTTGTGTGTAGGTACGGTATCCCTAGAATCATTGAGAGTGATAGGGGTACCCATTTTACAGGTGACGTTTTTCAAGCAATGTGTAAGTTGATGGGAATTAATAGTAAGCTGCACACTCCGTACCGCCCCCAGGCGAGTGCGAAAGTGGAAAGAGTAAACAGCACTATTAAAAACAAATTAAGCAAGGTAATGGCTGAAACAGGATTGTTGTGGCCCGAAGCTTTGCCAATTGTATTATACAGCATCAGAACCACTCCCAGGTCCCCTCTTAATCTGTCTCCTTTTGAAATTCTGTTTGGTCGACAACCCCATGTTATGATTAACTCCCAGGATGATTTGAAATGTAACAATGAAGTCACTGTAAAGTATTTGGTTAAGATGAGTAAGCAATTAAGGAATCAGAATGATAATCTAAAGTTGGTAATTCCCGATTTGCCAGACAGTAATTGTCATGACATTTAACCTGGGGATTATGTAATGATACAGAATTTTCTGCGCTCAGGTTGCCTTATTGACAGATGGGAAGGACCATATCAAGTCTTATTGACCAGCACGACAGCATTGAAGGTTGCCGAGAGAGAGACTTGGGTCCATTCGTCTCATTGTAAAAAGGTTGCTGACCCAGAGAGGTCCCGTGATAAAGAACAGACGGTAGAGGTTGTATCACTAGAGTGTCTGTTCCGGGAAGGTTGAGACGACACCTGAGCGCTGAGAATAATAAGACCGGAGGCGTTTGTCGAGCCAGATTTCTTTTTCCCTTTTGTTATTTTCTCCAGTTCCCATCTCCCTCCTATTCTCCTTCCCCCTTCTTATTTGTCTCCTTTTCCTCCTATAAGATGGACTTGCTCCAAGAGACTGTGATCCGGATTTTCCTGTTGACCATGATGTTGACCAGAGCAGTCTGTTTCGGTGAGAGTACCATGGAGGTCGAGAGGGGATCTGGAATGGGTTCTGATGACCAGGATGGAGGCGTAGTTTTCCAAGAGCAACATAATCACCGAGTAAAGGCGAGTATCAGAAAACGATCTGCTAGCATTGACAATAGAAGGAATTGTGAAGGATTGTTAGCTGAAGAGAACTGCATCTGTAGGCATTGTGACAATATAGTTGAGGATGGGTGCATCAAGAAATGTCAGTCCAGTTTTAATGTCCACATGGACCGGCATCCATTGAGTGACTATCACTCCTTAGTGGGTAAAGTGTTAAACCAGACAGACTGTTGGGTATGCTCTCAAGTACCTCAAGGTCATAGCAAATCAGGACTAGTACCATTCCCTTTAACTGTAGGAGAGGTACTTGAGTTAAGTGGTGGGAGGCCGGTGGACAAGAGGTTTAATATCTCTAGTCCTCCTAGTTTGAAGCTCCACCAGTATCATGTGGATAGGTCGTTAGTATGCTTTAACATTTCCAATCCCCGAAAGCCGGGAAATTGGGAAGTGTCATGGAGTAATCAAACCATGACATTTTCATATAGAGCCGATAGAATGCCCATAGACACAGAGCTTATACGCCAGATCGCCAACAGTGGAAAATATTTCCGGTATAGGTATACTCTAGGAAGTAGGACCATGCGAGTTGGAGAAGTATCACCAGGATACTGTGCACATATCGTACAACCTGATACGTGTACTAGACAGATGGGAGAGTTAGGGTTAGGAGATTTCACATGGAAAATTTGTAACATGGTAATGTCATACTCCGTCCCATATGTTCTCCCCGATGATGCATATTTCATATGCGGGAGAAAGGCGTATAAGTGGCTTGCCCCAAACTCAGAGGGATTGTGTTGCATTGGAAAAGTACTGCCTGAAGTAATGACTGTATCCCATAACAAAATGAAAGACATTCACCGCGGTGCCCAAGCTCCTTATACTCACACTCATTACGAGCACGTCGTTAAACGGCACTTGATAGAGAGGACAGAGCATCCGGCCTCTGATCTGATCCATGAATCCACGGGATTCAATTCTTACTCGCGTTAGATATCACTCGTACCGCCAGAGGAGTGATAAATTATAAATATATATCTGCGCTAGCGAACTTGTTAGACAATATCACCGAAATGTATGATGACACGTTCAGGTACACTGGGAAAGAGTTACAAGCCTACAAAACAGAGCTGGTTCAGCATAGGATGATTCTCAATTATCTCACAGCAGTGACAGGCGGGTATTGTGTTATCCTAGCAACTCAGTATGGTGTAAAGTGCTGCACGTACATTACAAACAGCACCGAGGACCCGGCCGAGGTCATAGACCAAAAGATGGATGACATTTTGCAATTAAAGTGGGAGTTTCGAAGGAAACACAATCTCACACTCGCTGCTGTGGGAAATGAGCTGACCAGTTGGGTGTCATGGTTGAACCCACGAAATTGGTTCTCTGGTTTAGGAGAATGGGCCCAAGGTATTATAATGGATGTAGGGAAATTTCTCTTGTGTATTCTGGGAGTCGTCATATTGGTTGGCCTGATATTTAGATGCGTTCGGGCTTTAACGAAGTGTAAAGGTAGTACTAGAGTGATGAGTCTGAGGAGCGAGGACACTGTAATAACAACAACTAATTTGATTTATGACCCAACGATAGAGACAATGTTGTGATGAAAATGTGATTCCACGGTCCGTTTCTTTCACCCGTTTCTCCTTTGTTTTCCTCCAAGGTATAAAGACATCCACTTGGAAGAAGAATTTGACAACCTTTTTTTATACAGACCATTGATGAACTATGCCACAAGCCCCAATATCCCTAGTGACTTTAACTTTTACGATAGCCCAATACTTTAGAGACTGTAATTTTATGGACAATGGAACAGCTTTTGCTCGCTATTTATAGCAAAAGCACCGAGAGACATCAGACAACATGTACATCAGACAAGACCTCAATCGGCGATTGTTTATTTCAACTCACATAGTTTACAACTGCATTTATAACGATTGTTCCTTATCTTCATCTCTGCAACCTCCAGGTAGTATCTCACATAGTCGACAGGTGATTCTCACATATTAGCATTCACATGTTCCCCCCCTTCATGTATCATCAACTAAATGTGCTCCCCCATTTGTTGCAACCAAAAGCCGAAAAGAGCTAGGTAGAGTTTGACAGCCCATCCACAGACCCTTGATACGGGATAAGATGGATTCAAATGTATACTTCGCAATACCTCGAAGCTTGATTTAAAACACGTACGGCACGATGATACATGACCCCTCAAACATGGATTTCATACACACATGCTTTTACTATCTCACTAGGTCATACTTTTCCCACCTTCTCCTCTCCTCCCCTTACCCAATAATAAAAAGGTGTTTACATGATGACATATATTTTTCTGTTTTGTTTAGGAAGTGGCAGTTATTGGTGACTGCCAAAGGGTGGACTGTCAAAGTCGAAAAATATCGTTATTCTCATGTCTTGTACTAACCCCATGCGCTTGCCCGCTGCACGTGCACATTCTCTTCTGTGCGTGCGCATATTCGCAGTTGCGTGACGGCGCCTCCACGGACGTGCAACATGCGCTTAAGCGCGTGGTATGTGCATTTACGGTAGAGTTTGTGTGCGTCTGGCGGGCGACTCGATTGTTACATAATTAATCCAAATAGTGTATTTTATAGGTTATGGTCTCCTTAATAATATCAGTAAGTTTGTTTAGTGTAACTGGTCAGTGGACAGAGGAATTCCTCTTTGCATGATACGAAGGGTCAGACAGGGTCTGAACGGTGGTGTTTGGTACCTAACTAAAGAACATTTTATTAGAAACAATCCGGTGCTGGTTAGGTAAAGATTAATCGCTCCTGCGTATAGTTATGTCTATAAGTAGTTTCTGGACATTTACTGTATTTGCGGTTCATTATCCATGCGGCGGGAATCCTGAGATTCCCTCCCACCTGAACAGTATGAAATAGTCGCAGCCCACCTGTTTGAAGCAACCTATGACCTTTTGTTATAATGTGAAGACAGATTCCTGTGTCCAATGAACAATGAGATTGTAGGCCCCTTTGTAGTGTACTGTATGCAGTGTATATAAGGCAGCCAGTTTGGGCCAGCTCAGTCTACTCTCCACAAAAGGTTTTCATCACTGACTAACTTGAGAGCTGGTACCAGGACTGCGCAGCGATCATTCCCCAGTGTGTAAGTTTTTCTCTGTAACCAACTTGTTCTCTGTTTGTATTTGCCATACTCTCTCTCTCTGTTATTGTTAAACTGTTGTATATTGTATAATTTCTGTTATTTCTGTTTAGGTGTTTATGTTAGCGCTGTAGTGTATAAACTGTACTGTTTTCCCCTTTACATATTAAAATCTCGTTAGTAAAGGTTTTGGAACCTTAGCAAGGTATTGTGTGTTTATTACATTGCTGAGAGTATTCAGAGCGTCTCAATCGCTCAAGAGGCTTTTATATAATAGAGGTTAATTAGCATTGCATTGCGTTCACATTACAAAACCAAGGTTTACAGTATAGGCTCAGCCTTTCATTGTGTTGCATACAAGATTTACTGTGTGTCATCCTGTGAGCGTCTGCGCCGCTCGTGTTCCTCTTGTGGGCACAGCGTCCGCTACGCTAGTAGCTTAGCATTACGGTACTCGGACCGCCTATAGCGTGCTCGATACCCAGCGTAAGCCGTGAGCGAACGTGTCGCTCGTGCGTCTCGACCACGGCCTAGCGTCTGCTATGCTAAGTGCATACCCTTACGGTACCCCGTACGCCCATTGCGTACTGAGTCTCTTACCAATATATAGTGAATGTTATAAGATAAATATTTAGCTTTATCAGTGGGTAATCATCTTTCCTTGCCCTTTTCACAAATTGACGGAGGGAGTCACTGTTAGGAAGACAGGTTGCACTGGTAGAGGGCATTTGTGCAGTAACCGCTTGGATTAATAGAGATGGTGTGTCATTGGTATCCCATGCACGTTGCTTTATCGATGCCTTGGCAATGGCACCATCTTTTTTTTTTCTGCCTTGGGAGTATAAGTCAAACTTGCCTACTTTTGAAAAAGCATTTCAGGGAGACTGAGGAAGTAACACCTACAGTATCAGCGCGGACGTGTACTGCTATATCTGAGAGGCATGTCATAAAAATGACTTACATCAAAATGGAAATGAGCGCCAAAACAGTTAGTAAGATCTATTTTTTGAAGAAAAGACACTGATATTTTTCCAGAATTGTTTGTGTATTGTGTTTTACAAGAGGTTCCATATATTGTAAGTAGCCACTAGAAACCTTATTTAAAATGCATGTAGCCATAGGGATAATTGTGCCTTATAACCAATGCAGGGAAATAGCACTGATGAGCCCGCATGACGTATGTATCTCTAATTTCTATTTTCCCCACAAATATAACAGCTACGTAATGGGGATAAGGTGCAATCAGGGAGATTGCTGGACTATTCAGTGAGTCAGGGAGATCGCTGCTATATCAGGAAGTCTCCTGCAGAATGATGGAGGGTAGGCAACTATTGTATGAGTATTCAATTGGTGCTGTCCTGCAACGATGGTTGTCTTTGCAAAGCATGGACAAGGGCCTGACTTCCTCTCTGTGCAGTGCCAATAGACCACATCACTGCACTGTTTGATTTTAGCAAGAAGATATCCAAGAGCATTCCTCTCTGAGAAGGAACCAAACAACATGCTGCTTCATCTGCCATAGTTGAAGAAATATCTATAGTATAAACCAGAGATTTTCAACCTTTTACAACTCGCGGCACACTGAACAAGATTTAAATATTGCCAAGGCACATTCAATCATAATGGTGAGGCTTGGTGCAGTTGCGCGTCCTAGGATGTCATGTCGCAGCTTCTCCATAGGTAACGCCTGAGCCACATCTGAGAAAGCCAGAAGAGCCCAACACTGCCTGGGCCCAAAATTAGAACTGGCTCTGCAACCACTAAACCCACCAGTATTGATCGTTCCAGAGCCTCAGTAGCGGCAAAACACTGACTGGCCTGGCTGTGCTTCTATGGCGGCACACCTGGAGACTGCTCAGGGCACACTAGTGTGCCACGGCACAGTGGTTGAAAAACACTGGTATAAACCACAGACTATTTTGATATACTATTGCTATTAACTGTATTCAGAAAACTGCCTCTGTCGCCCCTTTATTATACGATCATACAGACTCCTAGACAACACATTACTGATGAAGGGGCCACACGAGTGCTGCACTGTCAGTGCCCTAATGCCCTATAAACCACAGTACTTGATATGAAAGCTGGATGAATGTAGAATATGTACCCTAGGAAAATCTTTTAGAGGATTTCTACTGGGGAGGAGAGTTTCAATAATTTAAAACAATAAAAATAAAAGATAACCAATGAAAATGATGTGCTTTGAAAACAGTGGGAGAATTTTATTTTTTTACAATACACAATTAGGGATGGGGTGGGAATGGGCTGTTGATTGACTTAAAAAAAACAAAGGATTAAGAGGAGACATACTGATGCCAGTCTACTACAGAATAAAAAATAAGAATTTACTTACCGATAATTCTATTTCTCATAGTCCGTAGTGGATGCTGGGGACTCCGAAAGGACCATGGGGAATAGCGGCTCCGCAGGAGACTGGGCACAAAGTAAAAGCTTTAGGACTAGCTGGTGTGCACTGGCTCCTCCCCCTATGACCCTCCTCCAAGCCTCAGTTAGGATACTGTGCCCGGACGAGCGTACACAATAAGGAAGGATTTTGAATCCCGGGTAAGACTCATACCAGCCACACCAATCACACCGTACAACTTGTGATCTGAACCCAGTTAACAGCATGATAACAGAAGGAGCCTCTGAAAAGATGGCTCACAACAACAATAACCCGATTTTTGTAACAATAACTATGTACAAGTAATGCAGACAATCCGCACTTGGGATGGGCGCCCAGCATCCACTACGGACTATGAGAAATAGAATTATCGGTAAGTAAATTCTTATTTTCTCTAACGTCCTAGTGGATGCTGGGGACTCCGAAAGGACCATGGGGATTATACCAAAGCTCCCAAACGAGCGGGAGAGTGCGGATGACTCTGCAGCACCGAATGAGAGAACTCCAGGTCCTCCTCAGCCAGGGTATCAAATTTGTAGAATTTAGCAAACGTGTTTGCCCCTGACCAAGTAGCTGCTCGGCAAAGTTGTAAAGCCGAGACCCCTCGGGCAGCCGCCCAAGATGAGCCCACTTTCCGTGTGGAATGGGCTTTTACAGATTTTGGCTGTGGCAGGCCTGCCACAGAATGTACAAGCTGAATTGTACTACAAATCCAACGAGCAATCGTCTGCTTAGAAGCAGGAGCACCCAGCTTGTTGGGTGCATACAGGATAAACAGCGAGTCAGATTTTCTGACTCCAGCCGTCCTGGAAACATATATTTTCAGGGCCCTGACTACGTCCAGCAACTTGGAATCCTCCAAGTCCCTAGTAGCCGCAGGCACCACAATAGGTTGGTTTAAGTGAAATGCTGAAACCACCTTAGGGAGAAATTGAGTACGAGTCCTCAATTCTGCCCTGTCCGTATGAAAAATTAGGTAAGGGCTTTTATAGGATAAAGCCGCCAATTCTGATACACGCCTGGCTGAAGCCAGGGCTAACAGCATTACCACTTTCCATGTGAGATATTAAAAGTCCACAGTGGTGAGTGGTTCAAACCAATGTGATTTTAGGAATCCCAACACTACATTGAGATCCCAAGGTGCCACTGGAGGCACAAAAGGAGGCTGTATATGCAGTACTCCCTTGACAAACGTCTGAACTTCAGGAACAGAAGCTAGTTCTTTTTGGAAGAATATTGACAGGGCCGAAATTTGAACCTTAATGGACCCTAATTTGAGGCCCATAGACAGTCCTGTTTGCAGGAAATGCAGGAATCGACCCAGTTGAAATTCCTCTGCAGGGGCCATCCTGGCCTCGCACCACGCAACATATTTACGCCAAATACGGTGATAATGTTGTACGGTTACATCCTTCGTGGCTTTGATCAGGGTAGGGATGACTTCATCCGGAATGCCTTTTTCCTTCAGGATCCGGCGTTCAACCGCCATGCCGTCAAACGCAGCCGCGGTAAGTCTTGGAACAGACATGGTCCCTGCTGGAGCAGGTCCTGTCTTAGAGGTAGAGGCCACGGGTCTTCCGTGAGCATCTCTTGAATTTCCGGGTACCAAGTCCTTCTTGGCCAATCCGAAGCCACGAGTATAGTCTTTACTCCTCTCCTTCTTATGATTCTCAGTACTTTTGGTATGAGAGGAAGAGGAGGGAACACATACACTGACCGGTACACCCACGGTGTTACCAGAGCGTCCACAGCTATTGCCTGAGGGTCCCTTGACCTGGAGCAATATCTGTCCAGTTTTTTGTTGAGGCGAGACGCCATCATGTCCACCTTTGGTTTTTCCCAACGGTTTACAATCATGTGGAAGACTTCTGGGTGAAGTCCCCACTCCCCCGGGTGAAGATCGTGTCTGCTGAGGAAGTCTGCTTCCCAGTTGTCCACTCCCGGAATGAACACTGCTGACAGTGCTATCACATGATTTTCCGCCCAGCGAAGAATCCTTGCCACTTCCGTCATTGCCCTCCTGCTTCTTGTGCCGCCCTGTCTGTTTACGTGGGCGACTGCCGTGATGTTGTCCGACTGGATCAATACTGGCTGACCCTGAAGCAGAGGCCTTGCCTGACTTAGGGCATTGTAAATGGCCCTTAGTTCCAGGATATTTATGTGAAGTGACGTTTCCATGCTTGACCACAAGCCCTGGAAATTTTTTCCCTGTGTGACTGCTCCCCAGCCTCTCAGGCTGGCATCCGTGGTCACCAGGACCCAATCCTGAATGCCGAATCTGCGGCCCTCTAGGAGATGAGCACTCTGTAACCACCACAGGAGAGACACCCTTGTCCTTGGAGACAGGGTTATCCGCTGATGCATTTGAAGATGCGATCCGGACCATTTGTCTAGCAGATCCAACTGAAAAGTTCTTGCGTGGAATCTGCCGAATGGAATCGCTTCGTAAGAAGCCACCATCTTTCCCAGGACCCCTTGTGCACTAATGCACTGACACCTGGCCTGGTCTTAGGAGTTTCCTGACTAGGTCGGATAACTCCCTGGCTTTCTCTTCCGGAAGAAACACCTTTTTCTGTACTGTGTCCAGAATCATCCCTAGGAACAGCAGACGTGTCGTCGGAATCAGCTGCGATTTTGGAATATTTAGAATCCATCCGTGCTATCGTAGTACTATTTGAGATAGTGCTACTCCGACCTCTAACTGTTCTCTGGACCTTGCCCTTATCAGGAGATCGTCCAAGTAAGGGATAATTAAGACGCCTTTTCTTCGAAGAAGAATCATCATTTCGGCCATTACCTTGGTAAAGACCCGGGGTGCCGTGGACAATCCAAACGGCAGCGTCTGAAACTGATAGTGACAGTTCTGTACCACAAACCTGAGGTACCCTTGGTGAGAAGGGCAAATTGGGACATGGAGGTAAGCATCCTTGATGTCCAGAGACACCATGTAGTCCCCTTCTTCCAGGTTCGCTATCACTGCTCTGAGTGACTCCATCTTGAACTTGAACCTTTTTATGTAAGTGTTCAAGGCTTTCAGATTTAAAATGGGTCTCACCGAGCCGTCCGGCTTCGGTACCACAAACAGCGTGGAGTAATACCCCTTTCCCTGTTGTAGGAGGGGTACCTTGATTATCACTTGCTGGGAATACAGCTTGTGAATGGCTTCCAATACCGCCTCCCTGTCGGGGGTAGACGTTGGTAAAGCAGACTTCAGGAACCGGCGAGGGGGAGACGTCTCGAATTCCAATTTGTACCCCTGAGATACTACCTGCAGGATCCAGGGGTCCACTTGCGAGTGAGCCCACTGCGCGCTGAAAATCTTGAGACGGGCCCCCACCGTGCCTGAGTCCGCTTGTAAGGCCCCAGCGTCATGCTGAGGACTTGGCAGAAGCGGGGGAGGGCTTCTGTTCGTGGGAAGAAGCTGTCTGTTGCAGTCTTTTTCCCCTTCCTCTGCCCCGGGGCAGATATGAGTGGCCTTTTGCCCGCTTGCCCTTATGGGGACGAAAGGACTGAGCCTGAAAAGACGGTATCTTTTTCTGCTGCGAGGTGACTTGGGGTAAAAAGGTGGATTTCCCAGCCGTTGCCGTGGCCACCAGGTCCGATAGACCGCCCCCAAATAACTCCTCCCCTTTATACGGCAATACTTCCATATGCCGTTTGGAATCCGCATCCCCTGACCACTGTCGCGTCCATAATCCTCTTCTGGCAGAAATGGACATCGCACTTACTCTTGATGCCAGAGTGCAAATGTCTCTCTGTGCATCTCGCATATATAGGAATGCATCCTTTAAATGCTCTATTGTCAATAATATATTGTCCCTGTCCAGGGTATCAATATTTTCAGTCAGGGAATCCGACCAAGCCACCCCAGCACTGCACATCCAGGCTGAGGCGATTGCTGGTCGTAGTATAATACCAGTATGTGTGTATATACTCTTAAGGATATTTTCCAGCTTTCTATCAGCTGGTTCCTTTAGGGCGGCCGTGTCAGGAGACGGTAACGCCACTTGTTTTGATAAGCGTGTGAGCGCCTTATCCACTCTAGGGGGTGTTTCCCAACGCGCCCTAACCTCTGGCGGGAAAGGGTATAATGCCAATAATTTTTTAGAAATTAGCAGTTTCTTATCGGGGGAAACCCACGCTTCATCACACACCTCATTCAATTCATCTGATTCGGGAAAAACTACGGGTAGTTTTTTCACACCCCACATAATACCCTTTTTTGTGGTACTTGTAGTATCAGAAATGTTCAAAACCTCCTTCATTGCCGTGATCATGTAACGTGTGGCCCTACTGGAAAATACGTTTGTTTCCTCACCGTCGACACTGGAGTCAGTGTCCGTGTCAGTGTCTGTATCGACCTGAGGTAACGGGCGTTTTATAGCCCCTGACGGTGTTTGAGACGCCTGTACAGGTATCAACTGATTTGCCGGCTGTCTCATGTCGTCAACAGTCTTTTGTAAAGTGCCGATACTATCACGTAATTCTTTCCATAAGACCATCCAGTCAGGTGTCGACTCCCTAGGGGGTGACATCACTAACACAGGCAATTGCTCCGCCTCCACACCATTTTCCTCCTCATACATGTCGACACAGCGTACCGACACACAGCACACACACAGGGAATGCTCTGATAGAGGACAGGACCCCACTAGCCCTTTGGGGAGACAGAGGGAGAGTTTGCCAGCACACACCAGAGCGCTATATATATATATATATATATATATATATATAGGGATAACCTTATATAAGTGTTTTTCCCTAATATAGCTGCTGTATATATTAATATGCCAATTTAGTGCCCCCCCTCTCTTGTTTTACCCTGTTTCTGTTGTGCAGGACTGCAGGGGAGAGTCAGGGAGCCTTCCTCCAACGGAGCTGTGAGGAAAAAAATGGCGCTTGTGTGCTGAGGAGATAGGCTCCGCCCCTTTTTTGGCGCCCTTTCTCCCGCTTTTTTGTGGAAAACTGGCAGGGGTTAAATACATCCATATAGCCCAGGAGCTATATGTGATGTATTTTTAGCCATTTAAGGTATTTTCATTGCGTCCCAGGGCGCCCCCCCCAGCGCCCTGCACCCTCAGTGACCGGAGTGTGAAGTGTGCTGAGAGCAATGGCGCACAGCTGCGGTGCTGTGCGCTACCTTATTGAAGACAGGATGTCTTCTGCCGCCAATTTTCCGGACCTCTTCACTCTTCTGGCTCTGTAAGGGGGCCGGCGGCGCGGCTCCGGGACCCATCCATGGCTGGGCCTGTGATCGTCCCTCTGGAGCTAATGTCCAGTAGCCTAAGAAGCCCAATCCACTCTGCACGCAGGTGAGTTCGCTTCTTCTCCCCTTAGTCCCTCGATGCAGTGAGCCTGTTGCCAGCAGGTCTCACTGAAAATAAAAAAACCTATTTAAACTTTTACTCTAAGCAGCTCAGGAGAGCCACCTAGATTGCACCCTTCTCGTTCGGGCACAAAATCTTAACTGAGGCTTGGAGGAGGGTCATAGGGGGAGGAGCCAGTGCACACCAGCTAGTCCTAAAGCTTTTACTTTGTGCCCAGTCTCCTGCGGAGCCGCTATTCCCCATGGTCCTTTCGGAGTCCCCAGCATCCACTAGGACGTTAGAGAAATAGTGTATAGGGATGTCTCAAGCAGATATGGAGAGTGCCGTCAACTAATTGTTCATGGGCTGAGATGAGACTTGTAGTGACATGATTTCAGAGGAGAGTTGAGATACCTATTAGCGGTGTAGCGTATTATTCGTGGTGTCTTGTGGTGTGTAAGAGGGTGATTAGGAGACTAGCAGTTGGGACAGGGAAGGTGCATGCCAGTCATTGGGTGGAATTCAAATGTTTGAAAAGTTGGTTGGGTGTCTGTTTTTTCCTGTCTATTAGATAGGAAAAAAAAGACTCCCAGCTGACTTTTCAAACATTTGAATCTCCCCCATAAAATTTATATGGGCGATTAGTGGGCAACCTGGGCCTTGTAGTTCCACGCTTTAGAGGAGATTAGGGCAACGCTGGCTATTACCGGGGGTAGCGCCTCATTTTAGCCATCTCACGGGGTACAAGTGGGTGATGAGAAGACTAGCAGTGGGTGGCCACAAAGAGAGTGGTGCATAGAGAAGGGGAACAATGATCCCATGCAGGGAAAGTGCCCTGCCATCTTTACATATTGTATGGGATATGATGGCACCCTGGGCCTTGTAGTTCCATGCTTTAGAGAGTTGGTGATCACAAAGAGAGGGATGCATAGAGAAGGGGAACAATGATCACATGCCGGGAAGGTGAATGACAGTCATTAAATCTGCATGGGCGATCAGTGGGCACCCTGGTACTTGCAGTTACACGCTTTAGAGGAGAGTGGATATAGCCGGGTATTAGCGGGGGTAGCGTCTTATTCAGGATGGCTTGGGGGGTTGTAAGGGGCTGATGACTATAATGAGGGTGCATAAAAGAGGGGGTTATGTGTTTTATAATTATAGCTATGTGAGTTTTCTATTAAATTTATTATTTTGTTTCTGTTTTTAGGCTGAGTATTTAAATAATTTGATCATTTGTTGCAGGAAATACACTATGGGACATGTAGTTCTGTGTGATCATTCAGATGTTTTGACAGGAAAGACATGGGGTCTAGAGTAGACAATATGATAATGGGAGTTCTTTATATGCTTCTGTGATCAATGAGGTGTTTTGATAGGAGAGACGTGGAGTCTAGAGATAGGGGTGTAAATGAGACGTATATCAGAATTGGTTTGTTTGGGATGGAAATTAATTGGATTAACCTTACAACAATGAGTCATGGTTAGCTAGACTCTACCTGACGGTAGTGTGCTGTGTAGTTGTGAAATCTGTATGTACATGTCACCACACATAAAAAATAAACATGTTGGCTATGTAGACAAATGGAGCTTTTAAATAATGATTGGGTAAAATCAAGAATGGTCTGGACCCCTTAACACTGGATTACACAGGATCCCTGCAGGAAACTCTGCTCTGGCACTGGGGAGCTTGTAGTGCGCCTCCCCATCTGGGCGGGAGGGGGGTTGCGGTTTGGGTGCATGTGACAGCTAACACCGCGGAGACAGGGAGGGAGACACTATAGCCTCCCTATATGTTCCAGATTGTTTTGGTTATTATGCTCTCCCCAGACAATACAAGGAGGCTATAATCTCTCCTTCTCCATCTCTGGTGACAGGCACCCCCTCGGATTGGACCTCCAAGATGGGGACATGTACAAGCTCCAGAGTGACAAAGGTTGCTACAGGGAGTAGGTCCGTTCTAGTGTTCCTAGATCCGGACCGTTGCTTTTTTCCAACAATCCCCTATAAATGCCGATCTTATGACGGTCAATATTATGTTTGTCATTTTTGTAACTGTCGATATTGTATTGGTCATTATTTAACGTGACTACATATATGTGTGTCCATCTTTTAATTTGTCTATTTATGTTTTATCTTGTTTGTTGTCTGTGTTGTCATTGTCAATATCATATTGTGTCAATGTTTTAGTTTGTTTTCAGTTGACCTTTTCAATTGTATGATCCATGTTTTGTCGACCATTTTGTCAATGTAAGTATTGTCGATCTGTTAAATATCGATGTGTTGATTGTCGATCAGCTGTATCTCTATGTTGTATTGTGTCAACCTTTTAACCTTGTTGATCATAGTGTTGTCGATCTTTTGTTGTTGTTGATGTAAGTGTTGTCGATCTTTATATTGTTGATCTATTTGTGGTTGATAAGCCGTCCATATACCCACCTATAGATATATCTGCAGATATATCTGTAGGCAAATCGAGCAGTGTGCTCTGCTTACACACTGCCCAATCTGTTGTGACTGACATCACAACTGGGCGGGCATTTACTGACGTCAAAACTGGGCTTGTGCAGCAATGGGTGGTTGGCTGACCGCCCATACACACAAAACATTGCACCAATATATCTGTAGCTATATTGGTCATCGGCTATGCTGCACAGCTGAAGCGATATGTCTGTGAACGAAGTCGTTCTCAGACATATCGTTGGTACACATTGGCCGACGGACCCGCAATATATCAGCGCGCTCAATTGACTGATTCACAAATTATTTGAGTTCAGGTTTTCACCAGGGAACACTGCAAGGAGTTTTTCTCTTTACTGCTGACACCCCACAGGTTGCATCCCCAGGGTAAGAACTAGAAGCATCTAGCTGAAATAACAGGAGAATGACAAAATAATAAAATGGTAAACAATGCAATTAGGCAGATCTGGGTCTGAATGAGGCAATATCCGTGGCCAAACAAGTAGTCACTGCAGGCAGCAAACAGTACTTTGAGGGCTAAAACATACATTTACAAACATTTAAAAATGAATTATCAAAAATCTTTTAGTAAATGTGTTTTTCAGCCACTGCAACCCAACATCAATTGAGATATTCATTGATTTAAAACCGATAAAAATTGAACTTGCGTAAATAACCCCTGGACCTTATGGGATGTAGTTATGTGACCGGTGGTCACAATACCGGCATCTACATCCCGAACCCTCACTATCCTGACGGTCAGCATGACCAGCAACAGGGACTATTCCCACTCGTGGGTGTCCACGACACCCATAAAGTGGGAATAGAACCTGTGGCAAGCGCAGCTCGCCATCGAGGCCGCAAGGGGCTTTATTGTACTCGCTCCCCCGCCATCAAAATGGCAGGATCCCGCCGTCTGTATTGTGACCGGCGGTCTCCTGACTGCCGGTCACACATACTCAACCCGACCTTATTTAGAGGTAATCTGTGGATTGTTGCCTGTCATTTGGAGATGTGGAATAGGAGAGGTAAGCGATGGTCCCTTGTAACTGATTACAATAATGATGTATTTTCATAACTGAGCACCATTCTAGACCCATCCCACTAATAGTACTGAAATCATTAGTATCACAGCTAAGTCGCACTCAATCTATTCTACATATTTAATCGACATTCCATTTTGACTACTGCAGAAAGAGTCCCATGTGATTTTTACACAACAGATGGACATGTTTTATTTCATTATATTTATTGCATATAACTGAAAATGCAGCTTTGTAAACAAATGCAGGCAATATTCTCCTGTACACATGACACGTCATTACATTATAATATTGTGTAAATGTTACAACTAACATGTATTAGTAACACTGATGATACAATTTTATAGTATACTTGTGCGTACGTTTACACATTTATTATGCTTGACGCACCTCTATGAGAAAATAATTATTCTGAATCACCTCAATTAATTCTGATATGTTGTTTCTCCTAAGCAATGCTGAAGATATCAGGCACAATATAGTCTTTTTGACTTCCATCAATTAGCCCTTCTCCATTGGAATGGATAAACCAGCATGGAACCTTACTGCCATTCCTGGGGTCTTTTCTGTAGTCACTTTGTACACCTCTAAAATGACAATTATAACAAATATTAATAAAGGTAATGTTTGACAAAATAATTAACAACAAAAATGCTCTAGTTCAGGGGTCGGTAATAAGTTGTCCGGCCGCTTATATTACCCACCCCTGCTCTATATGGTAGATGGGAAATAAGTCCTGTATAGAATGTCTTCAGAGTTTTCCTAAAACCTAAAGGTGCCTATGAGGACATTTTGCACACTATAAAATCTTTAAAAATTTTCAGTCTATCAACATTTTCAATAAAGGTCAAGGCTTTGTAGCAGTGCTGGTTACTGGCTAGCCAACAAAACGTGCTTGTTAGTCAGATGGAGATGAATGATAAATGTGGTGTTCATGAGAGCACAAGGGCAATAACTGTTTGGGTTTGCAATAGGGTATAATGTTAAAAGGTTTCAAGCATTGATTATAATGTGTGTATGGCTGAACATCAAATCCAGGCCCCAAAACTTCAGTCCATGTTCATGGCATAATTTGGGGGTAGATTTTTGTAAATAAATGCAGGAAATCCCCAGAAAATGTTAAGTTATTGGATTCCTGCAAAATGTAAGCATCCCTAGGATATATGCAGGGCCGGCAACAAAAATTTGGGGGCCTGGTACATTGATATCGCTGGATCCCTCCATCAATCTTTCTCAACACACATATACACACACAAACACACACACACGCACACACACACACGGGAAATGGTGCAGCCCCACCAGTTGTGACTGCATGGAATTTGTTGGGGTTTATGGTATACGACTCTCCCATGGTGGCTGGAGGGAGAAACCCTGCTGAACAGTATCACAAGGCTGCTCTCAGTGAGGCCTGGCAGCACATGCAATCAATGGGAAGTGGTTCGGCATGCGACTGCAGTGCGACCTCAGGGGCCTCCTGAGATACCCTGCTGGAGAAGAGAGTAGCGCTGCCCGGGATGGCACAGGGGCCGTGGCCAAGCAGTGCTTGAGCAGGAGCCACCACTGCTGTGAATCCTCAGGCAGCAGTGGTGAAGTAGTGAGCTGTAGAGTCTGAGTGTCACTTCAGGGGAATATTGTGACTACTCACTGATGATCGTGAGGCAACGGATGATGTTTCAGCACCAGTACAGCATGTGAGAGATTGGCAGGCAGCAGCAGCAATGTGACTGCACGAGACAGCCCGGGGGGGGGGGGGGGGGGGGGGGGGGGGTTTGGAGTTACCCTACCTCTGAACCTCGGGCCCAATATAGCTGTCCCCTTTGTCCAGAAACATCCCCCCCTACCCTGTTGCCGGGCCTGGATGTATGATAGAGGTTCCCCCATTTAGACTGAGACATCAGCTCCCGTAGACTTTGCATTTTTGAGTTTGGTCCCATTAGATAACGCCATCTCAAGATGGCAATAGCCATTGTAGCTATATGCTACATATTGAAGATTTTACCCCAGCTATTGCCATTTGTGCATGCACTGTTTGATAACTGTGCCTGTGCAGATGACCACCCAGGGTTATGCAGCTCAAAGTAAAGTGACCACTGATGCAATCACTTTACACATTGCCAGGATGGGTTCCTATCGAAACCTCTGTCCCAGATTAGTAGCCAGAACTGTGCCCTGTAGCCAGAACTTTGTGGGCACCAAAAGCAACATTTTCATGGTATCCCTGCCCAATGCTTCTAGAGAGATACCTCTCTCCACAGCAGATAATGCACTAGTTAATGTTATGCCCCATAGTAGCATCCTAATCATATTATAAACCACAGTAGTGCCCTAGTTCACATTATTGCACAGACCACTGTCTCACTGCACCAACAACAGTTATGAAACATAGAAACATAGAATTTGACGACAGATAAGAACCACTTGGCCCATCTAGTCTGCCCCTTTTTTTTTTATCCTTTAGGTAATCTCAACCCTTTTTGAACCTTAATTCTTTGTAAGGATTTTCACATGCCTATCCCAAGCATGTTTAAATTGCTCTACAGTCTTAGCCTCTACCACCTCTGATGGGAGACTATTCCACTTATCCACTACCCTTTCTGTGAAGTAATTTTTCCTTAAATTTCCCCTGAACCCCCCCCCCCTCCAGCTTCAGTGTATGTCCTCGAGTTCTAATATTTCTCTTCCTTTCAAGAATGTTATCCTCCTGAACTTTGTTAAGACCCTTGATATATTTGAAAGTTTCTATCATGTCCCCCCTTTCCCTTCTCTCCTCCAAACTATACATGTTAAGATCTTTTAGCCTTTCCGGGTACGTTTTGTGATGTAGGCCATGCACCATTTTAGTTGCCCTTCTTTGTACACTCTCTAATGTATTTATATCCTTCTGGAGATATGGTCTCCAGAACTGGACACAGTATTCCAGATGGGGCCGCACCAATGACCTATACAGTGGCATTATCACTTCTTTTTTCCTACTACTGATTCCTCTCCCTATGCAACCAAGCATCTGACTTGCCTTTCTCATTGCTTTGTTGCATTGCTTTCCTGCCTTCAAGTCACTTGAAATAGTGACTCCTAAATCCCTTTCCTCCTCAGTAGTTTCCATTATAGTACCCTTGATACTATATTTAGCCTTTGGGTTTTTGAGACCCAAGTGCATGATTTTGCATTTTTTAGCAGTAAACTGTAGTTGCCACGTTCTTGACCATTTCTCAAGCCTACCTAGGTCATCAATCATTTGTTTTACCCCTCCCGGTGTGTCTACCCTGTTGCATATTTTTGTATCATCTGCAAAAAGGCATACATTCCCTTCAATACCATCTGCAATGTCACCAACAAAGATATTAAAGAGAACTGGACCAAGTACAGATCCCTGGGGTACTCCACTGGTAACATTTCCCTCCATAGATTGCATTCCATTAACTACAACTGTCTGTTTCCTATCCTGCAACCAGGTTCTTATCCATTTAACTGTTTTATAATCCACCCCCACTCTTTCAAGTTTATTTAGCAGTCTGCGATGTGGGACAGTGTCAAATGCTTTACTAAAGTCTAGATATGCTACATCTACAGCTCCCCCTTGATCTATTATTTTTGTCACAGAGTCAAAAAAAGTCAATAAGCCCTTATCCTCTCAGGAACACCACATTTATCATTCAACTACATCTGACTAACAAGCACTTGCTGTTGGCTAGCCAGTAACCAGCACTGCTACAAAGCCTTTACCTTTATTGAAAGTGTTAATAGACTGAAAAACTTTAAAGATGATATATGATGCAAAATGTTCTGAAATAGGTAAATTCAGAAGACATTCTGATTCCGTGTGTGCATCTTTCTTTCTGCATAAACGATACGGAGCACAAATACCCTGACTCTTTGCTCATCATTCTGGGAGACTTCAACAAGGCTAACTTGACTAAGGAGCTGCCAAAATACCTCCAGCATGTTAAATGTACCACGCGAGGTGGCAATATCTTGAACCATTGCTACATGAACATAAAGGACGCCTATCACTCTGTCTCCCAGGCAGCTCTTGGGCTTTCTGATCACTGCCTGGTCCACTTGCTCCCCACCTATAAGCAACGAGCGAGATCCGCAAAGCCAGTGGTCAAGTCTGTGAGGAGGTGGTCTAGTGAAGCCGAACTGAAACTGCAGGCATGCTTTGAATGCACTGACTGAAAAGTTTTTGAGATTGCTGCAAATGACCCTGAATGATCTTGCCGACACTGTCACGTCATATGTTAATTTCTGTGAGGACTTATGTGTGCCGTCAAGATCTGTCCGCATCTATGCAAACAACAAGCCTTGGTTTTCTGCTAACCTAAGGCAGCTACGCCTTGCCAAGGAGGAGGCACACAGGAGTGTGGACAAAATCAGGTATAGACAGGCTAGGAATACCCTATCTAGGGAGATCAGGGCAGCGAAAAAACGCTATGCTGACAAACTTGTGTCCAATTTCTATGCGAATTATCCTCAGTCGGTGTGGAAGGGCCTGAAGGCTGCCATCAACTACAAGAGCTCCACCCCCTGCGCTGGCTCTAGCCAAAAGCTGACAGAGTACCTGAATAATTTCTACTGCAGGTTTGAGAAGCCCTATGACGCAAGCGATACCTCACCTCATTCTGCTGAAGTGCTGGCTGCTACAGCGGCAATTCTCTTTCTCTCCCAGTGCACCTTGCCTACTCTTCATGCGGAGTTTGTGGAGGTAACTAAGCTATTCAGGAGACTGAAGCCAAGGAAAGCACTAGGGCCAGACGGCGTATCTCCATCCGTCCTAAAAACATGTGCCAAACAGCTGGCACCAGTCTTCACGGCCATCTTCAACAAGTTGCTTGGAACTGGTGTGGTCCCAGCTTGCTTCAAGCGCTCGCTTATCATTCCAGTGCCGAAGAAACCTTCCTCTTCCGGTAACCTGTACAACTACAGGCGAGTAGCACTAACATCGGTGGTGATGTAAGAGCGTCTAGTACTGACTCATTTAAAGTTCACGGTAGGTTCCATCCTATACCCCCTGTAGTTCGCCTACAGGGCTAATAGATCGGCAGAGGACACGGTGAATCTGGGTCTGCACTTCATCTTGCAGCACTTGGATTCGCCAGGAGGCTATGCGAGGGTCCTGTTTGTGAACTTCAGCTCTGCATTCAATACTATCATTCCTGGTCTGCATAAATTGAAAATGCACGGCTTAGGTGTCCCTGAAATGCTATGCTCCTGGGTGGTGAACTTCTTAATGGATAAGGAGCAGCGATTCAGGATGGGGAAATTCATCTCTGGGGTTAGGACAACTAGTACGGGTGCACCCCAGGGTTGTGTTCTTCCACCTTCCTCTTCTCTCTTTACACCGACTGCTCTTCTGAAGACACATCCATGAACCTCCAGAAATTTGTGGACGACACGACGTTAATTGGTCTCATTACGGATGGGGAGGGGTCTGCTTACAGGAAGGAGGTTGAGAAGCTAGTCACCTGGTGCGGCACAAACAATCTACAGCTAAATTAATCAAAAACGGTTGAGATGATTGTTGGTTTTAGGAAGCACCCCCCTACACTCTCCCCACTAACAACTGTGGACAATGCGGTAATGGTGGTAGAATCCTTCAGATTTCTAGGCTCCACGATTGCCAAATATCTGAGGTGGAAGTCTAACATTGATGGCATTGTGGGAAAAGCCCAGCAGAGGTTGTACTTCTTACGCCAACTTAGGAAGTTCAAAATGCTGCAGGAACTTCTGATCCTCTTTTACTCAGCAATTATTCAATCTGTTCTCTTCACCTTGATAATAGTGTGGTTTGGCTCGGCCTCAACTACAGCGAATCGTAAGGGTAGCATAGAAAATCATAGGGACAAACCTCCCGGCAATTGAGGATATCTATCGGGCAAGGGTCACGAAGCGGGTGGAAAGGATCATTGACGACCACTCCCACCCTGCTCACATCCTGATCCGACGGCTGCTGTCTGGCAGACGGTACAGCTTGCGGCTGGTGAGAACTGCTAGACAAATGAACAGTTTCTTTCCCCAAGCAACTATCTTGGTTAATTTGACAATCGCCTAGTCCATTTCATGTTCATACACATAACATGTACTCAAGTATTCATCATGCTTCTCTTCTCTATGTTATTTTATGTGTTGTATTTTGTCTGAGAGCTTGTTGTATTTTGTCTGAGAGCTGTGGTTATCGGAAACAAATTCCTTGTGTATTATGTACTGATATAATTGGCAATAAACCGATTCTGATTCTGCATCTTTTGGCGGCTGCACATCTGCAACTTTATGCAAATACTGCTCCCCGTGTACATCAGTGTGTATGAATGCGTCAGGACTGAGACATCAACTTTGAGTGTCTATAGACGCAGTAATATCGATCAGTGTGTCTTTAGATTGTGAACGACGTCATTCACAGACATATCGGGAGTACACACCTGCCAATGGGCTCGCGATATATTGGGCATTCAGTTGAATGCCCTATATATCTCATAGTAGGATGTGTTCAGCATCCTGGCTGTCGGAGTCTCGACACTACTCAGGACACCGGCACCGCTTCACCGACATTCTGCCGCCGCTTCATCGACAAGAGTGACCTCAATTAACCTTGCGGTTTGCCGCAGACCGCAATTTTCCCACCATTGGCTATAATGGAGGACAGTGATCCTCAATTATAGCTGGTGCGCTCTGTCTGATTGACAGGCCAGGAGCACACAGCCAATCGGGAGAGCGCTATGACGTGGTGCTCCCTGATTGGTTGCCGGGTCCTCTAGTGACAGCAGTCACGGGGCTCCCAGCATTCAGGGAAAGGGGTTCCATGTGTAAATATGGAACCCTTTAGTGGCGTGGATCGGGTTTTTCGGTTTTTTTTTTAACCCTGTGGATGCCTACATGGAAAGAAGAGGACTGATCTTCACTGGAGTATAGGTGAGTATTTTTTTTTTTTTTCACAGGTACACCAATGGACTCTACTTGACAATTGGAATCTAGGTAATTATGTGAGTGTGTAAGTGTGCATGTATGTGAAAATAAACTTGTGCTTTCACGGTGTGTGTGTGTGTGTGTGTGTTGTGTTTTTATTTGGGTATTGTTGTGGAACTACAGGCACCAGCATACTCGTTAATTACCCGCATGCTGAGACTTGTAGTTCGACAGCAAAAGACAATATTCTATTTTTACACAATTATTGGCTATCAGCCCCCCATCTTCCGCCCAGTGATTGTGGGACAGCCTCGGGCCTCACCTCTGGCCCTTTGGTGCCTGGAGGGGGGACCCCTTGATTTAAGGGGTCCCCACTCCCCAAGGCAACCCCGGCCATGGGTGACTAGTTGGGGGGGGGGGGTAATACCACGGTCGCAGGGACCTACATAAATGTGTCCCCCAACTATGGCATTATCTCCCTGGCTAGTGGAGCTCAGTGCTGGTTTAAGAAGTACGGAGGACACCTACGTCTTTTGTCCCCTGTATTTTTGGAACCAGGACCGGCCCAAGAGCCTGGTGCTGGTTGTAGAAATACTGGGGAACCCCTGTGCAATTTCCCCCCGGTATTTAAACAACCAGGGCCGGCCCAAAGAGCCCGAGGCTGGTTATGCTTAGGAGGGGGACCCCACGCAAATTTTTTTTTTTTACTTTTAACTATTTAAATACTGTGCACAATGAAGCCCTGCACGGATCTCACTGATCCGGCTGGGCTTCATTGTGTTATGTCCGGCAGTGTTTTTACTATTTTCTCCCATAAAACACTACCGGACAATACGAATTACAGCGACATCGGGGAGTGCAAATTGAAAAAACACGGTAGTTTAGTAAATTACCGTGTGTTTTCTCAAAAAGTTGCATTCTCAAATGGCCGATGTCAGCCGAGATTGATCTCGGCTGAAATCGGGAGAAATGAGATTCTTAGTAAATATACCCCATAGAGAGAAAACATCACAGAAAATAAGGAGAGATAAATAAAAGACTGCAGAAAGAGAGAGAAATGAGGGAAAGAAAAAAGAGTGTGTGTTTTTTTTTTGGGGGGGGAGCAAGAGGGAGAGAGAAAGAGACAAGGGAAAGGAGGGGAAAACAAAATGGGGGAGGGGGAAAGAGAGAGACCAATGGTATGGATATGGGGAGGGCAGGGAAAGAAGGGTAGACAGAACTAGGATGAGAGAGAGAAAGCACTTCACTGCACAGACCAGGCATGTTACAGTCACAGGGCTTGGGGACACTAACCTTAAGGCAACACCAGATATTATTCTCACAGTGCTAGTCAGGGCCGGTTCTAGACCTTGTGGCGCCCAGGGTGATCGTTCCCTTTGCCCCCCCTTATTCAAAACAGGGATAGTGCGCGCCAAAGACGCGTTTAAAAAATAAAGGTGCATGTGGAAAGGGGCGTGGCCCCATAATAGTACCAACACATTACACTGCACAGTAGTGTCCCTCACATTATGCCATGTTTGAGCTGCTTACACTCCTTGCGCCATTTAGAGCCCCTTACACACACTGCACCAGGTAGAGCCTCTTATACACATTGCGACAGTTAACCCCTTATACACATTGCACCAGGTAGAGCCTCTTGTACACACTGTACTAGGTACTAGCCTCTTATACACACTGCGCCAAGGGGCAGCAGCGGGAAGCGGAGTGTGGCTGATGGGGTGTGGCCAGCAGGGGGCAGGAGGTGGAGTGTGGGCAGCGCGGTGCGGGCAGTGGCGGGCGCACTTAATTCAGATGGTGCTGGCTGAGTGACTGTGGCTGCGCCCTCAGGCAGCAGCACTCGCACCTAAAACTGTACTGCACAGAATGATACTGACCAAACTTTAACACACAGTGTCACTGGCACCAGTGCCGTTTCTTGCGGCGGGTGAGCCGTGCAACCGCACAGGGCGCACGCCGTGGCACTTCTGCTGCATTTTGCTACCCCCCTCCTCTTTCTTACCGAGTACCCAGCTCGGGGGGCGGAGTTTCACGGAATGACGCGGTTGCATCGTGACGTCATGACGCAATTGCTTAATTCCGTGAAACTCCGCAGCCCGAGCTAGGTACTCGGGAAGAGGGAGGAGGGGGAGCCAAGCTACAGGAAGGGCAGGCGCGATGACGACGAGGGAGAGGCGGGCCGAAGAGCGGGGAGAAACTCTTCACACGTAAGTTTCTCTCTCTCTCCCCCCCTCCTCCTCCTTTGCCACCTGCCGTAATGTGTAAAATGGGGACACTTGCCTGCCTAATGTATAAAATGGGGACTCTTGCCTGCCATAATGTGTAAAATGGGGACTCTTGCCTGCCTAATGTATAAAATGGGGACACTTGCCTGCTGTATTGTGTAAAATGGGGACACTTGCCTGCCTAATGTGTAAAATGGGGACAATTGCCTGCCGTCAGGCATGGCGCTGCCCGCTCAGCAAAGGGATGCAGTGCAGGTAGGCGCCAGGATGCAGAGGCGGGCTAATACGGATGGAGGGGTGGGGTTACATGGGTTCGAGGGGCGGAGCTACATGGACCAAGCTGCTGTGTTGAAGAGGGAGAGGAAGCTGCTCCTGATCCGGCCAGCCAGATTTAGGTAAGTGGAGGGAAAGAGAGAGTGAGTGAGAGAAAGTGTGTGTGTGTGTGTGTGTGTGTGTGTGTGTGTTTGTGTGTGTGGGGGGGGATTATGTGTGTAAGTGGCACTACTATTGAGGGGATTATGTATAAGTATTACTAGGGGCACTATACTGTATGTCTAAGGGGAGCTACTTCTGGGGGCACTGTGTATAAGCAGCACAACTACAGGGGACGCTGTCTGCCATAATGTGTAAAAAGGGGACGCTGTCTGCTGTAATGTGTAAAAAAGGGGACGCGGTCTGCCGTAATGTGTAAAAAGGGGGACTGTCTGCCGTAATGTGTAAAAACAGGACGCTGTCTGCTGTAATGTGTAAAATGGGGAAGCTATCTGCCATAATGTGTAAAAAGGGGACGCTGTCTGCCGTAATGTGTAAACAGGGGACGTTGTCTGCCGTAATGTGTAAACAGGGGACGCTGTCTGCCGTAATGTGTAAAAAGGGGACGCTGTCTGCCGTAATGTGTAAACAGGGGACGCTGTCGGCCGTAATGTGTAAAAAGGGGGACACTGTCTGCCATAATGTGTAAACAGGGGACACTGTCTGCCGTAATGTGTAAACAGGGGATGCTGTCTGCCGTAATGTGTAAAAAAGGGGGACGCTGTCTGCCGTAATGTGTAAACAGGGGACGCGGTCTGACGTAATGTGTAAAAAAGGAGACTCTGTCTGCCGTAATGTGTGAAAAGGGGGGCGCTGTCTGCCGTAATGTGTAAAAAAGGGGATGCTGTCTGCCGTAATGTGTAAAAAGGGGGACTGTCTGCCGTAATGTGTAAAAAAGTGGACTCTGCTGTAATGTGTAAAAAAGGGGACGCTGTCTGCCATAATGTATAAAAAGGGGGACGTTGTCTGCCGTAATGTGTAAACAGGGGACGCTATCTGCCGTAATGTGTAAAAAGGTGACGCTGTCTGCCGTAATGTGTAAATAGGGGACGCTGTCTGCCGTAATGTGTAAAAAGGGGGACACTGTCTGCCGTAATGTGTAAACAGGGGACGCTGTCTGCCGTAATGTGTAAAAAGGGGGACACTGTCTGCCGTAATGTGTAAACAGGGGATGCTGTCTGCCGTAATGTGTAAAAAAGGGGGACGCGGTCTGCCGTAATGTGTAAAAAAGGGGGACGCTGTCTGCCGTAATGTGTAAACAGGGGACGCGGTCTGCCGTAATGTGTAAAAAAGGAGACTCTGTCTGCCGTAATGTGTGAAAAGGGGGGCGCTGTCTGCCGTAATGTGTAAAAAAGGGGACGCTGTCTGCCGTAATGTGTAAAAAGGGGGACTGTCTGCCGTAATGTGTAAAAAAGGGGACTCTGCTGTAATGTGTAAAAAAGGGGACGCTGTCTGCCATAATGTGTAAAAAGGGGGACGCTGTCTGCCGTAATGTGTAAACAGGGGACGCTGTCTGCCGTAATGTGTAAACTGGGGACGTTGTCTGCCGTAATGTGTAAACAGGGGACACTGTCTGTCGTAATGTGTAAAAAGGGGATGCTGTCTGCCGTAATGTGTAAACAGGGGACGCTGTCTGCCGTAATGTGTAAAAAGGGGGACACTGTCTGCCGTAATGTGTAAACATTGGACACTGTCTGCCGTAATGTGTAAACAGGGGATGCTGTCTGCCGTAATGTGTAAAAAAGGGGGACGCTGTCTGCCGTAATGTGTAAACAGGGGACGCGGTCTGCCGTAATGTGTAAAAAGGGGGACTGTCTGCCGTAATGTGTAAAAACGGGACGCTGTCTGCTGTAATGTGTAAAAAGGGGAAGCTGTCTGCCGTAATGAGTAAAAAGGGGACTCTGTCTGCCGTAATGTGTAAAAAGGGTAATCTGTCCGCCGTAATGTGTAAAAGGGGCTCTACCTGGTGTAGTGGTGCTACTGTGCGGCGTAATTTGAATAATGGAGACTACTGTGCACCGTTATATGAATTGGAATTATTTTGTGGCCACACCCCTTCCCCATGAAGCAATGCCCCTAAATTTTTTGCGCATGCCTATGGTGTGCACTGCCCCTGTTTTGCATAGAGGGGGGGGGGGGCTCCGATGCAGCTTCTTGCACATAGCGCTAAGATGTCTAGTTACAGCACTGTTGCTAGGTATCCATTTCCCTGGCCCTGAGCAGGTCTACCTCACCAGATCCTCTCCAGGGGTGAGGGGGTGGCCTTGGACGGGATGAGGGGGCCCAAACCATTTTGGGGGCCCACCGCTCGCTAGTTCCGCCACTGGCACAACTACTGGGGGCACTGTGTATAAGCAGCACAACTACTGGGGGCACTGTGTATAAGCAGCACAACTACTGGGGGCACTGTGTATAAGCAGCACAACTACTGGGGGCACTGTGTATAAGCAGCACAACTACTGGGGGCACTGTGTATAAGCAGCACAACTACTGGGAGCACTGTGTATAAGCAGCACAACTACTGGGGGCACTGTATATAAGCAGCACAACTACTGGGGGCACTGTATATAAGCAGCACAACTACTGGGGGCACTGTATATAAGCAGCACAACTACTGGGGGCACTGTGTATAAGCAGCACAACTACTGGGGGCACTGTGTATAAGCAGCACAACTACTGGGGGCACTGTGTATAAGCAGCACAACTACTGGGGGCACTGTGTATAAGCAGCACAACTACTGGGGGCACTGTGTATAAGCAACACAACTACTGGGGGGACTGTGTATAAGCAGTGTTACTACTGGGGGCACTATGCGTGTCAGTGGCACTCCTACTGGGGGCACTATGCATATAAGCGGCGCTACTGCATGCGGTGTAATGCGAATAACATTATGCTACTGTGTGGAGTAATTTGAAATGGGGATACTATTGTGTGGCCACGCCACATCCTAGTGAGACCACACACCCTTCTTCTTTGTGTGCTGTTCCTCTGTATAGTATGGGAGGGCCCAAATTTATAGTTTGCAGGGGGGGGGTCCCAAACACCTTAGCACCGGTCCTGCCTGCCGTATTATGTAAAATGGGGACCCTTTCCTGCCTAATGTATAAAATGGGGAACTTGCCTGCTGTATTGTGTAAAATGGGGACACTTGCCTGCCGTAATGTGTAAAATGGAGACAATCGCCTGCCATAATGTGTAAAATGGGGACACTCGCCTGCCGTAATGTGTAAAATGGGGACACTCGCCTGCCGTAATGTGTAAAATGGGGACACTCGCCTGCCGTCATGTGTAAAATGGGGACTCTTGCCTGCCGTCATGTGTAAAATGGGGACTCTTGCATGCGTAACGTGTAAAATGGGGATTTAATGTATCAAGGGCATTGCGGTGTATGGCATAATATTATTTTTTTATTTTTTCCTGTGGTCGCCGTGATCTGTCGGTGCAAGCTCAAAAACTGGGGTGTAAGGTAGTCTTTTCAGACGAGGCCACGCCCATTTTAATGAGACCACGCCCATTTTATTGAGGCCACACCCCCATACTTTTTCTCATTATATCTATACGGGGGGGGCACATTTTTTTTTTTTATGTCAAGGGGGGGGGGGGGGGGGGGGGGCGGAACATTTTTTTATCTCGCACTGGGAGCCAAATTGGCTAGAAACAGCCCTGACTGGCACGGCTTACACACGCACAGTGACACTGACACTGACCAAGCTCACACACCTGACACACACAGTGGCACTGACACTGACCAGGCTCACACGCTCACACACAGTGACACTGGTCCAAGCTCACACACCTGACACAAACACCGACACTGACCAAGCTAACACACCTGACACACATCAGTTGTCCCATTGACCACAGTCCAAGATCGTCTGATGTGTACCTAGCCACTGAAACCCAACATCAATTGGGATTAATTTTCATCAATTTGAAAATGATAAAAATTGATCTTCAGTAAATAACCCCATAATCTTATTTACAGTTAAGATGGGTACACACTACGCAATATTTTAAACGATATCACTAAGTTTGTAGTATCGCCCAGTGTATACGCACTATCTCGTTAATGATGCGCGCGGGTCCAAAGGGTCGTTAATGAGGTCATCTGTACATGCAAGTCAATTTTGACTATGTCATTGACGATGCATGGACTGCATGGAAGTAGGATCAGTGGGGGGTGGAGGAGGGTTCTAATTACCAGGGCCCAGGTCTGACAGAAGGGTCCAGTGGGGGCCACGGGCCCCCTTTCCATTACCTGGCAGCAGCATCTGCAGCTGTTCTCCTCAGCCCAGCAGACGCTGCTGTGTTGTGGGCTGCAGTGTGGCTAGTGAGGCGCTTAAAATACTATTTTTTTCTGTATTTTTTTCTAAGGGTGCATGGCCACGCCTCCTGTGATTACGCCATGCTCTCTGAAAAGTACCTGGGCCCAGCCAGGCTCTCTACTGCCCTAGCGTGTACCAAGCTTTAATCTGCGGATTGTTGACTATCATCTCCTTCTATTTGGAGAGGAGGAACAAGGGAGGAAAAGGATGGATAGTTTTTACTAAGGGTTCTATGTACAAAGTCTAGAAAAGAGAGAAAGTGGCAGAGATAAACTACCAGCCACCAGCTCCTGTCATTTTTCAAAGCCAGCCTGTAACATGGCAGTAGGAGCTGACTGACTGCCACTTTATCTCTATGCACTTTCTTTCTCCAAGGCTTAGTACATAGACCCCTGAGTACACTAATGATGTGTTTTCATAGTTGAGCATTATTCTAGAGCCATCCCACAAGCTGACATTCCATTTGGACTACTATACAAAGAGTCCCATGTAATATGTATACAACAGATGTGGGACATATTTGTATTTTATTGTATACATTGCATTTAATTGAAAATGCAGCTTTGAAAACGCTTCAGACAATATGTTGTGTATTTGATACTTAATTACATTATAATATTGTGATGCTGAGGATGGGGAGTTGTGCACTGGTACCCTATGTAAGGCTGGGTATACATCAGACGATATGTTGTACCATCCTACGGATTGGAGCAACATATTGTACACATCATCTGATGTGCACCCATGATTGCATGCTCCTGCCTGCTAACATTGGTATTATCACGTGATGTATGCACATCATATGTGACGACCCAGTAAGCGATGGCATACTCCTGGATGTGGCCACTGAACGGCCACGATCCAGGATCGACTGATGTGTACCCAGCCTCAGAGAGAGTACGAGTGAGTAAGGTGCTATGACCACAACTGTGCAGGGACAGAGAACCAAAAGCTAAAGCGGTGAGTCCAGTACGCTAGATTGTTAGCTATTGTGTCAAGTACCTGTACAGTCTAAAGTGAGGTTTGCAGAACACTAATAAATCTTGCCTCCTTTATTTTAATCAAAAGAGATGGTCCAGTGCCCATTTATGTAAGCGGCTACAATTTGCAGATCCTTCTTGTTACACATAAATGTTATTATTAAAGACAGATATTTGCATAATGAACATGTTAGGTTCAATCTTAGTAAATAAAAAATAAGAATTTACTCACCGGTAATTCTATTTCTCGTAGTCCGTAGTGGATGCTGGGAACTCCGTAAGGACCATGGGGAATAGACGGGCTCCGCAGGAGACTGGGCACTCTAAAAAAAGATTAGGTACTATCTGGTGTGCACTGGCTCCTCCCTCTATGCCCCTCCTCCAGACCTCAGTTAGGGAAACTGTGCCCGGAAGAGCTGACATTACAAGGAAAGGAAATTTTGAATCCAGGGTAAGACTCATACCAGCCACACCAATCACACCGTACAACTTGTGATAACCTTACCCAGTTAACAGTATGAACAACAACTGAGCCTCACTAAACGGATGGCTCATAACAATAACCCTTAGTTAAGCAATAACTATATACACGTATTGCAGAGAGTCCGCACTTGGGACGGGCGCCCAGCATCCACTACGGACTACGAGAAATAGAATTACCGGTGAGTAAATTCTTATTTTCTCTGACGTCCTAGTGGATGCTGGGAACTCCGTAAGGAACATGGGGATTATACCATAGCTCCCAAACGGGCGGGAGAATGACTCTGCAAACACAAGGTCCTCCTCAGCCAGGGTATCAAACTTGTAGAACTTTGCAAATGTGTTTGAACCCGACCAAGTAGCAGCTCGGCAAAGCTGTAATGCCGAGACCCCTCGGGCAGCCGCCCAAGAAGAGCCCACCTTCCTCGTGGAATGGGCTTTTACCGATTTTGGATGCGGCAATCCAGCCGCAGAATGAGCCTGCTGAATCGTGCTACAGATCCAGCGAGCAATAGTTTGCTTTGAAGCAGGAGCACCCAGCTTGTTGGGTGCATGCAAGATAAACAGCGAGTCAGTCTTCCTGACTCCAGCCATTCTGGAAACATATATCTTCAAAGCCCTGACTACATCCAGCAACTTGGAGTCCCCCAAGTCCCTAGTAGCTGCAGGCACCACAATAGGTTGGTTCAAATGAAACGATGACACCACCTTTGGGAGAAATTGGGGACGAGTCCTCAATTCTGCCCTGTCCATATGGAAGATCAGATATGGGCTTTTACATGACAAAGCCGCCAATTCCGACACACGCCTAGTCGATGCCAAGGCCAACAGCATGAGCACTTTCCACGTGAGATATTTTAGTTCCACGGTTTTAAGTGGCTCAAACCAGTGTGATTTCAGGAAATCCAACACAACGTTAAGATCCCAGGGTGCCACTGGTGGCACAAAAGGGGGCTGGATATGCAGCACTCCCTTTACAAAAGTCTGAACCTCAGGCAGTGAAGCCAGTTCTCTTTGAAAGAAAATGGATAGGGCCGAAATCTGGACCTTTATGGACCCCAATTTTAGGCCCATAGTCACCCCTGACTGTAGGAAGTGCAGGAATCGACCCAGCTGGAATTCCTCCGTAGGGGCCTTCCTGGCCTCACACCAAGCAACATACTTCCGCCATATACGGTGATAATGTTTTGCTGTCACGTCTTTCCTAGCTTTTATCAGCGTAGGAATAACTTCATCTGGAATGCCTTTTTCCGCTAGGATTCGGCGTTCAACCGCCATGCCGTCAAACACAGCCGCGGTAAGTCTTGGAACAGACAGGGCCCTTGTTGCAGCAAGTCCTGTCTGAGAGGCAGAGGCCATGGGTCCTCTGTGCGCATTTCTTGCAGTTCCGGGTACCAAGTCCTTCTTGGCCAGTCCGGAACAATGAGTATTGTTCTTATTCCTCTCTTTCTTACTATTCTCAGTACTTTTGGTATGAGAGGAAGAGGAGGAAACACATATACCGACTGGTACACCCACGGTGTCACTAGGGCGTCCACAGCTATCGCCTGAGGGTCCCTTGACCTGGCGCAATAACGTTTTAGCTTTTTGTTGAGGCGGGACGCCATCATGTCCACCTGTGGCAGTTCCCATCAGTTTGCAATCAGTTGGAAAACTTCTTGATGAAGTCCCCACTCTCCCGGGTGGAGGTCGTGTCTGCTGAGGAAGTCTGCTTCCCAGTTGTCCACTCCCGGAATGAACACTGCTGATAGTGCTTGCACGTGATTCTCCGCCCATCGAAGAATCTTTGTGGCTTCCGCCATTGCCATCCTTGCTTCTTGTGCCGCCCTGGCGGTTTACATGGGCGACCACCGTGATGTTGTCTGACTGAATCAGCACTGTCCGGATTTGAAGCAAAGGCTCTGCTTGACTCAGGGCGTTGTAAATGGCCCTTAGTTCCAGTATATTTATGTGTAGAGAAGTATCCAGACTTGACCACAGCCCTTGGAAGTTTCTTCCCTGAGTGACTGCCCCCCACCCTCGGAGGCTTGCATCCGTGGTCACCAGGACCCGGTCCTGTATGCCGAACCTGCGGCCCTCGAGAAGGTGAGCACTCTGCAGCCACCACAGAAGAGACACCCTGGCCCTTGGGGACAGGGTGATCAGCCAATGCATCTGAAGATGCGATCCGGACCACTTGTCCAACAGATCCCACTGAAAGATCCTCGCATGGAACCTGCCGAAGGGAATAGCTTCGTATGAAGCCACCATCTTTCCCAGGACTCGCGTGCAGTGATGCACAGATACCTGTTTTGGTTTCAGGAGATCCCTGACCAGAGATGCTAATTCCTGGGCCTTCTCCATCGGGAGAAACACCTTCTTCTGTTCTGTGTCCAGAATCATGCCCAGGAAAAGCAGACGCGTCGTAGGAATCAGCTGCGACTTTGGAACATTCAGAATCCAACCGTGCTGTAGTAACACTTCCTGAGAGAGTGTTACGCTGATCAACAACTGCTCCCTGGACCTCGCCTTTATGAGGAGATCGTCCAAGTACGGGATAATTATAACTCCCTTCTGCCGAAGGAGTATCATCATTTCGGCCATTACCTTGGTAAATATTCTCGGTGCCGTGGACAGGCCAAACGGCAACGTCTGGAATTGGTAATGACAGTCCTGTACCACAAATCTGAGGTACTCCTGGTGAGGTGGGTAAATGGGGACATGCAAGTAAGCATCTTTGATGTCCAGCGACACCATAAAATCCCCCTCTTCCAGGCTTGCAATCACCGCTCTGAGCGATTCCATTTTGAACTTGAATTTCTTTATATAAGTGTTCAAGGACTTTAAATTCAGAATGGGTCTCACCGAACCGTCCGGTTTCGGTACCACAAACATTGTAGAATAGTAACCCCTTCCCTGTTGAAGGAGGGGGACCCTGACAATCACTTGCTGGAGGTACAGCTTGTGAATTGCCGCCAGCACTACCTCCCTTTCCATGGGGGAAGCTGGCAAGGCTGATTTGAGGTAACGGCGGGGGGGAGTCGCTTCGAATTCCAGTTTATATCCCTGAGATACAATGTGATAGCCCAGAGATCCACCTGTGAGCGAACCCACTGGCTGCTGAAGTTTCGGAGACGCGCCCCCACCGCACCTGGCTCCGTCTGTGGAGCCCCAACGTCATGCGGTGGACTTAGTGGAAGCAGGGGAGGACTTTTGTTCCTGGGAACTGGCTGCATGGTGCAGCTTCTTACCTCTACCCCTGCCTCTGGCAAGAAAGGATGCACCCCTGACCCTCTTGCCTTTTTGGGAACGAAAGGACTGCATTTGATAATACGGTGCTTTCTTAGGCTGTGAGGAAACCTGAGGCAAGAAAGTGGACTTTCCAGCTGTCGCTGTAGACACGAGGTCCGACAGACCGTCCCCAAACAATTCCTCACCCTTATAAGGCAAAACCTCCATGTGTTTTTTAGAATCAGCATCTCCTGTCCATTGCCGAGTCCATAAGACCTTCCTGGCAGAAATGGACATAGCATTAATTCTAGATCCCAGCAGGCAAATGTCCCTCTGAGCATCTCGCATATATAAGACGACGTCTTTGATATGGCCCAGGGTTAGCAAAACAGTATCTCTGTCGAGGGAATCTATGTCGTCTAACAGAGTATCTGTCCACGCTGCTACAGCACTACACATCCAGGCTGAAGCAACAGCAGGTCTCAGTAGAGTACCAGAGTGTGTATACACCGACTTCAGGATAGCTTCCTGCTTTCTATCCGCAGGCTCCTTTAGGGCGGCCGTATCCTGAGACGGCAGGGCCACCTTTTTAGATAAGCGTGTCAGCGCCTTGTCCACCCTAGGGGATGTTTCCCAACGTAACCTGTCCGTTGGCGGGAAAGGGTACGCCATCAGTAACCTCTTAGAAATCACTAGTTTCTTATCAGGGGAACTCCACGCTTCTTCACACAATTCATTTAATTCATCAGATGGGAGAAAAGTCACTGGCTGCTTTTTCTCCCCAAACATATAAACCCTTTTGGTATTTACCGGGTTACTCTCAGAAATGTGTAATACATCTTTCATTGCAATAATCATGTATCGGATGGCCTTAGTCATTTTAGACTGTAAATGTGCCTCATCATCGTCGACACTGGAGTCGGACTCCGTGTCGGCATCAGTGTCAACCATCTGAGCTAGAGGGCGTTTATGAGCCCCAGACGGTTTCTGAGTCGCCTGGGCAGGGGCGGGCTGAGACCCCGGCTGTCCCAAGGCTGCAGCGTCATCAAACCTTTTATGTAAGGAGTTTACATTGTCATTTAAGACCTTCCACATATCCATCCAATCTGGTGTCGGCCCCGACGGGGGCGATACCACACTTATCTGCCCTTGCTCCGCCTCCACGTAACCTTCCTCATCAAACATGTCGACACAGCTGTACCGACACACCGCACACACACGGGGAATGCTCAGACGGAGGACAGGACCCCACAAAGTCCTTTGGGGAGACAGAGAGAGAGTATGCCAGCACACACCACAGCGCTATATAACACAGGGATTTACACTGCTAATAAGTGATTTTCCCAATAGCTGCTTGTCTGTATCGATTTGCGCCTAAATTTATGTGCCCCCCCCTCTCTTTTTAACCCGTCTTGTACCTGGATACTGCAGGGGAGAGCCTGGGGAGCGTGCTTCCAGCGAAGCTGTGAAGGGAAAATGGCGCTGGTGTGCTGAGGAAGTAGGCCCGCCCCCTCAGTGGCGGGCTTCTGTCCCGCTTTCAGTGTATAATAATGGCGGGGGTTTTTACATATATACAGTGCTAGACTGTATATATGTATGATTTTGTGCCAAAGGTATCTCAATTGCAGCCCAGGGCGCGCCCCCCCCCCCCCCCCCCTAGCGCCCTGCACCCTACAGTGACCGGAGTGTGTAAGTGTGCTGGGAGCAATGGCGCACAGCTGCTGTGCTGTGCGCTACCTTAATGAAGACAGGAGTCTTCAGCCACCGATTTTGATGTCTTCCAGCTTCTATTCTTCTGGCTCTGCAAGGGGGACGGCGGCGCGGCTCCGGGAACGGACGATCGAGGACAGGTGCCTGTGTTCGAACCCTCTGGAGTTAATGGTGTCCAGTAGCCTAAGAAGCACAAGCTAGCTGCAAGCAGGTAGGTTTGCTTCTCTCCCCTTAGTCCCACGTAGCAGTGAGTCTGTTGCCAGCAGAACTCACTGAAAATAAAAAACCTAAAAATACTTTCTTTTCTAGTAAGCTCAGGAGAGCCCACTAGGAGCACCCAGCTCTGGCCGGGCACAGATTCTAACTGAGGTCTGGAGGAGGGGCATAGAGGGAGGAGCCAGTGCACACCAGATAGTACCTAATCTTTTTTTAGAGTGCACAGTCTCCTGCGGAGCCTGTCTATTCCCCATGGTCCTTACGGAGTTCCCAGCATCCACTAGGACGTCAGAGAAATATACATTATCATACAGTGATAGATATATATATATATATATATATATATATATACACAAATCGTTCTGTACCTTGTCACTGTCAGCAGCTTATTCTTTACTTTCATTGTCGCATCTGGCTTTTCAGGATTGTCCGTTTTGTGAATATTGGAAATTTCATAATTGATGCCATGAAAAAATTGACCTAAACAAATAAATATTATTAGGAAATATACTAGATTAAAGAAACTGATAACTTGTGATACATTTTTAATGAATAACAGGACACTGTATAAATCTATTGTATTTATTAAACCTCTGTAATAAAATAAATGGCCTTAAAAATGCACTTGTCTTAAATACTGTGACAGATTTATTTAACATGCTTAGAACACACACTTCTTAAATGACTATCAAATGCAGAATGATAGGGCCTGAGTTAGAGGTGGACACTAAGCAGTAGCGGCTGCAGCTTTTGTCGCAGTCACTACTGCAAAATGATGCTAATGCTGCAGCTGATGGGCTGTCTCCTGAGACGCCCACTGGCTGCAGCTCTAATCCCCCATGGTGCACACAAAGGTGCACCATCAAGTGGATATAGGATGCATCATCAGGTTGCTCAGAATATCCAATGGTTACTGTTCACTACTTAAATTGTCTGGTTTCATTCTGTGCTCCCCCAACCCGCCCTTCCCCTGTTTTTCTTGTCCCTCATATAATGTACTTGAACATTTTGCAATACATACAATAAAAAAAAGAATGTCCAATGGTATTTGGCTGCCAAAGTCAGAGGAACTTTGGGCCTTATTCAATATGGTTCATATCAGAGATGCAGGCGTTTTCATCACACGCGGCTGCTGTGGTGGGGAAATGGCGGGGGCCCAACTGCCTTCGCAGGCAGGCATCGCAGCAATGGCAGAATTCAAAGAGGTGGGGCGATCAGGGCGATTGCCCCTCGTAACACACAGCCGACACCTCGCCCATGCTACTTATCTTGCGCGGTGCCAGGACCTGGCTGTCACAGCAATGACGGCTGGCCCTGTCCTCCTATGCGCATGCACAGCCGCGATGCCAGAGTCTCTAGGCTACAGGCTCTGACATCGTGGCCACCGTGGCCGCGCATGCGCAAATGAGGACATGGCCAGCCATCATCGCTGTGACAGCCAGGCCTTGGCGCTGCGCAAGATAAGTGGCATGGGTGAGGTGTCTAGGATGCTGACATCTGAAAGCTGCTGCTCCAGGCTCAGGTCTCCTGCCTGCAGCTGATACATCAGGTTCACCACCACCAGGAACACATGCTGCCCGGCTCCATCCACGGCAAAGTTGTTAGTGGGGTGCCCGGACTGGAGCCGTTTAAGGAGATGCAGCAGGTGCCATGTCTGGGCATGGGGGGCAACGGGGCACGGCACTGTGGATGGATAGCTCTTCCTCCCAGAGCCGTGCTGCATAGCGTCAGCTGGCTGCCTGGTGCCCTTTCACACACTCTCCACTATGTCTCTCTCTTCTCCCTCTCCCCATTTTTCTGACGCTCTCTCACAGTCTTCCTGTCTGATTCCTCTCTCTCAACTATATTATATACACACACACACACACACACACACACACACACACACACACACACACACACACACACACACACATATATACTGTAAGTGGGAGGAGTAATGTGCAGAGGGGAGGAGTCAGTATTCTTAAACCGCCCCATCTAAATTAAAGTAGGTCTAGATCCGCTACTGCATCGCAGGCTAGGGGGCTTCCCTTATTCAGCAATGCGATCGAAAAAGAATTGCGATCGCATCACTGGCCGCCATTAGGATGCTGGACGGCCTTGTCCTGTGCTGGGCAGCCCCCAACATGCGAGTGATAGCAGTTTTGGTTTTGTTAAATTAGCAAAACTACAACTGAAGCTGAATGAGGGCCTGTGTCTTCAATGCAGTCACTGACACCAGGGCCAGATTAATAATGGGGCAGATGGAACTACAGCTCTGGGCCTTTATATATAAAAAAAATAGTGTAAAAAAAAATCATCAAGACAGCATGATAATGACCAGCCAACAATTTGCCATGCAGTCAGCATAGATCATAAGTTTTGAAAAATGTTATTTCTGCTTTAGTTACAAAATGATGCCATTTGTCTACTTTTATGTATTTAGTGAAACAAAGGGACTGTTACTGTAAAGGAGTACACAATGCCAGCACAGCGACATGCATAATGACAGCAATACAGCAGTGACCACATGGACTGGACAAAGTGAAAGGGTAACAGAAGGGTGCAGAGGGGTTTGGGACCTATTAATTGTTGTCTTACTTTATTTGAGCAGTTAGAGTGTACACTTTAAAAAGCAATATTGGCTCTGCAGCCCTGTTTTTTTGTGTCCTTGATCCTTGGGGCCCCCTGGACCAAAGGGCCCTGTACGGGTGTCCGTTTATCCTGCCCTGATGCTGGGACTGCTCCCTGCTCTGCTACAGCTTGCTAATGTGCTCTGCTGCTGCCGGCTGCCACAGCCTTCGCCTGTCAAACTGCAACAGCGCCAGCAGCATTAAGAGCGGCTCCACCTCTATTCCTACTTGCTGTTGTGCTGCACATCGCTCAAGTCACTGGGCACAGACTGTTGCTGCCGGTTGCCAAAACCTGTTCGTGTCAAATGTATGAAAGGCAGCGGCACTGGCAGCATGAAGATTAGCTGCTGACAGGTGTGTGACGCCCGGAAGCCCGTCCAAACAACTACACATACCCTGGCCAGAGAGACATTGTGGCCTCCTCCTAGAGTCCCAGCCTTGGGTGTACATGCCAACGTGGCACTGGCCACACCCACCTTGCACTGGCCACAGCTCCTCTGCTACTCACAATAGGCCCTTGAATATTTTCAGGACCAGGCAAGGCCGACTTGAGGGCCGCTCTAGCAGCGCAGCCAAATGGAAGTGCCTCCCAAAGGGGGGCGCAGTGTGGCAGCTGCCGACAGCTTGGGATTATTATGATTAGTGGGCCTGGTAGTAATTGTGGTGCCAGATACCAGCAGCACAGCCAGTGTTTTCACTGCTGCCATTACTCCAAGACCGTAGCTGTAGCGTCTGTAGTTGTTTGTGCCCTCCTCCAATCTATCATCTGCTCCAACTGAAGCACACAGCCCACTGGGTAAGCGAGCGGCTGCCAATGTGACCTGGCTGGGGAGACAGGAGAGGAGGGGAGCATCCAGACACAAGCATCCATCTCTCTGCTGCTGTTAGCTGGCAGGCAGTAACATGGGAGAGGGGTCAAGTATGTCGGGGCCAGTCTTTTTACTTTCTGGTATTTTTTCATTTACCAGGAAATCTGAACATTTGAAAGTGGATACACTGCTCTGGGTTATGTTCATTATGGGAGGCTGGTGTCACTATGTGCGGGCACATCATGTTGAGTGATTCTGCTTACCTGGGCTCGCTGCTCTCAGGTTAGGGGGTCACCCAGGTATACTGGACATGCACCTTTAACCCTACTGGTGACACCAAACTGCTCCTGTATCTCTCTATCTTCTCAGTCTTCTGTGGGTATCTGTATCTTTCCCTGTGTGGGGGCAAGGTGTGTATCTTTTCCCTGTGAAAGCCAAGGTGTGTATATTTTCCCTGTGGGGGCCAAGGTGCGTGTATATTTTCCATGTGGGGGCCAAGGTGTGTGTATATTTTCCCTGTGGGGGCCAAGGTGTGTGTATATTTTTCCTGTGGGGGCCAAGGTGTGTGTACATTTTCCCTGTGGGGGCCAAGGTGTGTTTGTTGTTTTTATTTTACTTGTGGGGGCCAATGTGTGTGCTTTTTTTATTATAATAATAATAATAATAATAATAATAATAGATATAGTTGGATTATAGAGGGAAGGGAATGGATATAGAGGGAAGAGCACTCCGAAATAATTTGCACAGGGTGCTAGTAGACCTGGAGCCGACCCTGGCCCCAGACTTATGTGGCCCATCTGGCACTGCCTGACACCAGTATGCCCAACACAATCGCCAACTCAAGCCACATCCCATCACCACCCAGGAACGCCTATCGACACTGCATGGAACTACATGGCTTTAACCATAGGAATGCATAAGCATAAGCAAAACATCTGACACTTTCATCCACTTCTGAATATGGCTCATAGATCCTTACCTAATAGTCCATGAACGCCTGCAGAAAATGTATGATCATCCAAAGTATAAAATCCTAAGAAATCCTTGTAGATAGGGTTTTTTTTCCAAACTTTATGCAAAATAATAACAAATGTCGCCCCTTCTCCAAATGAAAGTGTCACATTCTTGTCCTTGTTGATATCCAAATTAAACCTGAAAGAATGAATAGTATTGTGAGTGACAACAGTATATGGGTGTATTTTTTTTAAATCAGGTATTCTTTATTCAATTGTAAACAAACTAAAAAACAAACAAAAAACAGTCATCATAAAATTTGTAAGAATAGGAGAGAAAATACAAGAAAGTTACATTACAGTACACTGGTCAAGAAAAGCCAGCTCTAGTGTACAAAGGGGGGTCATTCCGAGTTGATCGCAGCCAGCAACTTTTGCTGCTGCTGCGATCAACTAGCACACGCCTATGGGGGAGTGTATTTTAGCTTAGCAGGGCTGCGATCGCTTGTGCAGCCCTGCTAAGCTAAAAAAAATTTCAAGCAGAAGTAGACTAGCCCTGGACATACTTACCCTGTGCGATGGATCCATCGATGATGGGCCTGGCTTTGACGTCACTCCTCCGCACTCCGTTCTGCTGGACACGCCTGCGTTACACTCACTACTCCCCGAAAACGTCTCCAAACGGTCCGGATCCGCCCTGTTACGCCTCCTTCCTGTCAATCTTCTGTGCGGTCCGCTCTGCGACCGCTTCCTTCTCAAGACGCGATGTAACCCGGCGACGGGCAACGTCGCGCACTTGCACTGCGCCTGCCGCGCATGCGCATTCCGCACCCGCGATAAACCGCTGTGTGCGATCGGGTCTGAATGACCCCCAAAATCCCAATAGGTAGAGAAAAGTAGAGCAATCGGAACTACCTGAAATCGGAAAAATTTTGGATTTATTCCAATTAATGAGAAGACCAGAGATAACTCCAAAATCATTAACAATTTGTAACATAGGTGCCAAAGAGCCGATATAGGGGGTCATTCTGAGTTAATCGTAGCAGGGCTACGATCATGTCCATAGACATGCGGGGGGACGCCCAGCACAGAGCAAGACGCAAAACACAAAACAGTGGCCAAACGCCGCCGTTTCGTGCCCCCCCCCGCCCAGCGACCGCCTCTGCCTGTCAATCAGGCAGAGGCGATCGTACCGCGGCGACGCCCTTCGGCCGTCTGGCATGCGAAGTTCTGACCTGATCGCACCGCTGCGATAAACTGCAGCGTGCGATCGGGTCAGAATGACCCCCATAGTCATCCAGAAACAAAAGCATATCTTCAGCATAAAAAGCTATGACATCCTCAGTTTCACCAATTTTAATGCCACAGACATCCGGAGTAGAGCGTAGGATACAGACTAGAGTTCCAAGGGCAATGGCAAACAGAGCTGGGGATAATGGGCAACGCTGAGGTTGCCCGTTCAATGGGGGTCATTCCGAGTTGATCGCATGCTGGCTACTTTTAGCAGCCGTGCAAACGCATTATCGCCGCCCACTGGGGAGTGTACTTTCACTTTGCAAAAGTGCGAACACTTGTGCAGCAGAGCACCTGCAAAATAATTTTTTGCAAAACAAGACCAGCCCTGTAGTTATTCCTCATGTGCGTTGATTCTAACGATGGAGGGACGGCTTTTGACGTCACACTCCCACCCACCCAGCGAACGTCCAGCCACGTTTGCATTTTTCTGCCACGCCTGCTTTTCTAAGCACTCCCTGAAAACGGTCAGTTGACACCCAGAAACGCCCCTTTCCTGTCAATCTTCCTGCGTTCGGCTGTGCGACTGGAATGTTCGTTACACTCTGTACAAACCCACGATGCTCATTGTACCCGTACGACATGCCTGCGCATTGCGGTGCATACGCATGCGCAGAAATGGCGATTTTTAGCCTGATCGCTGCGCTGCGAACAACGGCTGCTAGCGATCAACTCGGAATGACCCCCAGTATACGGGTGTTTGATAAAGTGCAGAACATGTTGTAGTTAGAATTAAGGAATAGCTTAATTTTATATTGACCTTAAAGGAACAATAACCCACACACTATTTGTATAGTGACTATGGGCCAGTTACAAAATAGTGTTGTGATGTAAATGTCCTCCGAGTGCCATAGGGCCTGTGTAAATGCACACAAATGCATTTACGGCTGCGTATTTTGCTAATACCTCAGCAGATTTTCATAATTTCGACTTGCCCACTTGCAGCTCCTTGTGACGGTGCAGTTCAGTCTATGCACATTTTTAGACACACCATGGAAACGTACACCAGCCCTATGGCAGGGGCAGTTTTTCCGTCTGAGTATGTCCTTGTGTGTGAGTGACTGTGCATCTTAGGACGCAGCTGCTTACAGTGACTCGCCTATGACATGCCCGCATCTGCTTAGCCACCCCTGTTACCTCCCAGAAACGCCCACTGAAATCCACATGTATCATAATCTGTGCTGCGTCTCCGTGTGGTAATAAACAGGATGAATGCGGCCATTTGCAGTTGCGTGACTATATCGTACAACTCTGAATCAGACCCACAGTGACAAAAGATTGTGAGGACGATGCTCCTGTTTCTACAATGCAGTGCATGGCTGTGCACAGTGATATGCACAGCAGATACATTTGTGCAGGGGACAATGGTGGTCATTCCGAGTTTATCGCAGCCAGCAACTTTTAGCTGCTGCTGCGATCAACAGTCCACGCCCGTGGGGTAGTGCATTTTAGCTTAGCAGGGCTGCGATCGCTTGTGCAGCCCTGCTAAGTTAAAAAAAATTTCAAGCAGAAGTAGAGCAGCCCTGGACATACTTACCCTGTGCGATGGATCCAGCGATGATGGGCCCGACTTTGACGTCATTCCTCCACCCTCCGTTGTCCTGGACACGCCTGCATTTTACTCACAACTCCCCGAAAACGCTCTCCAACGGTCCGGATCCGCCCATCCACGCCTCCTTGCTGTCAATCTTCTTAGCGGTCGCCGCTGCGACCGCTCCCGTCGGTAGAAAATTTGTTCGGCAGCGGCCCAGGTAACCTGATAGAGAATAGTACCCCTGTCCCCCGCATCCCTTACTTGTGGGCTACGCCAGCTGACTCACATAGGCATGCGCAGCACATTTTATGAGGGGGTGCATGACTGGAGTGGCGTGCCTAGCATCGCCTACTGGGAGTGTCTTACACCGCCTACTGGGCTAGAGTATATACATGTATATATATATATATATATATATATATATATATACACACACACACAGTGGTCGAACTGGAAATTTTAAAGTGGGGGTATGGAAAAGTGAAGGCATGGCCATTTAAAAGGGTGCATGTCCTTTAGTGTAGTTTACCACACTATATACCCCTTATAAACATTATGCACAACAATAGTAGGGCACCTTATACTATCTAGTACTGGTGCACCTTTCACATTATACCACATAGTATGAGCCAAAATTCACATTATAGCACACGGTATGAGCCGAAATTCACATTATAGCACACGGTATGAGCTGAAATTCGCATTATAGCACATGGTATGAGCCGAAATTCACATTATAGCACACGGTATGAGCCAAAATTAGTAGATAAAGACAACCTTTCTGTCAAACTTGACAGGTGCTAACACCTCCTTGCTCCTAGGCGCCACCCCCTTTAATATTAAATGATAGTGTTTTATATTGCTTTAATATAAAATTTTATATAAATTTATAGTGTTCGATATTAAACCGTATTAAAAGTTAATGGCTTTGAAAAGAATGTCACATATGACACACACTTTAAAATACATCTTTTTTTTTTTGTAACACAAAATGTTCTTACATTCCAGCAGCTGAAACTTCATGCTTGGCACATATGGTACTATTTAAAAATCATACTATGTCACACATGTTACAGTTTTAAAAAGGATAATCACTAATGACCGTGTCCATTTTCTTAGATGCACGGAAGCATCACACCTGGTACTGATTTAAAAAGCGTATTGATTTTAATGGCCATTTATGATTAATGATGAGAGCACAAATTTCAAAATGACATTCTCACACATTATTTTTTGCAAACATATGTAGAAACAGTGTATTTGGTTTTAAATTGAAAAATATTTAAAAAGCTTAACTGTATATTACAACCTATGTTGCATACCTGACATATGTTACTGTGTGTTAAATAGCACTAAAAAGTTTAAACATTATTTTTTGCAAACATATGTAGAAACAGTGTATTTGGTTTTAAATTGAAAAATATTTAAAAAGCTTAACTGTATATTACAACCTGTGTTGCATACCTGACATATGTTACTGTGTGTTAAATAGCACTAAAAAGTTTAAACATTATTTTTTGCAAACATATGTAGAAACAGTGTATTTGGTTTTAAATTGAAAAATATTTAAAAAGCTTAACTGTATATTACAACCTATGTTGCATACCTGACATATGTTACTGTGTGTTAAATAGCACTAAAAAGTTTGAACATTATTTTTTGCAAACATATGTAGAAACAGTGTATTTGGTTTTAAATTGAAAAATATTTAAAAAGCTTAACTGTATATTACAACCTATGTTGCATACCTGACATATGTTACTGTGTGTTAAATAGCACTAAAAAGTTTAAACATTATTTTTTGCAAACATATGTAGAAACAGTGTATTTGGTTTTAAATTGAAAAATATTTAAAAAGCTTAACTGTATATTACAACCTATGTTGCATACATGACATATGTTACTGTGTGTTAAATAGCACTAAAAAGTTTATCTTTATTGTGGCCGATCGCTGAACTTTGATTGCAAGCAGACATGACCAGACTTGTCAGTATTACAGCGTGACATGTCCAGACCTGTATATTAGCGATAAAAGATTTACACCAAATACTGTGTATTAAGCCGTTTATATCGATGCATACAAACCACATATTACAGTGTATTACAGAGTATATAGCACTGTATACAGACCACATATTACAGTGTATTACAACGTGTATAACGCTGCAAGCATACCACATATTACTGTGTATTAAACCGTTTATATCGCTGCATACAAGCCGTATGTTACTGTGTATTAAACAGTGTGTATATTGCTGCATACATGCCATTTATTACTGTGTATTACAGAGTATATAGCACTGTATACAGACCACATATTACAGTGTATTACAACGTGTATAACGCTGCAAGCATACCACATATTACTGTGTATTAAACCATTTATATCGCTGCATACAAGCCGTATGTTACTGTGTATTAAACAGTGTGTATATTGCTGCATACATGCCATTTATTACTGTGTATTACAGAGTGTATAGCACTGTATACAGACCACATATTACAGTGTATTATACGTGTATAACGCGGCAAGCATACCATATATTACTGTGTATTACAGAGTGTATAGCACTGTATACAGACCACATATTACTGGGTATTACGTGTATAACGCTGCAAGCATACCACATATTACAGTGTATTACAGAGTGTATAGCACTGTATACAGACCACATATTACTGGGTATTACAACGTGTATAACGCTGCAAGCATACCACATATTACTGGGTATTAAACCGTTTATATAGCTGAGCACCATATATTACTGTATATTACATCGTGACATGTCCAGACCTCATACAAAATTGATGGGCGAAATCATTTATTTTTGGTCGACGCGGGCTGCGTTTGTTCGGGTTGATACAGCCGTGATGTATACACATAACCAACAGACTAGCATTCTTCTTTAGGCTGTTATGTCCGATCGAGGTCGTTGCAAATTGTTCGTTCGCCGTTGCAGCGACGGTTGTGCGAATTGTTGTTTTGCCCAATTATGCTAGGACAGTGCATTAGTGCATCTGTAACATTTCAATTTGGTAAACTAATGGGATTGATATATATGAATGGTATTGAATGTTAATTAAAAAAACAAAACAAAAAACAAATCAATTCTAGGGAACAGGCTATATAATAGGTAGCATGTATCACCATCCCAAGTTTGTGATAGGTTCAGCGGCCTCTTTGACAATCCATGTTATGGATATGAAGTAAACCCACCATTAATAAGCATTAAAAAGGATACCATCCTATAATTTTGGAATAATTTTTAAACAAATAATACTATGTGATCATGTGCAATCTGACTATCTGCGCCAGTATTATGTGTTCCAGAATCATAATATATATGATAAATATATAGCGTTTAAATAAGATACCGTATTCTCACACTGACATACATATAAAAACCGATAATAAGCAGTTCCGGCTACTGTAATCCTTAACATGATGATTTTGGTATATACACATATACTACAGGGCACTACAAAGATATGAAATGTAACACTAAATATTGCAAATAGAATATCAACATAACAGATGATACAACTGAATTTATCATGATGAATCTTATATAGTCCTATATTTTGCTAATGTAATACCCTTATGGGTGTATGAATTTTAAACAAATAATACTATGTGATCATGTGCAATCTGACTATCTGCACCAGTATTATGTGTTCCAGAATCATAATATATATAATAAATGTATATCGTTTAAATAAGACACAGATGCATTAAATTGAATAGTAACAATACTCTTATGTTATGTTGGTAATAATGTAACGGGCTATTTTAACATAACAGATCCTATTTAGGAAAATGATTACATGATATGCCTAGTGACCCAAGTTATTAAAACTTTTTACTGTAAATATAATGTTTGTGCATGCATACGCCATGAGATATGTACTTCTATTAAGCACAAACAAGCATATTGGCATTCTACTCTAACATTTAGGGTAAAAGATTAGAATGGATCAAGGTAGCATAGCGTAAGGACAGACATAGGTTCAGCGGCCTCTTTGACAATCCATGTTATGGATATGAAGTAAACCCACCATTAATAAGCATTAAAAAGGAAACCATCCTAAAATTTTGGTATCATTTTTAAACAAATAATACTATGTGATCATGTGCAATCTGACTATCTGCGCCAGTATTATGTGTTCCAGAATCATAATATATATGATAAATATATAGCGTTTAAATAAGATACCACATTCTCACACTGACATACATATGAAAACCGATAATAAGCAGTTCCGGCTACTGTAATCCTTTACATGATGATTTTGGTATATACACATATACTACAGGTCACTACAAAGATATGAATCATGATATATAAGATCACTAAACAAAACAAGAGATCTGTAATGATTTCTGACTAACTAGTTAACTCAGTATACAGTAATCATATAGGTCCCTGTGTCATATAGATATGCGCTTGGCATAAATATTTCCACACGTTCCTAAATCTAAGATGTTTCATGCATGTTGTAACACTAAATATTGCAAATAGAATATCAACATGACAGATGATACAACTGAATTTATCATGATGAATCTTATATAGTCCTATATTTTGCTAATGTAATACCCTTATGGGGGTATGAATTTTAAACAAATAATACTATGTGATCATGTGCAATCTGACTATGTGCACCAGTATTATGTGTTCCAGAATCATAATATATATAATAAATGTATATCGTTTAAATAAGACACAGATGCATTAAATTGAATAGTAACAATACTATTATGTTATGTTGGTAATAATGTAACGGGCTATTTTAGCATAACAGATCCTATTTAGGAAAATTATGACATGATATGCCTAGTGACCCAAGTTATTAAAACTTTTTACTGTAAATATAATGTTTGTGCATGCATACACCATGAGATATGTACTTCTATTAAGCACAAACAAGCATATTGGCATTCTACTCTAACATTTAGGGTAAAAGATTAGAATGGATCAAGGTAGCATAGCGTAAGGACAGACATAGGTTCAGCGGCCTCTTTGACAATCCATGTTATGGATATGAAGTAAACCCACCATTAATAAGCATTAAAAAGGATACCATCCTATAATTTTGGAATAATTTTTAAACAAATAATACTATGTGATCATGTGCAATCTGACTATCTGCGCCAGTATTATGTGTTCCAGAATCATAATATATATGATAAATATATAGCGTTTAAATAAGATACCGTATTCTCACACTGACATACATATAAAAACCGATAATAAGCAGTTCCGGCTACTGTAATCCTTAACATGATGATTTTGGTATATACACATATACTACAGGGCACTACAAAGATATGAAATGTAACACTAAATATTGCAAATAGAATATCAACATGACAGATGATACAACTGAATTTATCATGATGAATCTTATATATTCCTATATTTTGCTAATGTAATACCCTTATGGGGGTATGAATTTTAAACAAATAATACTATGTGATCATGTGCAATCTGACTATGTGCACCAGTATTATGTGTTCCAGAATCATAATATATTTGATAAATATATATTGTTTAAATAAGACACAGATGCATTAAATTGAATAGTAACAATATTCTTATGTTATGTTGGTAATAATGTAACGGGCTATTTTAACATAACAGATCCTATTTAGGAAAATGATGACATGATATGCCTAGTGACCCAAGTTAATAAAACTTTTTACTGTAAATATAATGTTTGTGCATGCATACGCCATGAGATATGTACTTCTATTAAGCACAAACAAGCATATTGGCATTCTACTCTAACATTTAGGGTAAAAGATTAGAATGGATCAAGGTAGCATAGCGTAAGGACAGACATAGGTTCAGAGGCCTCTTTGACAATCCATGTTATGGATATGAAGTAAACCCACCATTAATAAGCATTAAAAAGGATACCAAGAATATGATTTTGACATATGGCCCCAGATTTTCAAATAAAGGATGTGCAGCGTATCTCCTTATTTAATCCTAATGAAGTCATAGTATTCAACAGGCATATGTATCTAGATTTTTCTTTAGTGACATACATAGTGATGTTACAACCACTTATATCTAGCTCAAACAGTTCTAGATCATAAATTTTCACCTTTTTGTGATTACTAGTGTGGAATCGTGGAAAGTGTCATGCCAAAACTTGTAATTTTCTTCATGTTGCTTAAATCTCTTTGTGTATTTTTAATGATATACACATGATCCAATATCGTTTTAAAAAGCATCTTAGTCATGCTGATATATTTATAAATGAATGGGCCTATTAAGCAGTAAATTACACCAAATGTGTGGAGCAGTTAATGAATCTTTTTTATTTCTGTTTTATTGTTATTTCTGTCAGAGAACTTCTGAGTGATATGAATATATTGGCATGCTTGACATGGTCCACAGGGATAACAGACAGATAATGATGGATTTTTCCTCTGATGCTTGGAAAAGTGACTTCTAAACAAATTATCCCGTAAATTTGTTGATATCTTCCAGATGATCTGTATGGTCTTATCAAATTCTTTCTTCAGAGCATAAACAGTGGTGAGTATATATCGATATTTGTGTAATGGCGCATTGATGTGTATCCACTCTTTACAGTATGTAACAATGTATATCCTTACTTATAACCAAGACAAGAGAACGCACCTTGTGCCAAATAAGATACATTGTTACATTGTTGTAATGACGCATTGATGTGTATCCACTCTTTACAGTATGTAACAATGTATCTTATTTGGCACAAGGTGCGTTCTCTTGTCTTGGTTATAAGTAAGGATATACATTGTTACATACTGTAAAGAGTGGATACACATCAATGCGCCATTACACAAATATCGATATATACTCACCACTGTTTATGCTCTGAAGAAAGAATTTGATAAGACCATACAGATCATCTGGAAGATATCAACAAATTTACGGGATAATTTGTTTAGAAGTCACTTTTCCAAGCATCAGAGGAAAAATCCATCATTATCTGTCTGTTATCCCTGTGGACCATGTCAAGCATGCCAATATATTCATATCACTCAGAAGTTCTCTGACAGAAATAACAATAAAACAGAAATAAAAAAGATTCATTAACTGCTCCACACATTTGGTGTAATTTACTGCTTAATAGGCCCATTCATTTATAAATATATCAGCATGACTAAGATGCTTTTTAAAACGATATTGGATCATGTGTATATCATTAAAAATACACAAAGAGATTTAAGCAACATGAAGAAAATTACAAGTTTTGGCATGACACTTTCCACGATTCCACACTAGTAATCACAAAAAGGTGAAAATTTATGATCTAGAACTGTTTGAGCTAGATATAAGTGGTTGTAACATCACTATGTATGTCACTAAAGAAAAATCTAGATACATATGCCTGTTGAATACTATGACATCATTAGGATTAAATAAGGAGATACGCTGCACATCCTTTATTTGAAAATCTGGGGCCATATGTCAAAATCATATTCTTGGTATCCTTTTTAATGCTTATTAATGGTGGGTTTACTTCATATCCATAACATGGATTGTCAAAGAGGCCTCTGAACCTATGTCTGTCCTTACGCTATGCTACCTTGATCCATTCTAATCTTTTACCCTAAATGTTAGAGTAGAATGCCAATATGCTTGTTTGTGCTTAATAGAAGTACATATCTCATGGCGTATGCATGCACAAACATTATATTTACAGTAAAAAGTTTTAATAACTTGGGTCACTAGGCATATCATGTCATCATTTTCCTAAATAGGATCTGTTATGTTAAAATAGCCCGTTACATTATTACCAACATAACATAAGAATATTGTTACTATTCAATTTAATGCATCTGTGTCTTATTTAAACAATATATATTTATCAAATATATTATGATTCTGGAACACATAATACTGGTGCACATAGTCAGATTGCACATGATCACATAGTATTATTTGTTTAAAATTCATACCCCCATAAGGGTATTACATTAGCAAAATATAGGAATATATAAGATTCATCATGATAAATTCAGTTGTATCATCTGAGTAGATAAAGTCAACCTTTCTGTCAAACTTGACAGTTGTTAACGCCCCCTTGCCCTAGGACCCGCCCCCTTTTAATATTAAATGATAGTGTTTTATATCGCTTAATATAAAATTAATATAAATTTATAGTGTTCGATATTAAAACGTATTAAAAATTGTCGCGTAACACCAGTCGCAGAGTGTCGCGCAACACACCGTCGCAGTATGTCACGCAACGCGGCGCGTCAAATCAGGCGGATGAAAGATGCATATTACACAGTGTTAAAACCAGGTAGTTTTAGCGGTATTGATAAATATTATGAGTCGGTTAAAAATAAATTTAAAAGATCCGACGTAAGATAGTGGTTACAAGAACAAGACGCCTACACGCTGCACAAGCCAGCAAGAAAAAACTATAAAAGGAACATGATTTGTGTATCGGGTATAAACCAACAGTGGCAATGCGATTTGGTCTCGCTGATAGATTTGTCAAAATACAACGATGGCGTTAAATACATATTAACAATCATCGATATATTCAGTAAGAGGGTGTGGGGTGAAAGTCTGACCGCTAAGAATGCAGCAACAGTCGCTAATGCTTTTGAAAAAATATTCCAGCGCGGTGATGTGCCGATGAAGCTACAAACCGATAATGGTAAAGAGTTTCTAAACAGAAGCCTAAAAAAGGTGTTAGAAAAATACGGTATAAAACATTTCACGACCAATAACGATGTGAAAGCGGCTGTTATAGAGCGCTTCAATAGGACTTTAAAAACACGCATGTGGCGCTATTTCACGGCAAAGAATACCTACAGATATATAGACGTTTTACAAGACTTCATACGCAGCTATAATAACACATACCATAGAACGATTAAGTGCGCTCCAAACGATGTGAATGACTCTAACGCGTTGAGTGTCTTCAAAACGACCTACGGTGATTACTTTAGAAGTAAGAAAGCCCCAGTTTGTTTAGGAATCGGTGACCACGTCCGTATTTCTAAATATAAGGACATATTTCAGAAAGGTTACGAACAGAGCTTTTCTGAGGAGATTTTTGTTGTACATAGTGTGAACACTAAAGGGATTAAACCGCTTTATAAGTTGGCAGATCTGTACGGTGAAGTTATAACAGGTAGTTTTTACCCCGAAGAGCTTCAAAGCATACCAAAAAACTATAACAGAGTTTACAAAGTGGAAAAGATTTTAAAAAATAAGACGGTCAGAGGCCGTAAATACGCGTTAGTCAAGTGGCGCGGTTACCCCGCAAAATTTAACAGTTGGGTCGCAGCATCGGTGATAAAAGACATATAAAGATCATCAGTATCTAACAAGACGAGCGATGGATGACAAATCGTTCTACATAACCTTACCCAGCAACGCATCGGCTGTTACCTTCCCGCAAAATAAGATTTCTAACTATACGACAAAGTTGGCTAAACCGATAGACTTAAATGGCGAATGGGAAGTGGCACTTACTGAGATACAATACCCGCATACGTGGAATACATTGGATTTACAAGATTGTAGACTGCAATTATCATGGGATGGAACGGCGGACCAGCCGGTGGCGAGAGTCGCGAGTTTGTGCATTAAACCCGGTTTTTATGAAACAATCGAGGCGTTACTGAACGTAATCAACGCTGAAATTGTACAACTGAAACTGGACGTTGGATTAAGACTAACGTATGATCCATTTGCACGCGTTGTAACATGTGACAGCAAACTGTTGTATCAAATCCACGCCGGTTCTAAGCTGACATGGATACTGGGTTTACAGCCTAAAACTAATATTTCTAAACCATGCGCCGACATCAAAGGCGGCCAATATACGATGTACGTGTACACAGACATTATCGAACACCAACGGGTCGGGGATAGTTATGTACCGCTACTTCGCACTGTTGAAATGAAGGGTTATAACAATGAGGTTGTCACAATACGATACGAGAAACCCGATTACGTACCATTGTGCAAAACACATTTTGACACGATAGCCATAGAGATAAAGAACGACCAAAACGAGAACATGGCATTTAAGTTTGGGAAAGCGATCGTGAAGCTACACTTCAGACGCCGCAAAACTGAATTTTATTAACTAAGCAGAATGGTCGCTGTTAAAAATTATGGCGATCCGGGGCTCTATGCGCAATATTATAAATCTCAAGCCGGTAATGGATTACCAGGTTTTCACGGCAGCGCATACATGTACGGCTGCGGTTTAGGCGGTATTTTTCGAAGTCTTTTCAGAAAAGCTGTTCCTCTTTTCCGGAGAGGTTTAGAGTTGGCTAAACCGCATATGAAGACAGCGGTTCGTAATATAGCGAAAGATGTTATCGGGCAAGCCACAACGGCCGTTGTGAATAAGATACACGAGGCGAACCAAGCAAAGCAAGACGGTTCAGGACTAATATATACAAGAAAAGGCGTGTCTAAAAGAAAACGGAAGCGTATGATAGCGCTTCCGCCTTGGGACATACCCTTTTTAAATAAAAAACAGAGACGACGCAACTCAAAGAAGAAGAGAAAGCCGAAGAGTGCCGTTGGTGATATTTTTTAAACATGTCTTTCATACACCACGAATCCGTTGAATGTGCAAAAACAGAGCTGGATCTTTTTGACGTGCCCCCGACACAAACTAGCATAGAGAAAAGTCTATACGTCGAAGTTCAACCTTTAGCGGCGTTATCCGACACAGCTCCGCTTGAATTTTATATAGCAGCCAGCGGTGAACACTACTACGATCTGAACAATACGCTGTTGTACGTGACATGCAAGATCGTACGAACCGATAACACGCCGATACCGCAAGGTGCGCGGGTCGCGCTTATTAATTACCCAATAGCGACCTTATTCAACCAAGTGGATGTAACTCTGGGCGACAGGCTCATATCACAATCCAACAATCTTTACGCATACCGCGCGTACATTGAGACTATATTAAATTACAGCTCGGACGCATTGTCAACAAAACACACAACAGGACTATTTTACAAAGATGTGGATGGTGAATTTAACAACACGGCGCTGGACGGCCCGAATACGGGATTCAAAAAACGAGCAGGCGCAACAGCGCAGAGTCGCACTGTTGAACTGCTAGGCCCGCTTCACTGCGACCTCTTCCATCAACATAAACTAATTTTAAACGCCGTTGATCTGAAGATTAAACTAACCAGAAACAAAGATGCATTCTGCTTAATGTCGTCTGAGGCGGATGCCTTTAAAATACAGATCACAGCTGCATCCCTGTTCGTGAAAAGAGTTCAGGTCTCACCGGCCGTGCGGATTGGGCACGCGCAGGCTCTGTTAAACGGTAACGCGAAATACGCGATTGACCGCGTTGGGATGAAAATCTACAGCGTACCAACAGGCAGTAGAGTATTTAATCTAGAAAATTTATTTTTAGGACAAGTACCGAAAACAGTTATAGCAGGTTTCGTGGATAACGAATCATTTTCAGGAATCCATAACCGGAACCCCCTGTGCTTTGAACATAAAAATGTAAGTTTTGCGTCCCTTTATCTGGATGGAACGCCGCACCCCGCCAAGCCATTTCAACCCGACTTTGAAAGCGGTAATGCTGTAAGAGAGTATATGTCACTCATACAAATCACAAATAAGCAGAAATCTGACAATGGTATACTGATTGACCGCGAAGAGTACCTCAGGGGCTACACGCTATTCGCTTTTGACCTTTCACCAGAACAGGAGTGTGGAGAACACCTTTCCCTGATAAGAACAGGCAATCTACGTGCCGAATTCCGCTTTGCAGAAGCGTTGGACCGGACAGTCAATGTGATAATATACGCTCTATTTGATAACATCATCGAGATTAATCAAAGGCGCGATGTGCTGTACGATTATCTATAAATGAAATAAACTAACACTACGCTGCTGAAAAAATGAACACATTACAGATAAACTGTATTCTGTACGCCGTGCAAAGCACAAGGCATGTTTTTAAAGGAACGTATCCGTGCGATATGTTACCGGTCAGTAAACTGTTGCAATATCCCTGCGCGTTTGTAATCAATACGCATAGCAGCGGGCAGCCGGGTGAGCACTGGTTGGCCGCTTATTTTAACGAACAACGTGAATGTTACTTTTTTGATTCTTACGGGTTAGCCCCTGACAGCCCCCTATTCCCAAAGGCAATAATACATTTTTTAAACTTGAATTCAAAAAGTGTTTATCACCAAAATATGCAGTTGCAAAATTTTAACAGTACCGTTTGCGGTCAATATTGCATATACTTTATATTTTACATGTGTAAAAAACACAAATATGTGGATGTACTGGCCCGTTTTAGTGATGACACAAAACGTAATGATTGTTTTGTTTCAAATTTTGTAAGACGACTACCAAGAAGCCATTGTCTGAATCATTATGCATATAGATATATACAGAATTGCGTAACTTGTAACCAGCGTTGTGCGTGAAACGTTTTATGTACAACGTGTCATAACTTGACACGTTGTACATAAAACGTTTCACGCACAACGCTGTGTGTGAAGCGTGTTACGCACAACGTTGTATTGTTTGTGTAACTTGTAATCAACATTCTGTTTGATACGTTTTATGTACAACGCATCATACCTATGATGTTTTTCTAATAAACAACGTTGTTTATTAAACTTTATATCGTGTGCTTGAAATTTCTTCCGTTTACAGCAATAGAAACAAAGAACAAAACGTTGTTTTATAAAGCATAAGCATATTTTATTGATATATGTATATATATATATATATATATATATAACACGGTAAAGATGAGTTTAAAACATTACATAAAATATTATTGACATAAGTTAAACATTGTGGCGCAAAATACCAACACAAAATACAGTGTATAAAAATAATATAAATTAGTTATATGTTATAGTTTCAGCCACTGTGAATCCTGAAATAGATTTACGGATCTTTTCCTAGGCAGTAAGTAACCATGCGGTGTTGTTAAACCTGGGGGACTTAAAACATTTATTCGCCCTTTGTTAAGGGTTTGTAACGACATGGGCGATGTCACAGCACCATCAGAGTCATCCTGCATCTCAGCTTTTAATCGTTCTAAACACATTCTATTCCCCGCATTGGCTATGACGGTTGAGGGAATATTCAATTCAGACATAGCCCGCATAAATTCAGGCCAACCATTCGGTATATTACGGATCGACACACCGTTACTTTGCGTGATGCTTCTTATTAAATCTAACATGTTGGAACCAGGCACAGTGACGCCTTTGTACAGAAACTCCCCTTTACTGTTCCAGTCTGTGATGTGTTTAGAGCGTGTCATTTTACTCAATAGTATTTCACAGTTTTTCTTATACCGGTCATTAACACCACTCAAAAGCTCATGATAAACAGCATCGGGGGCAATAGGCTGTGTCGTATTATTTGATTCATCAACAGATTTTGCAACGGGTGATAAAAGAGCTAAAGTTGACATTTCACTATCAGCCTGCTTACTCAACACCAGGTATCTCTGCAACAACATTGTATATCGCTTTGCTTTTTCATATTCTGATAAATCATTATTCTGTAGTATTTTCACGATCTCTACATCTAGACCGTGCGTTGCTGTTTTACGTATGTCGTCGCTGTTCGTTTTATTATGTAAACGTTCTATCTGATTCTGAGGCACCAGATACATTTTCTCAGCGTACTCCATCAGCGATTAGACAATAGTCCTGTAATTAGCGGTATAGCAAAACCAAGCAGCGAGCCGATAAAACCACCCGACTGTTTAACCAGAATCTTCTTTTTTCCAATGGCACATTTCTTATTACAAAGTGATTTTATAAGCGCACGCTTCTTTTTAAGGTAGTTCAGCTGCCGTTGAGACAGCGGTATTTTGCCTTTAAGCGTGTTGAGCGCTATCTCACAAATGGCCGTGACTAAATCGTTTGAAGCGTTGGATAAAATAGCATTTCTTTGGATTGGTGTTGCTTTAATTAACGTTTTTAAAAGCACCCAATTACGTCTTATCCGCCCCGACATGTTCACCGTTGTTAGAATGGCAACAAATGACTAAATGTTGTACTGTTATAGCTTTATAGAACCACGCTTCTTAATGACAAAAGCGACAGGCTTGTCTGGTGGGAATAAGCCGCTTCGTAAACGATAATCGTCAAGAGCGTTGTTTCTTAAATCAACCAGCAAATACCCATAAGGGGCAGCCGTCGCGGATTCATAGGATTCGAGAAAAAAACGATGTTTCGATGGGTACATTTGTCTAGCCAGAATGCCCACCTGCATTTTATCCCTGGGGTTTTTGAACAGGACCATATATTTTGTGTTTAAATGTATAGTTCTGCTCTTTTTACCTTGACAAAATATGTTTTGGACAAGGTACAGGATACTGAGATTACGATGATGTACATACTTTGTGAAAGCCTTCTCAACCTCAGAATTATTACTTGCCGCGTCCATCAAATCATCAATCACTGTTAAATTAACCTTATCAGGGGGAAAAAGTTGATCATCGCTAAAAGACTCTGGTAACCCCTCTATAAAGCGCGTACCGGGGTAATCACGCAGAAGTTGGTCGTATATAGGTTGCCAACAGGTGTAAAACCAAACAACATTATCAGGTACATGAGTCATATGTGTTGCAGCGTGTTGCAACAGCGTTTTGGCAAAATAACTTTTACCCGAATTGGACGGCCCCGCTAAAATACATGAGAAAGGGTGTTGAAATCTGGTGTCCATCTTAATAGCCGAACGGCAATGTTGTGAAGTTGTCCGTAAGAGACCGTTTAGTATAAACACACCTTTGCGTCTTCTGCAAAGTACGCGTCTCTATCTGCCAGCACTTTTTCACACGTACTATACCGGGTTGACGGATCACAACCTTTTTCTGGTCATCGCCTTCGGGGTTTAAAGGATAATCTAAGACCAGTTCTTTCAGGCTGTCAAAGTTAACGTGCTGCGCATTATCAACATTGAGCGTTATACCTTTAACTTTTAAACAGGTCTTTCCGTTGTTTAGTCGATAGCCGTATGACTTGGGCCCGGCTGAGACAAATTCTGTTATATGGGTGCCTGTGGGCAGTTCGCTGGTCAACTCACCTAAATAATCACCCAATGGCGGGGTCCAGTCACCGGGTCTACTGACAAAAATTACAGAATCGGTGTCGTGATAAAGACATCTATCTTGTAATCTATACAGTAGTTTGTACAGTTCAACACGGGCATAAGCCGTTGTAAAGATGGCTATAGTTACATTTGAAATTGCACCCCTGGTGTAATGGTCTTTGGCATACTTCCAATTTACCATAACTGTATCATCGTCAATAAAATCCAAAGCGGACACGTCATAGTACGGTAAGAACGCGTATTCAAAAAGTTTGTCGGGGTCGGTCACTAGACACGTATTGGGCATGTTGCTACGTTGACCAAATTTACCCCATAAGGAATTTAAAAACAATTTTGAAATTTGTCTTTTAGCGGGGTTGATTTCTATGTGTTCGGGTCGTAAAGACAAGCATTCATTCTTTTGATAGGCGTCTATATACTCTTGGCGTTTCTCGGCGTCTGTACACCATTCGGGATAACCAGAGGCCTCTTGTTTATCCCTGAGGTGCGTTTTAATGTAGCCTGAAAACAATTTGTCAGATCTCTCATCAAAATGCCACACCTCATAGATTTTACATACCTTGTACCCCATTTCTACAGCCAAGTTTAGTTCCACGGTACACCATGTACCGATGAGCGCACGTTTTTCTGAATCATGAACGCACGGCTCAGTCTGTCCAGACTCAGCGCATGTGCGACATAATGGAAACATTAACTTGCCGCCCATTTTAACTGGCAGAACCGGAAAGAATAGGCCACGAGGTGGATAAACTTTAACCCTGGCAAAACCGAAATACTTTGTGACATCACCAAAGTCCTTATAAATAATGCGTGGGTGCTGTATAGGATACGTTTTGGTTTTATTAACATACGGATAGAGGCTGGTGAAATCAAAATAGTGTATTTTTTCATCACAGCCTGTTTTGTGATACAGCTTTATGGCGTTTGTGCGCCCGCCATAAAGAGCATCACGTGGCTCCAAGGGTTCGGGTAAATCTTTACCCTTCAGAAAAGCCTGTAGATCCGCATCAGAATCTAGCATAGACTTCCATTCACAACCCCAGATTTCACGTATCTGAAATCCACAACGTTTAAGGTAGTGCAACTTTACCTGCGTCTTGTGGTGTAATTGACCGTAGGTCGTTTTAGTCAGTTTGTTTTTATCATCGGCGTTGTAACAAGCACCACAGCCGTGGTAAAAACAACCTTGGAATTCAAATGCAGTTGGTGTGCCGTTAATCACGGCATAACCATCCAGGCTGTATTTACCAACTTTCTTCTCACCCCCTTGTAAAGCGTGTCTTATACTCACCCCTTCTTTGTGTTCTATGTACATTAACCACTGTATGGCGGGCGTTGAGTAACGCTTCTGCGTCTTGTGATAGTTATCACCCGGTACAAGCGCCAGTGTCTTTTCCTGTAAAAATTTACACCGGTACATGGCCATGCATACGCTCGCCAACGTGACTAATTGAAAAGCCTCGATGTGACGTTTAACCACAACCTTTTTTTTTTTCTTTGTTATTAGAAACTCCTGTTCTGTCATGGCTATAACAGCAGATCTGAAAGCATCACAAGCTTTTTGTAATATTTTCACATCGTCTTTACAATATCGCACGAGCTCTTTTTGAAAGTTAAACGGTTTGTGTACACACTGTTTATACCAAGCTGTAAACTCAGATAATTCATCAGGCATCATGTATTGTGGACCAAAATACTCTATTGACGGCATAGTTCCTATGTAATTTTGGTTATCAGCTGTGTTAAAAAAATGTGGGAAATAACCTTTGGTACCGTCAAACCCCATCGCCTTTGGTAACTTGCTAAGCCGCATGGGTAAAAAATTTAAAGAGTCGATAAATCTTATCTTCAAATCTTTTACCGTGATGCACATTATGTTGCCGCCTCTAGATAATAATTCAATCTTTAATTTCTCCTTAATCAGCTGGCGCAGCACAAAATATGCATCATAGCGACCTGCATTATGGGCTATGAATGTGTAATGCTCAAATTTTGGTTTCATGAACGTCTTTACAAAGTCTTCGATACACGCAACACCCTTAAACTCCCAGTCTTTCTCACCCGTTAATGTTAAAGCGTAACAGTAGTTTGGTATGTGCACACCCGTCTCCTGCATACACTCAAAATCATAAAAGATGTATTTCTTTGTGGGCTCTTCCGGCTTGATGGTTTGTATATAGCACAAATGGTTCGAAAACCCATCAACGAACACCTTACAAATGGGGCACTTTAGGCCTCTGCAGTTATGATCTGTTCGCCTGTAGAGACAACACTTGTCACAATATACATGTTCAAGACAGGATATTTTGTGATCAAGAGCTAAAGCTTTGTGTAGCTCTAAACACTCGTTTGATCGACAAAATACCCTACACACCGAACACCTTAAAGCCGTCACACCGTCGTCAATACAAGCCGGCCTGTGACAAGCCTTACAAAAGAAAAGACAATCGTGATTATTTCTATGATGGTAAGCGCTATGACAACGGACGCAGTAATATCGGGCACCAAGAAACGCTTTGATATCGAGTATCCCATAAAAGTGACAATCGTGATATAGCACAAAGATCGTGTCTTTGTAACGACTGTCTGCACTGTAGTATTTCCAAGACCCTTGACTGTAATAGAGGAGATTGATGGATACTTTTAAATAATTTTCAAAAATTGCAACATCGCTAAAGCTGACCGCTTTATCAAGCGGCAGATTCAAAGCTTTATGTAGTTGTATCGCTCTCTCCTGTATTACATGATCATTGGCATTGTTACCTTTATCCAGAAGTTTACAGACGCTAGCGGCCAAACACAGGTTATTACCTACGCGTCTGAAGTCATAGAGATATCTCTTTCTTTTATCTATTATTAAACTTTGGGGCAGGCGTTGTAAACTACGCCCAGTCAAACCAGACCCTGATCTGTTCATAAAAATACTGATCACAAATCTTAAGCCTGTGGATAATAAGAATTCAGCGTTACTTTGAAGCGTGTTTGTAATCTGATTCAAAAAACTGGCAGCGTCTAATGTTTCTTGCGGCTTACGATGCGAATAGATGGCATTGTGTAACCCACCCCCCTCCAATCTAAGCTGAACGCGGTCGGCAGGATCCACGCCCGCAAGGACATCATCGAGCATGGCCTGTATAGCCGTATGAATGGCTCGAACTCCCTCTACAAATGATGTAACCCTATCCAAATTAACAAACCGATAGTGATTGTGGTACTCAACGGCTCTGAAATTCGGTCGTTGTCGTTCATAGCGGTTAATTGCTTCTAAGTATACATGTTGCCGACCTTCGTCATTACCGGGTGACTCAACACGGCCTGCATCATCATATATGGGGCTTGCATCGCGCTCAATATTGTCAGCCTGTGATTCGTCATTCGGTAATGCATGGGGTGGAGATTGATCTAAATCTACATGCCTCGCACTGTGCTGACCTCCTACCACATGTACCCTGTGACGCTTGCGTTTTCTCAATTGACCACCTACCGCATGTTCCCTGTGCCGCTTGCGCTTTCTCGATCTGATTAATGTTGTTACAGCCTGTTTCACCTTTGCGCGTCGGAATAACTGTGAGATCTTGTATGTTAAACAAGGTTTAATTCGTGGTTTTTTTTTACAGTCATTTAAATTTAAAACACGTTTCAAACCATTGCCTAGCATGCCTAGTCACGGATCAGTTTCATTTATTTCTGCAAAATGATGTATGTTGGCTTTAATAAATTCAGTTGTCTTAACCGACCGATCTATGTATTTTGACATGACATTCATATACGTCTCAACAACTTCTTTAACAATGTCTTGTTTACATTTACTACCGTGGCACACACCTTTAATGTGTTTTAACAAATATCCGGCTTTTACGCCCATGTTCTCAACATCTTCCCGTATCTTACCCAACAACGCGTAAAATTGTATTTCAGCGTCTTGGCCTAATTGTTCTGAATTTTGACATTCATCAACTATGTCGGGCGCTAGCCCTCGCGCCGGTACACAAGCATCAGCCGATGCGTGTACCAGGGCTGTCGTTGTAAAAATATTGGGCATTGATGTTACACAATCAACCGTTGTAGTATTACCAGGTATTCCTGCAACGGCTGATAATACTTCATCAGAGCTATTCTGCGGATCTTGTGTCGTTGACTCTACACAATTTGTAATAAGCTCTTGCCCATTTATGTCATCAATATCTGATATCACAGGATTACCGGCTATGTGTCTTGTTTCTGTTTCAGAGCAATCCTGTGTATCGGTAATAGTGATGACATCGGATTGCGACAATTGCTTAACATTACTTCTTGAGTCAATATTTGATAACAAACCAATGCCTGCTATGTGCCTTGTTTCTGTTTCAGAACAAACCTGTGTATCTGGAATTGTGATTACAGCGGATTGCGACAATTGCTTAACATTACTTCTTGAGAGACGCGATGCCCTCTTAACCTTTACAGTCTTTGTATTACCAGCGACATCCCGGTCTGCAGTGTTAAACGCTGTGTGTTTTGATGTTACAGCAACATCATTACTTACGCATGATACAGTTTGTAACGCGATCCTTCTCCGTTGTGGCTTATCATTTTCGGAATATGACAATTTTCTTTTCAGATCTGTAAATGTTGAATTATGACTTCTCTCATTCGTTCTTGGTCGAGCCGGCTTTCGTTTGTTCGGTACGATACAGCCGTTATGCACAGCCATAACTGATGACCTAGCAACGTTCTTATGTACAATTGCCGGCGTTACGAATTGATGGTTCTCCGCTTCAGCGGCGGTTGTGCGTTTTGATATTTTCCCGCTTGTACTAGGCCTGTGTATCTGCGAGCATGTATCACTGACTGTTGGTATCAAAGGAGCATAGCGTCTTGCTACAGCATCATCTGTAATACATATATTATAAAATAAATATAAACGACTCTGCATGTAAATCAGTATTTAAATCACCGCATAACAATATACCATATAACAGCGTTTGATTACACACCTGCTGCTGCGAATTGATGGCTTTCCGTTTCAGCGGCGGTTGTGCGTTTTGATATTTTTCCGCTTGTACTAAGACGGTGTATTTGCGCTACTGAATCACATCCTGATGGTATCGTCGGCGCATAACGCATTGCTACAGCCTCATCTGTAATACCTATATTATAAAATAAATATAAACAAAGCTGCCTGAAAATCAGCATTTAAATCAACGCATAACAATATACCATATAACAGTGCTTGATTACACACCTGCTTTATATTCGAATGTTTTAGCACGACCCCCTGTCGCGTGTGGGAAAAACGGTTGCTCATCAACAACATTGCTGTTCTGTATAGATGTGTTGTGACAATAATCAGGTTTGTTCAATATATCCCGTAGAATAACATCAGCCGTCGCATCATCCATTTTTGTGGCATCTTTAACCGGTGAAAAATGAAAAATAAAAATAAAAAAATAAAAAATATTACATACGGTATAAAATTAGAATAACATGAAAAAGCGATTCATTACTGAGAATATAAAGTGTGTACAGTTGACAACAAATCAGCACAACTGTACAAGGTTTATTTTTAATTCTTTAGCCGTGGAAAAATAAATAAATAAATAAAAAATAAAAATAAAAAATAAAAAATAAAATAAAAAATAAATAAAGATATCATGTTACTCACAATCTGGCGCCAATTCCAAAATATTATTAAAATCCGGTATAGCGCTGAAGTCTAAGCCAAAGGGACTATCAACAGACAAATCGAGATTCTCTGTATTTGTGATTACTGTCAAATCGGGAGAAATAAAAATGAGAAAATAATAATTATTTAATAATTACTATTTAATAATTACTTATCAATGTATCCAGACTGTTGTACGTTCATACTATTTAAACTTTTAAAAATGAACAAATTGTAGACCTTGACTATAATTTCATACTATTTAAACTTGAAATATAAATAAAAACGCGTCAATGTCCTTTATAGACATAGCTTACTTTGAGAGGTTTGATAACTTGGCAAAGCATCATCATCATCAGAAGAAGAAGATCTGTTTCTAACCATGAAAGTGTTTTTGTTGTTGATGTTCTGCATTGTCTGTCTCTGAACCAATAATGAAAATGAGAGACGGTTAATATCTATCAAACGAATTAGTTGAAATATTGTGTTGGCGCATTCCCAAAATGAACCACTAGATGTCGCTATTACCACATATTTAAATAACATTCAGACAGCCACATTATTAAAACTATATGTTCTATGTGTTACAATGCATCGCATTGATGTTGCTGTTTAGCGATGCATTTCACATATGAGTGCATACTGCGATTTGCAACTGTCCAATAGGTTTGAAATATTAACATATTATACATGTATGCCTAAAAACAAAGGATGCAATGGCAGGACAGAATCGTGTAACAGTGTGTATATCGCGGCATAGAAACAACATATTTAAACAGCCTTCAGAGCCATATTTGTAAAATAAAATAAATAAATAAATAAATAAAATAAAAAATGCAATATGTATAAATATAATAATAATAATAATAATAATAATAATAATTATGATAATAATAATAATAATAATCTTTTGCTGTTGATGTTCTGCATTGTCTGTCTCTGAACCAATAATGAAAATGAGAGACGGTTAATATCTATCAAACGAATTAGTTGAAATATTGTGTTGGCGCATTCCCAAAATGAACCACTAGATGTCGCTATTACCACATATTTAAATAACATTCAGACAGCCACATTATTAAAACTATATGTTCTATGTGTTACAATGCATCGCATTGATGTTGCTGTTTAGCGATGCATTTCACATATGAGTGCATACTGCGATTTGCAACTGTCCAATAGGTTTGAAATATTAACATATTATACATGTATGCCTAAAAACAAAGGATGCAATGACAGGACAGAATCGTGTAACAGTGTGTATATCGCGGCATAGAAACAACATATTTAAACAGCCTTCAGAGCCATATTTGTAAAATAAAATAAATAAATAAATAAATAAAATAAAAAATGCAATATGTATAAATATAATAATAATAATAATAATTATGATAATAATAATAATAATAATAATAATAACACTTACCATAATGTCTTCACGTGTGTATAGCTGTGCAGCTTCAGTTGAAATTTCTTCTTCTCAGTGCTCTGTCCCACTTCAGTGATGTGGTCTGTTCTTATAACACTGGCTGTGAGCCATATGGCCCCCACCAACCTGTGGTACGCCGTCCCACATTTCCAAGATGCTTGGGGCGGGACTTTTAAACATATAATCTTTGGTTTATACATTAGTAAATGTGATAATTATTTTCAGTTACAATAAAGATATAATCTTTTAGCTGTTTCTTAAATGTCATACACAGCGCATCAAACGCATACCAAATACATTTATATTATATATACAGAAGAAAAAAATAAATAAATAAATAAAAAATAAAAATCCTGAGTGGTCTAAACTACTTGTATAGATTGAATGGAAGTCATTCCAAATGGGTATATCTTATACTGTAGAATATGAGGCTCATAAAAAGCGCATAAATTATTTAATAATAAAATGAATTTATAAAAAGCATTATACAGAAGTTCTTATGAACTAATGTACATGAATACAAAATTATTTTATGATTCCATAAATATACACTGGCTTACTGATTTGTAGCTAAAATTACAAAAAATATTGTCTTTGTACATGAATACAAAATTATTTTATGATTCCATAAATATACACGGGCTTACTGATTTGATTAGGACCCATCACCATGATATCTCATTATGGTATGTAATTAATCCAAAAGATGGAAAAATCCGATTTGAGTCAACACATAAACCTGTAGGTGGTGCTAATGTTCCTCTACAGAGATAACAATCGAAAATGGTTTTGATTAGGACCCATCACCATGATATCTCATTATGGTATGTAATTAATCCAAAAGATGGAAAAATCCGATTTGAGTCAACACATAAACCTGTAGGTGGTGCTAATGTTCCTCTACAGAGATAACAATCGAAAATGGTCATGGTCAAATTATAAGCAATGGTCATGGTCAAATTTGCACATCGTGCTTCTGAGGGGTTTCTGTGACATTTAAAATGACCTTTTAAATTAGTACCATGTGTGATGAACCCTTGCTTCTAAGAATGTTCATGGTTAAATTGTACATCGTGGCTTCTGAGGGTTTCTGAGCATTTAAAATGACCTTTGTGACATTTTAAAATGACCTTTTAAATTAGTGCCATGTGTGATGAACCCTTGCTTCTAAGAATGTTCATGGTTAAATTGTACATCGTGGCTTCTGAGGGGTTTCTGAGCATTTAAAATGACCTTTGTGACACGGTCATTAGTGATTATCCTTTTTAAAACTGTAACATGTGTGACTCATGAAGTTTCAGCTGCTGGAATGTAAGAACATTTTGTGTTACAAAAAAAAAAAAAAAAAAAAAAGATGTATTTTAAAGTGTGTGTCATATGTGACATTCTGCGACTGGTGCTGCTTGACACTCTGCGACTGGTGTTACGCGACAATTTTTAATACGTTTTAATATCGAACACTATAAATTTATATTAATTTTATATTAAGCGATATAAAACACTATCATTTAATATTAAAAGGGGGGGGGTCCTAGGGCAAGGGGGCGTTAACAACTGTCAAGTTTGACAGAAAGGTTGACTTTATCTACTCATCTGTCATGTTGATATTCTATTTGCAATATTTAGTGTTACAACATGCATGAAACATCTTAGATTTAGGAACGTGTGGAAATATTTATGCCAAGCGCATATCTATATGACACAGGGACCTATATGATTACTGTATACTGAGTTAACTAGTTAGTCAGAAATCATTACAGATCTCTTGTTTTGTTTAGTGATCTTATATATCATGATTCATATCTTTGTAGTGACCTGTAGTATATGTGTATATACCAAAATCATCATGTAAAGGATTACAGTAGCCGGAACTGCTTATTATCGGTTTTCATATGTATGTCAGTGTGAGAATGCGGTATCTTATTTAAACGCTATATATTTATCATATATATTATGATTCTGGAACACATAATACTGGCGCAGATAGTCAGATTGCACATGATCACATAGTATTATTTGTTTAAAAATGATATCAAAATTTTAGGATGGTTTCCTTTTTAATGCTTATTAATGGTGGGTTTACTTCATATCCATAACATGGATTGTCAAAGAGGCCGCTGAACCTATGTCTGTCCTTACGCTATGCTACCTTGATCCATTCTAATCTTTTACCCTAAATGTTAGAGTAGAATGCCAATATGCTTGTTTGTGCTTAATAGAAGTACATATCTCATGGCGTATGCATGCACAAACATTATATTTACAGTAAAAAGTTTTAATAACTTGGGTCACTAGGCATATCATGTCATCATTTTCCTAAATAGGATCTGTTATGTTAAAATAGCCCGTTACATTATTACCAACATAACATAAGAATATTGTTACTATTCAATTTAATGCATCTGTGTCTTATTTAAACAATATATATTTATCAAATATATTATGATTCTGGAACACATAATACTGGTGCACATAGTCAGATTGCACATGATCACATAGTATTATTTGTTTAAAATTCATACCCCCATAAGGGTATTACATTAGCAAAATATAGGAATATATAAGATTCATCATGATAAATTCAGTTGTATCATCTGTCATGTTGATATTCTATTTGCAATATTTAGTGTTACAACATGCATGAAACATCTTAGATTTAGGAACGTGTGGAAATATTTATGCCAAGCGCATATCTATATGACACAGGGACCTATATGATTACTGTATACTGAGTTAACTAGTTAGTCAGAAATCATTACAGATCTCTTGTTTTGTTTAGTGATCTTATATATCATGATTCATATCTTTGTAGTGACCTGTAGTATATGTGTATATACCAAAATCATCATGTAAAGGATTACAGTAGCCGGAACTGCTTATTATCGGTTTTCATATGTATGTCAGTGTGAGAATGCGGTATCTTATTTAAACGCTATATATTTATCATATATATTATGATTCTGGAACACATAATACTGGCGCAGATAGTCAGATTGCACATGATCACATAGTATTATTTGTTTAAAAATGATATCAAAATTTTAGGATGGTTTCCTTTTTAATGCTTATTAATGGTGGGTTTACTTCATATCCATAACATGGATTGTCAAAGAGGCCGCTGAACCTATGTCTGTCCTTACGCTATGCTACCTTGATCCATTCTAATCTTTTACCCTAAATGTTAGAGTAGAATGCCAATATGCTTGTTTGTGCTTAATAGAAGTACATATCTCATGGCGTATGCATGCACAAACATTATATTTACAGTAAAAAGTTTTAATAACTTGGGTCACTAGGCATATCATGTAATCATTTTCCTAAATAGGATCTGTTATGTTAAAATAGCCCGTTACATTATTACCAACATAACATAAGAGTATTGTTACTATTCAATTTAATGCATCTGTGTCTTATTTAAACGATATACATTTATTATATATATTATGATTCTGGAACACATAATACTGGTGCAGATAGTCAGATTGCACATGATCACATAGTATTATTTGTTTAAAATTCATACACCCATAAGGGTATTACATTAGCAAAATATAGGACTATATAAGATTCATCATGATAAATTCAGTTGTATCATCTGTTATGTTGATATTCTATTTGCAATATTTAGTGTTACATTTCATATCTTTGTAGTGCCCTGTAGTATATGTGTATATACCAAAATCATCATGTTAAGGATTACAGTAGCCGGAACTGCTTATTATCGGTTTTTATATGTATGTCAGTGTGAGAATACGGTATCTTATTTAAACGCTATATATTTATCATATATATTATGATTCTGGAACACATAATACTGGCGCAGATAGTCAGATTGCACATGATCACATAGTATTATTTGTTTAAAAATTATTCCAAAATTATAGGATGGTATCCTTTTTAATGCTTATTAATGGTGGGTTTACTTCATATCCATAACATGGATTGTCAAAGAGGCCGCTGAACCTATCACAAACTTGGGATGGTGATACATGCTACCTATTATATAGCCTGTTCCCTAGAATTGATTTGTTTTTTGTTTTGTTTTTTTAATTAACATTCAATACCATTCATATATATCAATCCCATTAGTTTACCAAATTGAAATGTTACAGATGCACTAATGCACTGTCCTAGCATAATTGGGCAAAACAACAATTCGCACAACCGTCGCTGCAACGGCGAACGAACAATTTGCAACGACCTCGATCGGACATAACAGCCTAAAGAAGAATGCTAGTCTGTTGGTTATGTGTATACATCACGGCTGTATCAACCCGAACAAACGCAGCCCGCGTCGACCAAAAATAAATGATTTCGCCCATCAATTTTGTATGAGGTCTGGACATGTCACGATGTAATATACAGTAATATATGGTGCTCAGCTATATAAACGGTTTAATACCCAGTAATATGTGGTATGCTTGCAGCGTTATACACGTTGTAATACCCAGTAATATGTGGTCTGTATACAGTGCTATACACTCTGTAATACACTGTAATATGTGGTATGCTTGCAGCGTTATACACGTAATACCCAGTAATATGTGGTCTGTATACAGTGCTATACACTCTGTAATACACAGTAATATATGGTATGCTTGCCGCGTTATACACGTATAATACACTGTAATATGTGGTCTGTATACAGTGCTATACACTCTGTAATACACAGTAATAAATGGCATGTATGCAGCAATATACACACTGTTTAATACACAGTAACATACGGCTTGTATGCAGCGATATAAATGGTTTAATACACAGTAATATGTGGTATGCTTGCAGCGTTATACACGTTGTAATACACTATAATATGTGGTCTGTATACAGTGCTATATACTCTGTAATACACAGTAATAAATGGCATGTATGCAGCAATATACACACTGTTTAATACACAGTAACATACGGCTTGTATGCAGCGATATAAACGGTTTAATACACAGTAATATGTGGTATGCTTGCAGCGTTATACACGTTGTAATACACTGTAATATGTGGTCTGTATACAGTGCTATATACTCTGTAATACACTGTAATATGTGGTTTGTATGCATCGATATAAACGGCTTAATACACAGTATTTGGTGTAAATCTTTTATCGCTAATATACAGGTCTGGACATGTCACGCTGTAATACTGACAAGTCTGGTCATGTCTGCTTGCAATCAAAGTTCAGCGATCGGCCACAATAAAGATAAACTTTTTAGTGCTATTTAACACACAGTAACATATGTCATGTATGCAACATAGGTTGTAATATACAGTTAAGCGTTTGAAATATTTTTCAATTTAAAACCAAATACACTGTTTCTACATATGATTGCAAAAAATAATGTTTAAACTTTTTAGTGCTATTTAACACACAGTAACTTATACAGTAATATATGGTGCTCAGCTATATAAATGGTTTAATACCCAGTAATATGTGGTATGCTTGCAGCGTTATACACGTTGTAATACCCAGTAATATGTGGTCTGTATACAGTGCTATACACTCTGTAATACACTGTAATATGTGGTATGCATGCAGCGTTATACACGTAATACCCAGTAATATGTGGTCTGTATACAGTGCTATACACTCTGTAATACACAGTAATATATGGTATGCTTGCCGCGTTATACACGTATAATACACTGTAATATGTGGTCTGTATACAGTGCTATATAATCTGTAATACACAGTAATAAATGGCATATATGCAGCAATATACACACTGTTTAATACACAGTAACATACGGCTTGTATGCTGCGATATAAACGGTTTAATACACAGTAATATGTGGTATGCTTGCAGCGTTATACACGTTGTAATACACTGTAATATGTGGTCTGTATACAGTGCTATATACTCTGTAATACACTGTAATATGTGGTTTGTATGCATCGATATAAACGGCTTAATACACAGTATTTGGTGTAAATCTTTTATCGCTAATATACAGGTCTGGACATGTCACGATGTAATACTGACAAGTCTGGTCATGTCTGCTTGCAATCAAAGTTCAGCGATCGGCCACAATAAAGATAAACTTTTTAGTGCTATTTAACACACAGTAACATATGTCATGTATGCAACATAGGTTGTAATATACAGTTAAGCTTTTTAAATATTTTTCAATTTAAAACCAAATACACTGTTTCTACATATGTTTGCAAAAAATAATGTTTAAACTTTTTAGTGCTATTTAACACACAGTAACATATGTCAGGTATGCAACATAGGTTGTAATATACAGTTAAGCTTTTTAAATATTTTTCAATTTAAAACCAAATACACTGTTTCTACATATGTTTGCAAAAAATAATGTTTAAACTTTTTAGTGCTATTTAACACACAGTAACATATGTCAGGTATGCAACACAGGTTGTAATATACAGTTAAGCTTTTTAAATATTTTTCAATTTAAAACCAAATACACTGTTTCTACATATGTTTGCAAAAAATAATGTTTAAACTTTTTAGTGCTATTTAACACACAGTAACATATGTCAGGTATGCAACATAGGTTGTAATATACAGTTAAGCTTTTTAAATATTTTTCAATTTAAAACCAAATACACTGTTTCTACATATGTTTGCAAAAAATAATGTTTAAACTTTTTAGTGCTATTTAACACACAGTAACATATGTCAGGTATGCAACATAGGTTGTAATATACAGTTAAGCTTTTTAAATATTTTTCAATTTAAAATCCAAATACACTGTTTCTACATATGTTTGCAAAAAATAATGTGTGAGAATGTCATTTTGAAATTTGTGCTCTCATCATTAATCATAAATGGCCATTAAAATCAATACGCTTTTTAAATCAGTACCAGGTGTGATGCTTCCGTGCATCTAAGAAAATGGACACGGTCATTAGTGATTATCCTTTTTAAAACTGTAACATGTGTGACATAGTATGATTTTTAAATAGTACCATATGTGCCAAGCATGAAGTTTCAGCTGCTGGAATGTAAGAACATTTTGTGTTACAAAAAAAAAAAGATGTATTTTAAAGTGTGTGTCATATGTGACATTCTTTTCAAAGCCATTAACTTTTAATACGGTTTAATATCGAACACTATAAATTTATATAAAATTTTATATTAAAGCAATATAAAACACTATCATTTAATATTAAAGGTGGTGGCGCCTAGGAGCAAGGAGGTGTTACCACCTGTCAAGTTTGACAGAAAGGTTGTCTTTATCTACTAAAATTCACATTATAGCACACGGTATGAGCCGGAATTCACATTATAGCACACGGTATGAGCTTAAATTCGCATTACAGCACATGGTATGAGTCAAAATTCACATTATAGCACACAGAATGAGCCAAAATTCACATTATGGCACATGGAATGAGACAAAATTCACATTATAGCACACGGTATGAGCCGAAATTGACATTATAGCACACAGAATCAGCCGAAATTCACATTATGCCACATGGAATGAGACTAAATTCAGGGAGAGTATTAGCAGTGACATAGGGACAAAGACAGTGACAGCAGGGGCAGCGACAGAGAGGGACAGTGAGAGTGACAGAGGAACAGGGAAAGTGACAGCAGGGACATAGGGACAGGGAGAGTGACAGAGAGTGGGACAGCAAGGACATACAGTAGGGACTAGGGAGAGAGAAGGGCAGTAGGGTAAGATTACCTATTTAGCAGCACGGTGCTGAGGATCCTGTGGTCTGCGGTGCATGAGGAGGCTGTGGTCAGCATGGGGTGGAGGAAGCTGTGGGCATCAGGGATGGTGCAGAGAAGGACTGAGGGCCGCAGAGGAGGCAGATGGCAGCGGCGGTGCAGTGGAGGAGGAGGCAGCGACATTTCGAATTTTACTCCATCCTCAGGCTACAGGTACAGCATTACCTGTAGCCTGAGGACGGAGAAAAATCCGAAACATCTCTTATCTTGGCTCTTTCTGCACCTAGACGGAGGTTTAGTCACGCCTAGGCAATAAGCTTAGGTTGCTGAGTTTCATCATGGACAGGCGCGACTAGATACTCAGTATGCAATACACATCTCCACCACTGGGTGGCTAATGCTCCACTAATCCAGTACTTTAGATCGAATAGCGGCGGCTTGATCTACAAGCTCTGGCAAATGGTCAGTGACGACTGTAATGTTAATATACAGTCCTGTACTGCATAGTGTACACACAGATGGTGACCAATGGTCAGACGGAGAGAGTTAAAAAAATAAATAGTTTATACAGATACAAACGAACATGTTAAAACACTTGTGTATGCAGACGCAACTAAAGATTGTGTGAAAGGAATAATGTAGCTCATTGACTTTAAAGTATGTACAGTGCACTAAATACTGTGCTTTTGAAATATGAGCATCCAAGTCCCCTAAGGCATAAACCAACACCAATGGGAAGGAATCGCTCTTTGCAGCACTTTTACACATGAATTTGTGAATCTTCCATGCAGTGTCGTGGGCTAGCGATGAAGGCTCCCGCCTGCCACGCTGAGAGTCCCGGGTTTGATTCCCAAAGTGCCAATCTTTTTTTTTGTGTGTGTTCCCGTGACATTCACTTTATTATTATAATTTTTTTTCTGTGTAATCCATTGTAAAACATTCAATGGAAGGGTGCACACAGGTTTCACACAAATCGGAGTAAATCTGCAGGAGCGACTCTTTCGCTATCTACACAGCGGTAATGAGCACCTGTAGACATACCAGTAAATATAAAATAGTGTATTCTGATGCAACTAACTGTTCGAGCAACACAGTACTGTAGATCATCGGCATTAGAGAATCTGTGTTGTGAGAAGTTCCCAGGAGTTTAGGGAGGAGCGTTTATCTCTCTCCACTGTAATCTTTCTAAGTATAACAGAGAGAGATAAAAGCTCCCCCTAAGTTCCTGGATGCCAAATCACTGTCCTTAGTATCTCTGTACAGTATGTTCTATTAGTGTACTAATTAGCACGAACAGCTTGTAACGTACAGCAAGTTTAATCTTTGTATGTATAATGGAGAGAGATAAAAGCTCCTCCCTAAGTTCCTGGATGCCAAATCACCGTCCTTAGTATCTCGGTACAGTATGTTCTATTAGGGTACTAATTAGCTGTTCATGCTAATTAGTACTCTAGTCTGAGAGACTCCGCAAAGGAACATGGGAGGAGGAGCTACTGCAGCCGGGCATGCGCAGCGGCCCTCCTCCCGGAGCCGCCGCCATATTTGTTGGGGGCATCCAATGCCAACATCATACACTGACTGCCCTGTCAGCTGTGCCAGCGCCGCATCCCACATTGCACCTGCACCGACGCTACTGTAGGCGTCTCTGCCCAGTTGTGCGAGTGCAGAGCCGCCCATGGCGCCAACCATCGGGTACTACCACAGACATCAATGTTCGGATCGCAGGCGTGCAGTACAGGGTGTGCCGGACATTAGGGGGTGCCTGTGTGCACCAGCGACCCCCCCGTCGTGCGCATGCCTATGCTGTCACATTATAATAAAAGCACTGGGCTGCCTACACTGGCTGGCTAGGGGTGGGCCCTCTTCAATGTCCCAGGATTCCAGTCCCAGCACTCCTCACATGATGGCGGCCTGGTGCATGTGTAAAACAGAAAAAAAAAAAAAATGTCTTTATTTTTTTTAACATCACTAATCTTCACAAGCCTCAGGGAGTCCCTACATTTTTCTGAACTGTCTATTGTTGTTTTCACTAAGTTTGGAATGAATGAGTTTACATTATGGACCTTTTCTCTGATAGCTATTTCCTGCATATGGGCCCTCATTCCGAGTTGTTCGCCATTTGATTTGCATGCAAGCAGCGTTCGCACAGCATCGAACACATCACACGAACGCAAACAAACGCCCACCACGTACTACTGCAAACAGGCATGCAACAATGCACAAAGTAGGTGTGTATTATGTAGTATCACATGGTAGCGATCCATTCGCATGACTGGCAAACGCATCGCTAGCAACACATACACCGTCGTACATGTGCAATACCTTCGCAGGCTTACACATGTTTTCGTTAGTTTGCAAATATTCGCACAGTGCTTGTTTTTTTCCCCTACATATTTCATCCCATCCCTTTCTCAATTAAGAAACCAATTAGGCTAAGGACAGGGCCGTAACTACGTGTGTGCCAAGTGGGCTTGGCACACAGCGCAGTTGCCCTGAGGGCGCATGGCCAGCGGCATGTAATGAGTCAAATTGACTCATTACATGCCGCCTCTGCTGTGTGCGCCGTGCGCCGCGCTGTGGAGGGAGAAGAGGACCAGCGCCGGGCAGCGGAGAAGGAGGAGGAGGGAGGGGGAGCAGGGAGCCGCAGCAGCGCTATGTCATTGGTAGTAAGCGCCGCTGCAGCATCCCCCTCTCCTTCTGTATTGGCTGCCCGGCGCTGCTGTGGATGCTGGGATGCGGTTCCTCCATCCCAGCATCCACAGCAGCACCAGGCAGCCAATACAGAAGGAGAGGGGGATGCTGCAGCGGCGCTTACTACCAATGACATAGCGCTGCTGCGGCACCCTGCTCCCCCTCCCTCCTCCTCCTTCTCACCTGCCTGCACCGAGGGAGCTGCACGAGGAGCCTGACTGCCAGCAGGGAGATGGTAAGTATATCTCTCTTTCTCTTTCTCTCTCTCTCTCTCTCTCTCAGGGGGTCACCGTCTGCCACAATGTGTAAAAAGGGGGATGGCTACCGCAATGTGTAAAAAGGGGGACTGGCTGTAAAAAGGGGGACTGGCTGCCGCAATGTGTAAATAGAGGGCCTGGCTGCCGCAATGTGTAAAAAGGGGGCCTGGCTGCCGCAATGTGTAAAAAGGGGGACTGGCTGCCGCAATGTGTAAATAGGGGGCCTGGCTGCCGCAATGTGTAAATAGGGGGCCTGGCTGCCGCAATGTGTAAAAAGGGGGACTGGCTGCCGCAATGTGTAAAAAGGGGGACTGGCTGCCGCAATGTGTAAAAAGGGGGACTGGCTGCCGCAATGTGTAAAAAGGGGGCCTGGCTGCCGCAATGTGTAAAAAGGGGGACGCTGTCTGCTGTAATGTATAAAAGGGGCTCTACCTGGTGTAGTGGCGCTACTGTGCAGCGTAATTTGAATAATGTAGACTACTGTGCACCGTAGTATGAATTGCTATTATTTTGTGGTCACGCCCCTTCCCCGTGAAGCCACGCCCCTATAATTTTTTCACGCGCCTGCGGCGCGCACTGCCCCTATCTTACATGGTGGGGGGGGGGCGCCACTGTCGTTTCTTGCACACAGCGCTAAAATGCCTAGTTACGGCACTGGCTAAGGATTTGTAATGTGATTGTACAATTAAGTGTTCAAAGTCTTCAAAATGAAGAGTTTGCCAACCTAGTTGCATAATAACAATCCTCAATTAATGTTTTTTTTTTTTGGTTAACAACTCTTTGTCACTCTATTTGTTCAATAGCACATAATTTAAATGTGTGTAATCCTTGACTGACATAATGTACATTACACAGTTTACCATATATGGATTTTGGTTTAGTGTGTGTTAAAATGGGGAGTGAGAAAGTAACAAACAATCAGCTCCTAACTGTCAGGTCACAGTCTTTGGTTTTGAAGTGTCAGTTAGTAGTAGTTCATTAGGTAGCCATTTCTCACTCTTCATTTTAACCATTTACAAGTGATGAAACATCTCTACCTATGATTGGACAGAGGACTGTGAGAAGGCCTTTCTAGCACTGAAATCTGCCTTAGCCAAGTCACCTGTGCTGCAGGCCCCAGATTTCAGAAAGAGGTTCATTGTACAAATGGATGCCTCTAATTATGGGCTAGGCTCTGTGCTCAGCCAGGTCAATGAGCAAGGGGAAGAGTATCCTATAATTTTCCTAAGTAAAAAATTACTTCCTACGCTACCATCAAAAAGGAATGTTTGCCAATTGTGTGGTCTCTTCACAAGCTATAGCCGTATCTGTATGGATGAGACTTCACAATAATAACAGATAATAACCCACTCATATGGCTTAATAGAGTTTCTGGAGACAATGGAAAACTCCTAAGATGGAGTCTCACCTTGCAGCAGTATACCTTTACCATCCAGCATGGAAAGGGTTCTCAACACACTAATGCGGATGGTTTATCGCTGCAAGGTGAACAAGTGGTCAGTAGTGCAGCAATGACGTAGGTCACCGCCCTTGTGCGCCATTTGCAGGGGGAGATGTCATGTTTAAACGCAGAAAGGAGAATCACAAATTATATGTGATCTAAGGTGTGGCGATTACCTGTAGAAATAATCACCAAAAATAATTTCAAGTGACTGTATATATATAATCTTGTATTCTTTCAGCTTAGATGTGACCTAAGTTTCTGGGACAAAATGGCTGACAGGCTATGTCCTGCGTTTGACCTACGTGTATCCAAGCTGGAGGAGAGAGAGAGAGAGAGAGCAGATTCTGTTTTCCTGAAATCAACTCTTATCTACAGACTCTAAAGTTAGGGATGAAAGCAATGCTCCATGTGCCAATAACCAGAGGTTATAAATCCTGATAAGGGGGAGATGTCTGGATCAATCACACCTGATGGAAAATAAAGGAATTCCACATGTTTAGATGACTAAGCCACTAAACTTCCTGGCTAGTCATAAAACCATTCAGGGGTGACAAGGTACAGATCCTCACAGACCCCACTCTCTTTGAAAGAGATTCCTGTGCCCTCTGGGCTAAACCCCCTCCCCCTGCCTGTTGCCAGGCACCTACAGTATGTAAAAATGGTGTATGTTTAGTGTCCAGCAGGGAAGTGGTTAAAAATCCCAAGGGTGGGGGCTGCTGCAGCTGAGGGCTATATCTGTCCGTCTCACTGGGACTGAGTGTGCATCTCATGGGGAATACAGCAGCTACATGCTGGAGATGACCATTGCACATTCTGTGAAATTTACCCACAACAGAACCACCTAAGTTGGTTTGAGTGAGTTCGGTTTTCTGTTTTTTTTTTATTTCTTTTCTTTTGTTGGAGGTGGTGCCATAATCTGTGTGTATTTTCAAATATTCTTAATAATCTTTGTAACACTTTTTGCAACTAAAGCTCTGAAGTATTCTTGGAATTAAACTTAAAATTCTAGTTCTGATTTTCTGTGCTTCTTATGAACCAAAGCCTCGTGTGGCATGTTACCAATTTCTCGAAATATTAATAACTGTGTATGAAGGTAAGGGACGAAGTTTGCCTTCAGATATAGTACTGTTACTTCGGCTGGTGGCAGTGTACCGTGTTTGATTAATCAAGTGTGTCAATTGTTCTAAAGGGGAAGAGACCTCTTCAAAATATTGCTAGGGGGCCCACAAAGTTCTGGTTATGACCATGCCTAAAGGTGCCACCATTATGATGCCCAAAGTCCATGAGTACTGCATGAAATAAAGTCAGCAGTTGAGCTATGGGCCTGCAGTTTCATATTACTACAATTGACAGTTAATATTGTATTAGTACACACTGCACAAAGGGGGTAATTCAGACCTGATCGCTAGCAGGCAATTTTTGCACTACTGAGGATAGTCGCCGCCTACAGGGGGAGTGTATTTTCGCTGTGCAAGTGTGCGATCGCATGTGTAGCAGAGCTGTACAAACTGATTTTGTGCAGTCTCTGCACAGCCCAGGATTTACTCAGCCGCTGTGATCACATCAGCCTGTCCGGGATTGGAATTGATGTCAGGAACCCTCCCTGCAAACACATGGACACGCCTGCGTTTTCCCAAACACTCCCTGATAGCGGTCAGTTGCCACCCACAAACGCCTTCTTCCTGTCAATATCCTTGCAAACGCCCGTGCGAATGGATCCTTTGTACAAACCCATCGCTGAGCGGCGATACGCTTTGTACCCAAGCAATGCGTCTGCGCATTGAGGCGCATACGCATGCGCAGTTTGTGTATGATCGCCCTCTGTGCAAAAATGCACAGCAGCGATCAGGTCTGAATTACCCCCATAAGGCTTAAGTGAGCGGCTACTTCTCCCAGAGACTTTGGGGGTTATTCAGCGTTGTTAGCAAACCAAAAAAGTTAGCAATTGGGCAAAACCATGTTGCACTGCACGTGGGGCAGATATAACATGTGCAGAGAGAGTTAGATTTTGGTGGGGTGTGTTCAAACTGAAATCTAAATTGCAGTGTAAAAATAAAGCAGCCAGTATTTACCCTGCACAGAAACAATATAATCCACACAAATCTAAATCTCTCTGCACATGTTATATCTGCCCCACCTGCAGTGCAACATGGTTCTGCCCAATTGCTAACTTTTTTGGTTTGCTATCAACTCTGAATAACCCCCTTCCTCTCATGAGTTAATAAAGATTTTACAATTTATTGACTTGATCAATTGACCCTGGGTAAAATTCAGTTCCTTACCCTTCTCTCTTTATAGATGTTGTGTTCTGCCATGTGAATGTTTTCCTCTTTTCATCACTGAGGATAGTGATTATCTCAGGGGTCACCTCAATTCTCAGTCTCATCTGTCTGTTTACAATCCCCAGTCTTCCTAAATAGGTTCCATTAGATATGACATTATTGTCTGTTTTGTTTTTTCCAATGAGTTCCCCATTTACTGCAATGCCTAAAGGAGAAAATACAAAGTTGTTATAAAAATAAGTCCAAGAATTGGTGTGAGACTTTTAAGTAAAGTTGTTGTCAGCAAGAGGGCCAGATTCAAATGGGCATTATCTGTGGACAGAAGCGTAGCATGGAGCCATGGAACCCAGAGCAAGCTCGTGTCTTGGCCCCCCCCCCCCCCCCCGCCATATATACACAACACACACACACACACACACATTGGGGCTTATTTAGAGATGGATGCAGATTTTGCTCCTACAGTGCCGCAGGGCCACAGTGTCTCGCGGTGGTGGGGGGGGTGGGGGCAGTGAATAGACGCTCACAGAGCACTGGTCATGCCCCCACAGCTACAAAAATTGGAGGCATGATTCGCGATCGCGGCATGCCCGCAAAGCCACGCCTCTTTCTTTAAGCCACACCACTTTGCGGGCTCCACATGTTGGGAGGTATGCATTGACTTTGGAAAAACATGATATAATATAATAAAATGTATTACTGTAAACTTGTGAGGGATACGTGGGTTAAATTGTATAATGTATCTGTTTGGCCTCGGAGAAAAGAGATAAGGATGGCATACACATCAGACTGATGACTCCTTACATACAATGTTACATGACACAACATGATATACAATAATGAGCATATAACTCAGCTATGTCATACCTAGTTCTTGGTCCTTAATGAGATTCAGCACCACACCAGGATCCTCATGAATATTAAAGCAGAGCGCGTCCTTCTTTTGGGGAACATTTATCACAAAATGGGGGTCTGAGTCAACTGTCAACACACAGAATATAACATAAATCATCCTGTAAAGTATTCAGTGACACATGGAACTGTGGGGAAAATGATTATATTATATGGAGACAAAGCATTTATTGTTTTAAAATGTATCTTTACTTTAAAGCAGTAGAACATCTCTGTATCGTGTCACTGTGTTATCTACCACTGCATGGGCTTAATTCAGAGATGGATGCACTGCGATGTCGAACATAAAGGCGAGAGTTTTGCTACTGAACTTGCGTCTAAGTCACACTATGCATTGTGAAGTTGTGAATATATACACCCACAGTCGGAGTCTCAGATCCACCGCTTATATACAAAGATACAGCACTGTACGTATATTGGTCAGAACGACTGAACATCTGAACAACCCTACAGTCGTTTAGAATGTGTCTGCACTAAGATGCAAGGCCATTTGGACTCTGTAGCCAGACACAGTCTCAGGCTCAGACATGCTCCTAAACTGGTTAGGACACACCTGCCTTTGAGACGCCCCCTTCGTCACCTTCCACACATCAATCATACTGCGCCCAAGTCCTCACTGCAACTGCCGTGTCTAATCCATGTGCAGTGCAGCTCAGACACATGTGCGGGAGGAAAACCATTTGCCAAAAGCGAAAACATTGGCAATATGTCTACCTCTGAATCAGGCCCTAATTGTCTACATTTCTGAAAATACATAACACAGAAGCAAGTGCCCTACCACAACCATGGGGCATTATCATCTGTGCCATTTGGGTGCCTCCAGTTTGAAGGTAGCATCTTATTTCTAGTCTAGGTTAGTGAAGATTACTTTAGTCTGTCCAGAATTAGGTCAGATGCATTTTACTGCGACTAATCAACCAAGAGGGGGTACTGTGAGCATTGGAGGCAACTTTTTTACTTTTAGCCCACAGTTGCCCACATTCTTGGAATTTCCAGGCGACTCATGAATTCGAAGAATGACTCCCAAGGGAATGGCAGTCGACCATCTACCATGGTCAATGGTTTTACCATCAATGGCAAAGATCCAATATTTTGGCGCCATCGATGACAAAGTGTACACAATGTTTTTTTTCCTCCAAATAGCGGCACTTAGTCCTGCTCTAAAGCAACCTGCATAGTCCCACCGCCTTCACTGTTTGTCTCAACGAGTCCAGCCTCCTGGTCAGTAAGAGATGCTGCACTGATGGCCAACAATGGTGGAAACCATCAATGTTTACCTGTCATCATTGTAAACCACTGATGACCATCAATGGACATACCTAGTCTATGGACCCCAGGGATAGCGAATAAGTCTCCCGCATCCTGACATTTTCTGGGTACAGTGAGAGGGGAAGGGGGGCCTGATGACTTGATTTTATATGAATCTCATTATTGCAGCCCCAGCGATGTATTTATGAATATCACTGCAAAACATTGCATGGGATGGATTCGCGATGAGGTGATTATCATACCACCCCCCCAAACCTGTTTACCTGGTATGTTATTTTTTCTAAATGTTATTGGGAGTCTCCAAAACACAACTTAGTTAATTAGCAAACACCATTCTTCCTTACTCATCACAACTGCTTACACTATGCAACTAGGTTTGTACTCACCATCTTTCCAAACATCACTACATTTACCATTGCTATTCAGCAAATTACACCTGCAGTAAGAGCTGAGGTGCACTAGTGGTAGTTAATGTTTTTATTATGAGGACACAAACAACATGCAATATACAGATTAAATGTGATAATATTTTTAAAATATAAGGAATACTTTACCCCAGTTTGATGGCGAAGAAGAAGTCTGAGAGATAAGGCCTGTTAAAATCAATATTAAAAATATAAAAAGCCTTAATAATGTAAGAATTGTTGGATAAAATATTTGTCTACATAAATCCATGTCTATATTTTCTGCATCTGAAGACATTTGTAACAGCTAATGTATGGTATTCATTCATCAAATCATTAATAAAGTTCTATTGTTTCATTAAGCAGCCAAAATGTGGGAAAGATGGACCTGAGATTAGTGCTAAAATTGTTCAGCTTCTACTGTGGCCAAGAACATGGCTTGGTGACATCTAAGGAGGAAGTGAGGGCGAATTCTGGCTTGAGAAGTAAATGATAGCACAGAACATCGTTTCTGAACCAACCCCAATACATGTTTATAAACCAAGGTACTGTATTATGGGATTGTATGCCAATGTAGTTACTCCACCAGCAGAGTCTTATGGTGCCCATACACTTATGAGATTATCGGTACTAGCCTTCGATTTCGACATCTGTGAGAGAAATCGAAGGATTGTACGCACATTTTAGTACCTTGAGACGCGATGTGCGGGCACGCTGGTCGAATATATCGCATCTCAAGATATTATGTGCTGCACTTAATATTTCTCGCATCGCAGTGCGATCGCATGTGGTTTTAAGCCCACATGAGATATATCGCACTGCGATGTGCGATGGGCACCCGCCGGGAGAGGGCAGAGTCCGCTCCCACACGGCGGTGACGTGTCCATCACGTGATTACCACTCTATCGCATGATCGCATGGTAATCACTTTGGCAGTTCAGGTGCGATTTCATCGCACCTGAACTACCGGTGCGATGCCCCCCGATGTCGCATCGTGGGGCATCGCACAAGTGTATGGCCAGCATTATGGTGACCATCCACTACTCAGACTTGTCTGAACTGCAGATCGCATCAGATTTCTCTTGAACCTCCCGGGAGTGCCACGGGAATCGGTTCGGACCCTGGCTTTAATTTTCACTACATTCACTTCAGCTATATCTGATGCGATCTATCATGTGCCACATCGCATCAGATATATCTGATGCACACATGCTACATGTGATTGATCTGGTGTTGCTGCCACGTCCTGTGGTGGGTGGGAGTGGCCAGGGAGATGCCAGTGAAGTGATGCTTCAGATAAATCTGATCAGATACATCTGAAGTAAAAAAAAACACTCCGATGTGCACCTAATTTCTTCAGATTCAGATAAATAGTTGGGGCAGCCACAAAGATCTGTACTTCAGACATATCTGACACGGGACTGCGCATCGGATCGGAAGAGCCATCCGATGTGACACTTTTCTTCAGATTTTTCGGTCAGATGCGTCGAAATCTGAAGAAAAGTGCCCAAATCGGACTAGTGGATGGGGGCCTTTAGCACTGTATATTTTTTCTCTTGTACACTGTTATGGTGTTTTGCATTGCTGGATAAACAAGGAACAGCAGAGAATTTCACAGATACATTGGTGGTGTTAAATTTATTGTTTGGGCTCATGACAGTAGCCAGGGCCATACTGCCCACCTGTCAAATTCCAGATGGGCTAATGGGTTGGTGGGCCGGACTGATCACACAGATACGGGAATGCCCCACTCCTCCGCCCAAAGTGCCCATTTCTAAGAAATATGGGGGTATGCCACGAGTCTACCCTCCCCTGAATGTTACACGTTCTGCAATCACTACAAACAATAAAATAAATTAAAATTCAATAATATATTATAAACAAGAATATTGTTATTAGTCATAAAGTTTAAATAAGTAAAACCTTACTCTGTTGTGCTCTGGGAGGTACATTCACAGAATACCCTTGTCCTTGTCCTGTAAACACCAGTAAAAAAAAATATTACAAAATGATCATCTAAAAAAGGAGTTTTTATTCAACAATGTGCCCAGGGGTGTAACATGGGAGGAGTCAGAGGAGTATGTACTCCGTGAGCCGCAGGAGACAGGGGACACCGACAGGAAATACTGCCTAAGATTTTATATTCTACCCAGTTCCTGGCAGTAGAACAGTGCTAGAGTAGGCTAGAGGAGGAAAACCACTTGCAATTGGCTCAACAGCTACTGACTCTTCCAATAATTGAGGTCAGTGTCATTCAATGCTGTGTACTTCTAGTTATGCTGGGTACACACTGGCCGATATATCTGCAGATTAATGGATCTGCAGTTATATCTAAAGCCGGATCAGACAGTGTGTTGTACATACACACTGACCAATCTGTCGTGACTGACAGCATGAACTGGGTGGGCAGTTACATGCACCCGCCCAGTTCAGCCATCAATCACTGACAGCTGCTGCAGCATGTGTACGGGCGGTCGGCTGACTGCCCGTTAACACACAATGATGCCCCAATATATATGTAGATATGTTGGTCATCGTGTGTGCTGCAGGGCCAATGTAATATGTCTGTGAATGACGTCATTTACAGACATATCGTTGGTACACACTGGCCGATTTGCTGGGAAGATCGGCATCCGCCCATACCGTGAAGCTGCACAAAGGAGCCATACAGTGACCACCTGTGGACTCGGGTAAGACAATAACCCCTCTGCTTGTAAACACCCCTGTTGCCAAGGGACATCCCCCCCCATAATTGCCATAGTGGCATAAGCAGGAATGCAGTTTACCTGAATAGCACCCTTCCTGGTATAGACTTTAACCACAACAGCAGTCTGTGGACAGAATACTTAGTGCTTTTGTTTTATGTGCTACTGAGATCCCAGCCGAGACTAGCCAGCAGGATTCCCTGTCACACTGGACAAATCACCATGAATACAGTGCTTAATCCATAGCTTGGGAGGATCAATTAAAGGCAACAGCGCCACCGTATGTCAAAGAGTAACACTGCAGGCTTGAATGTTCCCAATTATCTCCATTCCTTGAAATAGTTATAACACCTGTGTTGCTACTACATTTTCACATTAGACCAAAGGAGACTATTCGTCACTTGATATTTATTGACCTGCCATTTATTGTCCAGGTGGGATGTAAACAGGGCGGAACACCACAAAGCTCAGCAATTTCTTGGTAAGCCACAAACTCGCACCCTCTTGGGACCACACTCCCCTATTCAATCCTACTGCCATTTAAGGAAACTAGTGGCAACATTCCAATTGGTGGGTGGTTTAACGTACTGTGTATTTAATGTTTTACCGCATTTATTGGTGTATTGTAATAGTTATTAAGAGTCCTAGAGTCAGGATTGTGTAGTCTGTACTCATTCCCTCTTCATTGTGTATTTGGTGATTACACTACGTCAGGTGTACCAAATTACCAAGTGGATAATACTGTGACAGTGTATCTGAAATACAAAACTACAGTTTACATAGTGCAAACTATTACCAAATAAAGCGCTGCATACCAGAAATCATTTTGTGCTTTTTAATGACACATTGATCAATTAAAACATATATATATATACCATACACACATAGACACACATATAGACCCGGCCGGTATTAAAATTATCCTGATATTAAAATTTATGCAGATATCATACCCTCTAAGACATGACCTAACAATGATGCATCACTGGTATGTTTAGTCAATTAATGACATATATGCTTAAGCTGGGGGGCCCCCTGATATCCAGTATTCAGTCACAGTTCTGTCCGTATAAACCAATGGAATGCTGAATGTGTTAATGTCCAAATAACAAGTTAATTGGTTAGTATAGCCAGCAATGTCCGTAACTTAGATTAGGTCAAATAACGATTAGTAGGTTACTGCAGTCCTGCAAAATCAACATGGACCTACAACCATATGATAAACAGCCCTCTGAATGAGGTTCTCATATTGCATCCTGGGCACTGGTTACTAGGTGGGCTTTGTTTGTCAGGGGTTCTCACCGACCAGCTGATTGTCTGCTGTAACAAAGTCTCTGCTGCCGACTCCTCCCTTGTATCACGCCTCACCTCAGACCCGTTTAGATGGATGTGTCCCAGATATGAATATGACCAGGTCCGTGTGCTTGGACCTCTCTCTCTCAACGCGTTTCTCCGCCTAAAAACTCAGCGGCTTCCTCAGGAGAAATAGTATATTATACCTGCTCCAATTACCTGTTTAAATAACACATAGATCGTCCATTTCCGGGCGCCATTCAATCGCGCACGCGCACCTTTTGCGTGTCACGTGCGTTCCAGGATTCAAGGGACAGCTGACTTCCGATCGTCTTGCGCATGCGTATTGGCTGCGTCTCACGTGCGGTTCAGATCTTAATATCCCCTCTTCCATATTCTTATCAGTCGAGGTGATATAAACATATCTTAGCTGCATCTCACATGTGGTTTGAATTCTGTTCCACTCCAGTCTGCATTTTAACATATCTGTTCTTAGATGTAACCACCTCTCCTATATATATCTGCATTATTACCCAATCACTACGGCCTCCCGAAAATTACCTAAATGTCATACTTATTATAGATACATGATTTAATCATAACTTAACATAAGGAGTGATTGCCTCGGATCACTCCCAATAATCATATCAATTCATATAAATTCTATAATAAAAAGATCTTGCATAGAGAATCCTATGCTACTATAGTGCATAATGTCCCAAACATCAATAAGCCACATCATTTCATTATATCCATAATAAAAAACTATATTTAAAAATCTCAATGTCCCGAGAATATTTCTTTATATGATTTTTCTAACAGGCAAAAGGTAATTCTAATCTGTTATAAAGTGCCCTTTTCATATTCATAGCATCAATTTAATCAATATAATAGTACAAGAGTATACGAAAAAAGAACAAAAACCCACTTAGATATATACGCAATAAGATGGTGTTAGCGGTACATACAGATTATGTTGGTAACTATATAACCATAGATATGATACAGGGGCTAGTTCGTAATTTGAAATAAGAGTTTTTCATAGTAAAAGCTAACATTGGTCTAGTAGATGTTATTGAGTTCAACTGTGTCATTCAAACCATCCGGTACCATTGTCCCCAGACGGAATATCCAATAGGCCTCTCTCTTACAGAGAAGCCCATATCGATCCCCGCCTCTAGCTGTTTTGTGAACCTGCTCTATTCCAAACATCTGGATGTTCTTTATATTCCCCAGTTCACATTTACTAATATGGTTATAAAGGCTCTGTCTTCTTGTCCCATTAGTAATATTCCTTTTATGCTCCATCAGTCTGTCATGTAACATTCTGGTTGTCCGGCCAATATATTGCTTTCCACAACCACAGATAAGCAAATAAATTATAAATAAGGATTTACAATTAATAAATTCCTTTATGGGGAAAGACTCCCCCGTAGTTCTAGAAGCAAACAATTCAACTTTACGGCTAGTAAATACACATGTCTGACATTTCATGTTTCCACATCTGTGAAACCCAGCTGGTTTCACTGGTAACCAACTGTGGTTCACATTCTCTCGTAAGGTGGCACTTTTCATATGACTGGGCGCCAATTTCAATTTCAGATTGTTAGATTTTCTGAAAATCACTCTATTGCTGTACCCATTCCCCCTATTCAGAATTTCATCCATCTGTAATAGTTGATTATTCTTCTTAATGATGGTTTTTATCTCGGTAGCATGAGAATTATATTTCGTAATAAAGTGTGCTATATTACTTGGATCACCCTCCCCAACAACACTTTCATTAACTTTATTCTTCTTCTTGCCTTGTAATAGGTATCCTCTATCTATGCGGCATACTTCCTCATATGCTTTATTGACCACCCTGGGGGGGTACCCCTGTTCTATGAATGAACCCCTCAGTTTCTCTGCCTGTATTATGAACATTTCTTCAGTGGAACTATTTCTTTTCAATCTAATAAATTGGCCCTTAGGCACATTATCTCGCCATTTTTGTAAATGACTGCTACCATAGTTCAAAAAACGACCTTGATCCACATCCTTAAAGAATGTACATGTATTCAGCTTATCCTCCGTGGCCTCCAGTGCGATATCCAAATAAGAAATATTGGTTAAACTATAATTATAAGTAAACTTAAGACCAAAGTGATTGTTATTTAGACCCCTCAAAAAATCAAGTAATGTGACCTCATCTCCACCCCAAATAAAGAACAAATCATCAATAAAACGGCAATAAAGGACGAGATCCGCGCCGAGCCCGCCCCCCCACACATGATCCTCTTCAAAGCGGCCCATGTACAGGTTTGCAAAGCTCGGCGCGAACCTCATCCCCATCGCCGTACCCTTTAACTGAATATAATAATTTTTATCAAACACAAAATAATTGTGGTGCAATATAAATTCAATTGAACATAATATAAATTCACATAATTCTTCCGATATTGACTGATCTGTAAGTAAATAGTGTCTAACTGCTATGACCCCTAAATCCTGTGGTATGTTTGAATATAGGGCCTCTACGTCACAAGTGACCATATAATAACCCTTCTTCCACCGTGTGTTGTGTATTAAATTAAGAAAATGTGTAGTATCTTTAATAAAAGATTTTAATTGTCGTGTATGTTCTTGTAAAAATGAATCTACATAGTGTGAAAGGTTATTGGTGAGTGAATTGACGCCCGAAATAATCGGGCGCCCCGGAGGTGAAACTAAAGTTTCACATAGTGGTCTGTTGCCTTATTCCTTGAAACTGCTAGTTATGTAAATGAATTGTGGTGAACTGACATGCCTTTGAGTTCCTCAGTAATCCTAGGGTGCTCCTAGACCTAGAGAGTGTTCATCATCAAAGGTTCCAAAACGGACTCTTCTGCCTCTCAAAGAAATCGCTGAGAACTGTCCATTCACACATGAATTCCCAGTTAGTACCAACCTCCATTACTACCTTAACCGGGAAGTCACACATAGATTTACACATGCGCAAAAGGCATATTTGTATGTCCAACTGTAAATGAGGCCTATGATGCATCCAACCTAATGCTCCGGAATTTAGAAAATATTCAGTATCAAATACACAAGTAATGTGTCTGTGAATATCTGTGTAAACGCCTGTACATAAAATCGGCGTAAACAATGAGTTCATATGTCATCACTTCTGGGTTCATTAAGTAAATGAGTATATGTTAAGGAATGCACACCCTACTGTAAATGAATACAGATATTAGAACTCACCTTGGAATTCTGAGACCTGTATAAAAGCACTTGGCACACAGCCTTATGTTACTAAGGAGCAAATTTAGTAACTTTGTGAAATTTAATTTCTTATTACCACATGTTGCATCAGAAATAAATTATTTTAGTTTGGAATGTATGAAATGCCATGACACGGTCTCTGATAAGAGTGAAGAGCAAGCAGTAAAGTGATAAATGATGCTATCACTCTACTTCCTGGCCATCGGCCACACATGTGTGATCACAGGAGAGATCTGCAGGATTCATCTCTGAAAACGTTTGCAGTACTGCAGCCAATAGCCTACATTGGGCTAAAGATAGTCTAAGTTACCGAATCCAAGTTCTGGAAAGTAAAGCTTTTCAGAGTTTGGTAAATTGTACATTACCATGGTTTCCATTAACAGCTTTGGGGGCTGTTTTTGTAAATGATATCAGAGGAACTGCAGCACATATTAGAGATATCCAGTGGAGTCACTAGTGGGGTGTGGGCCACACCGGGTGACAGCAAAATGACAGAAGCTGAGAGCGGGTGCTGCACTATAATGTCACAGTGCAACGCCTGGCTCACACCCATCTGCATGGTGTAATGAATAACATAATACGTCAGACCACATGCCAGTTTCCAATAAGCTACTGTCCATTTCCTGAGTTCTTGAGCAAACTGGAGGCATTTCACCAGATTTGCAGTTGCATGAGGTGCATGTTAGAACTGTGGTGGAAGACATCACAGCATGTCCACTCTGGGCACCAGTGTTCCAAGCTACATCTCTGCATCAACTTGGTCAGAGGCAATAGGTAGGAAGAGGGAGCCCTGCTTGTTTCATCTGTTTCTATTGCCACCTAAAGGTATTTCTCTTACGTCCTAGAGGATGCTGGGGACTCCGTAAGGACCATGGGGGGTATAGACGGGCTCCGCAGGAGACATGGGCACTCTAAAGACTTTAGATGGGTGTGCACTGGCTCCTCCCTCTATGCCCCTCCTCCTGACCTCAGTTAGATCCTGTGCCCAGAGGAGACTGGATGCACTGCAGGGGAGCTCTACTGAGTTTCTCTGAAAATACTTTTGTTAGGTTTTTTATTTTCAGGGAGCACTGCTGGCAACAGGCTCCCTGCATCGTGGGACTGAGGGGAGAGAAGCAGACCTACTTAAATGATAGGCTCTGCTTCTTAGGCTACTGGACACCATTAGCTCCAGAGGGTCGGAACGCAGGTCTCACCCTCGCCGTTCGTCCTGGAGCCGCGCCGCCGTCCGCCTCACAGAGCCGGAAGATAGAAGCTGGGTGAGTATGAGAAGAAAGAAGACTTCAAAGGCGGCAGAAGACTTCAGATCTTCTATGAGGTAACCCATTGCTCCCACATTAACACACACACTGGCGGCACTGTATGGGTGCAGGGCGCAGGGGGGCGCCCTGGGCAGCAATTATTAAACCTCTAGGGACACTGGCATAGTTATATACTGCGGAGGGAGTATATTACAAAAAACCCCGCCAGTATAAAGATTTGAGCGGGATCGAAGCCCGCCGGTGAGGGGGCGGAGCTTGATTCCTCAGCACTAACCAGCGCCATTTTCTCCACAGCACGCTGCAGAGAAGCTGGCTCCCCGGACTCTCCCCTGCTGAACACAAATACAGAGGGCAAAAAAGAGGGGGGGGGGGGCACATTTATTTGGCGCAGTGAGTATATTTTTATAAAAGCTCTGTACTGACTGGGATTTTATTCCAGTGTCCAGTGGCGCTGGGTGTGTGCTGGCATACTCTCTCTCTGTCTCTCCAAAGGGCCTTATTGGGGGACGGTCTCCATATATATATATATATATATATCCCTGAGTGTGTGGGGGTGTCGGTACGCGGAAGGCTCATCTAAGGAGGAGGTGGAGCAGATGATTGTGGTGTCTCCGTCGGCGACGCCGACACCTGATTGGCTGGATATGTGGAATGTTTTAAATGCAAATGTGTCTTTATTACATAAGAGAATGGACAATGCAGAGTCCAGAGAAAAGACAGGGAGTAAATCCATGGATTTGGCTGTAGCACAGGGCCCTCCAGGGTCTCAGAAATGTCCCCTGTCCCAAGTAGCAGACACTGATACCGACACGAATTCTGACTCCAGTGTCGACTACGATGATGCGAGGTTACACCCAAGGGTGGCCAAAAGTATTCATTATATGATTATTGCAATAAAAGATGTTTTGCATATCACAGATGACCCCTCTGTCCCTGACACGAGGGTATGTATGTTTATGGAAAAGAAACCTGAGGTATCCTTTCCCCCATCTCATGAGCTGAACGCGTTATTTGAAAAGGCTTGGGAAACTCCAGACAAGAAACTGCAGATTCCCAAGAGAATTCTTATGGCGTATCCTTTCCCGGCACAGGACAGGTTACGGTGGGAATCCTCGCCCAGGTAGGACAAGGCTTTAACGCGCTTGTCCAAAAAGGTGGCGCTACCGTCTCCAGACACGGCAGCCCTCAAGGATCCTGCTGATCGCAGACAGGAAACTACCTTAAAATCAATTTATGCACATACGGGTGCCTTGCTCAGACCGGCAATAGCGTCGGCTTGGGTTTGTAGCGCAGTAGCAGCTTGGGCAGATAACTTTTCATCTGACATTGATAGCATTTTATAGACCTTGGGTCACATTAAAGACGCAGCCTTATATATGAGAGACGCTGCGAGAGATGTTGGGCTGTTAGGTTCAAGAGCCAACGCCATGGCAATTTCTGCTAGGCAAGCCCTGTGGACCCGCCAATGGACGGGTGATGCCGACTCAAGGAGACATATGGAAGTTTTGCCTTACAAGGGTGAGGTTTTATTTGGGGAAGGTCTTGTGGACCTGGTTTCCACAGCTACCGCGGGTAAATCTACTTTTTTACCTTATGTTCCCCCACAGCAAAAGAAAGAAAACACCACAATATCAGATGCAGTCCTTTCGGTCGCATAATTTCAGAAGAGGTCGGGGCTCTTCCTTCCTCGCCAGAGGTAAAGGTAGAGGGAAAATAATGCCTGCAACGGCTAGTTCCCAGGAGCAGAAGTCCTCCCCGGCTCCTACTAAATCCACCGCATGATGCTGGGGCTCCACCGGGGGAGTCCGCACCGGTGGGGGCACGTCTTCGACTCTTCAGCCGCGTCTGGGTTCAGTCAGACGTGGATCCTTGGGCGATGGAAATTGTATCCCAAGGCTACAAGCTGGAATTCGAAGAGGTGCCTCCTCGCCGATTTTTCAAATCGGCTTTACCAGCTTCTCCCCAGAGAGGGAGATAGTTTTAGCTGCAATTCAAAAACTGTGTCATCAACAAGTGATTATCAAGGTTCCCCTAGGTCAATAGGGGAAGGGGTACTATTCAACCCTGTTTGTGGTCCCGAAACCGGATGGCTCGGTCAGCCTCATTCTAAATCTAAAATCCTTAAACCTGTACTTGAAAAAGTTCAAATTCAAGATGGAATCGCTCCGGGCAGTTATCTCCAGCCTGGAAGGGGGGGATTTTATGGTGTCACTAGACATAAAGGATGCATACCTTCATGTCCCCATATATCCCCCTCATCAGGCGTACCTGAGATTCGCTGTACAGGACTGTCATTACCAGTTTCAGACGTTGCCGTTTGGGCTTTCCACGGCCCTGAAGATTTTCACCAAGGTAATGGTGGAGATGATGGTGCTCCTGCGCAGGCAGGGAGTCACAATTATCCCGTATTTGGACGATCTCCTGATAAAAGCGAGATCGAGAGATCAATTGCAGAAAAGCGTGTCGCTCTCCCTGAGAGTGCTGCAGCAGCATGGCTGGATTCTAAATCTACCAAAGTCACAGTTGGTTCCAACGACTCGGCTATCTTTCTTAGGCATGATTCTGGACACGGAACTAAAGAGGGTTTTTCTCCCGATGGAAAAAGCCCAGGAACTCCAGAACATGGTCAGAGACCTGTTAAAACCGAAAAGAGTGTCAGTCCATCAATGCACTCGAGTACTGGGAAAAATGGTGGCGACCTACGAGGCCATCCCCTTCGGCAGGATCCATGCGAGGACGTTTCAGTGGGACCTTCTTGACAAGTGGTCGGGGTTCCATCTACAAATACATCTGAAAATAAGCCTGTACCCCAGGGCCAGGGTGTCTCTCCTGTGGTGGCTGCAGAGCGCTCACCTTCTCGAGGGTCGCAGGTTCGGCATTCAAGACTGGGTTCTGGTGACCACGGACGCGAGCCTCCGAGGATGGGGAGCAGTCACACAAGGAAGAAATTTTCATTGACTATGGTCAAGCCAGGAGGCTTGTCTACACATCAACGTACTGGAGTTGAGGGCCATATACAACGGACTACGACAAGCGGAGAATCTTCTTCGCGACCTACCGGTTCTGATTCAATCAGACAACGTCACAGCTGTGGCTCATGTAAACCGCCAAGGCGGTACAAGGAGCTGAGTGGCAATGGCGGAAGCAACCAGGATTCTTAGCTGGGCGGAAAATAGCGTAAGCGCTCTGTCAGCAGTCTTCATTCCGGGAGTGAACAACTGGGAAGCAGACTTCCTCAGCAGACACGATCTCCATCCAGGAGAGTGGGGACTTCATTGGGAAGTTTTTGCAGAGATAACAAGTCAGTGGGGACTTCCACAAATAGACATGATGGTGTCACGCCTCAACAAGAAGCTTCGGAGGTATTGTGCCAGGTCAAGGGACCCTTAGGCAGTGGCGGTGGACGACCTGGTGACACCATGAGTGTTTCAGTCGGTCTACGTGTTCCCTCCTCTTCCGCTTATCTCAAAAATACTGAGAATCATAAGACGAGAAAGAGTGCAGACAATACTCACTGTTCCAGATTGGCCTCGAAGGGTCTGGTATTCAGATCTTCAGGAAATGCTCACAGAAGATCCGTGGCCTCTTCCTCTCACGGAAGACCTGTTGCAGCAGGGGCCCTGCGTGTTCCAAGACTTACCGCAGTTACGTTTGACGGCATGGCGGTTGAACACCAAATCCTAGCGGGGAAAGTTATTCCGGAGGAAGTCATCCCTACTCTGATTAAGGCTAGGAAGGAGGTGACGGCGAAACATTATCACCGCATCTGGAGGAAGTATGTATCTTTGTGTGAAGCCAAGAATGCTCCTACTGAAGATTTCCATCTGGGCCATTTTCTCCACTTTCTACAGACAGGAGTGGATATGGGCCTAAAGTTAGGCTCCATTAAGGTACAGATTTCGGCCCTATCAATTTTCTTTCAGAAGGAATTGGCTCTCTTCCAGAAGTCCAGACTTTTGTAAAGGGAGTGCTGCATATCCAGCCTCCTTTTGTGCCCCCAGTGGCACCATGGGACCTGAACGTGGTGTTACAGTTCCTAAAGTCTCACTGGTTTGAGCCTCTTCAAACAGTTGAATTAAAATTTCTCACTTGGAAGGTGGTCATGTTGTTGGCCTTGGCATCTGCAAGGCGGGTGTCCGAATTGGCGGCTTTGTCTCACAAGAGCCCCTATCTGATTTTCCATGTGGATAGAGCAGAATTGAGGACTCGTCCTCAATTTTTGCATAAGGTGGTTTCATCTTTTCATATGAACCAACCTATTGTGGTGCCTGTGGCTACGGGTGACTTGGAGGATTCCAAGTCCCTTGATGTAGTCAGGGCCCTAAAAATTTATGTAGCCAGGACAGCTCGGGTTAGGAAAACAGAGGCACTGTTTGTCCTGTATGCAGCCAACAAGGTTTGTGCTCCTGCTTCTAAGCAGACTATTGCCCGCTGGATCTGTAACACGATTCAGCAGGCTCATTCTACGGCTGGATTGCCGTTACCAAATTCGGTAAAGGCCCATTCCACTAAGAAGGTGGGCTCTTCTTAAGCGGCTGCCCGAGGCGTATCGGCATTACAGCTCTGCCGAGCGGCGACTTGGTCGGGTTCAAACACTTTTGCTAAATTCTACAAGTTTGATACCATCCGCACTCTCCCGTCCGGTCTGGAGCTTTGGTATAATCCCCATGGTCCTTACGGAGTCCCCAGCATCCTCTAGGACGTAAGAGAAAATAAGATTTTAAACCTACCGGTAAATCTTTTTCTCCTAGTCCGTAGAGGATGCTGGGCGCCCGTCCCTGTGCGCACTAAATTCTGCAAGACTTGTATATAGTTATTGCTTACATAAGGGTTATGTTACAGTTTTGATCAGTCTCTGGCTGATGCTGTTTTGTTTCATACTGTTAACTGGTTCGTATGTTCCAAGTTGTACGGTGTGGATGGTGTGGGCTGGTATGTATCTTGCCCTTAGATTACCAAAAATCCTTTCCTCGTACTGTCCGTCTCCTCTTGGCACAGTTCTCTAACTGAGGTCTGGAGGAGGGGCATAGAGGGAGGAGCCAGTGCACACCCATCTAAAGTCTTTAGAGTGCCCATGTCTCCTGCAGAGCCCGTCTATACCCCCCATCGTCCTTACGGAGTCCCCAGCATCCTCTACGGACTAGGAGAAAAAGATTTACCGGTAGGTTTAAAATCTTATTTTTTCAAACTCAGAGATTAAGTCAAAACCAATAATACAGTAAGGATATACTGTGTCTACAGGCAATAGGTTGGTCAAAAAAACGAGAGTTATGGTAGACTTACCTTTGTTAACTCTCTTGCTTCGAAGTTCATAGGGTCCACAGGGAACATCGGGATTGTAGGTGGTTGATGAGAGTCCGGGCACCAAACAGTTAAAGCTTTCATCGTATCCCAGAATGATCGGCTACTCTCCCCTATAACTCCGCCTCCATGCTCAGGCATTCAGTTTGTTAACCAGCTCAAAGCAGGAAAAGAAAAAGGAGAGAAGAAAGATGTTAGGCCATAAGAAGACATTCTCACAGACAGGAGAAAGGAACCAGAGGCCAATAGCATAAAAACCAAGAGAGACCAGGTGTCCGGGTGGGCGTCCTGTGGACCCTATTAACTTCAAAGAAAGAGTTAACAAAGTCTACCACAACTCTCGTTTTCTTCTTCAGGGTTCATAGGGGTTCCACAGGGAACATTGGGGATATCCTAAAGCAGTATTTCAAGGGAGGGGATGCGCCTGAGAGGATAAAAGAATCATCCTGGGAGGAGAATGTATCAAAGGCATAAAACCTAAGAAACATGTGGACAATTGTTCGGCAGATGCACCAAGGTCTAACAGACCGAGTAGAATGGGCAAAACTTTAAGCTGGTACAGAAAGGTCAGCTTGAATTTAAGCTTGTGCAATGACCATTCTAATCCATCTGGCCAACGTCTGCTTATTAGCAGGCCAACCACGCTTGTGAAATCCAAAATAGCATGAACAGAGTATCAGACCATCTGATGGAGCTAGTACGGTCTATATAATCACGTAGAGCACGAACCTCATCCAAAGAATGTTCTTTTGTTGATAAGTCCGATGAGACAAAGGCTTGAACTACAATTTCTTGATTACGGTGGAATTTAAAAATCACTTTAGGGAGGTAACCAGGCCTAATTCGGAGAACCGCACCATCTTGATGAAAAATCAGGAAGAGGGGCAGACAGGAGAGGGCTCCTAAGTCCAACACCCTCCTGGCCGATGCAATAGCAAGCAAAAACAGCACTTTCGTTGTCAGCCATTTGAGATTGGCTATCTCCAAAGGTTTAAAGGGGGGCTCTAGAAGAGTGTCCAGCACAACAGACAGATCCCATGGAGCTACTGGAGGGACATAATGAGGTTATATGCAGATGACACCCTGAAGGAATGTATGTACATCAGCAAGTGAAGCAATTCAGTGTTGGAATCAGACAATGCAGAAATGTGCACTGTGAGAGAGGGAAGTCATAAGCCTAAATCCAAACCTTGTTGAAAAAAAAGCAGGTATTCTTGAGAGTTTAAAGATAGTTGCATCATAATGATTGGTAGTACACCATGGCCCTCATTCCGAGTTGTTCGCTCGTTGCCGAGTTTCGCTATATTGCGATTAGTCGCTTACTGCGCATGCGCAAGGTTCGCAGAGCGCATGCGCTTAGTTATTTTACTCAAAAGTTAGGTATTTTACTCACGGCATAATGAGGATTTTTCATCGTTCTGGTGATCGGAGTGTGATTGACAGGAAGTGGGTGTTTCTGGGTGGAAACTGGCCGTTTTATGGGAGTGTGCGAAAAAACGCTGGCGTTTCTGGGAAAAACGCGGGAGTGTCTGAAGAAACGGGGGAGTGTCTGGGCGAACGCTGGGTGTGTTTGTGACGTCAAACCAGGAACGAAACTGACTGAACTGATCGCAATGGCTGAGTAAGTCTGGAGCTACTCAGAAACTGCTAAGAATTTTCTATTCGCAAATATGCTAATCTTTCGTTCGCAATTCTGCTATGCTAAGATACACTACCAGAGGGCGGCGGCTTAGCGTGTGCAATGCTGCTAAAAGCAGCTAGCGAGCGAACAACTCGGAATGAGGGCCCATGTAAAGTAAGCATGCCATACTCTATAATATATACGTGCTAAGACAGGTTTACATGCCATAAGCATAGTTTGAATTACAGCACTTGAAAATGCTTTTGTCCTTAGGATTGATAATTCAAGAGCCACGCCATCAAAGACAGACAGGCTAGATCTGGATGGAGACATGGGCCTTGAGATAGAAGATCCCGTCGTTGAGGAAGTTGAAAGGGTTGCCCTATTGTGAGGCTCTGGAAATTGGAGAACCAATGCCATCTGGGCCATGTTGGGGCTTCCAGAATGAGGTTTCCTCCTTCGTATTTGAACTTCCGAATGGCCCAAGGTAGAAGGGATACCGGAGGGAAGATGTATGGTAGTCGAGAGGTCCATTGGACTGACATGTCGTCTACCAATGCTGCCTGAGGATCCCTGGACTGGGATCCGAATACCGGAACTTTGCAGTTGGGGCATGAGGCCACGAGATCCACGTTTGGTAGACCCCATCTCTCCACTAGGAGTTGGAAGACCCCTGGATGAAGAGCCCATTCTCCAGCGTGAACATTCTGACGACTGAGGAAATCTGTCTCCCAGTTGAGTATGCCTGGAATGAACACCGCTGATATGGCCGAAAGATGACATTCGGCCCACCGGAGACTCTGGGTCACTTCTTGCATCTCCATTTTGCTGCGAGTGCTGTTTTGATGCTTGATATATGCCACTGTTGTTGCACTGTCTGACTGAACCTGAACAGGTCTGCCCTGAAGAACAGTGCGGCCTAGAGTCAACGCATTGTACACTGCTCTCAATTTCAACACATTAATTGGTAAGTGAAACTCTGCCAGGCTCCATTGCCCCTGAAACGAGTGTTGTTCGGATACAGCTACCCAGCCGCAAAGGCTGGCATCCGTTGTGAGCAGCACCCAGTTGGGGATCCAGAAGAGTCGTCTCCTGTCCAGCTGCTGGTCGTGGAGCCACCAAGTCAGTGAAAATCGAACCTCCGGAGTCAGAGTTATAATTTGTGAGTTGATGCAATGATGCTGACCGTTTCACTTGGCAAGAATCAGCTGCTGATGGGGGCATGAGTGAAACTGTGCAAATTTGACCATGTCGAATGTGGACACCATCAGACCGAGAACTTGCTTTGCCGAATGAACGGACACTCGAGGACGGTGAAGAAACTAGCAAATTTTGTTCCTCACTTTCAAGATCTTGTCTGGTGACAGGAAAAGTAATTTACTTTGAGAGTCCACAAGTGCTCCCAGGTGTAACATCTGCTGAGACGGTGTAAAGGAGGACTTTTTCCAATTTATCAGCCATCCGTGACATCGCAAGAAGTGTACAGCAAGTTGTAGATGACGGAGAACCTTGTGTGAGTTCGCAAGAATCAGCTGGTCATCCAGGTACGAGAATTCTGATTCCCTGATGACGAAAGTGTGCTGCCAGGTTCCATGGCCAAAACTATGAATCGCAGGGTTTCCATGCGAAACTTGGAAACTTCCACAAACCTGTTTAAATATTTGAGGTTGAGAATCAGCCGGTGGGATCCATTGGGCTTTGGCACCAGGAATAGAGTCGAATAGTAACCTCTTCCCCATTGAGACTGAGGAACTGGTACTATCAACCCAGAGCGCAGAAGCGAGTTGACCACGTTTTTTTAGTATCTGAGCCTTTTCCTGATCTGATGGAAGGCCTGTGGTGAAATACTGTTGAGGGGGCGACCCTTGAACGAGACGGCGTACCTGTGAGAGACAACTTCCTGAACCCAAGCGTCTGAAGTGGTCGTGATGCAAAACTGCTCAAAGTGCAGAAGATGGCCTCCCACCCTGAGGTCCCCCAGGGGGATGTCTGCCCCGTCTGGTTGCAGGCTTGTCAGGCTTTGCTGCATGTCGACGTCCAGCTCAAGATTACTTGGACTTGGGTTTAGAGGTCTTTGTAGCATGTATTTGCCTATGAAACACCTGTCTTTTTGCTTTCCCTTGTGCAAGAAAGGTATGTAAAGTGGAACTTTTGACCTGCTGAGTAGGAGACGGGGGCAAAAAGGCTGGTTTGGCAGCCACCAATGATGCTCCAATCCTATTCAGCTCTTCGCCAAAGAGAATATCACCCGTAAATGGTAGAATTTCCAATATTTTCTTGGAATCTAAATCCACTTTCCATGATTGTAGCCAAATATTACAGCATGCCAGCACAGAAGTTGCAGACGCCTTTGCTGCTAGAACTCCAGCCTCTGATAATGCTTTCCCAATGTAAGAAGTTGCCTTCTTTACAAGTGTCAGGTACATTCTGCATTCATCAGACATATCTGAAGGCAGTTCCAAGTGCCTGTAACCAGTGCCGTAACTAGGCATTTTAGCGCTGTGTGCAAGAAACGACATTGTCGCACCCCCATGCAGGTGCGCAAAAATATATAGGGGCGTGGCTTCATGGGGAAGGGGCGTGGCCACAAAATAATAGCAATTCATACTGCGGTGCACAGTAGTCTCTATTATTCAAATTACGTTGCACAGTAGCGCCACTACACCAGGTAGAGCCCTTTTTATACATTACAGCAGACAGCATCCCCCTTTTTACACATTACAGCAGACAGTCCCCCTTTTTACACATTACGGCAGACAGCGTCCCCTTTTTACACATTACGGCAGACAGCGTCCCCTTTTTTACACATTACGGCAGACAGCGTCCTCCTTTTTTAGACATTACAGCAGACAGCGTCCCCTTTTTTAACATTACAGCAGACAGCGTCCCCTTTTTACACATTACAGCAGACAGCGTCCCCGTTTTTACACATTACGGCAGACGGTGTCCCCTTTTTACACATTACAGCAGACAGCGTCCCCGTTTTTACACATTACGGCAGACAGTGCCCCCCTTTATATACATTGCAGCAGCCAGCGTCCCCCTTTTTACACATTGCGGCAGCCAGTCCCACTTTTTAAACACTGCGGCAGCCAGGCCCCCTTTTTACATATTACGCAGACGGTGTCCCCCTTTTTACACATTGCGGCAGCCAGGCCTCCTTTTTACATATTACGGCAGATGGTGTACCCCTTTTACACATTGCGGCAGCCAGTCCCCCTTTTTACACATTACGGCAGCCAGCCCCCCTTTTTACACATTGCGGCAACCAGGCCCTTTTTTTACACATTACAGCAGCCAGTCCCCCTTTTTACACATTGCGGCAGCCAGGCCCCCTTTTCACATATTACGGCAGACGGTGTACCCCTTTATACACATTGCGGCAGCCAGTCCCCCTTTTTACACATTATGGCAGACGGTGTCCCCCTGAGAGACAGGGAGAAAGAGAGAGAGAGAGAGACATACTTACCATCTCCCCGCTGACAGGCTCCTCGTGCTGGCAGCTCCCTCGGTGCAGGCATCGGACAAGGAGGAGGAGGGAGGGGGACTGGAGCCGCAGTAGCGCTATTTCATTGGTAGTAAGCGCCGCTGCAGCAGTCCCCTCTCCTTTCGTATTGGCTGCCCGGCGCTGCTGTGGATGCTGGGATGGAGGAACCGCATCCCAGCATCCACAGCAGCGCCGGGCAGCCAATACAGAAGGAGAGGGGACAGCAGCAGCGGCGCTTACTACCAATGAAATAGCGCTGCTGCGGCTCCAGTCCCCCTCCTCCTTCTCCGCTGCCTGGCGCTGCTCTCTCCTCAACAGCGCGGCGGCGGCGCACGGCGCACACAGCAGAGGCAGCATGTAATGAGTCAATTTGACTCATTACATGCCGCTGGCCGTGCGCCCTCAGGGCAACTGCGCTGTGTGCCAGGCCCACTTGGCACACACTTAGTTACGGCCCTGCCTGTAACCATGCTTCCATAGCCTTTGCTGTATATGAACTTGCTACTGTAGGTCTACGAATAACCCCCGTGAGGGAATAAATAGATTTCAGTCAATTTTCTATTTGTCTAACCGTCGGTTCCTTCAGTGAGGAGACAGTTGTTACAGGCAAAGTGAACGTCACCACCAGACATGTGACATGAGAATCCACTTTTCCCACTTTGCACACACTGCTGCTGGGAGAGGATAGCCAGTTAATGCACGGTTAGACAAAGGGAAATTTTTACCAGGACTGTTCAAGGGTTCCTGTCTAATTTCCATTAAATGATCAGAATGAGAGATTTCTGATTTAATTATATTTTGCTTTTTAAACACATCAGTTTTCTTAGCAACAGGAGTTGGTTCCTTTTCAGAAAGTTGAAGAATCTGTTTAATAGCCTCAACTAGGACAGGCACATATACTAGAATAGCAGCTTCCACCTCTACTGCACAGGAGTCTGTGACAGAAAGAGCTGTATCCTAACCCTCTTACTCAGATGACATTTCAGAATCTGATAAGGCCATGAGAGGAAAAAGTAACCTGTCTAGAGGAACCAGTGGCATGTTTATGCCCATTTAGGGCTTTTCGTCTAGTCAGAGTTTGCGTTTTGCTGTTGAACCTGAGTAGACAGGATATATCCATCCAAGGTGGATTCACTATTGGTACTATATTGGGTGGTAGCGACATAGGGGGGTCCATGGTGGGTGTAAGTCGGTCCACCAGAATACCTAATAGTATAGAGAAAGCCGCCCAAGGAGGCTCCTGAGTAGGAGCAGGAGGTGTGGACTGACTAGGAGGTGTATAACAGTTAACACAGAGACCATCCTGTATAACATCCTCCGCAGATAAGCCTGCCAGGCAAACTGTATATGAGAGCAACACACGGGATTCTGTTTGTTTACGTCCCTTTTTGTTAGACATGTTAGTAAAACAATATGGGTGCCCTTACACTCTGAAATAATATGATATAGTCAGATTGTAGTATGTGACTGAACACAGACAAGTATGTGTTGTGAGAAATAGCCCTGAAAGCACCTGTGTACATGGTATAAAAATAACAGAGATAGGAATACATGATATAGCTGAAAGGAAAGTCAGACAGCAGAACTAGCACACAGTCACATACAATGCAGATAAATATATATCACTGAATGAACACTTGAATCAGCTGCTCAGCTTGTTTTGAAGCAGGTAGGATATAAGTGATTATAAAAACCTGACGCTCTGCAGACTTTTTTCAGGGAGACTGAGCCCAGCGTTACTGGAGACCAGCTTGCTGCCTGCTCTGAGGGAAGGAGGAAGAGTGAGGAAGCTCAAGGGGGGGAATTCTGCAGTAGACTGGCATCCAGAGCTGGAGGAGGGGCTACAGGTCAAGTGCCGCCGCCTCTATGCTGGTCTTCCACCCCAGGTAGTAAAAGGGCCTTAATAAATAGGTGTTTTACCACCTAAACCTGTGCCCATAAATGCCCTGGTGATCTAGTGGAGTCCCACGCAGTCCCAGGGTACCAGCAGAAAGTGGTGCTAGTCGCAGTGTGTGGTCCCCTGCCGCAAGTTCCCGTCTGAGGCTCGCCAAGCGGAAGTTTCAGCACTAGTGGGGGGTGATGGAGCTGCAGTGATGAAAGCCCAGAGAAAAAAGTCCTGCCAGACTTACAGTGCTGACAGCCCAGAGCAAAAATCACATCAAAAAAGTAAAAAGCTTTGTGGCTGCTCCAGCCATGTCATGGTGCACCTGCTTCCTGTGGCACCAGCTAAAAACTGAATGCCTGAGCATGGAGGCGGGGTTATAGGGGAGAGGAGCAGAGCATTCTGGGATATGCTGGAATCTTTAACTGTTTGGTGCCCGCACTCTTATCAACCACCTACAACCTTGAACCTTGGAGAGATGCAAATTTAATTAGGAAATGGCATTGAGGCCTGTGATGATGAGCTGGGGTGTGCATGTACGTTACTCAGTGTGCAACAGGATCTTCTGTAAAGAGAAGGGTATCCAATGGCTGTAGAGCAATATGAAATAGCAGCTGGGATAAAAAACCCTATCGTGTATATGTGTATAAATGTAGGGAATATAGGCCCTCATTCCAAGTTGTTCGCTCGTTGCCGATTTTCTCTATATTGCGATTAGTCGCTTACTGCGCATGCGCAATGTTCGCAGAGCGCATGCGCTTAGTTATTTTACTCAAAAGTTAGGTATTTTACTCACGGCTTTACAAGGATTTTTCTTCGTTCTGGTGATCGGAGTGTGATTGACAGGAAGTGGGTGTTTCTGGGCGGAAACTGGCCGTTTTATGGGTGTGTGTGAAAAAACGCTGCAGTTTCTGGGAAAAACGCGGGAGTGGCTGGAGAAACGGGGGAGTGCCTGGGCAAACGCTGGGTGTGTTTGTGACGTCAAACCAGGAACGAAACTGACTGAAGTGATTGCAGTGGCAGATTAAGTGTCGAGCTACTCAGAAACTGCTAAGAAATTTCTATTCGCAATTTTGCGAATCTTTCGTTCGCAATTCTGCTAAGCTAAGATACACTACCAGAGGGCGGCGGCTTAGCGTGTGCAATGCTGCTAAAAGCAGCTAGCGAGCGAACAACTCGGAATGAGGGCCATAGTAAGCTCCACTCAGGAATGGACTGATGTTAATGACTAACAATTATCTGGCACTATATAAATAACCGTTAATAAATACATAAAAATGCCATGCATCTTATAAATAAGTTATTATAGATGGTTGACTTTAACTTTCTGTAGAAAAAAATAATTCACTCCATTTTCATACATCCTACACATATATGATATATTGTTTATTGCACTGCATTTACAGAGATACATTGATATTAGTTATTTCAAGAATAAACTTTTTTTTAAAGCATATACTTGCTGCATTTTCTTACCTTCCACAAATTTATCAGCAATTAATGTTTCTGCTTCCTTCTCTTTCTCCTCTGGTTTTGTGACTATCATCGATGTTAGAGGTGTCACAAAGTTAAACTTCAGGGAGAGGTCAAGCGCCTGTGCTGTCAAGTTGGCTTTCTCTGATGGGTCAGCATAAATTCTTGGATTAAACAAAATAATGTTAGAACGCATTGAGCAAATATAGTCTCACTTATTTATATTACATCCTCAGACTTAATGAGAAATTGGGGATGGTTTAGAGTAAGAAAGAGCAAGTATCTGTTTTGCCTGGTGTGAGGAGATCAGGGTAGGGGTGCCCTCTACTGTGGTAGATGGGCACCTCCAAACACACAGCAGACAGCACACCAGTCCAGGGTTTTCGTGCAACATAGCCATGGCTAGTTTTATGGTGCAGTACTAAAACAAAACCTGTCCGTGATTTAACTAGAGATGAGCGGGTTCGGTTCTCAGAGAATCGAACACCCCCGAAGCTAGGGGATCCGGGGCGATCCGAGCCACAGCCTGGATCACCCTGCCTGCCCCAGATCCCCAATCGAGGCAAAACCTCAGGATCCTGCTGTCGGCTCTTGAGGTTTTGTCTCGGGCGTCAGTCCCATTGTATTCAATGGGCTGACCGCTGATTGGCTGAGAGAGCCATCTGTCACGGCTCTCAGCCAATCAGCGTGTCCCCATGAGTATAATGGGGCAAGATGGATGCCCCCACCGCGTGCACCATGTCCCACATTGCTGACACTGCTGCCCACACCCCCACACTGCCGACACCTCCACCCGCACCCCCACACTGCCGACACTCCTACACTGAGGACACCTCTATCACCCCGCATTGCCGACACTGACGGAACCCCTGCCCCGCAGACACTGCTGGCACCACCACACTGTATGCAACCCACAATGTATCCGACCTGCGCTGTATCCAACCCACACTGCGTTTGACCCGCACTGTAACCTGCACTTTATCCGGCCCATGCTGTAACTGACCCACAATATATACAACTCACAGTGTTTGTGACTCGTACTGTATCTGACCTGCACTGAATCTCGCACTGTATCCGACGCGCACTGTATCTGACCTTGCACTGTAGCCAACCCTCATTGTATGCGACATGCACTGTATCTAACCTGTACTGTAGCCTACACTGTATCCAACCGACACTGTATCCAACCCGCACTCTGACCTGCACTGTATACGACCCGAACTGTATCTCACACTGTATCCGACCTGCACTGTATCCAACCTTGCACTGTAGCCAACGTGCACTATATCCAACCCGCACTTTGACATGCACTGTATCCAACCCGCACTGTAACCTGCATTGTATCCGACCCATACTCTATCCAACCTACACTGTATTCAACCCACACCGTGGGGGTCATTCCGAGTTGATCGCTTTCTGCTGATTTTCACAGCGCAGTGATCAGGGCAAAAAACAGCATTTCTGCGCATGCCCCGCAATGCGCACGCGCGACGTAAGGGTACAACGATCGATGTGATTTTGCACAGGCTAGTCGCACTTACGGGCACAGAGTGACTGACATGAAGTGGGCGTTTCTGGGTGTCAACTGACCGTTTTCAGGGAGTGTTTGAAAAAACGCGGGCATGCCAGGGAAAATATAGACGTGGCTGGGAGAACGCTGGGCGGGTGTGTGACGTCAAAAGCCAACCCTCCAACGTTAGAATCCACGCACACGAAGAGTAACTACAGTGCTGGTCTTGTTTTGCACAAAATATTTTTGCAGGCGCTCTGCTGCACAAGCGTTCGCACTTCTGCTAAGCTAAAATACACTCCCCAGTGGGCGGCGGCATAGCGTTTGCACGGCTGCTAAATACTGCTAGCGAGCGATCAACTCGGAATGACCCCCTGTATGCGATCTGCACTATATACAACTCGCAATGAATTGCACCTACACTGTATCCGACCTGCCCTGTATCCACCTGCACTGTATCCGACCCACTTTGTATCCAACCTGCACTGTAACCCGCACTGTATCCAACCAGCACTGTAACCTCAATATTTAACTATGTGTCCCAAAGTATTCCACACTGTACTACGCAGGTACGGAATGCTGTTTTTTGAGATTGGGGAGATTTTGGGGAGCTGCTCGACAAAAAGGCTGATTGATCAGGGCTTTACATGGGCACAGAGTGCCAGTTATCAGTGACCCAGGGCACTTGTGTATGGGGCATCAATGTCTGCTGTTGCTTACACATGGTTTCATTTTTCTTTCTTTGCTGATTTGTAACTACTTTAGAGCAATGATATTGTATACACAATTCTCAGGAAATTTCTGTGTTGGATTGTTTTCTATTGATAGTACTTGTGAGTTGGTTTGATTGGAAATTATTGCTAATACAGTACTAATTTGTAAATTACTGCCGTGTGTTTGTGCCGCTGCTCTGTTGCTTAGTTTAGCCAGCCAGGCTTTGGCCTATCTTGGTGAACAATATTGTGAGCAGTGAGGTGGTCAAAATCGACTGGAAATGAGTGGAAATTAATGTTGTTATTGAGGTTAATAATACTGTAGCAACAAAACAAAAACAAAAAATTCTGTGGTTTTGATGTTTTTTTCACAAAAATACAGATACAAAACCAAAACCCGAAAGGGTGGTTTTGGCAAAACCAATCCAGATCCAAAACACGAAAAGAGATCCAGATCCAAAACCCGAAACATGTCCGGTGCACATCTCTAGATTTAACCAATTTGTACGAACGACCGTTTTTTTATCCATTTTCCAGTGTTTGGGACCAACTGGTCGATTGTCAATTGCTCTCATCCATTACCAGATTTTCATTCCAAGCCGCTAGATCTGGCAGATTATCTGCCAGATAATTGTATAGTGTATGGCCAGCTTTAGAGGTGCAGGCACTAATAAACTTGATCTCGGCCTGAAGGCCTAAAGACCTGAAATGGTCCTTGTGGATGGAGCCCTTCCTACTCTCTCTCATATGCACCCCCCAGAAACCATTATTTGGCTTTTAAAAAAGCTCTCAGCAGAGCAACCACAAACATGTTCCTGGGGTTTTAAAATATATAGGCCACAACCTAGGACAAACATATCTCCTGTTTATCACTTTACCAGTGCTTATATCAAACTGGACAAACCATGTTGCAACTCAAAGGGTGCAAATACATACTTTTTTTTGCATGCAGTGTAAATACTGGCTGCTTTTGTATGTAGCCCCCTGGTCGCTGGGCTGCGTTTTTTGCTGCCCTGCGATCAGATAGTTGCCGCCTACAGGGGGAGTGGATTTTCGCTGTGTAGGTGTGAGATCACATGTGTAGCAGAGCTGCACAAACTGATTTTGTGCAGTCTCTGCGCAGCCCAGGACTTACTCTTCCACTACGATCACATCAGACTGATCGGGACCGGATTTGACATCAGACACCCTCTCTGAAAACGCTTGATCCCGCCTGCATTTTTCCGGACACTCCCTGTAAGCGGTCAGTTGCCACCCACAAACCGCCTTCCTGTCAATCTCCCTGTGTTTGCCCGTGCGAATGGATCTTTGCACCATTCCGTCGTAGGGTGCCAATGTCCATTGCAGCCATGCGATGTGCCGGCTTAGTGCGGTGCATACGCTTGCGCAGTTCAAATCTGATCACCCACTGTGTAAAAACGCACAGCAGCAATCAGGTCTGAATGACCCCCTTTATTCCCAAATCAGAATTAGGTCCTTGTAGTCATCAAACCACATTGTTTACTCCTCTGCCAGTGAGACAAAGCTAAATGTACTTCTGCTTTTGGCAGGTACATATGTTGGACCAACGTGATGCTCTCGCTGTCTCCTTGTCTAGTCCCGTTCTCATATTACCAGAGGGGAGCCTCCAATCCAATCCAATGCGCCTTCTGTGCATGTGTTTCTTAACACTCCTCTTTCCTCTGTCCTCCATACTGATAGGATGTACCCACGGGTGTTCATGTGGGTCACCAAACCTACAGAGATGGTAGTGCCACCGCTTACAGCGGTGTTACCAGCGCTTAACACTGTGTTACCATCACTAGTGGAACTACAAGTCCCACTGCCACCACTGCATCTGTTACCCTTGTGCAAAGCCCAGACATCACACACAACTGTTGGCCCGGTCCTGGCTGAATCTGCATCATACTGCATGCACCTAAATTATACTGCATTTGCCCTGTGTTGTCTCACACCCAATTGTGCTACTTGGTTAATAAACCAATCCCTGGCTAAGCTATTCACGGTGTTGACTTACCTCTATCACACACTGCTGCCACCTATATCAATATCAACACAGCCATCTATATCAACATAGGTTCTGCCAATAACACAAACTAGCAAAGTCTGCAGAGACATTGCACTCCAAACCTTGGCACAAATCTGGACCAGTCCAACAGGGAATGTAACTCTGTCAGTACTGTTCTAAAGTAAGAGAGGGTTGCAACAGCATGATCTATTTATATAGACCCAAAGCCACTCTCCACCCTTACCATAAATTCATATCTATATGTTAATTGAATAAGGTTTTTTACTGTGAGATTTACAGTATTTTGAGAGAAGGATGAATGTAAAAATGTTTAGGTATTAAAATAAAGGTCTTACAATGTAGATGTGCCAGTCTGAGAGAAAAATGAGATTGGGGATATGGTTTGGGCGTTGTGGAGTGACAAAGGGTCTAATTGCACCTCTGTGAATTTGCAGTGGTTTGCGATCGGCTAGTCGCCGCTCCGTGCAAGTCTGCGTACGCCATTGCTAGGAAACCGACGATGTAACATCTAGTGATGAGCGGGTTCGGTTTCTCGGAAACCGAACCCCCCCGAACTTCACGCTTTTTACACGGGTCCGAGGCAGACTCGGATCTTCCCGCCTTGCTCGGTTAACCCGAGCGCGCCCGAACGTCATCATCCCGCTGTCGGATTCTCGCGAGGCTCGGATTCTATCGCGAGACTCGGATTCTATATAAGGAGCCGCGCGTCGCGGCCATTTTCACACGTGCATTGAGATTGATAGGGAGAGGACGTGGCTGGCGTCCTCTCCGTTTAGAGTAGACTAGAGAGTAGTAGAGAGTGACACTTGATTTACTAATTTTGGGGAGCATATTAGGAGTACTACTTGCTGATAGTGTGACCAGTGACCACCAGTTTAATTAATCCGTTCTCTGCCTGAAAAAAAACGATACACAGTGTGACACAGTCACATACCATATCTGTGCTCAGCCTCAGTGTGCCCTCAGTGTGCTGCATCATCTATGTAATACTGTATATCTAACTGTGCTGAGTGCTCACTGCTCACACAGCTTAATTGTGGGGGAGACTGGGGAGCAGTTATAGCAGGAGTACATATTTTTAACAGTGCACACTTTTGCTGCCAGAGTGCTACTGCCAGTGCCAGTGTGACTGACCAGTGACCACTGACCACCAGTATATTGTGATTGTCTGCCTGAAAAAGTTAAACACTCGTCGTGTGGTGTTTTTTTTAATTCTATAAACGCATTCTGCTGACAGTGTCCAGCAGGTCCGTCATTATATAATATATACCTGTCCAGCTGCAGTAGTGATATATATATATTTTTTATATCATTATCATCCAGTCTATATTAGCACTGCAGCAGACGCAGTACGGTAGTCCACGGCTGTAGCTACCTCTGTGTCGGCAGTCGCTCGTCCATCCATAATTGTATACCACCTACCCGTGGTGTTTTTTTTTTTCTATCTTCTTGATACTAGTAGCTTACTTTAGGAGTCTGCAGTGCTGAGCTGACAGTGTCCAGCAGGTCAGTCATTATATAATATATACCTGTCCGGCTGCAGTAGTGATATATATATATATATTTTTTTTATATCATTATCATCCAGTCTATATTAGCAGCAGACGCAGTACGGTAGTCCACGGCTGTAGCTACCTCTGTGTCGGCAGTCGCTCGTCCATCCATAATTGTATATCACCTACCCGTGGTGTTTTTTTTTTTTTCTATCTTCTTGATACTAGTAGCTTACTTTAGGAGTCTGCAGTGCTGAGCTGACAGTGTCCAGCAGGTCCGTCATTATATAATATATACCTGTCCGGCTGCAGTAGTGATATATATATATTTTATATCTCATTATCATCCAGTCTATATTAGCAGCAGACGCAGTATGGTAGTCCACGGCTGTAGCTACCTCTGTGTCGGCAGTCGCTCGTCCATCCATAATTGTATATCACCTACCCGTGGTGTTTTTTTCTTTTTTCTATCTTCTTGATACTAGTAGCTTACGTTAGGAGTCTGCAGTGCTGAGCTGACAGTGTCCAGCAGGTCCGTCATTATATAATATATACCTGTCCGGCTGCAGTAGTGATATATATATATATTTTTTATATCATTATCATCCAGTCTATATTAGCAGCAGACGCAGTACGGTAGTCCACGGCTGTAGCTACCTCTGTGTCGGCAGTCGCTCGTCCATCCATAATTGTATACCACCTACCCGTGGTGTTTTTTTTTTTCTATCTTCTCGATACTAGTAGCTTACTTTAGGAGTCTGCAGTGCTGAGCTGACAGTGTCCAGCAGGTCCGTCATTATATAATATATACCTGTCCGGCTGCAGTAGTGATATATATATATATTTTTTTTTTATATATCATTATCATCCAGTCTATATTAGCAGCAGACGCAGTACGGTAGTCCACGGCTGTAGCTACCTCTGTGTCGGCAGTCGCTCGTCCATCCATAATTGTATACCACCTACCCGTGGTGGTTTTTTTTTTTTTCTATCTTCTTGATACTAGTAGCTTACTTTAGGAGTCTGCAGTGCTGAGCTGACAGTGTCCAGCAGGTCCGTCATTATATAATATATACCTGTCCGGCTGCAGTAGTGATATATATATATATTTTTTATATCATTATCATCCAGTCTATATTAGCAGCAGACGCAGTACGGTAGTCCACGGCTGTAGCTACCTCTGTGTCGGCAGTTGCTCGTCAATCCATAAGTATACTAGTATCCATCCATCTCCATTGTTTACCTGAGGTGCCTTTTAGTTGTGCCTATTAAAATATGGAGAACAAAAATGTTGAAGTTCCAAAAATAGGGAAAGATCAAGATCGACTTCCACCTCGTGCTGAAGCTGCTGCCACTAGTCATGGCCGAGACGATGAAATGCCAGCAACGTCGTCTGCCAAGGCCGATGCCCAATGTCATAGTACAGAGCATGTAAAATCCAAAACACCAAATATTAGTAAAAAAAGGACTAAAAAATCTAAAATAAAATTGTCGGAGGAGAAGCGTAAACTTGCCAATATGCCATTTACCACACGGAGTGGCAAGGAACGGCTGAGGCCCTGGCCTATGTTCATGGCTAGTGGTTCAGCTTCACATGAGGATGGAAGCACTCAGCCTCTCGCTAGAAAAATGAAAAGACTCAAGCTGGCAAAAGCACAGCAAAGAACTGTACGTTCTTCGAAATCACAAATCCACAAGGAGAGTCCAATTGTGTCGTTTGCGATGCCTGACCTTCCCAACACTGGACGTGAAGAGCATGCGCCTTCCACCATTTGCACGCCCCCTGCAAGTGCTGGAAGGAGCACCCGCTGTCCAGTTCCTGATAGTCAGATTGAAGATGTCAGTGTTGAAGTACACCAGGATGAGGAGGATATGGGTGTTGCTGGCGCTGGGGAGGAAATTGACCAGGAGGATTCTGATGGTGAGGTGGTTTGTTTAAGTCAGGCACCCGGGGAGACACCTGTTGTCCGTGGGAGGAATAGGACCATTGACATGCCTGGTGAAAATACCAAAAAAATCGGCTCTTCGGTGTGGAAGTATTTCAACAGAAATGCGGACAACATTTGTCAAGCCGTGTGTTGCCTTTGTCAAGCTGTAATAAGTAGGGGTAAGGACGTTAACCACCTCGGAACATCCTCCCTTATACGTCACCTGCAGCGCATTCATCATAAGTCAGTGACAAGTTCAAAAACTTTGGGCGACAGCGGAAGCAGTCCACTGACCAGTAAATCCCTTCCTCTTGTAACCAAGCTCACGCAAAAAACCCCACCAACTCCCTCAGTGTCAATTTCCTCCTTCCCCAGGAATGCCAATAGTCCTGCAGGCCATGTCACTGGCAATTCTGACGAGTCCTCTCCTGCCTGGGATTCCTCCGATGCATCCTTGCGTGTAATGCCTACTGCTGCTGGCGCTGCTGTTGTTGCTGCTGGGAGTCGATGGTCATCCCAGAGGGGAAGTCGTACTTGTAAGACCACTTTTACTACTTCCACCAAGCAATTGACTGTCCAACAGTCCTTTGCGAGGAAGATGAAATATCACAGCAGTCATCCTGCTGCAAAGCGGATAACTGAGGCCTTGGCATCCTGGGCGGTGAGAAACGTGGTTCCGGTATCCATCATTACTGCAGAGGCAACTAGAGACTTGTTGGAGGTACTGTGTCCCCGGTACCAAATACCATCTAGATTCCATTTCTCTAGGCAGGCGATACCGAAAATGTACACAGACCTCAGAAAAAGACTCACCAGTGTCCTAAAAAATGCAGTTGTACCCAATGTCCACTTAACCACGGACATGTGGACAAGTGGAGCAGGGCAGGCTCAGGACTATATGACTGTGACAGCCCACTGGGTAGATGTATGGACTCCCGCCGCAAGAACATCAGCGGCGGCACCAGTAGCAGCATCTCGCAAACGCCAACTCTTTCCTAGGCAGGCTACGCTTTGTATCACCGCTTTCCAGAATACGCACACAGCTAAAAACCTCTTACGGCAACTGAGGAAGATCATCGCAGAATGGCTTACCCCAATTGGACTCTCCTGTGGATTTGTGGCATCAGACAACGCCAGCAATATTGTGTGTGCATTAAATATGGGCAAATTCCAGCACGTCCCATGTTTTGCACATACCTTGAATTTGGTGGTGCAGAATTATTTAAAAAACGAGAGGGGCGTGCAAGAGATGCTGTCGGTGGCCAGAAGAATTGCGGGACACTTTCGGCGTACAGGCACCACGTACAGAAGACTGGAGCACCACCAAAAACGCCTGAACCTGCCCTGCCATCATCTGAAGCAAGAAGTGGTAACGAGGTGGAATTCAACCCTCTATATGCTTCAGAGGTTGGAGGAGCAGCAAAAGGCCATTCAAGCCTATACAACTGAGCACGATATAGGAGGTGGAATGCACCTGTCTCAAGCGCAGTAGAGAATGATTTCAACGTTGTGCAAGGTTCTGCAACCTTTTGAACTTGCCACACGTGAAGTCAGTTCAGACACTGCCAGACTGAGTCAGGTCATTCCCCTCATCAGGCTTTTGCAGAAGAAGCTGGAGACATTGAAGGAGGAGCTAACACAGAGCGATTCCGCTAGGCATGTGGGACTTGTGGATGGAGCCCTTAATTCGCTTAACAAGGATTCACGGGTGGTCAATCTGTTGAAATCAGAGCACTACATTTTGGCCACCGTGCTCGATCCTAGATTTAAAACCTACCTTGGATCTCTCTTTCCGGCAGACACAAGTCTGCTGGGGTTCAAAGAACTGCTGGTGACAAAATTGTCAAGTCAAGCGGAACGCGACCTGTCAACATCTCCTCCTTCACATTCTCCCGCAACTGGGGGTGCGAGGAAAAGGCTCAGAATTCCGAGCCCACCCGCTGGCGGTGATGCAGGGCAGTCTGGAGCGACTGCTGATGCTGACATCTGGTCCGGACTGAAGGACCGGACAACGATTACGGACATGTCGTCTACTGTCACTGCATATGATTCTCTCCCCATTGAAAGAATGGTGGAGGATTATATGAGTGACCGCATCCAAGTAGGCACGTCAGACAGTCCGTACTTATACTGGCAGGAAAAAGAGGCAATTTGGAGGCCCTTGCACAAACTGGCTTTATTCTACCTAAGTTGCCCTCCCACAAGTGTGTACTCCGAAAGAGTGTTTAGTGCCGCCGCTCACCTTGTCAGCAATCGGCGTACGAGGTTACATCCAGAAAATGTGGAGAAGATGATGTTCATTAAAATGAATTATAATCAATTCCTCCGTGGAGACATTGACCAGCAGCAATTGCCTCCACAAAGTACACAGGGAGCTGAGATGGTGGATTCCAGTGGGGACGAATTGATAATCTGTGAGGAGGGGGATGTACACGGTGATATATCGGAGGATGATGATGAGGTGGACATCTTGCCTCTGTAGAGCCAGTTTGTGCAAGGAGAGATTAATTGCTTCTTTTTTGGTGGGGGTCCAAACCAACCCGTCATTTCAGTCACAGTCATGTGGCAGACCCTGTCACTGAAATGATGGGTTGGTTAAAGTGTGCATGTCCTGTTTATACAACATAAGGGTGGGTGGGAGGGCCCAAGGACAATTCCATCTTGCACCTCTTTTTTCTTTCATTTTTCTTTGCGTCATGTGCTGTTTGGGGAGTGTTTTTTGGAAGGGCCATCCTGCGTGACACTGCAGTGCCACTCCTAGATGGGCCAGGTGTTTGTGTCGGCCACTAGGGTCGCTTAGCTTACTCACACAGCTACCTCATTGCGCCTCTTTTTTTCTTTGCGTCATGTGCTGTTTGGGGAGTGTTTTTTGGAAGGGCCATCCTGCGTGACACTGCAGTGCCACTCCTAGATAGGCTAGGTGTTTGTGTCGGCCACTAGGGTCGCTTAGCTTACTCACACAGCTACCTCATTGCGCCTCTTTTTTTCTTTGCGTCATGTGCTGTTTGGGGAGTGTTTTTTGGAAGGGCCATCCTGCGTGACACTGCAGTGCCACTCCTAGATGGGCCAGGTGTTTGTGTCGGCCACTTGGGTCGCTTAGCTTAGCCATCCAGCGACCTCGGTGCAAATTTTAGGACTAAAAATAATATTGTGAGGTGTGAGGTGTTCAGAATAGACTGAAAATGAGTGGAAATTATGGTTATTGAGGTTAATAATACTTTGGGATCAAAATGACCCCCAAATTCTATGATTTAAGCTGTTTTTTAGGGTTTTTTGAAAAAAACACCCGAATCCAAAACACACCCGAATCCGACAAAAAAAATTCGGTGAGGTTTTGACAAAACGCGTTCGAACCCAAAACACGGCCGCGGAACCGAACCCAAAACCAAAACACAAAACCCGAAAAATTTCCGGTGCTCATCACTAGTAACATCATCCCTACCCCCAGGACCACACACACTTTACGTTGGCTGCTGGGGGGATGCAGGCAAGAGTAGGATAATGCGGGCGGTGGAGGCTGGCTCTGGGAGACTTGCCAACTTTTCTGGATGGCCGTCAGTTCCATCCGATTTTCGTGAGCCTTCCGACTGTTCCGGGGGATTTGGCAAGTATGAAGTGTCGCTGGTGCGGCTAAGCCAGGTACCCTCCTCTATGTGGCGCCCTACTCAGCTACGTAACCAGCATATGGCTAAAACCGGCCCTGCCTGCTGGTGATGCAGAGTTGTAAGTGGTTCCATTGCTTCTGAAATAACTGTGCTTTAATGGGGTTTTCATGTTGGCAGAGTTCAGTGAGGCCTGGTGTAGAAGTCGAAATTGCATTTCTAATAAACCACATTATGGCATCCCTCAGCGATTGCGTATTAGACACACTGAGCGTATTACGGTAGAATATGTTATCACTGGGGAAAGCCATAAATACACACATAACTACATTTTTATACCACACATAGGGGGTCTATTTACTAAGCCTTGGATGGAGATAAAGTCGCTGGAGATAAAGTACCAGCCAATCGGTTGCTAACTGTCATTTTCAAACACAGCCTGTGACATGTCAGTAAGGAGCCGATTGGCTGGTACTTTATCTCCAAGCGACTTTATCTCCATCCAAGGCTTAGTAAATAGACCCCATAGTTTACAAATAGTCATTACAAGTCCAAAACAACGTTTAAATATACAGAAACTGTAGTACTATTTCAGTAAACTAGCTATATACATATTCCAGGGTTAGAACCACATTGTTGCATCATGTTTAGTCTCATATTAATCAGTATTTTAGCAGCAATAATCCGGTTATTACGGATAAACAGTCACACACTGCGACTGCAAGATATGAGTCATATTAGATATGTATGGAATAATGTGCAGAGCAAGGTGTGGATACTGGTCAGTTCAAACCGGCTTCACAGCGGGACCCTGAGGGCAAACATATGCCTGTAACCAATAACAAAGTAGAGATGAGCGGGTTCGGTTCCCTAAGAACCAAACCTCCCCAAACTTCACGCTCCGAGTCCAGATCCGAGTACGGCTCGGGTTTTTCTGCCATACTCGGAAACCAGAACGAGGCAAAACGTCATCATCCTGCTGTCGGATTCTCACTGGTTTTGGATTTCATATAAGGAGCCGCGCTTTGCCGCCATTTTTACTCCAGTCAAAAGAGAGTGTAGCGAGAGGACGTGTCTCCTTAGTGTCTGTACGGGAAAGTGGCATGGCACGTGTGGTGGTGACCTGCTCTTTTGTATCATTCCAGTGGTGTTATCTTGTGCTGCATCAGTCCAGTGGTGGTGTCTTGTGCTGCATCAGTCCAGTCACAGTGGTGGTGTCTCGTGCTGCCAGAAGTCCAGTGCTGCTGTCTTGTGCTACATCAGTCCAGTGGTGGTGTCTTGTGCTACATCAGTCCAGTCACTCTAGTGGTGGTGTCCTGTGCTGCCATAACTCCAGTGGTGGTGTCATGTGCTGCAATAAATCCAGTGCTGCTGTATAAGTCTAGTCCAGTGGTGCTGTCTTGTGCTGCATCAGTCCAGTCACTCCAGTGTTGCTGCTGTATAAGTCCAGTCCAGTGGTGCTGTCTTGTGCTGCATCATTCCAGTGGTGGTGTCTTGTGCTGCATCAGTCCAGTCACTCCAGTGGTGCTGCTGTATAAGTCCAGTCCAGTGGTGCTGTCTTGTGCTGCATCATTCCAGTGGTGGTGTCCTGTGTTGCCAGAAGTCCAGTGCTGCTGCTGTATAAGTCCAGTCCAGTGGTGCTGCCGTATAAGTCCAGTCCAGTGGTGCTGCGTATAAGTCCAGTCCAGCGGTACTGCCGTATAAGTCCAGTCCAGTGGTGCTGCCGTATAAGTCCAACGGTACTGCCGTATAAGTCCAGGGGTACTGCCGTATAAGTCCAGGGGTACTGCCGTATAAATCTAGCAGTACTGCTGTATAAGTCCAGCGGTACTGCCATATAAGTCCAGGGGTACAGCCGTATAACTCCAGTGGTACTGCCGTATAAGTCAAGTGGTGCTGTCCTGTGCTATATATTATTTACTCCAAATAAAGGAGTTATTAATATTTAATCCAAATAATTTTTACAGGGTTTGCTCTGTGTGGTGTAGGGGTACTCTCTCCTGTGCTGCATATAATTATAATAACTCCAAATAAAAGGGTTATTATCCAAATAATTTTTACAGGCTTTGCTGTGTGTGTGTGGTTTAGGAGTATGCTCTCCTGTGTTGCACATTATTATAATAACTCCAAATAAAAGGGTTATTATCCAAATAATTTTTACAGGCTTTGCTGTGTGTGTGTGGTTTAGGAGTATGCTCTCCTGTGTTGCACATTAATATAATAACTCCAAATAAAAGGGTTATTATCCAAATAATTTTTACAGGCTTTGCTGTGTGTGTGTGGTTTAGGGGTATGCTCTAATGTGCTGTATATTATTATAATAACTCCAAATAAAAGGTTTATTATCCAAATAATTTTTGCAGGCTTTGCCATGTGTGTGTGGTTTAGGGGTACGCTCTCCTGTGCTGCATATAATTATAATAACTCCAAATAAAAGGGTTATTATCCAAATAATTTTTACAGGCTTTGCCGTGTGTGTGTGTTGTTTAGGGGTACGCTCTCCTGTGCTGCATATTATTATAATAACTCCAAGTAAAAGGGTTATTATCCAAAAAAAATTTACAGGCTGTGCTCTCCTGTGCCGCATATTGTTATATAACTCCAGAAAAATAATGGAGAACAAAACTTTGGAGGATAAAATAGGGAAAGATCAACAACCACTTCCTCCTAGTGCTAGAGCTGCTGCCACTAGTCATGACATAGACCAGTGGTGGCCAACGCGTGGCTCTTGAGCCACATGCGGCTCTTTCTTTATTCAAATGTGGCTCCCAACACTCAAAGTCACAAGAGATCTGTAAACCGCTGCACTCCAGCCAGACATGCAGCAGCACTACGTAGACTGAGAACTGATACACATGGGGGAGCTGGCTGGAGTGACACGTGGGGGAACTGAAGTAACATAGTAACTAAGGTTGAAAAAATAAGATTTTACTTACCGATAAATCTATTTCTCGTAGTCCGTAGTGGATGCTGGGACTCTGTCAGGACCATGGGGAATAGCGGCTCCGCAGGAGACAGGGCACAAAATTTAAAAGTTTGACCACTAGGTGGTGTGTACTGGCTCCTCCCCCTATGACCCTCCTCCAAGCCTCAGTTAGGACACTGTGCCCGGACGAGCGTACATAATAAGGAAGGATTTTGAATCCCGGGTAAGACTCATACCAGCCACACCAATCACACTGTACAACTTGTGATCTGAACCCAGTTAACAGTATGACAAACGTAGGAGCCTCTGAACAGACGGCTCACAACAATAACAACCCGATTTTTTTGTAACAATAACTATGTACAAGTATTGCAGACAATCCGCACTTGGGATGGGCGCCCAGCATCCACTACGGACTACGAGAAATAGATTTATCGGTAAGTAAAATCTTATTTTCTCTGACGTCCTAGTGGATGCTGGGACTCCGTCAGGACCATGGGGATTATACCAAAGCTCCCAAACGGGCGGGAGAGTGCGGATGACTCTGCAGCACCGAATGAGAGAACTCCAGGTCCTCCTTAGCCAGGGTATCAAATTTGTAGAATTTTACAAACGTGTTCTCCCCTGACCACGTAGCTGCTCGGCAGAGTTGTAATGCCGAGACCCCTCGGGCAGCCGCCCAAGATGAGCCCACCTTCCTTGTGGAATGGGCCTTGACAGATTTAGGCTGTGGCAGGCCTGCCACAGAATGTGCAAGTTGAATTGTGCTACAAATCCAACGAGCAATCGTATGCTTAGAAGCAGGAGCACCCAGCTTGTTGGGTGCATACAGTATAAACAGCGAGTCAGATTTTCTGACTCCAGCCGTCCTTGAAATATATATTTTCAATGCTCTGACAACGTCCAGCAACTTGGAATCCTCCAAATCGCTAGTAGCCGCAGGCACCACAATAGGCTGGTTCAGGTGAAACGCTGAAACCACCTTAGGCAGAAAGTGAGGACGCGTCCGCAGTTCTGCCCTGTCCGAATGGAAAATCAGATATGGGCTTTCATACGATAAAGCCGCCAATTCTGACACTCTCCTGGCTGAAGCCAGGGCCAGTAGCATGGTTACTTTCCATGTAAGATATTTCAAATCCACCGATTTGAGTGGCTCAAACCAATGGGATTTGAGAAAATCCAAAACTACATTAAGATCCCACGGTGCCACTGGGGGCACAACCGGGGGCTGTATATGTAGTACTCCTTTTACAAAAGTCTGGACTTCAGGAACTGAAGCCAATTCTTTCTGGAAGAAAATCGACAGGGCCGAAATTTGAACCTTAATGGACCCTAATTTGAGGCCCATAGACAATCCTGTTTGCAGGAAATGTAGGAATCGACCCAGTTGAAATTCCTCCGTCGGGCCTTCCTGGCCTCACACCACGCAACATATTTTCTCCAAATGCGGTGATAATGTTGTGCAGTCACCTCCTTCCTGGCTTTTACCAGGGTAGGGATGACCTCTTCCGGAATGCCTTTTTCCCTTAGGATTCGGCGTTCAACCGCCATGCCGTCAAACGCAGCCGCGGTAAGTCTTGGAATAGACACGGTCCCTGCTGAAGCAGGTCCCGTCTTAGAGGTAGAGGCCACGGATCTTCCGTGAGCATCTCCTGAAGTTCCGGGTACCAAGTTCTTCTTGGCCAATCCGGAGCCACGAGTATCGTTCTTACTCCCCTTTGCCGTATAATTCTCAGTACTTTTGGTATGAGAGGCAGAGGAGGAAACACATACACTGACTAGTACACCCATGGTGTTACCAGAGCGTCTACAGCTATTGCCTGAGGGTCTCTTGACCTGACGCAATACCTGTCCAGTTTTTTGTTGAGGCGGGACGCCATCATGTCCACCATTGGTCTTTCCCATTGGACCACAATCATGTGGAAGACTTCTGGATGAAGTCCCCACTCTCCCGGGTGCAGATCGTGTCTGCTGAGGAAGTCTGCTTCCCAGTTGTCCACTCCCGGGATGAACACAGCTGACAGTGCTAACACATGATTTTCTGCCCAGCGGAGAATCCTTGCAGCTTCTTGCATGGAATCTGCCGAATGGAATCGCTTCGTAAGAAGCTACCATTTTTCCCAGGACTCTTGTGCATTGATGCACAGATACTTTTCCTGGTTTTAGGAGGTTCCTGACTAGATCGGATAACTCCCTGGCTTTCTCCTCCGGAAGAAATACCTTTTTCTGAACAGTGTCCAGAATCATCCCTAGGAACAACAGACGTGTCGTCGGGATCAGTTGGGATTTTGGAAAATTCAGAATCCACCCGTGTTGTTGGAGCACTACTTGGGTTAGTGCTACTCCGACCTCCAGCTGTTCTCTGGATCTTGCCCTTATCAGGAGATCGTCCAAGTAAGGGATAATTAAGACGCCTTCTCTTCGAAGAAGGATCATCATTTCGGCCATTACCTTGGTAAAGACCCGGGGTGCCGTGGACAATCCAAACGGCAGCGTCTGAAACTGATAATGACAGTTTTGGACCACGAACCTGAGGTACCCTTGGTGTGAAGGACAAATTGGAACATGAAGGTAAGCATCCTTGATGTCCAAGGACACCATAAAATCCCCTTCTTCCAGATTCGCTATCACTGCTCTGAGTGACTCCATCTTGAACTTGAATTTTTGTATGTACAGGTTCAGAGATTTTAGATTTAGAATCGGTCTTACCGAGCCGTCCGGCTTCGGTACCACAAATAGCGTGGAGTAATACCCCTGTCACTGTTGTAGGAGGGGTACCTTGACTATCACCTGCTGAGAATACAGCTTGTGAATGGCCTCCAATACCGTCGCCCTGTCGGAGGGAGACGTTGGCAAAGCAGACTTTAGGAAACGGCGAGGAGGGGACTTCTCGAATTCCAACCTGTAACCCTGAGATACTACCTGCAGGATCCAGGGGTCCACCTGCGAGTGAGCCCACTGTGCGCTGAAATGTTTGAGGCGACCCCCCACCGCCCCTGAGTCTGCTTGTAAGGTCCCAGCGTCATGCTGACGCCTTTGTAGAAGCCGGGGAGGGCTTCTGCTCCTGGGAAGGAGCTGCTTGTTGCAGTCTCTTACCCTTTCCTTTGCCTCGGGGCAAATAGGAATGTCCTTTTGCTCGTTTGTTCTTATAGTAACGAAAGGACTGCGGCTGAAAAGCCTGCGGCTTTTTCTGCTGGGAGGTGACCTGGGGTAAAAAAGGTGGATTTTCCGGCCGTTGCCGTGGCCACCAGATCCGATAGACCGACCCCAAATAATTCCTCCCCCTTATACGGCAATACTTCCATATGTCGTTTGGAATCCGCATCACCTGACCACTGGCGCGTCCATAAACTTCTTCTGGCAGATATGGACATCGCACTTACTCTTGATGCCAGAGTGCAAATATCTCTCTGTGCATCTCGCATATAAAGAAATGCATCCTTTAACTGCTCTATAGTCAGTAAAATACTGTCCCTATCCAGGGTATCAATATTTTCAGACAGTGACTCCGACCAAGCCACGCCAGCACTGCACATCCAGGCTGAGGCGATTGCTGGTCTCAGTACAACACCCGTATGTGTGTATATACTTTTTAATGTATTCTCCAGCCTCCTATCAGCTGGATCCTTGAGGGCAGCCGTATCAGGAGACGGTAACGCCACTTGCTTTGATAAGCGTGTGAGCGCCTTATCCACCCTAGGAGGTGTTTCCCAGCGCGCCCTAACCTCTGGCGGGAAAGGGTATAATGCCAATAACTTCTTTGAAATTAGCAGTTTTCTATCTGGGGTAACCCACGCTTCATCACACACTTCATTCAGTTCCTCTGATTCAGGAAAAACTATCGGTAGTTTTTTCACACCCCACATAATACCCCTTTTTGTGGTACTTGCAGTATCAGAGATATGCAAAGCCTCCTTCATTGCCGTGATCATATAACGTGTGGCCCTACTGGAAAATACGTTTGTTTCTTCACCGTCGACACTGGATTCAGTGTCAGTGTCTGGGTCTGTGTCGACCGACTGAGGTAAAGGGCGTTTTACAGCCCCTGACGGTGTCTGAGACGCCTGGACAGGTACTAACTGGTTTGCCGGCTGTCTCATGTCGTCAACCGACTTTTGTAGCGTGCTGACACTATCCCGTAATTCCATAAACAAAGCCATCCATTCTGGTGTCGACTCCCTAGGGGGTGACATCACCATTACAGGCAATTGCTCCGCCTCCACGCCAACATCGTCCTCATACATGTCGACACACACGTACCGACACACAGCAGACACACAGGGAATGCTCTGATAGAAGACAGGACCCCACTAGCCCTTTGGGGAGACAGAGGGAGAGTTTGCCAGCACACACCCAAGCGCTATAAATATATATAGGGACAACCTTAATAAGTGTGTTCCCTTTATAGCAGCTCAAATATTATAAATATCGCCAATAAGTGCCCCCCCTCTCTGTTTTTACCCTGTTTCTGTAGTGCAGTGCAGGGGAGAGTCCTGGGAGCCTTCCTCGCAGCGGAGCTGGGCAGGAAAATGGCGCTGTGTGCTGAGGAGAATAGGCCCCGCCCCCTTTTCGGCGGGCTTCTTCTCCCGGTTTTTTTGGAACCTGGCAGGGGTTAAATACATCCATATAGCCCCAGGGGCTATATGTGATATATTTTAGCCAGAATAGGTATATTACATTGCTGCCCAGGGCGCCCCCCCCCAGCGCCCTGCACCCTCAGTGACCGCTGGTGTGAAGTGTGCGGAGAGCAATGGCGCACAGCTGCAGTGCTGTGCGCTACCTCATGAAGACTGAGACGTCTTCTGCCGCCGGTTTCTGGACCTCTTCTCTATTCGGCATCTGCAAGGGGGTCGGCGGCGCGGCTCCGGTGACCCATCCAGGCTGTACCTGTGATCGTCCCTCTGGAGCTAGTGTCCAGTAGCCTAAGAAGCAAATCCATCCTGCACGCAGGTGAGTTCACTTCTTCTCCCCTAAGTCCCTCGTTGCAGTGAGCCTGTTGCCAGCAGGACTCACTGAAAATAAAAAACCTAACAAACTTTTTCTAAGCAGCTCTTTAGGAGAGCCACCTAGATTGCACCCTGCTCGGACGGGCACAAAAACCTAACTGAGGCTTGGAGGAGGGTCATAGGGGGAGGAGCCAGTACACACCACCTAGTGGTCAAACTTTTAAATTTTGTGCCCTGTCTCCTGCGGAGCCGCTATTCCCCATGGTCCTGACGGAGTCCCAGCATCCACTAGGACGTCAGAGAAAAGACAATTGTCCATCGAGTTCAACCTATTTGTGGTCTCCTATGCAGTCTTATTATAGGACTAGTTATTTTTATGTTAGGACTAGTTATATTAACCATAACCTTGAATATCTTTATCCAATAGGAATTTATCTAACCCATTCTTAAAGGTGTTGACTGAGTCCGCAGTTACTACTCTCTCAGGCAGGGAATTCCAAACATGTATTGTCCTTACTGTGAAAAAACCTTTTCACCTCAATGTGCGGAAACTCCTCTCCTCTAACCTAAGCGAGTGACCACGTGTCCTCTGTGCTGATCTTATAGTAAACAGGTCCCTCCCAAGCTCTGTGTATTGACCCCTTATATATTTGTAGATGTTGATCATGTCCCCTCTTAGTCTCCTCTTTTCCAATGTAAACATGCCTAGCCTTGCAAGCCTTTCCTCATATTCCAGCGTCTCCATGCCCTTGATTAGTTTGGTTTGGTCGCCCGCCTCTGAACCTTTTCTAGCTCCAGGATATTCTTTGTGTATTATGTGAATCTGGCTTTTCAATATATTTTATGTGGATCTGGCTTTTTCAATTATTTGATGTAGAAGTGGCTTTTTCATTGCATTTTATGTTGGATATGGCTTTTTCAATGTATTTTATACCAGGGGTGTGGCCTAGCAGGCACAAGGTCACACCCCATTTTTGCAAGTGCGCCTTCGGCTCGAAGTCGGCTCTTTGATGTACCTAACAAGATTTCTTGGACCTTTGTCTCTGACTGGTTGGCCACCCCTGACATAGACAATGAAATGCCATCAACGTCGTCTGCCAAGACCGATGTCCAATGTCATAGTAGAGGGTATGTAAAATCCAAAAAGCCAAAGTTCAGTAAAAATACCCCAAAAAATAAATTTAAATCGTCTGAAGAGAAATATAAACTTGCCAATATGCCATTTACGACAGAGTGGCAAGGAACGGCTAAGGCCCTGGCCTATGTTCATGACTAGTGGTTCAGCTTCAGACGATGGAAGCCCTCATCCTCCCGCTAGAAAAATGAAAAGAGTTAAGCTGGCAAAAGAACAGCAAAGAACTGTGCGTTCTAAGATGGTATCACAAATCCCCAAGGAGAGTCCAAGTGTGTCGGCGGTTGCGATGCCTGACCTTCCCAACACTGGACGGGAAGAGGTGGCTCCTTCCGCCATTTGCACGCCCTCTGCAAGTGCTGGAAGGAGCACCTACAGTCCAGTTTGTAATATTCAAATTGAAGATGTCACTGTTGAAGTACACCAGGATGAGGATATGGGTGTTGTTGGCGCTGAGGAGGAAGTTGACGAGGAGGATTCTGATGGTGATGTGGCTTGTTTAAATCAGGCACCGGGGGAGACAGTTGTTGTTCGTGGGATGAATAAGCCCATTGTCAAGCCTGGGCAAAATACCAAAAAAGACACCTCTTTGGTGTGGAATTATTTCTCCACAAATCCAGACAACAGGTGTCAAGCCATCTGTTGCCTTTGTCAACCCATAATAAATAGTGGTAAGGACGTTAACCACCTTGGAACATTCTCCCTTATATGTCACCTGCAGCGCCTTCATCATAAGTCATTGTCAAGTTCAGAAACTTTGGGTAATAGCGTAAGCAGTCCACTGACACCTAAATAATGTGGTTTTGTTTGTTTGAATATTATTTAGTGGAAATTAATGTTATTGAGGTTAATAATACCGTAAGATCAAAATTACCCCCAAATTCTGTGATTTTAGCTGTTTTATGTTTTTTTTCCAAAAATCATCCAGATCCAAAACCAAAACCAGAAAGGGTGATTTTGGCAAAACCAATCCAGATCCAAAACACAAGCGGGGATCCAGATCCAAAACACAAAAAGTGCCCGCCGCACATTTCTCTAACAAAGCCCTCACCCTCATGTGGACTGACCTATGATCCGTCGAGTTCTAGAGAGGTCGAGTTCTAGAGAGGTCTGGTCCTGGACCAATGAGAGAAGACTTTGATTTTTGTACTATGTGCCTTTTGGACTTACTGTATAAATAGCCTGACCCTGGACCTGGTAGACAGATGCTTTTATCTCAGAGGTCTTTTCCCTGACGACTGACTACCTGGATCCAGGGCGCGATTGCGTATGTATATTGGCAGTAACTACTCTCTCTGTGTTATGATTATATTTAGTAATTAAATCTATTTGTGCTTTGGATGACAATAAAGTGTGTAGGATATTGCAATATCTTGTTTTCTCTAAGGTATTAACGTGTGACTACCCACACTAAGTCTGTGTTGTGCAAAATAGACGTTGCTTGCGTCTGCCGTAAATAATCAGTTTTTTTACTTTAGAGAAATAATAAGAATTTACTCACCGGTAATTCTATTTCTCGTAGTCCGTAGTGGATGCTGGGACTCCGTAAGGACCATGGGGAATAGCGGCTCCGCAGGAGACTGGGCACAACTATAAAGAAAGCTTTAGGTCTAACTGGTGTGCACTGGCTCCTCCCACTATGACCCTCCTCCAGACTTCAGTTAGGATACTGTGCCCGGAAGAGCTGACACAATAAGGAAGGATTTTGAATCCCGGGTAAGACTCATACCAGCCACACCAATCACACCGTATAACTCGTGATACAATACCCAGTTAACAGTATGATAACAACTGAGCCGCTCAACAGATGGCTCAACAATAACCCTTTAGTTAAGCAATAACTATATACAAGTATTGCAGACAATCCGCACTTGGGATGGGCGCCCAGCATCCACTACGGACTATGAGAAATAGAATTACCGGTGAGTAAATTCTTATTTTCTCTGACGTCCTAAGTGGATGCTGGGACTCCGTAAGGACCATGGGGATTATACCAAAGCTCCCAAACGGGCGGGAGAGTGCGGATGACTCTGCAGCACCGAATGGGCAAACTCTAGGTCCTCCTCAGCCAGGGTGTCAAACTTGTAGAATTTAGCAAACGTGTTTGACCCCGACCAAGTAGCTGCTCGGCAAAGTTGAAGAACCGAGACCCCTCGGGCAGCCGCCCAAGAAGAGCCCACCTTCCTCGTGGAATGGGCTTTCACTGATTTAGGATGCGGCAGTCCAGCCGCAGAATGTGCAAGCTGAATCGTACTACAGATCCAGCGAGCAATAGTCTGCTTTGAAGCAGGTGCACCCAACTTGTTGGGCGCATACAGGATAAATAGCGAGTCAGTGTTTCTGACTCCAGCTGTCCTGGAAACATATATTTTCAGGGCCCTGACTACGTCCAACAACTTGGAAGCCTCCAAGTCTTTTGTAGCCGCAGGCACCACGATAGGTTGGTTCAGATGAAAAGCTGATACCACTTTAGGGAGAAACTGGGGACGAGTCCTCAATTCTGCCCTATCCATATGGAAAATCAGATAAGGGCTTTTACATGACAAAGCCGCCAATTCTGATACACGCCTGGCCGAAGCCAAGGCCAACAACATGACCACTTTCCACGTGAGATATTTAAAATCCACAGTTTTCAGTGGCTCAAACCAATGTGACTTTAGGAAATCCAACACCACGTTGAGATCCCAAGGTGCCACTGGAGGCACAAAAGGGGGCTGAATATGCAGCACTCCCTTAACAAAAGTCTGAACTTCAGGTAGTGAAGCCAGTTCTCTCTGGAAGAAAATTGATAGAGCCGAAATCTGGACCTTAATGGAACCCAATTTAAGGCCCATAGTCACCCCTGACTGTAGGAAGTGCAGAAAACGGCCCAGCTGAAATTCCTCCGTTGGGGCCTTCCTGGCCTCACACCACGCAACATATTTTCGCCGTATGCGGTGATAATGGTTTGCGGTTACTTCTTTCCTAGCTTTAATCAGCGTAGGAATGACTTCCTCCGGCATGCCCTTTTCCTTCAGGATCCGGTGTTCAACCGCCATGCCGTCAAATGCAGCCGCGGTAAGTCTTGGAACAGACAGGGCCCCTGCTGCAGCAGGTCTTGTCTGAGCGGTAGAGGCCATGGGTCCTCTGAGATCATTTCTTGAAGTTCCGGGTACCAAGCTCTTCTTGGCCAATCCGGAACAATGAGTATAGTTCTTACTCCTCTTCTCCGTATTATCCTCAGTACCTTTGGTATGAGAGGAAGAGGAGGGAACACATAAACCGACCGGTACACCCACGGTGTCACTAGAGCGTCCACAGCTATCGTCTGCGGGTCTCTTGACCTGGCGCAATACTTTTCTAGCTTTTTGTTTAGGCGGGACGCCATCATGTCCACCTGTGGCCTTTCCCAACGGTTTACAATCAGTTGGAAGACTTCTGGATGAAGTCCCCACTCTCCCGGGTGGAGGTCGTGCCTGCTGAGGAAGTCTGCTTCCCAGTTGTCCACTCCCGGAATGAACACTGCTGACAGTGCTAACACGTGATTTTCCGCCCATCGGAGAATCCTTGTGGCTTCTGCCATCGCCGTCCTGCTTCTCGTGCCGCCCTGTCGGTTTACATGGGCGACCGCCGTGATGTTGTCTGACTGGATCAGTACCGGCTGGTTTTGAAGCAGGGGTTTTGCCTGACTTAGGGCATTGTAAATGGCCCTTAGTTCCAGAATATTTATGTGCAGGGAAGTCTCCTGACTTGACCATAGTCCTTGGAAGTTTCTTCCCTGTGTGACTGCCCACCAGCCTCGAAAGCTGGCATCCGTGGTCACCAGGACCCAGTCCTGTATGCCGAATCTGCGGCCCTCCTGAAGATGAGCACTCTGCAGCCACCACAGCAGAGACACCCTTGTCCTTGGAGACAGGGTTATCAGCCGATGCATCTGAAGATGCGATCCGGACCACTTGTCCAACAGGTCCCACTGAAAGGTTCTTGCATGGAACCTGCCGAATGGAATTGCTTCGTAGGAAGCTACCATTTTTCCCAGGATCCGCGTGCAGTGATGCACCGACACCTGTCTTGGTTTTAGGAGGCCTCTGACTAGAGATGACAGCTCCTTGGCCTTCTCCTCCAGGAGAAACACTTTTTTCTGTTCTGTGTCCAGAACCATCCCCATGAACAGTAGACGTGTCGTAGGGACCAGCTGCGACTTTGGAATGTTTAGAAACCAGCCGTGCTGTTGTAGCACCTCCCGAGATAGTGCTACCCCGACCAACAACTGCTCTCTGGACCTCGCCTTTATCAGGAGATCGTCCAAGTACGGGATAATTAAAACTCCCTTCTTTCGAACGAGTATCATAATTTCGGCCATTACCTTGGTAAAGACCCTCGGAGCCGTGGATAGACCGAACGGCAACGTCTGGAATTGGTAATGACAATCCTGTACCACAAATTTGAGGTACTCCTGGTGAGGATGGTAAATGGGGACATGCAGGTAAGCATCCTTGATGTCCAGTGATACCATGTAATCCCCCTCGTCCAGGCTTGCAATAACCGCCCTGCGCGATTCCATCTTGAACTTGAATTTTTTTATATATGTGTTCAAGGATTTCAAATTTAAAATGGGTCTCACCGAACCGTCCGGTTTCGGTACCACAAACATTGTGGAATAGTAACCCCGTCCTTGTTGAAGTAGGGGTACCTTTACTATCACCTGTTGTGAATACAGCTTGTGAATTGCCTGTAACACTGCCTCCATGCCTGAGGGAGTGGTTGGCAAGGCAGATTTGAGGAAACGGCGGGGGGGAGACGTCTCGAATTCCAGCTTGTACCCCTGAGATACTATCTGAAAAATCCAGGGATCCACCCGTGAGCGAGCCCACTGATTGCTGAAATATTTGAGACGGCCCCCATCGTACCTGGCTCCGCCTGTGGAGCCCCAGCATCATGCTGTGGACTTAGAGGAAGCGGGGGAGGACTTTTGCTCCTGGGAACTGGCTGTATGCTGCAGCTTTTTTCCTCTACCTCTGCATCTGGGCAGAAAGGACGCGCCTTTAACCCGCTTGCCCCTATTGGGCCGAAAGGACTGTACCTGATAATACGGTGCTTTCTTTGGCTGTGAGGGAACATGGGGTAAAAATGTAGACTTCCCAGCCGTTGCTGTGGAAACGAGGTCTGAGAGACCATCCCCGAACAACTCCTCACCCTTATAAGGCAGAACTTCCATGTGTCTTTTGGAATCTGCATCTCCTGTCCACTGCCGAGTCCATAACCCTCTCCTGGCAGAAATGGACATTGCACTAATTTTGGATGCCAGCCGGCAAATATCCCTCTGTGCATCCCTCATGTATAAAAGTGCGTCTTTTATATGCTCTACGGTTAGCAATATAGTGTCCCTGTCTAGGGTATCTATATTTTCTGACAGGGAATCTGACCATGCAGCTGCAGCACTGCACATCCAGGCTGAAGCAATAGCTGGTCTCAGTATAACACCTGTGTGTGTATATATAGATTTCAGGGGGATGCAGTCACTTTACCTCCAATCATAATACCGACGGACTATATACCGACACCCATTGACCGATGGTCGATATCCCGACAAGGTCTAAATACCGACACGGACTAAATACCGACATGTGAAATACCGACAAGGTCTAAATACCGACATGTAAAATGCCGACAGGTCGAAATACCGACACAAGTTTTTCATGATTTTTTTCATTAAAACAGACTTGTTCATACTTTACCGTCCCAGTGGACCTGGAGGGGGAATATAATAGTGTGCCGAGCGCAGCGAGGCACCGTGCCCGAAGCATGGCGAGCGCAGCGAGCCATGCGAGGGGACGCGGTACACTTTATATGGTGTCCATGTTGATTTATGTCGACATACACACAAAAAAACATAAAAAAATCATGAAAAACTTGTGTCGGTATTTCGACCTGTCGGCATTTTACATGTCGGTATTTAGACCTTGTCGGTATTTCACATGTCGGTATTTAGTCCGTGTCGGTATTTAGACCTTGTCGGGATATCGACCATCGGTCAATGGGTGTCGGTATATAGTCCGTCGGTATTATGATTGGCGGGATATCATACCGATCCCATTTCAGGATAGCCTCCTGCTTTCTATCAGCAGATTCCTTCAGGGCGGCCATATCCGGAGACGGTAGTGCCACCTTCTTTGACAAGCGTGTGAGCGCTTTATCCACCCTAGGGGATGTTTCCCAACGTGACCTATCCTCTGGCGGGAAAGGGTACGCCATTAGTAACCTCTTAGAAATTACCAGCTTCTTATCAGGGGAAGCCCACGCTTCTTCACACACTTCATTTAACTCCTCAGATGGAGGAAAAGCTACTGGTAGTTTTTTCTCTCCAAACATAATACCCTTTTTTGTGGTACCGGGGGTAACATCAGAAATGTGCAACACATTTTTCATTGCCTCAATCATGTAACGTGTGGCCCTACTGGAAGTTACATTAGTCTCATCGTCGTCGACACTGGAGTCAGTATCCGTGTCGACATCTGTGTCTGCCATCTGAGGTAGCGGCCGTTTTAGAGCCCCTGATGGCTTTTGAGACGCCTGGGCAGGCACAGGCTGAGAAGCCGGCTGTCCCACATTAGGTATGTCGTCAAACCTTTTATGCAAGGAGTCGACACTGTTGCGTAATTCCTTCCACAGCACCATCCACTCAGGTGTCGACCCCGCAGGGGGTGACATCACATTTACAGGCATCTGCTCCGCCTCCACATAAGCCTCCTCATCAAACATGTCGACACAGCCGTACCGACACACCGCAAACACACAGGGAATGCTCTGACAGAGGACAGGACCCCACAAAGCCCTTTGGGGAGACAGAGAGAGAGTATGCCAGCACACACCAGAGCGCTATATAACACAGGGATCCCACTAAAAATAAGTGTTTTCCCTTATAGCTGCTTTTTATATATTAATATATATATATATATATATATATATATCCTGCGCCTAAATTTAGTGCCCCCCCCCTCTCTTTTTTACCCTTCTGTAGTGTTCAGACTGCAGGGGAGAGCCAGGGAGCTTCCTTCCAGCGGAGCTGTGAGGGAAAAATGGCGCCAGTGTGCTGAGGGAGATGGCCCCGCCCCCTTTCCGGCGGACTTCTCCCGCTTTTTTCTGGAATACTGGCAGGGGTATTTTTACATCTATATAGCCTCTAGGACTATATATGATGTAGATTTGCCAGTCAAGGTGTCATATATTGCCCTCAGGGCGCCCCCCCCCCAGCGCCCTGCACCCATCAGTGACCGGAGTGTGAGGTGTACATGAGGAGCAATGGCGCACAGCTGCAGTGCTGTGCGCTACCTTGGTGAAGACCGAAGTCTTCTGCCGCCGATTTTCCGGACCTCTTCATGCTTCTGGCTCTGTAAGGGGGACGGCGGCGCAGCTCCGGGAACGAACACCAAGGTCGGGTCCTGCGGTCGATCCCTCTGGAGCTAATGGTGTCCAGTAGCCTAAGAAGCCCAAACTACCACCTATTAGGTAGGTTCGCTTCTTCTCCCCTTAGTCCCTCGCTGCAGTGAGTCTGTTGCCAGCAGTTCTCACTGTAAAATAAAAAACCTAAAATATACTTTCTTTCTAGGAGCTCAGGAGAGCCCCTAGTGTGCATCCAGCTCAGCCGGGCACAAGATTCTAACTGAAGTCTGGAGGAGGGTCATAGTGGGAGGAGCCAGTGCACACCAGTTAGACCTAAAGCTTTCTTTATAGTTGTGCCCAGTCTCCTGCGGAGCCGCTATTCCCCATGGTCCTTACGGAGTCCCAGCATCCACTTAGGACGTCAGAGAAAATTTGGTTTTAACACTGGCATATATATTGCAACAGGGGTGGTATCCTATTAGCCGCGGTAAATTACCGCGGATAAAGGTCCCGCTCTGGGATATTCTATTAGCCCCGATAAGTCGACGCAATCCACGGCTTATCAGGGATTTTGCTTCGTCTGCCTACGGCAGGCGAAACCAAGTCCCCGGTAACAGACCCGTTTTCAAGCGAAAACTGAGCTGTTTTTCATGAAAACACACAGACTTCACTGAACCTGTGTGTTTTCGTGAGAAAGGGTATTTTTTTCGGGCGATCTAATAGGACGGCCTGTAAAAAAAGTAAAATAATTGAAACATCGGGGGGGGAAATAGCAAAAAAAAAAAATCACTTTTTCACACCAAATGTTTTACTGCAGGTAATAGGATACCGCCGCTAGTACTTTAGATGACTGGTACAAGTGTATATTCATGATGAGGACTAGTATCAGACCAAGCATATATACAGGGGGTGGGCACACTGTAAGATACCTACAACTCTGTATAAAGCTTAAAGTATGCATAACTTTCCATTTATACAATACGGGAGCATGTAGACCCAATCAGCCCCAATGCTATGTATATTATTTACATACCGTTTCTCCAGCAGCTGCTGTATAGTGAGGTAAGCCCAGAGCCTCTCTGTGAAGTCACCAAAGATGTATTCCTGCTGCTTTCTCACCTCATCCTGTTCCTGCAGCTGAACATTTTCTGTATATTTTAGAGATTTGTCGGCCTGTTCAAATGACAAAATTAGTGAGATTATTTGCTACTGCACATGCACAATTAATCTTGAAACCCCTACAGTGTATGCATTACCCTGAGTGAATGCCCAAATGCGCTATTTTGTGTATGGGAGAGCTGGGAACAGAAGTGGAAAGTCAAAGCTATAGGTGTTTCAGGTGGGGAACGGGAGGTGGCTGGAAAAGAACACAAAAAGAATCAGTGTTGTGGGTGTGTTATGGGAGTGATGCAGGCATGACAAGGCAAGCGGGCGGCATTCTCTGGCGCACAGCCAATTCCTCAGAGGCCATATTCAAGTGGAGACAGCCATAGGCTGCTGCAAGTGTCGATGGTGAATGTGATGGCGTGCTGATGGTGCATTATCTAGAACAGGGGTGGGGAACCTTTTTTCTACCGAGGGCCATTTGGATATTTATAAAATCCTTCGGGGGCCATACAAAAATTCTCAACTTAAAAAATTACCCTGCCCCCCAGTAGGTCTGCCCCTTAGAGGCACTGTGTGTGCGCGCCGGAGGCGCGCGCGTGCCAAAAAATGGGTGTGGCCAGTTAAAATGGGACGTGATACACATATGCCCCCAATAGTGCAGTGCCAGATCCACAATTGCCCCCACAGTGCCAGGTATACAAATGCCCCTCACAGTGCCAGGTATACAAATGCCCCTCACAGTGCCAGGTATACCGATGCCCCCACAGTGCCAGGTATACAAATGCCCCCACAGTGCCAGGTATACAGATGCCCCCCACAGTGCCAGGTATACAGATGCCCCCCACAGTGCCAGGTATACAGATGCCCCCCACAGTGCCAGGTATACAATTGCCCCTCACAGTGCCAGGTATACAGATGCCCCCCGACCCCCCCCCCCTACCCCCCCGTGCTGCTTACCGCTGCTTCTTTCGGCGGGACACGGAGGAGAGCGTGGCTATGTTGGGCGGCGGCGTGTAGGACTTGACACCAGCCGCCGGTTCGCGAGCCAATCAGAGCTCGCGGACCGGCAGCCGCGGCTCCTGATTGGCTGCCGGTCCGCGAGCTCTGATTGGCTCACGAACCGGCGGCTGGTTTCTAGTCCTACACGCCGCCGCCGCCATCCGACAATAGCCGCGCTCTCCTCCTGAGTCCCTGTCCTGACAGCTGAGACACGCTGCCGCCGGACTGAGCGGCGGCGTGTCTCACAGAGAAGCGGATGGGCCGGAGCAAACGGCTTTGCGGGCCTTATACGGCCCGCGGGCCGAAGGTTCCCCACCCCTGATTTAGAACCTGCTACTACGTGCAGGTGCACAGAATGTGGGCGTCTCAGAGTTTGCACATTGAGGCGAATGCTAGTGTACAAGGGGCAGGATGAAAATAACATTTCCATATTATTGCACCTGTGACTCTGCAAGTAGACTCAGTGTTTACAGATCATCCCGGTCACACTGTGTTCCTAACTATGCATGGAACACGTGATACTCCTCCCTTCTGAGGATCCACTGATTACCCTCCTCATTAAATCACAGTCATTTTAGTATGAAAGTATAATTACCAGTATGGACATGGCTCAGGAAAGTGTCATATCCCTGTATGTTACATTTTACACATCTGCAATCTACTGGCATTGTCTCGTATGATCAAAGGGCCTCATTTAAAAGTGGGAGATGTACTAAGCCTTGGAGAGAGATAAAGTGGACGGAGATAAAGTACCAGCCACCAGCACCTTACTGCCATGTCACAGGCTGTGTTTGGAAAAAATGATAGTTTGGATCTGAGTGGCTGGTACTTTATTTCCGTCCACTTTATCTCTCTCTGATGAGAGAGAGAGAGAGAGAGAGAGAGAGATAGAGAGAGAGAGAGAGAGAGAGAGATACATACTCCCCTTTAGAGTTGCATGTATTTATAACTGAAGCGCATTAAGAAAAAGATGAAACAACATGGTTTTATGAGTTTATGATGAGTTGAATGTATCACTAGATGCACACATAACAATCTGACAGTCTCAGTAGTATTTTCCTTTATTTATAAAGCGCCACAAGGTTTTCACAGCGCATTATAAAGTACAACAGAACCAGGGCCGGATTTAGGGGGGGCGAACGGGGCGACCGCCCCCCCTAACATACAGCTCCCTTCCATGTGCTGCTGTGCACACAGTGTGCCGGAGATCTGCATTAGTCCCTCCCACAGCAGAGTAAGTCACTGCTGGGTGAGACTGATAGACGGGATTGAGCTGAGCACTTGTGCAAGGGAGGAGAGAGCTCTCCCGAGCCCAGCCAATCAGAGCTGACCTTCCTCCCCTGCTCCTCCTCTCTCCTGGTCTCCCTGTGTGTGAGCCTGGTCAGCCTGTTGCAAAGTATTACTGGGATTGTGAGTCTCTTGCCTCACCAGTGTCTGCCCTGCATCATGTCTCCTGACTGAGCAGCAAGAGGAGCCCCCTCCTCACCTTCCTTCTCCCCTCAGAAATTAAAAGCTCCTTGTCTGCAGCTTGTAACGGAGGTCAGTGTCCCGTATGTGCGCACTGGGCAACTTAGCTGATGTCTGCTTACAGGTCAGACTTCAGCACTCAGTGAAGGGAGACATGCATTCTGTGTGATAGCAGCAGCATTGGGTGAAGAGAGAGGTCTGTGCAGACTGCTTGTAACATGAGACATGTCTCCTCACAGACAGACTACGGGCAGTGCTGTACACCTTTCTTAGGTGCAGCCACAGACTGTCACCCAGACCCCCACTGCTGCTCATTTATTAGTTAGCATCACAATGCAATTTAATAAAAAATAATATACTACTCTTATCTCACACACGAAAGCAGCTAAATTCCCCTTTGCTTTGAAAGTTTAATCATTTGCGTTTGGGAGGGGCTGGACTAGAAGTGGGAGGAGTAATGAGTAGAGAGGGGAGGAGTCCGCATTGATTCTTAAACCACCCCCCCTAAAAGAAATGTCTAGATCCGTCCCTGAACAGAACCAGTACAAACAAAACAAAAAATAAAAACTGCAAAAGACTTAGGGTTAGTACAAAACATTGCAGAACATGGGCCCTCATTCCGAGTTGTTCGCTCGTTCTTTTTCATCGCATCGCAGTGAAAATCCGCTTAGTACGCATGCGCAAAGTTCGCACTGCGACTGCGCCAAGTAACTTTACTATGAAGAAAGTATTTTTACTCACGGCTTTTTCTTCGCTCCGGCGATCGTAATGTGATTGACAGGAAATGGGTGTTACTGGGCGGAAACACGGCGTTTCAGGGGCGTGTGGCTGAAAACGCTACCGTTTCCGGAAAAAACGCAGGAGTGGCCGGAGAAACGGTGGGAGTGCCTGGGCGAACGCTGGGTGTGTTTGTGACGTCAACCAGGAACGACAAGCACTGAACTGATCGCACAGGCAGAGTAAGTCTGGAGCTACTCTGAAACTGCTAAGTAGTTAGTAATCGCAATATTGCGAATACATCGGTCGCAATTTTAAGAAGCTAAGATTCACTCCCAGTAGGCGGCGGCTTAGCGTGTGTAACTCTGCTAAATTCGCCTTGCGACCGATCAACTCGGAATGAGGGCCATGGTTTTTATATGTAGTCAAAATTTCCACAGTAGTGCCGGATGGTTAACCCAAAAGGTTGGTGCTATTTAATACTACCCTATTATTAGGTTGGGGGCTGTGAAACTTAGAATTTGCTATGAGGGAGATATACATACCAAATAGGATACACAGTACCTACTAGATAAGAGACTAGGGGCCAATTTATCATTTGACTGTGATAATATCGGCCAAACTTGCAATGCAATAATTACATGGATGTATCAATTATCGCATTGGACAGAGCTTGAGAGAAAGCTCCGTCCCTGCGAATGTCCTCCGAAGCATTATCAGGGTATTTTTTATAAAAAATACCCCGATGTCCAGCTACGCACGCGCCGCCGCCAGGAAGCGCCCCAGCACCACTCCCCCCCAGCACCAGTAAATATACTTACCAGTCCCAGGAGCCAGTGATCGCTACTCCTGCAGGGCTGCCGGCATCGGATCCTGAGCACTGCTGTGACCACCGGTCCTGTAAAGTGAGCTGCCATTTTGCAGAATCACTTTACTGCACCAGGGTGCCACAGCAGCGCACAGGAGCCCCAATGACCGGCAGTCCGCATCGGAGCAGTGATCACCGGCTCCTGGCACTGGTAAGTATGTTTTGGGGTTTTTTTTTACTTTTTGTTTTAGTAAAAATAATGTTAATAAATATGCCCCTTAGGGACCTATTTTTAAAATAATGTTTGCGGGCAAATCTAAAGTATGTACCATGGAGGAACCATAGCAGATATCTCTGATGTCTGCTGGAGTCTCTCCACTTCTGACAGCAGCCGCAACCTCCATAGAAATCTGTCAGCTGTCTGATTTGCCAAGCTATGAAATGCAAAACATTCTGGAGCTTGGCCCTGTTCGGATAACACCATCTCCAGACTGTGTTATTAGACTATGGGCTTCTAATTTACGAATGTGTACAGAGGGAGCTGCAGTATGCACAGGTTGATGGTGTTAGAATATGGTGCGCTCTGTGCCTGTCTCCTTCTACACAACAGTCTATGGGCGCATCCCCTAGTGTTAATCCCCTAGTGCCAAGAGTCACTCGGAGGCAGAGATATGTATTGTAATCCCTGCTCCCCCATCTTAGAGTGAGTGAGAGAGACTGAGTCCTGGTGTGTGCAAGCGTGCAGAGCTGAGACCGGGAATGGATCTCAGCTACAGAGACTCACAGCATTCCATTGCATGTATCCCGGACCCGGAGCTGACGCTGAGCCGGGCGCCGCATCTTCTCTACAGCGGGAGTCAGACTGCACGGCTGCGCAGTCCTCCGTCCCTCACCACTGGAGACAACTCCTGATAAGTACCGCTACCCAGGGACCTTGTATGATATAAGGGCCAAAGAAAAAAAGACGACTTCTTTTTTGGCGCACTCTTAAGGATTCAATAAGAAACGAAAAGTAATATTCTGTAAATTGTCTAAAGTATTAAAAAATCACTTATTACTTTATATTAAAATACAATCTCCAAACAAACACACATGGAAAATAATAAAATCACAAAGACAATGGGCAGGGCAGTGTTTATTTCTATTAAAAGTCCTTTTATTGGACTGACCTCAGCACCTCCTGGAGGATAAGTAGACCCTATTATAAGTCAGTAAATCTCACATATGATAATAGCAAGTTGCTGATAAAAACACCTGAATGACTAATGAAAGGGTGGCTGGTGTAGAAGGGTGGCAATAAAGGAAGGGTAAGGGAAAAGGTGTATAAATAAAGGTGAATCTGCTGTCAATGTTAGACTGGAGTTAGCGGGTGGTGAACCTACTTGACCGGGTATTCCCCCCAGGGCCGGTTCCGGGGCTTCTGGCGGCCCGGGCGGCGTTAGGGGGGCGTGGCTTCATACAGGGGGCGTAGATAGTTACGCCCCCTGTACTGTTGTAGGATGTGCGGTGCGCGATGACGTCATCGCGCACCGCACAGCAAAGGTCCTCTCCACGAAGGTAAACTAGACGCTAAGCATCTAGTTCCCTTCGTGGAGAGGACCTTTGCTGTGCGGTGCGTGATGACGTCAACGCGCACCGCACATCATTACAGTGAAGGTCCTCTCCAGGAAGGGAAATTAGATGCGTAGCATCTAGTTTCCCTTCACAGCGGGCAGCCCACGAAGGGAAACTAGACGCGTAGCGTCTAGTTTCCCTTCACAACGGACAGCGGGGCAGCGGGCCGTGGCAGCGGGGGGCACAACAGCAGCAGCGGATCTTGCCATGGTGGGCGCCCTCCGGAAGGCGGCGCCCCGGGCAAAAGTCCTGCTTGCCCGTGGCAAGATCCGCTACTGATTCCCCCATAGGTTCACCACCCACTAACTCCAGTCTTTAACACAGTGTGTTCCCACTACAGTTTTAGGGATTGGAAATAAGGTCCTTACTGCAATACAAGCTGGGACAATCACAGTACGTTTAAGAATTGGAGGAGAAACAGTTGTTACAGATACCCAAGATGTGTTGTACGTGCCTGATTTAGGAAGTAATCTCATTGCTAGCAGTGTCCAAGAGAAAAAAGGCTACAGAGTCCAATTTCAGAAGGGCAAGTGTATGGTGCAGAATAAAAGAGGGACTGTTATTGCTTCAGCAACCCGGTGCAACCACCTGTGGGCCTAATTCAGACCTGATCGCCATGATGTGTTTTTTGCATCCCTGCGATCAGGTAGTCGCCGCCTACAGGAGAAGGGGGAATTCACTGTGCAGAGGTGTGATCACATGTGCAGGAGAGCTGCACAAACAGAAGTTTGTGCAGTCTCAGCCCAGCCCAGGACTTACTCTTCCAGTGCGATGATCAGGGCCGGAGCTCATGCCAGAAACCCTCCCTTCAAACGCCTGGTCCCTCCTGCATTTTTCCAGACACTCCCTGAAAATAGTCAGTTGCCACTCACAAACGGCCTCTTCCTGTCAGTTACCTTGCAATCACCCGTGCGATCGCTTTGCTCGCAGCATCCCATCGCTGACCGGCACTCCCCGTCGCTGCGGACCGACGTGCCTGTGCATTGCAGTGCATGCTGATCGCAGGCTGTATGCAAACGCAGCCTAACGATCAGGTCTGAATTAGTCCCTATATGTCCTGGACACTGAGGAGTGTACTGCAATGATGGCTACTGATGAAAAACAGTCAATGGAGCTGTAGGACAAACGCTTGGGTCATCTGGGATATGACAACGTCCAGAAACTGCTAGATGGAATGGTAACAGGGATCACCGTGAGCAACGCTTAAAGACCCATGTGTGAGAGTTGCATAAGAGGCAAGCAAACTCGCAACCCATTTCCAAAGTCAGTTAGTAGAGCAGAGACACCGTTAGCTCTAGTGCACACAGACGTGTGTGGTCCAAAAGAGGAAGAATCAATCAGTGGCTACAGGTATTTCATGACTTTCATTGATGACGCCACAAGAATGACACACATGTACTTCCTTAAAGAAAAGAGTGAAGTGGTCAACAAAGTTGTGGAATACAAAAACCTGGTGGAGAATCAGACAGTCTGAAACTAAAGGTCCTGAGATCAGACAACGGTGGAGAGTACAGTATGATAACAAATTCTTAGCCGCATTCCTTAGGAAATATGGCAAAAAGCATCAGCTAACAATTGCTTACACACCGGAACAGAATGGCGTGAGTGACCAAACCGCACAATTCTTGAAAGAGCACAGACTATTCTAAATGATGCTGGCCTGCAAAAGAGGTTTTGGACAGAAGCAGTATCTACTACAGTATAACTAAAGAATCGTGCACCTACAGTGGTCAAAGGTAAAACGCCACTGGAGGCGTGGTCCAAGAAAAGGCCAAGTGTCAGTCATCTTCGTGTCTTCGGGAGCAAAGCTTTTGCACATACACCAAAGGAGAAAGCTAGATCCAAAATCCATTGAATGGATACTGCTCGGATACTGCGAAGAAAGCAAAGGATACAGACTTTGGGATGTTACAAGTAAACGTTTTCTTAAATGCAGAGATGTGGTATTCTACGAGACAGCACCACTGGAGCAGTGGAGCAACAAGAAAATGTATCCTTGGATGTACAGGCAGCAGAAAGCATGTCTGAATCTGAGTGGTAAAGCGAACAACAAGTCAGGGAACAGAAGTTCCATGAGGAGCAACAAAGGTGTTCAAGCCCAGAAATACAGTGAGGAGTATGCAAACATAGCTTACTGTGAGCCTCAAAACATACAGGAAGCAAAGTCAAGCAGTGATTGGACAGAGTGGAAGTCAGCAATTGATACAGAACTGTCAGCACTAAATGATAACATTACATGGACTATGGTTGATAGACCAAGTGACCGTAAAACGATTAAGAACAAGTGGGTTTTCTGCAAGAAGTTGAATGCAGACGGACCGATAGCTCGTTACAAAGCTCACCTTGTTGCTAAGGGATATACCCAGAAGTATGGAATCGTTTACGGAGAGATCTACTCACAAGTCGCAAGGTATAGCACCTTTAGGTTAGTGATTGCTATTGCTACACTACATGATCTACTGTTATATCGGGTGTAGTATGGTATGCCGGCGGTCAGGCTCCCGGCAACCAGCATACCGGTGCCGGAATCCTGACCGCTGGCATACCGACAACTGGGCGAGCGCAAATAAGCCCCTTGCGGGCTTGTTGCGCTCGCCACGCTTTGGGCACGGTGGTGTGCTACACGCGCCACGCTGTCTATTCTCCCTCCAGGGAGGTCGTGGACCCCCAAGAGGGAGAAGAAGTGTCGGTATGCCGGCGGTCGGGATTACGGCACCGGTATGCTGGTCCCCGGGAGCCTGACCACCGGCGAAGTGAAGACCACCCGTTATATCAGCTACACTTTGATTCTGAATTCCTGAATGGAGAGTTAGTTGAGGAAATTTACATAGAACCACCTGAACACTATGATATGGACATATTCCAAAATGGGAAAGTTTGTCTCTTGAAGAAGTCACTATACAGCCTCAAGCAAAGTGGTTGTTGCTGGTATGTAAAGTTGGATGCAGCTTTACTAGAAATTAACTTGGTCAGGTCAGAGACTGTTCACTGCCTATACCACAAAACTATCAAAGAAAAGTTGTTCATAATAGCTGTCTATGTGGATGATTTACTTTTGGCAGGTCAAGAAGATCACATCACTGACGTCAAGCACCAGCTTAAACAAACATTCAAGTTGAAAGATCTAGGCAATGCAAATCATCTATTAGGTATGAAAATTGTATAAAACCTGCAAGAGGGAACTGTCACAATTGACCAACAAACATACATTGAGTTTCCAAATATGGAATGACAGATGCAAAACCAGTAAGTACTCCCATTGATAAAAGTACAAAGATGGTCAAGGCCATGTCACCAAGTAGCAAGGAGGAGATAGAGGAAATGCAAGAAATCCCTTATCAAAATGCTATTGGTAGTTTGTTGTATACAAGTATTGGGACACGACCTGACATCACACATGCAGTGATTCGGGCAAGCCAGTTCGCAAATAATCCTGGGAGACAACACTGGATTGCAGTAAAGAGAATACTAAGGTACCTCAAAGGTACAAGTTCACTAAAGCTGAAATTTACAAGATCATCAGATACCAGCTTAAAAGTATTCTGTGACGCCGACAGGGGATCAGATGAGGATGATAGACGTTCTTATACTGGATACCTGTTTGCACTGGCAGGTGCAGTCGTAAGCTGGGCAAGTAGGAAACAACCCACAGTTGCCCTTTCTACAAAAGAGGCAGAGTACTGTACATGGCACTCACAGAAACATCAAAAGGGGATGCGGTCAACATCCCGCTGGACGGGATCCCGGCGGTCGAAATACCGACGCCGGAATCCCGACCGCCACAATCCCGACCTCCACAATCCCGACATATTCTCCCTCCGTGGGTGTCCACGACACCCATAGAGGGAGAATATAATAGTGTGCCCACAAGGGGTTGCGTTCCGCTCGCCACCCCTGTCGGGATTGTGTGGTCGGGATTCCGGCGTCGGTATTTCGACCGCCGGGATCCCGTCCAGCGGGATTACGTACTGATCCCTTCAAAAGAAGCGCTTTGGATAAGAAAGACTTTATGTGAACTAGGTCTTCTTTACCACAGTGAGCTCATCAACAGAAAGTGTAATAGCAAAGGAGCAATTGATCTTTCTTGTAGCACAAAGCATCATGGATGGTCTAAGCACATTGCTATAAGACATCACTTCATCCATGAGTTGCTGGAAAACAAGTCCGTCAATGTGGAATATGTTGCAAGTAAAGAAAATTTTGTTAACATGTTGACAAAAGGACTGTCATCACACTTGTTACATGCATTCCTGATGGAATGTGGACTAGAGTATGGTTAATGTTGATTTATTCTTACTGTTTGGCTTCACATTATGTTTTCGGTTACAGGAATGACTTTATTGATTTTTTTTTATAAAATGTCATGTTCTTTAAATTTGTGACTGTCTTAAGCGAGGGGGAGTGTTAAGAAGATATGGTGCGCTCTGTGCCTGTCTCCTTCTACACAGCGGTCTATGGGCGCTTCCCCTAGTGCCAAAAGTCACTCTGAGACGGAGCTATGTAATATAATCCCTGCTCCTCCATCTTAGAGTGAGTGAGTGAGTGAGTGAGTGAGAGAGAGACCAAGTCCTGGTGTGAGCTGAGCCTGGGAATGGATCTCAGCTATAGAGACTCACAGCGTTCCATTGCATGTATCGTGGCTCCGGAGCTGATGCTGAGTCGGGCGCTGCATCTTCTCTACAGCGGGAGTCAGACTGCACAGCTGTGCAGTTCTCCGTCCCTCAGCAACGGAGACAGGTCCTGATAAGTACAGCTACCACTGCAGTTACCTTGTATGATATAAGGGTCCCTAATTGCCTATATCAGTATTACATCTGAGTCACCTGTGTTCACTGAATAAACCTGCTTACTGTTTAAGTCATTAAGTGTGTGGACTGACGTCACTGCACCAGGCAATTCCAATACACTCTGCCAACAGATGGCCGCACACAGGGTTACCCTAAGAAATTCTGGGGCTCAAGACTGACAAAACTGTTACTGGTAAATGGGGGGGGGGGGGGCTGCCTACTTTGTCACAGACTGCCTATTTTGATGTGCTAGAAAGACATGTGCTAGAAAGACATGTGCTTTGGCTTGTCTTTCTGTCTTCTCCTCTGCAATGCAATCTTTGTTCACTTGCAGCTCTAGGGCGTGGTATTCCGCCACGCATCAGTGCTCCACTCGTATGTGCCGTTACACATCGTGATGTCACATATAGGGGGAACACAGCAAACCTCCAGGAATGATTCACAGAGGGCTGATGTGCAGGGAAAGTTTGTTTTTAAGACGTCCTCCCTATGCATCAGCCCCTGTTGCACAGGCTGGTTGTAGCTCTCGAGGTATCAGTGGTAGGACTGGAAGCAGTCGGCAACCTAAAACATTTTATAGTTGTACATTAACTGTGCTGGCTGGTGTAGATTGACCAGAGCATGAAAAATCAATAAAAATGACAACACAGGGATTCCCAGGGAAAGCTATACACTCAGGTAAAACATTTCCTATTAAGTACTTAAAGTATACAACAAAAGCTTACTCCGATAAGCAAGGTACCATTTTTAGTGCATAGGTGTAAGTAGTGGGTCAGCAATGATACTTACAGTATGCATTCCTGGGGATGCCCTTGGGTACAGTATTTAGACCAAGACCATGGCAATCCACTTTGAGACCTGAGCAGATATAGGGGGTCATTGCGAGTTGATCATTGCTGTGCTAAATTTATGTGGGGGGACATCCAGCACAGGGCTAGTCCACCCCGCATGTCAGTGCCACCCCCCCATCCCCCGCAGAAGTGCAAAGGCATCGCACAGCGGCGATGCCTTTGCACTTCAAGAGTAGCCCCCGACCAGTGCAGCTTTAACGCAGTCCCGACCCGATCGCTGTGCTGCGAGAAACTGCAGCGAGCGATTGGGTCGGAATGACCCCCATACGTGCTTGGACAACTCTCAACAAGGGTAAAAGTTATAAAACTTTAAACACAGCGGAACAGGACCATAGAAATTTAGCCTCCCCTGAATAATGGCAGCATGCTTGCTGGGGTTCTGCTGGAAGTCTCCCCGCCCCCTTCTGCAGCAAAGGATATTAATAATTATACTGGCTAGTTCCAGCACATTCTACACTGATCATGTGAATACCTAGAGGAGTAACGGTGAACTTTTATCCCAGGGTACTTTGGAGGAAAAAGTAGCCAAATCACCAAGTCCCCAAATACAAGCAGTAAGTGGAAATTTAGAAATAGGATTTAGAATATTCTTATCTTGTCCCCCAACCCTCCGCAAGTAAAAGATAAAAATGTGACTGAGAAGAGCAGACAAAGGAAATTGTGGTGGCTCAGAGCAGTGCCCGGTAATCTGCAATGCTATGCCAGCCATGTATGGAATTTGCAGGATGCCCGGTAACTCAGTTGACCCGCTGTACTCCGTACTCATCATGCAACAGACACTCAGCAGCTATGAGGTCACCAGGGAAGAGCCCAGCCTGAGTTGGTGAAGAGTTGTAGGCACCACTCATAGGCCACTAACTGGCAGCTCTGTAGGAGCCAGAAATAAGCCACCTCCACCCCCCGTGACCAGGCCTGGGACTCCAGTCCCGGAAGTCCCCTTTATGGTGGCCCTGGTCGCACATGCGCCGGTGACCCTAACCAGGAAGCAGTGTGATAACGTTATATTATCACACTGCTTCCAACTGTTTGAAAGGACTGGCTCTTATTGGACTCCATCTCCTGGAAAGAGGACAATGGTAAATTCACTTCAAAAATATTCATTTTCACTTGACAAATTTATGTAAAAGTTTTTTTTATCACATCCATATTAAAAAATGTGGATGTGATAAATACTGTATGGCACCTACAAAAGTGAACTGTCCTGCCAGTTGGAATATTTAATAATACTCCAGGACCAATTTGGTCTCCACCAGGAAGCGGACCAACATTACATACTAACGTCACGGAAGGCAGACTGAATTGTAGTAGCTACCATAATTTGAGTCAGTTTCATACAGTAACTACATGGAAGGGCAGATGTACTAAACCCTGGCCGACGTACACTGTGGTTTGTAATGTATCCTGGCCAAATGGACAGCAGAGTCTGGTCTATTATCCACTAGAAAATAGGACTGTGTTCTGTATTGGAGACAAGCCACCAGGACAGCTTCTATATTGTACACTTAGCTAACAGAACTGTGGTTTCAGTATACACAGTCCAACAGAGAATCCAGTCTGTTTTGTGCTCAAGTAATTTTGAATTTAGTTTGCGTTTTTTTGGTATTTCTGTATAGTATAAGTACCAAAAAGGTCATGTTTTCTGGATTTTTTAATCAGGTAGGCTATTTTGCTGGGTCAGTAATTACTCCACGTGGTTCCACAGAACTTCTCAAAACATGACCTGTTGGGAAAATGTGGGATGAGGTTGTGAACTATGGGTATATATTATTAAAATAAACAAGGGAATACATTAATAATTGTAATTATATTGCTTTGTTGTGTATCTGGTTACATAAAGACAGGAAAACATGTTCTACCAAATACAGTACATCATATAATATGCACTTACCCCTTCTGCCTGTACATCTACAATAAATGAGTTCAAGTCATTGTTGGTTAAGCGTCCGGCAACCACAATTTCATCACCCTCAAAGTAATGTTTGAAGTTGTTCTGAGTGAGGTCAGCTACGGAATTGTCAGGATATTGCATTTCAACGTCCACCAATGTTGGGTTTGCAATTTCCCTATAAAACCCCTAAGGTTAAAACAAAAAATATATATATTTATTTTGGTTGTTTGATGGCACCTGTATAATACATTAAGTACAATTATTTATACTCAGTCCTTCACCTAACAAATCTGTGAACACTGGACAAACTCCTAAGATACTGTAGATCCTATAGGAAGAGGAAAAAATAAAAAACACTGCATACCGTATAATCAGCTTTGCACCTACTGTACCATGCAGAAAATGGGGGATAAAAGGGGGAGACAGTGCTGTTGACAATCCCCCCCCCCTCCCCTTTCATTTTATTTTCCAGTTTCTATATAAGCTATGTATTCGAGATTCCGCAATTACCTCATTGACAGCAGCGGTTCACATTTTACATATCAGTATTGGATTTTCTTTCCTTTCTTCTTGTACCTGCTACATGTCTCAATTTGTAAAAGTGTATAACACAAATGCTACCGCATATGGGCATTAGCATTTGCAGAGGACCAGACATATGCACAGACAGACGGTGGTGTGAAGCCAATGCTAACAAAGTACAGAGTAGGCACATCAGTGCACCTCTTTTTGTAAAGAGCAAAGTGAAAAGCAAATAACAGTGTCTTCTCCAATGTGAGATTACCAAAAGAAAATGAAAGGGTGAAGAGTGTACACTGTTGGGGTTGTTCCTTGCTGTGTACAGAAAGGCAGTATGTGAGCCTCAGCCTATACTTTTTAATGGGACACAATTTCCACCTCTATATTGCACTTTGAAGAAATGCATTTCTAGGTATATGCAAAGGCATTTTGGGTGGGGGTGGGGGGGGGGGGCAGATACTAATTCGCCAATTCCAGGAGTGTGGGGGAGTCATAGCTATGCCCCTACTGATGCGGCAGCCATGCCCCCTGGTGGGCACCATGAGAATATTTACTACAATGGGGCATAGCCACGAACTATCCAGGCATGACATTTCACCAATACTTGGGCCTGCTTGATGTCTTGACGGCTATGGGTAAATACTAACAATACTAGGGATACACACTTTGTGTACAGCACAGCCAGCTCCCACTTCAGTGTATGTATTTTTTAACGCTGACAATAGCCTCCAGCGGGCACAGATTGATGTCCCCCACTATGGATTTGCACAGCTGGCTGCATGTTGATATAATGTATCATGATTATATGCCAAATGGGATTAATTGCTAGCATTCATGTGGATACAAAAGTGTCTCTCTATAGGTGCGGGAATACATACTGAATAGCATCCGTATTGATACATTTACAGAAAAGTTACATGTTAGTACCGTGTCACCATGGTAAGTGGCGCTGCTGTAAACAAGGATAACATTATCGGTGAAAGCTATGGCTTTACAGTTGATTCATCGCTGGAATAGGCCCTTACTAACATCCTAAATCGCTTTGATATGCAGTAATAAGGAATGTTCATTTTGGCGGTTATAACAGAATTTATAGTAAATAGCTCTCCTACTAATAAATACATGAAATAAATATTTTTTTTTTCATGGACATCCAATAACTTATTCAAAACTAGTAAAATACCCCTGCAATTTGTGTGCAGTACTCTTTCTCTCCTGTTGTACAGTAGAAACTGTCAAAGTCAGAAAAATATCACTATGCACACTGCCATATTTGCACCTCATATGTGTCCCTGCTGCGCATGCGTGCGCTCTCCCGTGCGTGCGCATACTCGCTGTTGCGGGCACCCGCAGGCGCACGGTATGCGCATTTACGGTAGAGATTGTATGCGTCTAGCCGGCGACTCTTTCGTTACATATTTTCACCATATAATGTATTTTGTAGATTATGGTCCCTTTGATAGAATCTGAAAGTTTGGTTAATGTAGAATGTTCATGGACAGAGAAATCCCTCTTTGTTTGATACGAAGGGTCAGACAGGAGTAATACAGTGGTGTTTAGTATCCATCGGAAGAGTATTTAATTATCAATATTCCGGTGTTGGTTTGAAGCAAATTAATCGCTCGTGCGAATAGTTATGGACATAAGAAGTTTATGTCCATTTACTATTATTTGCACTTACTTATCCATGCGGCGGGAAACCTAGTTTCCCACCCACCTGAGCAGTTGGAAATTGTCACAGCCCACCTGTATGAATCAACCTATGACCTTTTGTTATAGTGCGAGGAGGAATTCCTGTGTCCAATGAACTATGAGATTGTAGGGACCATTGAATTGTATTGTGTGTGGGGCATAAATAGACAAGCCGACCACATCCAGCTCTCACTCTTCAACGGTTCTCATTGCTGATAATCGGGAGCTGGATGTCCAGAGGCGCATGCGATCGTTCCCCTTTGTGCGTAAGTTTTTCTCCGCAATCATATTGTATTTCTTGTTATTGTGGGCCATTTCTCTCTCTCTCTCTTCTCCCCTTTCTCTCTTAATTTTCCTGCAAACGTAATTGTATTATATTGTATTTCCTGTGTAGTTATCTGGTTAGTTAGTCTATGTTATATTGTAGTGTATGACTTGTATTGTATTAATTCTTTTGCAAGTATAACATTCATAATATATATATAAGGCGTTGGACCCTATGCCCAGGTATCTGTGTATTTCTCATAGTGTTAAGTATTTTCAGAGCGTCGGTGACGCTCGAATAGCTTTTAAGATAATCAGGCTACACAAGGTTGCATCTACACTCTATCTCTACACTAAGGTTTTACTGCATATTACATTGTTTATGGTTTAGATATAAAGGTTTAACATTGTGAGCGTCAGCGCCGCTGGTGATCTCCTCGTGGTCCCGAGCGTCCGCTACGCTATACCGAATCATTACGTTAGTCGCAGCCAATAGTGTGCCTGCCTGTGATCTCTTGGCCGTGAGCGAACGTGACGCTTGAGCGTCTCGACCACGGCTAAGCGATTGTTACGCAACGTGCGTACCCTTACGGTACTCCATACGTAAATAGCGTACAGTGTTCTTAGACCTCATAAAGGGTTTTATATAAGATAAATATTTAGCTTTATCAATTGGCGGCTCGTCCTGTCCTTCACATATCTCTGCTAGGTAATTTCAGCAGACATTATCCATCAGCAAAGGGCGGGAGATCATATTCTTCGCAGTGCTGACGGGATAAGCGTCTGCTTCGCTTAGTAAAGGGTGCTGAGGGAATCCGGAACCGGAGGTAAGAACAACACGCTAGTGTCTTTTAAAACTGTTTTTTTTCTATCTTGCGTACGCACACACGCATATCTGCATTTCTTTTTCGTGTATTTTCATATATCACTCTCCTGTTTGCCATTTTATAATTGATAAAACGTGCTAAGAGAGATTTGTCGCTATTTCATAGTAAGTGTAAAAGTAATATATTAAGGGATAAAGTGTAAAGCACACACGCAGCTCTACCTAAAGGTACAAGGAGAGATTGGTGTGGGGTTCAGTAGAGGATCGAGGATCATCTACATTGATAAACGTGTACATTGTGTTACGGTGGACATTGGTTTTGTGTACACGTGTCTCTAACAAAGGGCTGAGACTCGCGTACGCAAAGGCCGACGCACGCAGCGTAAATTACGCAACGGAGCGTCTGGGTACGCCCACGTAACTCAAGTCACACGATAGTGTTGATTTTTAACAAGCGAAAAGGTGGCAAGGCGATAAATAGCGCAACAGGCGATAAATAGCGCAACAGGCGATAAGTAGCGCAACAGGCGATAAATAGCGCAAGTTTATTTTAGTATTCGAAATTTAAATTAACAGATCCTTCTCCAAATTTACAACACATCTGGTCTAAAGAAAATTTCTGCGCAGAAATAGAAATAGAAACAAAAGTGTATATGTGGTGAGTGAGTGTTTGTTTTTACAATTTTGGGGATTGAACCACAGAAATCATCGAGTTCTCGTGAAGGTACATACGTGTAAGTGACACACGTGGTGGCTAGGGAGGCATCTCTGGTTAAACATAAAATTTGAGCATTAGAGTGTAGCGGACCAGGAGGTATAGCAGACCAGGAGGTCAGACCAGGAGGTCGTATAACAGACCAGGAGGTCTAGGTACAAAGAAGTCCGCTATAGAGACAAGGCACAACACCAAGAAGGGTTGGTGCAACACCCATATAGGCCAATAAAGCTCAGGCTGAAGGAATTCGCAGCTGCCGAATGTCGATTCCACTGGTCGCTCCGTACATAAGATTAGTTGCTTATGTACTGAACGATTGTACCGCACGTAATTGTGTGCATTAGTTAGTAACCTGACCAGTACCATTTGTGTACAAACCCAGTCATAAACGCTATTTGTACATTCTAACGTGATTTGTGTAATTTTTTATTTTTTCAAAAAGGGAAGTTCGCTGGTCACTCAGGAATTATCCGACAACCCCACCTTTACTGGAAAGGGTTAATGCTCTTCGGATCATACCTACATGTTCCAGTAAACTAAGGTTAATAGGGGCCCTGGGTCGAGTACGCCAGCACTATATCAGTGTGTGGGCATATTGGTCGGCGTGGGTGAGTGAGTGAGGTGCTCGGTAAACTTCACCGTCAACCTATCTTTGAATATTTTGGTTTTTTGTAAGGGTTCGCTGAACACCCTGATATAGAGGTCAGAGGTAGAGCAAGCAACACCTGCAAATTATGGGGGCCAGTTGTTCAGGAAGGGGGCGATCAACCTCGGTTCGGGTTGATTCTGTAAACCGACCAGTCGGGTCGGCAAGGTATGTAATGTGTGAAAAATACGGAAGACACACAGAAATTTTATGTGATGAATGGGAGAAAATGACTGTACATGACGAGGAGAAATTCCCAAGAGTAGGCAGCTTCAGCCCAGAAGTGTTGCAAAATTTAAGGAGAAGGATATGTCTCATTAAATCAGCAAAGAGACGAATCAAACATTATGATTATTTGCAGTTATGGCAACAGGAGGGTGAAATACAGAGAGGATTGGCTCAGGCGGCGGGATCTGGCCCTATCAGGAAACTGATAGCCACGGCCCCACCGCCACCATACATATCAGGAGAGAAATTGGTTGCGGAGAATGACGCATCAGGGGGTAACAAACAGGCACTTAGCAACTGTATAAATGTTTAGGATAATGTTAATAAGTTAACCCATGCAAGTATTAACCCGTGCAAGTTGTACCCTGTTTTGAACTTTCCCCAGGAGTGTGATCAAGAGGACGAATCGGCAACAATATCGGCGCTCTCTCTAGCAGCCACTATATCAGAAACGACAGTAGGCACGGCCCAACCCATAAGATTAGTAACAAAGCCCCCTAGCGGAGGGACAGGTGAGGTCGTATCAACGGGTAAGTACGGCACCATACACTATGCTGAAACCATTTCACCACAGACTGTAGAATCTACACAGAATGATGTTGTTAGAATTAATCCTGTTAAGGTAATAGTAGTGCCAAATGGGAAAACGGACACTTCTGGAGTCACTCCTATCAGGAACATTGCCATGTACAGCCCGTTTTCCCGAATGGAATTAAGAACCATAGTGTCTGAATTCCCTGATCCTAGAAAAGACTTAGTTGCTAGCCAAAAATACATCAGAGACCTAGGAAACACTTTAGAGCCCAATAACAAAGATTGGCAGATATTGCTGAGGGCTTGTTTACCCTCCAATGTCGACGCAGCTCAATTTTTAGCTGACTGTGGACTGGATCAGGATGTACCTCTTACAGATGTGTACAACAAAGACAATGTAAAAAGAATAAGTTTACAGTTAAAAGAGTATTTTCCAGCTGTGGCCAAATGGAATAGAATTTTTTCCATTAAACAAAAAGAGACAGAAACAGCTGCTGATTATTTTCACCGGGCATTATTAGAAATGGCAAAGTACACTGGCATAGAGGACATTAGGACCAATGCAAACCATCAAGAAGTAGCAGTATCTGTGCTAATGGATGGTTTAAAAGAGGCATTAAAAACCAGGGTACAGACCACACAACCATGTTGGCGAGGTCTGTCAGTGGCTACTTTGAGAGAGGCTGCTATTGATCACGACCGGAATATCACCAGACACAGGGAGTCACAAGGTGATAAGTTAATGTCAGTAAGTATACAGGCCCTGACCACAAAACAGCCTGTGTTTATATCACCAAACCCTGTGGGTAAGTCAAATGTGGTAACATGTTATTTTTGTCATAAACAGGGACACATAGCACGAGATTGTAGAGCGAAAAATTCGCAAAGATCATACCAACCCCCTAGACAACGACACAACACACGACATTGGGAGCAAGGTCCGCAGAGACGGAGTTATGAGCCACATACAGGGGAAACAAAAAGATACCCCCCGAACAGAGACTGGCACGCCTCTGGTAGTTCCCAGCTAACTCCCTCACAAGTAGTTGCTGCCAGCGGGATTCAGGGAGGTCACCATACCCAATAGGGGTGTGGCCATACCTGTAATCTCCAGCCAGTAAAATTGATTACAAATCTTGGAAGTGAACCCGAGATTGCAATAGATGTAGCTGGTAAAACATTAAACTTTCTTGTAGATACGGGGGCGGCCAAATCAGTGATAAATTCGACAGTGGGCATGAGAACCACTGGTAAGACAATTCCAGCCATAGGAGTAACGGGAGTAGTCCAGCACTACCCTGTTAGCAAACCAGCCGAGATTACAATAGGGCCTTTACATACCAAGCATTCCTTTTTGCTGGCTGCATCGGCACCGACTAATCTCCTGGGAAGAGACTTATTGTGTAAAATGGGGTGCATCATTTATTGTACTCCTGAAGGTGTATTCTTGGACATACCTGAGAATCACGCTCAGGAAGTGCGAGACATGTTAGACTCCCCATCAAAATTAATGTCACATACCATTATGACAAATAGGACTCCATCCCAAGTAGAAGAAATGACATCCCAGATACCAGAGTCACTTTGGACAAAAGATGGACAGGACACTGGATTAATGGCAAACGTAGCTCCAGTAGTTGTACAAGTAAAAGATGGTAGGATAGCTCCAAAAATCCCACAGTACCCTCTGAAGCCAGAGGTGGAGTTAGGAGTGTATCCCGTAATAGAGCGCTTGCTACAACAGGGCATTCTGGTAAGAACGTCCAGCACTGCCAATAGTCCCATCTTCCCTGTTAAAAAGAGTGGGGGGAGGGGTTACCGGCTAGTGCAGGATCTAAGGGGGATTAACAAAATAGTTGAGAGTCAGTTCCCCGTAGTGCCAAATCCAGCTGTCATCCTTATGCAAATCCCTCCCACTGCGAAATTTTTCACTGTTATTGACCTCTGCTCCGCTTTCTTTTCGGTACCTCTGCACCCTGACAGCCAATACTTGTTTGCATTCACATACAGAGGAGTCCAATATACATGGACTCGATTACCACAAGGTTTCATAGACAGTCCAAGTATATTTTCCCAGGCTTTGCATGATTGTTTACAGTCTTTCCAACCAGAGAGTGGATCAGTATTAATACAGTACGTGGATGATCTACTACTGTGTTCTGATTCATTGGAAGCATCCCTGAAGGATACGAAACAGCTCCTGTTTCATCTTTCAGACACAGGACACAAGGTTTCCAAAGACAAGTTGCAATTATGCCAAACTAAAGTAAAATATTTGGGACACTGTCTAACACAAGGACTGAGACACCTGACCGCTGATAGAATTCAAGCAATTAGAGACATGACTCTGCCACAAACCCAGCAACAGATCAGAACATTTTTAGGAATGTGTGGGTATTGCCGTAACTGGATCCCAGGATTTTCCATTCTAGCGTTACCTTTGCAGGAGATGGTCTCCTCAAACAAACCTGATCGGATTTCGCATACAGACGAGTCCAAGATGGCATTTGAGAGACTTAAACAGTGCCTAACGCAGGCACCAGCATTAGGTATGCCAGACTATGGGAAACCCTTTGAGCTGTACGGAACAGAAAGTGCTGGTTGCGCGGCAGGCGTCCTAACCCAAAAGCACGGTGATGCCAGCAGGCCGGTAGCATACTACAGCGCTCAGCTAGATACGGTAGCGCGATCCCTCCCCACATGCTTGCGAAGCGTTGCTGCGATAGCATTGCTAGTAACGAAAAGCGAAGATGTAGTGCTAGGTCACAACCTCACAATTCATACACCACATGCAGTGTCAGCCTTGCTAAATTCTGCCCAAACCAGGCACGTCTCATCAGCGCGGTTTACAAGATGGGAATTGGCACTAATGGCCCCCGTAAACATCACCATAAGGAGATGCAGTGCATTAAATCCTGCAACATATCTCCCAGGTGTGCCTGGACAGGCACAAAGGGTGGAGGATGGGAGTGGTGGGGAAGGAGAATTTAATACAAAGGAGGACACACATGATTGTATGGAATATTTGACCCAAAATTTTACCGCAAGGCCTGACATCAGTGACAACCCACTGGAAGATGTAGATCTAACTTTCTACACGGACGGTAGTTGTCACAGACAGTCAGACTCGGGAGACTTGTGTACTGGATACGCAGTCGTAGATGACCAAGGCACCATAGAAGCAGAACCGCTAGGCCCACCTCACTCAGACCAGGTTGCTGAACTGGTCGCCCGAACCAGAGCATGTGAATTGGCTAAGGGCAAATCAGCCAATATCTACACCGACTCTAGATACGCATTCGGGGTAGTCCATGATTTCGGAGCCCTATGGCGCCTCAGAAATTTCATGACGGCAGCTGGTACACCGGTAGCGCATGCAGCTCACATTAAAAGGCTTCTAACAGCGATACAGGAACCCGACAGAGTGGCTGTTATCAAGTGTAAAGCACACACATATAGTCAAGATCCAGTATCACTTGGTAACAGCCGAGCAGACGAAGCTGCTAAGTTAGCAGCCGGTACCCCCAGACAGACAGACACCACACAACTGATGGTATTTAATACCATCAACACACAGAAGTTGTGTGAAATGCAAAATTTGTGTTCCACACAGGAAAGGGCAGTCTGGAAGGCAAAGGGATATGGCCAGGAGTCCTCAGGACTCTGGACGGATGGACATGGTAAACCGGTGGCCCCCAGAGCATATCTTCCATGTTTAGCTGAGGCAGCTCACGGGCTGACTCATCTGGGCAAGGAAGGAATGTGCAAGTTGGTAAGAGCATATTGGTGCGCCCCAGGATTTTCATCTCATGCAGGTAAGAGAGCAATGTCATGCCTTACCTGTTTGAGAAAGAACATCGGAAAGGCAATACCAACAGAACCATCTCATATCCCACCTGCAGGCGGCCCTTTTCAGGTAATACAGATTGACTTCATTCAATTACCCCCTTGTCGAAATTTGAAATATGTACTTGTTTGTATAGATGTTTTTTCAAATTGGGTCGAAGCATTTCCTGCGGCCACAAATACCGCTATGTTTACTGCTAAGAAAATTGTGCAGGAATTTGTATGTAGATATGGTATCCCTAGAATTATCGAAAGTGATAGGGGCACCCATTTTACAGGTGATGTCTTTCAAGGAATGTGTAAGTTGATGGGAATTGATAGCAAGCTGCACACTCCATACCGTCCACAGGCGAGTGCGAAGGTGGAAAGAGTGAACAGCACTATTAAAAATAAACTGAGCAAAGTTATGGCAGAGACAGGATTGACATGGCCAGAAGCTTTACCCATTGTACTGTACAGCATCAGAACCACTCCCAGGTCCCCTCTTAATCTGTCTCCCTTTGAAATCTTGTTTGGTCGACAACCGCATGTTATGATTAACCCTCAGGATGATTTGAAGTGTACCAATGAAGTGACTGTAAAATACTTGGTTAACATGAGTAAACAGCTAAGGAATCAAAATGATAATTTGAAGTTGGTGATTCCTGATTTACCAGATAGTAATTGTCATGACATTGAACCTGGGGATTATGTAATGATACGGAATTTTCTACGCTCAGGTTGCCTTATTGACAGATGGGAAGGACCATACCAAGTCTTATTGACTAGCACTACAGCATTGAAGGTTGCCGAGAGAGAGACTTGGGTTCATTCGTCCCACTGTAAGAAGGTTGCTGATCCAGAGAGGTCCCGTGATAAGGAACAGACGGTAGAGGAAGTTGTATCACTGGAGTGTCTGTTCCAGGAGGACTGAGGCGGCACCTGAGCATTGAAAAATCACAAGATCAAAAGCAGTTGTCGATTCCCTGTTCCCTTTTATTGTTTTTCTCCACTTCCCATCCCCTCTCCCTCAATTATTTTTTTCCCCCTTCTCATTCTTCTTCGTTTCCTCCTATAAGATGGACTTGCCCCAAGAGACTGTGATCCGGATTTTCCTGTTGACCATGATGTTAACCAGAGCAGTCTGTTCCGGCGAGAGTACCATGGAGGTCGAGAAAGGTTCTGGAATGGGTTCTGATGACAAAGATGGAGGCGTAGTTTTCCAAGAGCAACCTAATCAACAAGTAAAGGCGAGTATCAGAAAACGATCCGATAGCATTGACAATAGAAGGAATTGTGAAGGATTGTTAGCTGAAGAAAACTGTATCTGTCGGCTCTGTGACAACGTAGTTGAGGATGGGTGCATCAAGAAATGCCAATCCAGTTTTAATATCCACATGGACCGGCACCCCTTGAGTGACTATCACTCCTTAGTGGGTAGTGTGTTAAATCAAACAGATTGTTGGGTATGCTCTCAAGTACCTCAAGGTCATAGCAAATCAGGACTAGTACCATTTCCTTTAACGATAGGGGAGGTACTTGAGCTAAAGGGTGGGAGACCGGTGGACAGGAGGTTTAATATCTCCAGTCCTCCTAGTTTGAAGCTCCACCAATATCATGTGGATAGATCCCTAATATGTTTTAACATTACCAATCCCCGAAAGCCGGGAAATTGGGAAGTGTCATAGAGTAACCAAACCATGACCTTTTCTTATAGAGCAGATAGAATGCCGACAGATACAGAGCTTATACGCCACATAGCCAGTAGAGAAAAATCTTTCCGGTATAGGTATACCCTAGGAAGTAGGATTACGAGAGTTGGAGAGGTATCACCAGGATACTGCGCACATATCGTACAAACTGATACGTGTACTAAACAGATGGGAGCATTAGGGTTAGGAGATTTCACATGGAAGATGTGTAATATGGTTATGTCCTACTCCGTCCCATATGTTCTCCCCGATGATGCATATTTCATATGCGGGAGGAAGGCGTATAAGTGGCTTGCCCCAAACTCTGAAGGATTGTGTTATATTGGAAAAGTACTGCCTGAGGTAATGACTGTATCACATGCCAAAATGAAAGATATACACCGTGTTGCCCAAGCTCCTTATACTCATACCCACTACGAGCACGTAGTTAAACGGCACCTGATAGAAAGAACAGAGCATCCGGCCTCTGACATGATCCATGAATCCACCGGGATTCAGTTTCTAATCGCGTTAGACATCACTCGCACCGCCAGAGGAGTGTTGAATTATAAATACATATCTGCGCTCGCAAATTTGTTAGATAATATCACTGAAATGTACGATGACACGTTTAGGTATACTGGAAGAGAACTTCAAGCTTATAAAACAGAACTGGTACAGCATAGAATGGTTCTCAATTACCTCACAGCAGTGACAGGCGGATATTGTGTCACACTGGCAACGCAGTACGGCGTGAAATGTTGCACATATATTACGAATAGCACCGAGGACCCGGTCGAGGTCATAGACCAAAAGATGGACGATATTCTCCAATTGAAGTGGGAATTTCGCAGGAGACACAATCTCACTCTTGCTGCTGTAGGTAATAAGCTGACTGGTTGGGTGTCATGGTTGAACCCGCGAAATTGGTTCTCTGGTTTAGGAGAATGGGCTCAAGGAGTCATAATGGATGTTGGGAAGTTTCTTCTATGTATCTTAGGTGTTGTCATATCGATTGGCTTGATATTTAGATGCGGTCAGGCTTTAATGAAGCGCAAACGACATACCAGGGTGATGAGTTTAAGGAGTGAGGAAATTGTAATTCCAATGGATTTGATTTATGACCCAAATGTAGAAACAATGATGTGATGAAAATGCGATTTCTACGGTCCGTTTCTTCCACCTGTTTTTCTGTTTTTTCCAAGGTAAAAAGACCCACTTTTGACGAGGAATTTGATGATCCGGTATACAGACAACTGATGGATTAAAGAAGAAGTTTTGACAACCTTATACACAGATTTTGATGAACAATGCCATAGACCCCCAGTTTCCCTAGAAATTTTAAAAATACGCTAGCCCAACACTTTTGTAAGCCTATGGACATTGACAAAGCTTTTTGCCCACACGCCTTTTGGCAAAAGCACAAAGAAGACTGCATTCAACAGACACCGAACAAGACTTCAACCGACAAATGTTCATTAACCTGACATAGAATACCACTGCATTTACCGTAATTATGTCTTTTCTTCATCTCTACAACCTTCAGGTAATTACACACATAGTCGATAGGGAATACAGGCACAGATATCAGCAATCACATATTCCCCCATTCATGTATCATCAACTAAAATGTGCTCCCCATTTTGTTGCAACCAAAATCCGAAAAGAGCTCGGTAAAGTTTGACAGCCCATCCACAGACCCGTACCACGGGATAAGAAGGAATTCAAATGTATACTTCGCAATACCTCGAAGCTTGATTTAAAACACGTACGGCACAATGATACATGACCCCCAAACACGGATTCATACACACATGCTTCTGCTATCTCACTAGGTCATACCCTCTTCACACCTTCTCCTCTCTCCTCCCTTACCCAACCATGGAAATGTATTAACCCCTGACATATATTTTTCTCTTTTTGAAATGTTTTAGGAAGTGGCAGTTATTGTTGACTGCCAAAGGGTGGACTGTCAAAGTCAGAAAAATATCACTATGCACACTGCCATATTTGCACCTCATATGTGTCCCTGCTGCGCGTGCGTGCGCTCTCCCGTGCGTGCGCATACTCGCTGTTGCGGGCACCCGCAGGCGCATGGTATGCGCATTTACGGTAGAGATTGTATGCGTCTAGCGGGCGACTCTTTCGTTACATATTTTCACCATATAATGTATTTTGTAGATTATGGTCCCTTTGATAGAATCTGAAAGTTTGGTTAATGTAGAATGTTCATGGACAGAGAAATCCCTCTTTGTTTGATACGAAGGGTCAGACAGGAGTAATACAGTGGTGTTTAGTATCCATCGGAAGAGTATTTAATTAGCAATATTCCGGTGTTGGTTTGAAGCGAATTAATCGCTCGTGCGAATAGTTATGGACATAAGAAGTTTATGTCCATTTACTATTATTTGCACTTACTTATCCATGCGGCGGGAAACCTAGTTTCCCACCCACCTGAGCAGTTGGAAATTGTCACAGCCCACCTGTATGAATCAACCTATGACCTTTTGTTATAGTGCGAGGAGGAATTCCTGTGTCCAATGAACTATGAGATTGTAGGGACCATTGAATTGTATTGTGTGTGGGGCATAAATAGACAAGCCGACCACATCCAGCTCTCACTCTTCAACGGTTCTCATTGCTGATAATCGGGAGCTGGATGTCCAGAGGCGCATGCGATCGTTCCCCTTTGTGCGTAAGTTTTTCTCCGCAATCATATTGTATTTCTTGTTATTGTGGGCCATTTCTCTCTCTCTCTCTTCTCCCCTTTCTCTCTTAATTTTCCTGCAAACGTAATTGTATTATATTGTATTTCCTGTGTAGTTATCTGGTTAGTTAGTCTATGTTATATTGTAGTGTATGACTTGTATTGTATTAATTCTTTTGCAAGTATAACATTCATAATATATATATATAAGGCGTTGGACCCTAAGCCCAGGTATCTGTGTATTTCTCATAGTGTTAAGTATTTTCAGAGCGTCGGTGACGCTCGAACAGCTTTTAAGATAATCAGGCTACACAAGGTTGCATCTACACTCTATCTCTACACTAAGGTTTTACTGCATATTACATTGTTTATGGTTTAGATATAAAGGTTTAACATTGTGAGCGTCAGCGCCGCTGGTGATCTCCTCGTGGTCCCGAGCGTCCGCTACGCTATACCGAATCATTACGTTAGTCGGCAGCCAATAGCGTGCCTGCCTGTGATCTCTTGGCCGTGAGCGAACGTGACGCTTGAGCGTCTCGACCACGGCTAAGCGATTGTTACGCAACGTGCGTACCCTTACGGTACTCCATACGTAAATAGCGTACAGTGTTCTTAGACCTCATAAAGGGTTTTATATAAGATAAATATTTAGCTTTATCAAAACTTACAAACTATATAGACAGCATTTTTCAGAACAATGGGGCATATGCATAGGCGTGCGCAGCACATTTTATTAGGGGGTGCACCCATCAGAGGGGTGTGTCTAGCACCGCCTTTTGGACGTGTCTAGCACCATCTATTGATGGTCAACGCAATATAAAATATCCACCCTTGTACCAATCCCAAATAAAGCAGATACATTGTCAGATGTTGTGGTGTGCACCAAACAAACATCCCTGATGGCTCTCACTGCAATTACACTGCTCCTCCTCAGCCTGCTCTGGCTCCCCCTCTCTTTCCTCTGCAAGATGCAGCAGCTTACTTACAAGTCAGTCACTCACTGACACTGACAGTCTCAGACTAGTACTAATGCTGCTGGAAAAACGACTGACGTGTCAATGTTGCTGCCGACCGCCTGCCAGAATTGAATTTGTCTTCCTAAGAGGAACACTGGCTGCATGCTGATCCTCATCAGTGGCTGGCGTTCGCATAGCATAGAAGGAGGTGGGCATGTGGCGGGTGTGACGGGTGGGCGTGCGAGCAGCATGACGTAATCACGTCACATCACACTGTTTTTGTACATGGAGGTGGAGTCGGGAGTTTTAAAGCCAGTAGCAGTGGCACCCTTGATTAACCCAGGCGTCCGGTCAGTAATACAGTCCTGACAGGGTGCAGCGCAGAGGGGACAGTAATCAGCTTGCTCGGCGATCGCTGCGTCAGGCATGTGAGATTGGGGTGCCAGACATTAGGGGGTGCCAGTGCGCACCAGGCACCCCCCCCCCCTGCGCACACCTATGGGCATATGTATTAAGCCTGGAGAAATGATAAAGCAGTGCTAAGTGGAAGGTGATAACGCACCAGCCAATCAGCTACTGTAATTTTTCAAACCCGTAATGATTGGCTGGTGCGTTATCACCTTCCACTTATCACTACTTTATCACTTCTCCAAGGTTAATACATCTGCAGCCCCAGAGCATACCTCCCAACTGTCCCGATTTTCGTTTTTTGGGGACTGTCCTGCTGTCCCACCCACGGGCCGCAGTGTCCTGTGTAGGTGGTGGTGGTGGGGAGGGGGGGCAGTTGGGAGGCTCCTGTCACTGCTGCTCTGCAGCGGTGAATAGACGCTGTGCGCATGCGCACAGTGTCTATTCACTGGAGACAGAGAGAGAGGGGGCATGCCAGCAGCTCACAGAGCGCTGGGCATGCCCCCTCAGTGACGGATTCGGGAAGCGTGGCTCGCGATCGCGGCACTCCTGTGAAGCCATGCCCCCTTTTTGCAGGCAACGCCCCCTTTTCAAAATCACCCGCGGCTGCGCCGCGCAGATGTCCCTCTGTCCCTAGCTCAAATGTTGGGAGATATGCCAGAGTGTTTACGTGACGCTATACCAAATTAGGGGATTAACAAAATTCTCTCTTTTTAACTTTGAAATAGTCATCTGATTCTTCATCAATTTGCAAACAAGGATACATATTTTTTTTATTGATGTGAAGTAGTTGATCCTCTGGGTGAATACATCATGCTATTCTGATGTAAATTTCCCTTTAATTGTCGGTAAAAAGGTGATGCAGTTCTCAATGAGTTTGAAGTCTATATTACCAAGGTGTTGTCAATGTAGCATTGGTAGACCACAAGTTTTTGCTGGTGGCAGTTAACAAACGCTTCTACATTTATTCTACCAAAAAGAAATTTGCATATTGTGCCACAAATGAGAAATACATTTATACATAGAGGAATGTAGTAAAAGAGACATGGTAAGTGCCATTTCAGTGCAGGTAAATGACAGGAGCCATTTTTGTTCCTCGTACCACATACAGCTTGAACGATAAACATGCTTCTTTACTTGGAAGCTATTGAGGGAAGGTCATGTGTAATGCATGCTTATGGTATACAATTTTATGCCATAATAAACCATTTAGGACACATCTTGCCTGCAGATTGTGATATTTGATTAGAAGTCATTTAGAGAATTAAAATCATTTAAACTGATTATTGTCATGGACAATGGTAGTGGATTTACTTTCCAGACTCTGAAAATGGTCCTGAAACCTGTGTATACACAGAGTAAGAGACATCAGCAAGCATGCACTTGTAAGTGCACCCAACAAATGGTACAGATGACACAGAGGGGTGCACCTATAGAAAAGTAATACAGGCATATAAGACTAATGACTGATATGTCTCAGAAGTGAACTGTAACTGTATCGGACAATTATATATATGTATTTTTATGTGATGCTGTGTATCCAATGGCTCAAGGAGTGTTACTATTACTGGCACAAAGTATTCTTTGTTCTTTACTTGTGTACAATAAGCTCAGCTAAAATAACTTCAATTTGGCTAATTCCTATGGGTTAAAGCAGCTTTACCCATGTGCCAGTTGCCTAAATGTCTTCCATTTTGTCCTGATCCTTGACATAAACCACAAAAGATATGTCATATTAGTTCACTACCTGTAAGGTCTACATTAAGAGTTTTCTATAGTGTGCAGCTTACTATTCTCCAATCTACAGCAACTTTTGTGCAGGTGTTCTCTGAGCCAGGACGTTTTAAGAGAGGAGAGGACCAGCGTGCAGCCTCCGTCATGGGCCCCCTTCTCTCTGGCAGCTGGTAGACTCTGGCTTAAAGCCATAGCCTGTTGTGCGCATGCGCAGGTTGTTCCCGTGACACCTCCCGTGCGCATGCGCAAATCACTCGAAAATGGACTCCGGAGGGGTAAGTATACTCTAAGGGTGCAGTGTGTGCGGTGTGGGCCCCCGCAGACCTAGGGGCCCGTGTGCACCGCACACATTGCACCCAATATAGAAATGCCTACGTCTCTGACCTCCCAAACCAACAATGCAAGGTCAGAGGAATGTTTGAAGTAATTGTTGATTTAGGAGTCACATAGCTGTTAGCCACTGCATTCCACGCTTTTTACTACACAAAGGGTCTCATTTATCTTATTTTATAACATTTCTTAACACCTCATATCCCAGCAATAATACATTATTTTTAATGACAAATTATCAAACTTCTCAAGATGGATCAACTGTTTTGATAAAAGTGAATCCCAGTAAAAAGAAAAGAGGATGGTGATAGCTTACACTGGGCCAGATGTACTAAGCCTTGAAAGTGATCAATTGCACGGTGATAAAGTACTAACCAATCAGCTCCTAACTGTCATTTTTCTAATCCAGCCTGTAACATGGAAGTTAGGAGCTGATTGGCTGGTACTTTATCACCGTGAAATTTATCACTTTTCATGGCTTAGTACATCTCCCACTTTTGTTGGTGTTTGCCGTGTTGCTTTATTATTGAGGGCAGGAAGTTGCACCACTGCTGTAGGGAACACCCAATTTTATATCAGAATGGACATGATTAAAAAAAATTGTATTATTCACATTGGGTGATGTATCAATGTATATTACATTGAGGAAAATATTTTAGGATGACATCTGGTTGAAATGTAATTACTTTGCTTGGACAGAGCTTGTTTACAATACAGCCCAGAGGAGACACTGCCCACCAGAGTTGTCCAATCTCCTTTGATGTATGGGAAAAGAGAATGCTTGGAGAATGCATTTAGTCCTATCCTTCCTGAGTAGGACCTTAAAACCTACACAGTACTGCTTGGCATTCAGACCTTTTAAGCTTCAAGTAATTAAATGCCCCTGGGTAAACCCCTCAGAGACACTACGGACAGAAGAGTGTTAACTTATCTTCTTAAAGCATGTTGTAAAAACGGTTCCAGGCTGATTACAAGACCAAATCTCCAAGCTTTAAACAGCAATAGAGATAAGAGCATCAGCCCCTGCTTGAGTGACCCAGGGACCCCATAGCGTAATATTACACTCACTCCATTCTGGTTTTGGGAGGGTTAAAATTCCTTCAAGGATGGGGGCCGAGAGGGAACTGCAGTGGGTTTAAATATGAGAAACACTCCACAGAATGAAATACTAAATTCTAGTTCTGGTTATGTGTTTTCTGACCAAAGGTCGCAAGCGGCCCATGTTATTTATTTTTCAAGTATAAATAATTGAGTGTATGGGTGAGAGCTGAAGCTTGCCCTGAGCTTGTCTCAAAAAGTCACTTCAGCTGGTGGCAGTGACCATGTTGATTAACCATGCACTGAGGAAACCAGAAAGTGTCACGGGCAGCAGTTCTCAGGTTGGCGTATCTGGAGGATCAGCAGCGGAGTCGTGACAACTGCCATCCACTTGTTATTCAGGAAGTGCGTCTGCAGCCATAGTTCAGTATGACTGCAGCCAGATGTGCCGAGAGGGGAGTCACTCCTGAAAACATGATAGAGCTGAATGAGAATAAAATTATTGCTGGGTGTGGGACCAGCACTCTCAGCCAATCAGCACTTTTCTATTCATTCCTATGACTAGATTCACTAGTGACAGCGTACACTGTATTCTAATGTTTCTAGTCCCACATGAGCCAAAGAGAACTTCATTCTATGTATACCTTTTAAAGGGTGACTGGAACAGCTTCCTTATCTCAACTGACTGCAAACCATTGAAATACATTTTTTCTAAAAATGCAGAGGTGCTGGTCTTGTCCATTAGCATCTATGTGGCATGTGATGATTTCATGTGGGTGTAGTGGCATGGCTTGCCATCCTTACCTCTGGTGCCAAAACACCTTGTCCAACCACCATACACTGAAGGTAGAAGACTGTAGCTAAATATAAAATATATACAATAAAACAAGAAGAACCTACCTCTAACTGCAAGGCTGCATCTGAGTCTTCGTAAATCCGTCTAGCAATCCCTGAATTTTCCAAGGCCAACTTCTCTAGAAAAGCATAATCAACTCCATGGCCGAACCCAAGCGAGTAGAGGGTATATTTTCCGTGAATGGCTCTCTTTACATTCTCTTGGATTCTTGCAGGGTTAGATTCACCTTTAAAGGAAAAAAAATATTTTACATACAGTATCTTAGTTGTATTACGTTTGTATAAAGGATAATGTTTAAGAATACATGTATATGATATAAAAATGAAGAGTGCATTATTTCAGTAATATATAGTATTTTATCTTTGGGCTGGTATGTTTGACACTGGCATTGGCTTTACTCTCCAATTCTTTCTGCCAAAAAACATTTTTCAAAAAAGGGCTCTGATCTTATGATAACTAGCAGGACAGGTGCAGAAACAGTTCTTAAGGCAAAAGTGGTAATAAATTATACCTACTCTGGACATCAAGATAACACGACTCATATTAAGATAAGAAGAATGGACTGTCGCAACAAGCCCAGATGTGGAGGAATTTTGCCAACATTTTGCACATTATTGTCATAATCCTTCCCGACATGGTAAACAATTCCGCTGAGAAGAGAACAGAGATACTGTACCTGTTTTGTTGGACATGATGCATAATCCAAAAACGTATGCACAGTAACTGCTGAGGAATTTCCCTCTTGTACATGTACCAGATTGTAATCTGCTGGAACATTGCCAGTGGCCAAAATAAACCACATTACATGCTATGTGCAAGAGTACCACCAGTGTGCAAACAGCGATGTTAGCAGATGTAACTGAAACGCAGTAGCATGGACAGGGGCTTTGTAACCAAGGAGATGTGCCCCTTTCCACCATGCATCTAAAATTGGCGGTTGCACCGATTAGTCACTGTGCCAGAGTCTATCTCCACGAAAATGGCATCTGTGCCATTTTCCCGGTGATTTATCTACTACCAGAAAACTGACATTGGCGTCATTTTACGACTGATGTCTGCAGAAAGTGTAAGTAAAGTAAGCATAGTCTATGGGGGCAGGGTGAGTGGTGTGGACCTCCCTTCACAGGCCTACATAACGTGCACCCATTGTAGATACACCCCTGGCACTAAAAATGATGCAGTGCTAATGTTCATAAAATAAACTATCAATATATTACCCTGCAAGTTTATTTACTTCATAAGATCCAAAATCACAGTATTCAGTATCTATGCTGTACATATTTTACAAACCTCAAAATTATGAAAAAGTTGTAGGAACAATAACACCTGTATGTTGGTGTACAGTACCTCCTGTAGAAGATTTACCTTCCTCAGTAAGTCTTGGTTGTGTATATATTTGGGTTGGGATCAGGTGACCGGCGGTCCGGATCCCAGCAGTCGGCATACCGACGCCAGGATCCCGGGCGCCAGATTGCCAGCATAGGGGGCAAGCACAACGTTCTACTCCCACTCTTTGGGTGTCGTGGACACCCATGAGTGTGAATAGTCCATGTTAGTCGGCATGCTGACTGTCAGGAATTCCAGTGGTCGGGATTCCGGCGTCGGTATACTGACCGTCGGGATCCCGACCGACGGTAACATGATTACATCCCATATCTTTCACATGTCCACTTTACCATGTACTACTCTGGCTCAACAAACAATACATATAGTTCGTGTATAGTTTTTCAATTTTGGCGATAAAGTATGAATTTATTTTAAACCCATGCCCTCCATGTACTCTTGCTGTATTATTAGCTGCTAAAAGCTTAGTTTGATATATGTAAGTGTGAAAAAAGAAAGAGTGGGAGCGCAGAATGAATCCAATATATTGTTTTATTTAAAATATTAATATGTCATCCACATAAAAATGCAGTACATGAACTAGCCTAAGAATAAACAATTGATATTATATAAATGTAAACGAGACTGCCATATCTCCTGAACAAATATGAATAAAAAACCTTTAATAAACCCTAGTTAGGGCTGCATTAATGCTTCATGAAAATCAGCCGTGCGTCCACGAGCTGAAATGATTATAAAAAGGAGACTGATAAAAAGTGCCTCTGTTATAAGTCACTGTCCTCCTTATACACAATAGAATCTCATTGGTAGAGAGTGTCCCAGTACTGGACTTGCGGACAACCGTGCTGTAGTATTGTGTGGCAAATGGATAGTGATGGTCAAATTCACTTTGTGGTATATCACCTGATGTAGAAGCCTCTCCGTCAAAGGCGCTGTACTGAGCCGGGTTTGCAGCGGCTCTGTGCAGTGAACGTACAGCTGGTCTCGTCACCGGTGAACCATCCAGATGAACACGGTTGTTTAATTCTGCTGAAGGATGCTGTACCAGTCTGGATATGCAACAGTGTAAAAAGACTGGAGCAGCAGATTCTCCGGCCGCTGGTGGAAAAATCCGTATTAATTGCGGCTACGGTCCACTCGATGCATGCGGCTCACAGGGTGTCAGGAGAATATAGCAGTCCAAATGAGGTCCTTCAAAGGAGTACCTTAACGAGTTTCTCGGCCCACAACGCTGGCCGTTTCTGATGAAACGGCCAGCGTTGTGGGCCGAGAAACTCGTTAAGGTACTCCTTTGAAGGACCTCATTTGGACTGCTATATTCTCCTGACACCCTGTGAGCCGCATGCATCGAGTGGACCGTAGCCGCAATTAATACGGATTTTTCCACCAGCGGCCGGAGAATCTGCTGCTCCAGTCTTTTTACACTGTTGCATATCCAGACTGGTACAGCATCCTTCAGCAGAATTAAACAACCGTGTTCATCTGGATGGTTCACCGGTGACGAGACCAGCTGTACGTTCACTGCACAGAGCCGCTGCAAACCCGGCTCAGTACAGCGCCTTTGACGGAGAGGCTTCTACATCAGGTGATATACCACAAAGTGAATTTGACCATCACTATCCATTTGCCACACAATACTACAGCACGGTTGTCCGCAAGTCCAGTACTGGGACACTCTCTACCAATGAGATTCTATTGTGTATAAGGAGGACAGTGACTTATAACAGAGGCACTTTTTATCAGTCTCCTTTTTATAATCATTTCAGCTCGTGGACGCACGGCTGATTTTCATGAAGCATTAATGCAGCCCTAACTAGGGTTTATTAAAGGTTTTTTATTCATATTTGTTCAGGAGATATGGCAGTCTCGTTTACATTTATATAATATCAATTGTTTATTCTTAGGCTAGTTCATGTACTGCATTTTTATGTGGATGACATATTAATATTTTAAATAAAACAATATATTGGATTCATTCTGCGCTCCCACTCTTTCTTTTTTCACACTTACTTTGATCCATTGTTGGGGCAGCCCGCCCACAACTGGTGAGCAGCCGTCTGAATCCAACCACATATAGTGTGTGTATTGTAGAGCGCCAATCTTTTGTATATAAGTTTGATATATGTTAGTCTTGATTGTTTGAAATGGGAAATGTCTCTCACTCCACCAGGTGCTGCAAGATATCCAAAATGTATTTTCTCAGATGGCTATTATAAACAGAAAATCACACAGCAAATAAGAATAACGCATTTCTCCATGTTCTTTTGCTTTTCATCTCAGGCATGGAAATGTTTGAATATAGTGGGCCTCATTCAGAGGTGCATGCAGTTGTATCTGCGACTGCGTATTTTCCGCAACAGTGTCTGCATCTTTATGCAAATGATGTGACCAATTGGAAGCTTACTGAGACACCAACTGATAGCAGCGCTATTCCGTCTTGGCACATACTAAGATGCAGCACTGTAGCAACAACAGTCGCGACATCAACGTTTGCATCAGTCCTACGGCAGGTGCAATTTCACTGTCTGAACATAGACACCTGTGTCACTGCAACTGCATATTTAATTATATATACTATATAGGTTAGATGGTGTTTAGATGTTGAAATCAATTGAACTACAAGGAATATTACAGTATTCTACATACCTGCGTTGGCTTCACCATCAGTCAGCAGGATAATTAGGGAAACACTTCTCTCGGGAACCTCTTTAGATTCATGTGCTTTATTCAGCAGCTGGACAGCCTTCATTAGGGGATCATTGATGTTTGTTACTAGAATAAAACAACATGTTTACTTTCAATCATTCATTAAAAATACTGGTTATTTCATATCATATTTACCTACATTGACGCCCGGAGAGGTGAAGCAGGTGGGTGGTGATGGTGGCGGGCTAATACCGTCATTACACCTCGCCCCCTCACCGGGAAAATAGCATGATTGGAGCATATTTGCATAGGGGGCACTAAAATGACGTGATTAGCATACAATCACGCCATTAGCCTCCGTAACCGGATTCACTGTATTATCTCCCCATTCTGCCCACTTCACTAGAAAGTAGGTGGAATGTGGGTAGGGTGCCCACTCTTCAGGGGGTGCGTGGAACTACCTAAAAAAACAGGTGTCTCTTGCAGGAACCAGGAAAATAGACAAGTATGTTTCATATGTGTTGAATAGGCTCCATATAAATTGTAAGTGGTGTACTAATGAACCTTTAACTGTGAATTTAAGAAAATATATATGGAGGCATACTTAGAATAACACATTTCAAACTAAAAGATGAGGGCAAGCTATTTTATTCAGGGTATATAAGCTACTGTGTGACCAGGGGCAGTCTGAGCTTATATTTTATGGTAAGTGAATATATCCCTTGATGGGATAAACCCTTATATTTATCCATCCCATACATTATACGGAGACAGTGTGCGCCTAAGGCACACATTATATAAAAGGGGTGTAGCTTAACAAGGAAGGGATGTGGCCACACAGTAGTACCCTCAATTCAAATAACGCCACACATTAGAACAATCTTATTAACATTACACCGCACATAGGGGGTTACTCAGAGTCATTAGCAGTTTTTGCTAAATTAAATTGCGAACGCATCCTTCAGGGATGTGATCGCAATGTGAACGCCCATGCACGCACACTGCCAAAATCTGCACATCTGCGTTTTCATAGCCCTAGCGTAAACCTCTGAATGCGGCCCTTAGTGCACCTGATTCATATTACACCACATTACTGTTCACTTTTCCCTGAATTAAGTGCATTTCCCTAAATTAAGGTCCTCGATAAGAGCTGCACTTAATCCAGGGAAAAGTGAACAGCCTACAGACCGCCACTTTGTGGAAGCTTGCCACTCTTTGGCGCAGTTGCGATATCGTATCATAGACCATACCCCTCCTCTGAAACGTGGCAGTGATAGAGGTCTATTATTGTTGAAAAGGTAAGCGAAGTGGATTCATCTCTTAGACACCTTGTCCCCACGAGGCCTTAATGAACATCATGGATTGGCGTGCTTTATAACTAATATGGAAGTAGCTGCTTATAGTTCTGTAATCATGCTATTTGAGATGGTGTGGAGGTTGTATGTTCTCCACATCGTCTTTGGTCTTTCTGACAGAATTGTAATGGGTGTATTGTTATATATTAGTAGACGTATGAATGCTAGCTATTTTGCACTAACTATATCCGATCCAAGTCTTTCTTATAGATATATAACCTGAGTTTTCAGCTGGTATTATTATTATATATGATTATGTATTTAGCTTATGATATTCTATTCAGAAAGGTTTGGTTCTGTAACAATCTAGTTTATGCGTTGGTATTAGATCCCCATGTTGTACAATGCTATTTATTTTTTGCACTGCTATTATGGTTTATGTTTTGTTTCACTGTTTGTTTTTCTTTGTTGTTTATTGTGGGCTTCGTCTGGTTGCTATGACGCCGGCGCCTGCAGATGACGTCATTTGACTGAGTAGGACGTGGCGGGCGGACGGCGCCATGCACAGATGGAGAGGGCTATATAGGTATGTATGTTCACTTGGTCTTGTTGGCCTGACGAAAATGTAGATATTTGTACATTGAAACATTGACAGTTCTGCAAGCCTCCTGACTCATTTGTCTGCCGTGAGTGCCGCCTTACAGCTGGTTTATATATGTATATATATATATATATATATATATGCCCTTCCTCACCCACATACACCGCAGTCTGTGTCTTCTTCTCTCCTTCCTGCCACACAACCTACTGTCTGTCTCTCCCAGAGCTGGCCCTAACCAATATGATGCCCTAGGCAAGATTTTGGCTGGTGCCCCCTAGCACCGCCGCTGGTTCCGCCTCTGACCTTGCAGCTCTTTCCCAGCACCATCACCCCTCTTCCATAGCAGTCCTTATTTTGGTGTTTGTACCCCCTATATTTTAAATAGGAACAGTTCGCACATTTGGCGCACAGCCCAAAAAGGGGTGTGTTTTTGCTGGCAAGGGGCATGGCCACACAATAGTAACCCCAATTCCAATTACGCCACACAGTACTGCAACTTTATTCACATTTGATCATGCGATAGTGTCCATAATTCATATTACATCCCACAGTAGTATCACTTTACCTTATAAACGGTACTCCTCACAGTAGAGCCTCTTATTCACATTACATCACACAGTAGTACCATTTTACCTTATATACGTTACTCCTGACAGTAGAGCCCCTTATTCACATTATATCACACTGAATTGCTCCTTATTCACATTACAACACACCCTATTGCTCTTTATTCACATTAGACAACACAGTAGTGCCCTTTCTATACGCAATGCCACATAGTAGAGCACCTTATACACATAATGCCACACAGTAATGCCCCTTACACATATGAGACACATTATTAATGTCCTTATAAACATAATGCGCCTTACACATTATGACAACCTTAATTAATGCCCTTTTACACATAATGTCCCATATGCTGCACATTATTAATGCCCTTATACACATAATGACACACATAGTGCCCCCTACACATTTGCTGCACATTATTAGTGCCCCATACACATAATGACACACATACAGTAGTACCCTGTTGCACATATGTCGCACATTATTAATGCCCTTATACACTTAATGACACACATAGTGCCCCCTACACATTTGCTGCACATTATTAGTGCCCCTATACACATAATGACTCACATACAGTAGTACCCTGTTACATATATGCCGCACATTATTAATGCCCTTATACACATAATGACACACATAGTGCCCCCTACACATTTGCTGCACATTATTAATGCATTTTTACATGACACACATAATGCTCCTTACACATATTGCGAACAATACTGCACAACCAACCCACTCACATGCACACAACACTCACACTGCCACTAACACTGTGACCTCTGCCTCTGCTTGGATACAGATGTGTCCTCATAAATCTTGCCTCAATGCTAACGTCGGGCACATTTATTTTAATGAAGATGCATCTTATTTGCATTGCTATGTGGCTAGGATGCACAATCAGCTTCTGCTGATTAAAATGATATGCAGCATGCCTATATACTGTGTGAAACTGTGGCTGTATCTGTATATGAAATGCTACACACAGAATATAGGCATGCTGCATATCATTTTAATAAGCAGAACCTGCTGATGCCCCTAGGCATATCAAATGCCCTAGGCAATTGCCTAGTTTGCCGATGCCTATGGCCGGCTCTGGTCTCTCCCCATAGACTCCATGCTGCATTCCCAGCTCCCCCACCCCATGCCGAAGACTTGCATCCGCTCACCATTCCACTCTTTCCCAGGGGAGAGACTTCCCAGTATCCAGATCCGAGCACTGCACAGCAGGAACCATGCGGGCCTCACACCCCACCAGAAGAGGCCAGCGTAGGTCACAGGAATCCTTGCCAGAGGAGCTGCTACCATGTCCCATAACTGCCTGTAACAGAGCTGGACCCGGACACTCATGCCGTACAGTCACTATGTGTCAGAGGCTCCTGTCACTCTGAGGTTACGCCCACACCGCGTACAGCTCTCTGCCCTAATTGGACAAGACAGTTCACATCCCTGCCAGGCTACTAAGCAGCATATACTTGGGGCCCCTCTGATCTTTGGGGCCCGGTACAGGTGTCCCCTTTGACCCCCCCCCCCCCCCCGTCACTGGCCCTGTCTAGGAGCAGGACTGAGGCCTGATCAAGTAATTTTTGTTTCTACTTCTGTTTCGCTGGCTGCAGTTCCTTGTATACAGTTACCTGCACCTGCTAAATTCGATAGGGATCCTAAATTGTATAATGTAAGATCCATTTTGAGATTCAAAAAGGGCATTTCCCCACCGCCAGGACTAAAGTGGCATATTATTTCTCTGCTTTCCAGCCAAGCCTTAGCCTGGCATCACCATTGTAGGGGAGGTCTGACCCTATTCTTCCGATAATTCTCACTTTATCTTCACTTTTCAGAAAATCTTCGACAAACCTGGGAAAACAACTTTCGCAGCATCAAATATTCTGCAGTTTTGGCAGGGATTCCACGCGGTGATCCAGTATGTCATGCAATTCCACACTCTAACATCCAAATTAAAATGGAATGATGAGGCACTTATCGTTGCCTTCTGGAGTGGCTTGTCCCACCATATAAAACAGTGTCGCGGGGGAGTTCAATTGTGGACCCGGACCGAGCTGAAGTATGGGGCCCTAGCTTGAATTACCAGCATAGAATGTATCAGGGTTGATATAAGATTTATTCATACACAATAGAAAGGTTCAACAGGTATAAACGTAGTTTTGGCAATGGATAAAAGATCAAGAGTAACAGCAAATAGCTGGGAGAATGCAGGTCAACTACTACATTACATGTAAATACCTTGCATAGGGCAACAACGATGAGCTGGAGAATGCAGGCCAGCTTTGCAGAACAGGATACTGGAGTTGACCGATGAGCAAGGCAGGACACCGGGATTGACCGATGAGCAGTGAGGCACAGACAAATACAGGGATTGACCGATGAGCAGTGCAGGACAACAGGGATTGACAAATGAGCTGAGCAGGACACCGGGATTGACCAATGAGCAAAGCAGGACATCGGGATTGATCGATGAGCAGGACAGGACACCAGGATTGACCGATGAGCAGGACAGGACACCAGGATTGACCGATGAGCACAGCAGGACCCCAGGATTGACTGATGAGTAGTGAGGCACAGCCGAACACCGGGATTGATTGATGAGCAGGGCAAGAAACCGGGATTGACCGATGAGCAGAGAAGGATACCGGGATTGACCGATGAGCACAGCAGGACCTCGGGACTGACCGATAAGCAGGACAGGACACGGGGATTGACCGATGAGAAGTCTAGGACACCAGGATTGACCGATGAGCAGTGCAGGATACCCAGATTGACTGATGAGTAGTGAGGTACAGTCGAACACCTGGCTTGACTGATGAGCAGGACAGGACACCGGGATTGACCAATGAGCAGTGAGACAGCTACATAGGATAACTGTTGGAGCCAGGCGGTGCTATGGATGGAGTTTAGAACTGGAGTCCAGGATAACCAGGAGCAGGTTTGCAGACGATGAGCAAGGCAGGACAACGGGATTGACCGATGAGCAGAAAGGCACAGCCGAATACCGGAATTGACTGATGAGCAGGGAAGGACAACCGGGATTGACAGATGAGCAGGGCAGGACAACCGGGATTGACAGAAAAGCAGGGCAGAACAACCGGGATTGACCGATCAGTAATAAGGCACAGCCGAACACCGGGATTGACCGATGAGCAGAGAAGGATACCGGGATTGACTGATGAGCACAGCAGGACCCCGGAACTGACCGATGAGCAGGACAGGACACTGGGATTGACCGATGAGCAGTGCAGGATACCGAGATTGATGAGTAGTGAGGTACAGCCAAACACTGGAATTGACTGATGAGCAGAGCAGGACAGCGGGATTGACCAATGAGCAGTGAGACAGCTACACAGGATAACTGTTGGAGCCAGGCGGTGCTATGGATGGAGTTTAGAACTGGAGTCCAGGATAACCAGGAGCAGGTTTGCAGACGATGAGCAAGGCAGGACCCCGGGATTGACCGATGAGCAGGACAGGACACTAGGATTGATTTATGAGTAGTGAGGCACAGCCGAACACCGGGATTGACTGATGAGTAGTGAGGCACAGCCCAACACCGGGATTGATCGATGGGCAGAGAAGGACCACGGGACTGACCGATGAGCAGGACAGGACACTGGGATTGACTGATGAGCAGTGCAGGACACCAGGATTGACCGATGAGCAGGACAGAACACCGGGATTGACCGAGGCACAGCCGAACACCAGGATTGACCGATGAGCAGGGCAAGACACCGGGATTGACTGATAAGCATAGGCAGACACTGGGATTGACTAATGAGCACAGCAGGACCCCGGGACTGACCGATGAGCAGGACAGGACACTGGGATTGACAGATGAGCAGTGCAGGACAATGAGATTTACTGATGAGCAGTGCAGGATACCGAGATTGACTGATGAGTAGTGAGGCACAGCCGAACACCGGGATTGATCGATAAGCAGGACAGGACACCGGGACTGACCAATGAGTAGTGAGGTGCAGCTGAACACCTGGCTTCACCAATGAGCAGGACAGGACACCAGGATTGACGGATGAGTAGTAAGGTACAGCCGAACACTGGGATTGACTGATGAGCAGGACAGAACACCGGGATTGACCGAGGCACAGCCGAACACCAGTATTGAGTGATGAGCAGGACAGAACACCGGGATTGACAGAGGCACAGCCGAACACCAGGATTGCCCAATGAGCAGGGCAAGACACCGGGATTGACTGATAAGCAGAGACAGACACCGGGATTGATTGATGAGCACAGCAGGACCCCGGGACTGATTGATGAGCAGGACAGGACACTGGGATTGACAGATGAGCAGTGCAGGATACCGAGATTTACTGATGAGCAGTGCAGGATACCGAGATTGGCTGATGAGTAATGAGGTACAGCCGAACACTGGGATTGACCGATGAGCAGGACAGGACACCAGGATTGACAGATGAGTAGTGAGGTACAGCCGAACACCTGGCTTGAACAATGAGCAGGACAGGATACCAGGATTGATAGATGAGCAGGACAAGACACTAGGATTGACCGATGAGCAAAACAAGACACTGGGATTGACCGATAAGCAGGACAGGACACCAGGATTGACCGATAAACAGGACAGAACACCAGGATTGACCGAGGCACAGCCGAACACCGGGATTGACTGATGAGTAGTGAGGTACAGCCAAACACTGGGATTGACTGATGAGCAGAGCAGGACAGCGGGATTGACCAATGAGCAGTGAGACAGCTACACAGGATAACTGTTGGAGCCAGGCGGTGCTATGGATGGAGTTTAGAACTGGAGTCCAGGATAACCAGGAGCAGGTTTGCAGACGATGAGCAAGGCAGGACCCCGGGATTGACCGATGAGCAGGACAGGACACTAGGATTGATTTATGAGTAGTGAGGCACAGCCGAACACCGGGATTGACTGATGAGTAGTGAGGCACAGCCCAACACCGGGATTGATCGATGGGCAGAGAAGGACCACGGGACTGACCGATGAGCAGGACAGGACACTGGGATTGACTGATGAGCAGTGCAGGACACCAGGATTGACCGATGAGCAGGACAGAACACCGGGATTGACCGAGGCACAGCCGAACACCAGGATTGACCGATGAGCAGGGCAAGACACCGGGATTGACTGATAAGCATAGACAGACACTGGGATTGACTGATGAGCACAGCAGGACCCCGGGACTGACCGATGAGCAGGACAGGACACTGGGATTGACAGATGAGCAGTGCTGGACAATGAGATTTACTGATGAGCAGTGCAGGATACCGAGATTGACTGATGAGTAGTGAGGCACAGCCGAACACCGGGATTGATCGATAAGCAGGACAGGACACCGGGACTGACCAATGAGTAGTGAGGTGCAGCTGAACACCTGGCTTCACCAATGAGCAGGACAGGACACCAGGATTGACGGATGAGTAGTAAGGTACAGCCGAACACTGGGATTGACTGATGAGCAGGACAGAACACCGGGATTGACCGAGGCACAGCCGAACACCAGTATTGACTGATGAGCAGGACAGAACACCGGGATTGACAGAGGCACAGCCGAACACCAGGATTGCCCAATGAGCAGGGCAAGACACCGGGATTGACTGATAAGCAGAGACAGACACCGGGATTGATTGATGAGCACAGCAGGACCCCGGGACTGATTGATGAGCAGGACAGGACACTGGGATTGACAGATGAGCAGTGCAGGATACCGAGATTTACTGATGAGCAGTGCAGGATACCGAGATTGGCTGATGAGTAATGAGGTACAGCCGAACACTGGGATTGACCGATGAGCAGGACAGGACACCAGGATTGACCGATGAGTAGTGAGGTACAGCCGAACACCTGGCTTGAACAATGAGCAGGACAGGATACCAGGATTGATAGATGAGCAGGACAAGACACTAGGATTGACCGATGAGCAAAACAAGACACTGGGATTGACCGATAAGCAGGACAGGACACCAGGATTGACCGATAAACAGGACAGAACACCAGGATTGACCGAGGCACAGCCGAACACCGGGATTGACTGATGAGTAGTGAGGCACAGCAAAACACTGTGATTGAGCGATGAGCAGAGAAGGACTTCGGGACTGACCGATGAGCAGGACAGGACACTGGGATTGACCGATGAGCAGGACATAACACCGGGATTGACCGAGGCACAGCCAAACACCAGGATTGACCGATGAGTAGTGAGGCAGAGCCGAACACCGGGGTTGACCGATGAGCAGGGCAAGACACCGGGATTGACTGACAAGCAGAGACGGACACCGCGATTGACTGATGAGCACAGAAGGACCCCGGGATTGACCGATGAGCAGGACAGGACACCAGGATTGACCGATGAGTGTGAGGCACAGCCAAACACCGGGATTGACCGAAGAGTAGTGAGGCACAGCCGAACACTGGGATTGACTGATGGGCAGGGCAAAACACTGTGATTGAATGATGAACCGAGAAGGACCCCAGGACTGACCGATGAGCAGGACAGGACACCGGGATTGACCGATGAGTAGTGAGGTACAGCCGAACACCTGGCATGACCAATGAGCAGGACAGGACACTGGGATTGACCGATGAGTAGTGAGGTACAGCCGAACACTGGTATTGACTGATGAGCAGAGCAGGACACCGTGATTGACCAATGAGCAGTGAGACAGCTACACAGGATAACTGTTGGAGCCAGGCGGTGCTATGGATGGAGTTTAGAACTGGAGTCCAGGATAACCAGGAGCAGGTTTGCAGACGAAGAGCAAGGCAGGACCCCGGGATTGACCGATGAGCAGGACAGGACACTAGGATTGATTTATGAGTAGTGAGGCACAGCCGAACACCGGGATTGACTGATGAGCAGTGAGGCACAGCCCAACACCGGGATTGATCGATGGGCAGAGAAGGACCACGGGGCTGACCGATGAGCAGGACAGGACACTGGGATTGACTGATGAGCAGTGCAGGACACCAGGATTGACCGATGCGCAGGACAGAACACCGGGATTGACCGAGGCACAGCCGAACACCAGGATTGACCGATGAGCAGGGCAAAACACCGGGATTGACTGATAAGCATAGACAGACACTGGGATTGACTGATGAGCACAGCAGGACCCCGGGACTGACCGATGAGCAAGACAGGACACTGGGATTGACAGATGAGCAGTGCAGGACAATGAGATTTACTGATGAGCAGTGCAGGATACCGAGATTGACTGATGAGTAGTGAGGCACAGCCGAACACCGGGATTGATTGATAAGCAGGACAGGACACCGGGACTGACCAATGAGTAGTGAGGTGCAGCTGAACACCTGGCTTCACCAATGAGCAGGACAGGACACCAGGATTGACGGATGAGTAGTAAGGTACAGCCGAACACTGGGATTGACTGATGAGCAGGACAGAACACCAGGATTGACCGAGGCACAGCCGAACACCAGTATTGACTGATGAGCAGGACAGAACACCGGGATTGACAGAGGCACAGCCGAACACCAGGATTGCCCAATGAGCAGGGCAAGACACCGGGATTGACTGATAAGCAGAGACAGACACCGGGATTGATTGTTGAGCACAGCAGGACCCCGGGACTGATTGATGAGCAGGACAGGACACTGGGATTGACAGATGAGCAGTGCAGGATACCGATATTTACTGATGAGCAGTGCAGGATACCGAGATTGGCTGATGAGTAATGAGGTACAGCCGAACACTGGGATTGACCGATGAGCAGGACAGGACACCAGGATTGACCGATGAGTAGTGAGGTACAGCCGAACACCTGGCTTGAACAATGAGCAGGACAGGATACCAGGATTGACAGATGAGCAGGACAAGACACTAGGATTGACCGATGAGCAAAACAAGACACTGGGATTGACCGATAAGCAGGACAGGACACCAGGATTGACCGATAAACAGGACAGAACACCAGGATTGACCGAGGCACAGCCGAACACCGGGATTGACTGATGAGTAGTGAGGCACAGCAAAACACTGTGATTGAGCGATGAGCAGAGAAGGACTTCGGGACTGACCGATGAGCAGGACAGGACACTGGGATTGACCGATGAGCAGGACATAACACCGGGATTGACCGAGGCACAGCCAAACACCAGGATTGACCGATGAGTAGTGAGGCAGAGCCGAACACTGGGGTTGACCGATGAGCAGGGCAAGACACCGGGATTGACTGACAAGCAGAGACGGACACCGCGATTGACTGATGAGCACAGAAGGACCCCGGGATTGACCGATGAGCAGGATAGGACACCAGGATTGACCGATGAGTGTGAGGCACAGCCAAACACCGGGATTGACCGAAGAGTAGTGAGGCACAGCCGAACACTGGGATTGACTGATGGGCAGGGCAAAACACTGTGATTGAATGATGAACCGAGAAGGACCCCAGGACTGACCGATGAGCAGGACAGGACACCGGGATTGACCGATGAGTAGTGAGGTACAGCCGAACACCTGGCATGACCAATGAGCAGGACAGGACACTGGGATTGACCGATGAGTAGTGAGGTACAGCCGAACACTGGTATTGACTGATGAGCAGAGCAGGACACCGTGATTGACCAATGAGCAGTGAAACAGCTACACAGGATAACTGTTGGAGCCAGGCGGTGCTATGGATGGAGTTTAGAACTGGAGTCCAAGATAACCAGGAGCAGGACACCGGGATTGACCGATGAGCAGGACAAGACACCGGGATTGACCAATAAGCAGTACACGACACCAGGATTGACCGATGAGCGGGACAGAACACCGGGATTGACGAGGCACAGCCGAACACCAGGATTGACCGATTAGTAGTGAGGCACAGTCGAACACCGTGATTGACCAATGAGCAGGGCAAGACACCGGGATTGACTGATAAGCAGAGACAGACACCGGGATTGATTGATGAGCACAGCATGACCCCGAGATTGACCGATGAATAGTGAGGCACAGTCAAACACTGGGATTGACCGATGAGCAGGACAGGACACCAGGATTGACCGATGAGTAGTGAGGTACAGTCGAACACTGGGATTGACCGATGAGCAGGACAGGACACCAGGATTGACCGATGAGTAGTGAGGTACAGTCGAACACTGGGATTGACCGATGAGCAGGACAGGACACCAGGATTGACCGATGAGTAGTGAGGCACAGCCAAACACCGGGATTGACCGAAGAGTAGTGAGGCACAGCCAAACACTGGGATTGACTGATGGGCAGGGCAAAACACTGTGATTGACCGATGAGCAGAGAAGGACCCCGGGACTGACCAATGAGCAGGACAGGACACTGGGATTGACCGATGAGCAGTGCAGGACACCGGGATTTACCGATGAGCAGGACAGAACACCGGGATTGACCGAGGCACAGCCAAACACCAGGATTGACCGATGAGTAGTGAGGCACAGCCGAACACCGGGATTGATCGATGAGCAGGATAGGACACCGGGACTGACCGATGAGTAGTGAGGTACAGCCGAACACCTGGCTTGACCAATGAGCAGGACAGGACACCTGGGATTGACCGATGAGTAGTGAGGCACAGCCGAACACGGATTGACCGATGGGCAGGGCAAAACACTGTGATTGACCGATGAGCAGAGAAGGACCCCGGGACTGACCAATGAGCAGGACAGGACACTGGGATTGACCGATGAGCAGTGCAAGACACCGGGATTTACCGATGAGCAGTGCAGGACACCGGGATTGACTGATGAGTAGTGAGGCACAGCCGAACACTTCGAATGATCGATGAGCAGGACAGGACACCGGGATTGACCGATGAGTAGTGAGGCACAGCCGAACACTGGGATTGATCGATGAGCAGGATAAGACACCGGGATTGACCGATGAGTAGTGAGGTACAGCCGAACACTGGGAATGACCGATGAGCAGAACAGGACACCAGGATTGCCCAATGAGCAGTGAGACAGCTACACAAGATAGCTGTTGGAGCCAGGCAGTGCTATGGATGAAGTTTAGAACTGGAGTCCAGGATAACCAGGAGCAGGTTTGCATACTGCACACAGGGTATAAGACTGGCTTTATACCCCTGGCTGGATGATGATTGGCCATGGCAATCAGCTGATGGCAGAGTGGCTCTGGATTGGATCCAGACCTGTCAGCTGACCTGGACTGTCATGGCTGCGCCCAGTACTGGGCTTGTAGGGAAATTCCAGCGTTGTGGGACCACATGGAGGCAGTTATGGCCGTAGAGTCACCGGAGACAGTATCTGGTGACCACTGGAGTCAGAGAGGCATGTAGTATCACATGACAACAAGGACAATACTCAATGATTACTGTGTAGACACAGCATGAAGAGACTTGCTGAATTCAGTATTCACACAGAAGGTTAATCAACACAAGTGCAGCTCATTAGCAACTCCTAACTTCCAGAGAGAGAACTCAGCACTCAGGAAACCCATGTACTGGTGAGCTGTTTATCCCAGTGAGCAGAAAAGACACAGGATCCAGGACAGATGGCAGAGGTAAGTCACCAAATTATATGAATTTAGACAGGATTGTGACATTGAGCTGTCCACACGTGATCTGCCTTCAGATCTTGACAGTCTAATTTCTCTATGCACCAAAGTGAAATTTCACGTCAGAGAACACACTCTAGAGAGTGGAAGGAACTGTTTCAGGGTCCATCAGGTTCTTCATCCCAGACAGTTTTCACATGCTAAGGACGAGCAAAGTAATCGCTTCTAGTTGATGCCAGAGAAACAACAAAGGTGTTGTCAGGAGAAACTTTGCCTATGTTGTGCTGAGCTGCATCATCAGGTTAAAATAAAGACAATCCAAAACATTTGGGAAACCTCCACTCCTAAACGCCAGGTTATGGGTAGTAAATCATTCTCCGTACCATCCTTGTCATAATGGAACATTCTCAAAGATCAAAGTTTCTACTTATTGACTCTGGGGCAGTGGGGAATATTATCTCAGCCTAGAAGACTGCTTCCGACTGAACCACTGTCTCCACCTACATATCTCACTGCAGTGGACAGAAGCCACATCCCTGGTGGTATAATTACTCACCAAACATCACCTCTGAAATAAATGGTGGGTGTTTTCCACTCTGAACTTTTAAACCTTTTAGTTATTCATAAGTCGTAAGACCTCTAACGCCCTGGTCTTGCTAATTCCATGGATTCAGAAGCACAATTAGGTAGGATGTACTAAATGGAAAATGTGTTCTCAGGGATTTTACTGCATTATCACATATACTGAGACCCGGCAACCGGGTTTTCGTCGCCAAGGGTATCGCCAACTTTTGATGGCAATACCCTATAGAAGCCTATGGGCTTCTTTCACACCAGCCGCCGAATGCTGTACCCACCGACCTGCGCCACACCGCTAACCCCCCCCTCCCCCCCCCCCCCCACACACACACGCTTGCATCCAGGTGTCGCTCCTAGATATCCAGCTCCTTCACCCCTGCTGCACAGCCATTTCTGCTTCCAGCTGCAGGGGGGAGGAGGGGGAGCCCGGGGACTCACAGCAAACATCACCTACCAGGGCTGGGAGGTGACGGTCCCCACAGAGACCCCCTGCAATCCTTCTCACGGTTATCGTGTGGGGTCTCTGTCACCACATTGCTATATTAATCACATATGTTAGTACATATGCAATTAGCATCGCTGCAATGGGTGGAGATGTATTTTAATAGGGCAGAGATGTATTTTAATAGATCCCGTCCATTGCCTGGTCAGCCTTGCAAATCCTCTCCTGGGAAACCACCTGTAAAGATTTGTGTCTCCAACGCATACTCCCACCCCCAGCCATTGCTAAAAGATCTTCCTCAAGCTCTTTATATAGACTTTACAGATGTCTTTAGCACACAGGTTGCTGACTCGTTGCCACTTCATCAAGAGTGGGATTGTCCTATTGACCTGATACTGGTCAAAACACCACCTAGGGGTTAAATCTATCCTTGGTCAATGGCTGAATATATCAAGGAAAATCTAAAAATATTCTTTATCACTCCATCCTATCTATCCCGTTGGTGCTGGTTTCCTTATTGGTCAAAAAGAAAGAACTACTGCATAGACTAGAGATGAGCGGGTTCGGTTTCTCTGAATCCGAACCCGCCAGAACTTCATGTTTTTTTTCACGGGTCCGAGCGACTCGGATCTTCCCGCCTTGCTCGGTTAACCCGAGCGCGCCCGAACGTCATCATGACGCTGTCGGATTCTCGCGAGGCTCGGATTCTATCGCGAGACTCGGATTCTATATAAGGAGCCGCGCGTCGCCGCCATTTTCACACGTGCATTGAGATTGATAGGGAGAGGACGTGGCTGGCGTCCTCTCCGTTTAGAATTAGAATAGATTAGAGAGACACTTGATTTACTAATTTTGGGGAGCATTAGGAGTACTCAGTAGTGTACAGTGCAGAGTTTTGCTGATAGTGACCAGTGACCACCACTTTTATTTATAATCCGTTCTCTGCCTGAAAAAAGCGATACACAGCACACAGTGACTCAGTCACATACCATATCTGTGTGCACTGCTCAGGCTCAGGCCAGTGTGCTGCATCATCTATATATATTATATATCTGTCTGACTGCTCAGCTCACACAGCTTATAATTGTGGGGGAGACTGGGGAGCACTACTGCAGTGCCAGTTATAGGTTATAGCAGGAGCCAGGAGTACATAATATTATATTAAAATTAAACAGTGCACACTTTTGCTGCAGGAGTGCCACTGCCAGTGTGACTAGTGACCAGTGACCTGACCACCAGTATATAATATTAGTAGTATACTATCTCTTTATCAACCAGTCTATATTAGCAGCAGACACAGTACAGTGCGGTAGTTCACGGCTGTGGCTACCTCTGTGTCGGCACTCGGCAGCCCGTCCATAATTGTATATACCAGTGACCTAACCGTGGTTTTTTTTTCTTTCTTTATACATACATACTAGTTACGAGTATACTATCTCTTTATCAACCAGTCTATATATTAGCAGCAGACACAGTACAGTGCGGTAGTTCACGGCTGTGGCTACCTCTGTGTCGGCACTCGGCAGCCCGTCCATAATTGTATATACCACCTAACCGTGGTTTTTTTTTCTTTCTTTATACATACATACTAGTTACAAGTATACTATCTCTTTATCAACCAGTCTATATATTAGCAGCAGACACAGTACAGTGCGGTAGTTCACGGCTGTGGCTACCTCTGTGTCGGCACTCGGCAGCCCGTCCATAATTGTATATACCACCTAACCGTGGTTTTTTTTTCTTTCTTTATACATACATACTAGTTACGAGTATACTATCTCTTTATCAACCAGTCTATATATTAGCAGCAGACACAGTACAGTGCGGTAGTTCACGGCTGTGGCTACCTCTGTGTCGGCACTCGGCAGCCCGTCCATAATTGTATATACCACCTAACCGTGGTTTTTTTTCCTTTCTTTATACATACATACTAGTTACGAGTATACTATCTCTTTATCAACCAGTCTATATATTAGCAGCAGACACAGTACAGTGCGGTAGTTCACGGCTGTGGCTACCTCTGTGTCGGCACTCGGCAGCCCGTCCATAATTGTATATACCACCTAACCGTGGTTTTTTTTCTTTCTTTATACATACATACTAGTTACGAGTATACTATCTCTTTATCAACCAGTCTATATATTAGCAGCAGACACAGTACAGTGCGGTAGTTCACGGCTGTGGCTACCTCTGTGTCGGCACTCGGCAGCCCGTCCATAATTGTATATACCACCTAACCGTGGTTTTTTTTTCTTTCTTTATACATACATACTAGTTACGAGTATACTATCTCTTTATCAACCAGTCTATATATTAGCAGCAGACACAGTACAGTGCGGTAGTTCACGGCTGTGGCTACCTCTGTGTCGGCACTCGGCAGCCCGTCCATAATTGTATATACCACCTAACCGTGGTTTTTTTTTCTTTCTTTATACATACATACTAGTTACGAGTATACTATCTCTTTATCAACCAGTCTATATATTAGCAGCAGACACAGTACAGTGCGGTAGTTCACGGCTGTGGCTACCTCTGTGTCGGCACTCGGCAGCCCGTCCATAATTGTATATACCACCTAACCGTGGTTTTTTTTTCTTTCTTTATACATACATACTAGTTACGAGTATACTATCTCTTTATCAACCAGTCTATATATTAGCAGCAGACACAGTACAGTGCGGTAGTTCACGGCTGTGGCTACCTCTGTGTCGGCACTCGGCAGCCCGTCCATAATTGTATATACCACCTAACCGTGGTTTTTTTTTCTTTCTTTATACATACATACTAGTTACGAGTATACTATCTCTTTATCAACCAGTCTATATATTAGCAGCAGACACAGTACAGTGCGGTAGTTCACGGCTGTGGCTACCTCTGTGTCGGCACTCGGCAGCCCGTCCATAATTGTATACTAGTATCCAATCCATCCATCTCCATTGTTTACCTGAGGTGCCTTTTAGTTGTGCCTATTAAAATATGGAGAATATGGAGAATTGTCAGCAATCGGCGTACGAGGTTACATCCAGAAAATGTGGAGAAGATGATGTTCATTAAAATGAATTATAATCAATTCCTCCGCGGAGACATTGACCAGCAGCAATTGCCTCCACAAAGTACACAGGGAGCTGAGATGGTGGATTCCAGTGGGGACGAATTGATAATCTGTGAGGAGGGGGATGTACACGGTGATATATCGGAGGGTGAAGATGAGGTGGACATCTTGCCTCTGTAGAGCCAGTTTGTGCAAGGAGAGATTAATTGCTTCTTTTTTGGGGGGGGTCCAAACCAACCCGTCATATCAGTCACAGTCGTGTGGCAGACCCTGTCACTGAAATGATGGGTTGGTTAAAGTGTGCATGTCCTGTTTTGTTTATACAACATAAGGGTGGGTGGGAGGGCCCAAGGACAATTCCATCTTGCACCTCTTTTTTCTTTTCTTTTTCTTTGCATCATGTGCTGATTGGGGAGGGTTTTTTGGAAGGGACATCCTGCGTGACACTGCAGTGCCACTCCTAGATGGGCCCGGTGTTTGTGTCGGCCACTAGGGTCGCTAATCTTACTCACACAGTCAGCTACCTCATTGCGCCTCTTTTTTTCTTTGCGTCATGTGCTGTTTGGGGAGGGTTTTTTGGAAGGGACATCCTGCGTGACACTGCAGTGCCACTCCTAGATGGGCCCGGTGTTTGTGTCGGCCACTAGGGTCGCTAATCTTACTCACACAGTCAGCTACCTCATTGCGCCTCTTTTTTTCTTTGCGTCATGTGCTGTTTGGGGAGGGTTTTTTGGAAGGGACATCCTGCGTGACACTGCAGTGCCACTCCTAGATGGGCCCGGTGTTTGTGTCGGCCACTAGGGTCGCTAATCTTACTCACACAGTCAGCTACCTCATTGCGCCTCTTTTTTTCTTTGCGTCATGTGCTGTTTGGGGAGGGTTTTTTGGAAGGGACATCCTGCGTGACACTGCAGTGCCACTCCTAGATGTGCCCGGTGTTTGTGTCGGCCACTAGGGTCGCTAATCTTACTCACACAGCTACCTCATTGCGCCTCTTTTTTTCTTTGCGTCATGTGCTGTTTGGGGAGGGTTTTTTGGAAGGGCCATCCTGCGTGACACTGCAGTGCCACTCCTAGATGGGCCCGGTGTTTGTGTCGGCCACTAGGGTCGCTAATCTTACTCACACAGCTACCTCATTGCGCCTCTTTTTTTCTTTGCGTCATGTGCTGTTTGGGGAGGGTTTTTTGGAAGGGACATCCTGCGTGACACTGCAGTGCCACTCCTAGATGGGCCCGGTGTTTGTGTCGGCCACTAGGGTCGCTAATCTTACTCACACAGTCAGCTACCTCATTGCGCCTCTTTTTTTCTTTGCGTCATGTGCTGTTTGGGGAGGGTTTTTTGGAAGGGCCATCCTGCGTGACACTGCAGTGACACTCCTAGATGGGCCCGGTGTTTGTGTCGGCCACTAGGGTCGCTAATCTTACTCACACAGCTACCTCATTGCGCCTCTTTTTTTCTTTGCGTCATGTGCTGTTTGGGGAGGGTTTTTTGGAAGGGCCATCCTGCGTGACACTGCAGTGCCACTCCTAGATGGGCCCGGTGTTTGTGTCGGCCACTAGGGTCGCTAATCTTACTCACACAGCTACCTCATTGCGCCTCTTTTTTTCTTTGCGTCATGTGCTGTTTGGGGAGGGTTTTTTGGAAGGGACATCCTGCGTGACACTGCAGTGCCACTCCTAGATGGGCCCGGTGTTTGTGTCGGCCACTAGGGTCGCTTATCTTACTCACACAGCGACCTCGGTGCAAATTTTAGGACTAAAAATAATATTGTGAGGTGTGAGGTATTCAGAATAGACTGAAAATGAGTGTAAATTATGGTTTTTGAGGTTAATAATACTTTGGGATCAAAATGACCCCCAAATTCTATGATTTAAGCTGTTTTTTAGTGTTTTTGGAAAAAAACACCCGAATCCAAAACACACCCGAATCCGACAAAAAAAATTCGGTGAGGTTTTGCCAAAACGCGTTCGAACCCAAAACACGGCCGCGGAACCGAACCCAAAACCAAAACACAAAACCCGAAAAATTTCAGGCGCTCATCTCTAGCATAGACTACTGTGGACTGAACGATATTAGAATTAAGAATCATACACTTTACCACTGGTTTTAGAATTGTTCAACAGAGTCAAAGGTGCATCTATATTCACCAAGTTAGACTTATGAGGATTTTACAATTTGATCCAAATCTGCCCAGGAGACGAATTGAACATGGCATTTAACACCCAGGATGGATATTACGAATATCTGGTGATGCCATTCAATATATGCAGAATTTAGAACATTTGTAAACTAAATATTTTGTAATCTACTGTATGTCTGTGGGGGCATGTATATAGACAAGGGGGTAACTTTACTAAGATGGGAGTTCTATTTAAGATGGGATGTTGCCCATAGCAACCAATCAGATTCCAGGTATTATCTTTTAGAAGGTGCTAGATAAATGAGAAGTAGAATCTGATTGGTTGCTATGGGCTACATCCCATTTTAAATAGAACTCCCATCTTAGTAAATTTACCCCAAGATCTTAATCTTCTCTAAAATGCTTGAATCCCATCAGGCTTACAGATGGATCCGGAGAAGCTCTGAGCAATCATCAACTGGCATCTCCAAATTACTTTAAAGTTTGTCCAGCGATTCCTTGGCTTCGCTATTACCGAAGATTCATACAGACCTTTCCTACCTTTGCCGCTCCTATCACAGCTCTCCCCCAAAAGAGTTTAGATCCAACACATTGGTCAGTGGAAGCAAAAAATAAGAATTTACTTACCGATAATTCTATTTCTCGTAGTCCGTAGTGGATGCTGGGGACTCCGTCAGGACCATGGGGAATAGCGGCTCCGCAGGAGACAGGGCACAAAAATAAAGCTTTAGGATTAGGTGGTGTGTACTGGCTCCTCCCCCTATGACCCTCCTCCAAGCCTCAGTTAGGATACTGTGCCCGGACGAGCGTACACAATAAGGAAGGATATTGAATCCCGGGTAAGACTCATACCAGCCACACCAATCACACCGTATAACTTGTGATCTGAACCCAGTTAACAGTATGACAAACGTAGGAGCCTCTGAACAGACGGCTCACAACAATAACAACCCGAATTTGTTTGTAACAATAACTATGTACAAGTATTGCAGACAATCCGCACTTGGGATGGGCGCCCAGCATCCACTACGGACTACGAGAAATAGAATTATCGGTAAGTAAATTCTTATTTTCTCTAACGTCCTAAGTGGATGCTGGGGACTCCGTCAGGACCATGGGGATTATACCAAAGCTCCCAAACGGGCGGGAGAGTGCGGATGACTCTGCAGCACCGAATGAGAGAACTCAAGGTCCTCCTCAGCCAGGGTATCAAATTTGTAGAATTTTGCAAACGTGTTTGCCCCTGACCAAGTAGCAGCTCGGCAGAGTTGTAATGCCGAGACCCCCCGGGCAGCCGCCCAGGATGAGCCCACTTTCCTTGTGGAATGGGCCTTGACAGATTTAGGTTGTGGCAAGCCTGCCACAGAATGTGCAAGTTGAATTGTGCTACAAATCCAACGAGCAATCGTCTGCTTAGAAGCAGGAGCACCCATCTTGTTGGGTGCATACAATATAAACAGTGAGTCAGACTTTCTGACTCCCGCCGTTCTTGAAATATATATTTTCAATGCCCGGACCACGTCCAACAACTTGGAATCCTCCAAATCGTTAGTAGCCGCAGGCACCACAATAGGCTGGTTCAGGTGAAACGCTGACACCACCTTAGGCAGAAAATGAGGACGCGTCCGCAGTTCTGCCCTGTCCGTATGGAAAATCAGATATGGGCTCTTATATGATAAAGCCGCCAATTCTGATACTCTCCTGGCTGAAGCCAGGGCCAGTAGCATGGTTACTTTCCATGTAAGATACTTCAACTCCACCGATTTGAGCGGCTCAAACCAATGGGATTTGAGAAAATCCAAGACTACATTAAGATCCCACGGTGCCACTGGGGGCACAACAGGGGGCTGTATATGTAGTACTCCTTTTACAAAAGTCTGGACTTCAGGAACTGAAGCCAATTCTTTCTGGAAGAAAATCGACAGGGCCGAAATTTGAACCTTAATGGACCCCAATTTGAGGCCCATAGACAATCCTGTTTGCAGGAAATGTAGGAATCGACCCAGTTGAAATTCCTCCGTGGGGGCCTTCCTGGCCTCACACCACGCAACATATTTTCTCCAAATGCGGTGATAATGTTGTGCAGTCACCTCCTTCCTGGCTTTTACCAGTGTAGGAATGACCTCTTCCGGAATGCCTTTTTCCCTTAGAATTCGGCGTTCAACCGCCATGCCGTCAAACGCAGCCACGGTAAGTCTTGGAATAGACACGGTCCCTGCTGAAGCAGGTCCCGTCTTAGAGGTAGAGGCCACGGATCCTCCGTGAGCATCTCTTGAAGTTCCGGGTACCAAGTTCTTCTTGGCCAATCCGGAGCCACTAGTATCGTTCTTACTCCCTTTTGCCGTATAATTCTCAGTACTTTTGGTATGAGAGGCAGAGGAGGGAACACATACACTGACTGGAACACCCACGGTGTTACCAGAGCGTCCACAGCTATTGCCTGAGGGTCTCTTGACCTGGCGCAATACCTGTCCAGTTTTTTGTTGAGGCGGGACGCCATCATATCCACCATTGGTTTTTCCCAACGGTTCACAATCATGTGGAAGACTTCTGGATGAAGTCCCCACTCTCCCGGGTGTAGATCGTGTCTGCTGAGGAAGTCTGCTTCCCAGTTGTCCACTCCCGGAATGAATACTGCTGACAGTGCTATCACATGATCTTCCGCCCAGCGAAGAATCCTTGCAGCTTCTGCCATTGCTGTCCTGCTTCTTGTGCCGCCCTGTCTGTTTACGTGGGCGACTGCCGTGATGTTGTCCGACTGGATCAACACCGGCTGACCCTGAAGCAGGGGTTTTGCCAGACTTAGAGCATTGTAAATCGCTCTTAGCTCCAGTATATTTATGTGAAGAGACATCTCCAGGCTTGACCATACTCCCTGGAAGTTTCTTCCCTGTGTGACCGCTCCCCAGCCTCTCAGGCTGGCATCCGTGGTCACCAGGACCCAGTCCTGTATGCCGAATCTGCGGCCCTCTAACAGATGAGCACTCTGCAACCACCACAGAAGAGACACCCTTGTCCGTGGCGATAAGGTTATCCGCTGATGCATCTGCAGATGTGATCCGGACCATTTGTCCAGCAGATCCCACTGAAAAGTTCGTGCGTGGAATCTGCCGAATGGAATCGCTTCGTAAGAAGCCACCATCTTTCCCAGGACTCTTGTGCATTGATGCACAGACACTTTCCCTGGTTTTAGGAGGTTCCTGACAAGTTCGGATAACTCCCTGGCTTTCTCCTCCGGAAGAAACACCTTTTTCTGAACCGTGTCCAGAATCATTCCCAGGAACAGCAGACGTGTCGTCGGGGTCAACTGAGATTTTGGAAAATTCAGAATCCACCCGTGTTGTTGCAGCACTAGTTGGGTTAGTGCTACTCCGTCCTCCAGCTGTTCTCTGGACCTTGCCCTTATCAGGAGATCGTCCAAGTAAGGGATAATTAATACGCCTCTTCTTCGCAGAAGAATCATCATTTCGGCCATTACCTTGGTAAAGACCCGAGGTGCCGTGGACAATCCAAACGGCAGCGTCTGAAACTGATAATGACAGTTTTGCACCACGAACCTGAGATACCCTTGATGTGAAGGGCAAATTGGGACATGCAGGTAAGCATCCTTTATGTCCAGGGACACCATAAAGTCCCCTTCTTCCAGATTCGCTATCACTGCTCTGAGTGACTCCATCTTGAACTTGAATTTTTGTATGTACAGGTTCAAAGATTTCAGATTTAGAATAGGTCTTACCGAGCCGTCCGGCTTCGGTACCACAAATAGCGTGGAGTAATACCCCTTTCCCTGTTGTAGGAGGGGTACCTTTACTATCACCTGCTGAGAAAACAGCTTGTGAATGGCTTCCAATACCGTCGCCCTGTCTGAGGGAGACGTTGGCAAAGCAGACTTTAGGAACCGGCGAGGGGGAGACTTCTCGAATTCCAACCTGTAACCCTGAGATACTACCTGCAGAATCCAGGGGTCCACCTGTGAGCAAGCCCACTGTGCACTGAAATTCTTGAGTCGACCCCCCACCGCTCCTGAGTCCGCTTGTAAGGCCCCAGCGTCATGCTGAGGGCTTTGCAGAACCCTGGGAGGGCTTCTGTTCCTGGGCAGGGGCTGTTTGCTGCCCTCTCTTACCCCTTCCTCTGCCCCGAGGCAGATATGACTGTCCTTTTGTCCGCTTGTTCTTATAGGACCGAAAGGACTGCGGCTGAAAAGACGGTGTCTTTTTCTCTTGGGAGGGGGTCTGAGGTAAAAAGGTGGATTTTCCGGCAGTTGCCGTGGCCACCAGATCCGATAGACCGACGCCAAATAATTCCTCCCCTTTATACGGCAATACTTCCATATGTCGTTTGGAATCCGCATCACCTGACCACTGTCGCGTCCATAAACTCCTTCTGGCAGATATGGACATCGCATTTACTCTCGATGCCAGAGTGCAAATATCTCTCTGAGCATCTCGCATATAAAGGAAAGCATCCTTTAATTGCTCTATAGTCAATAAAATACTGTCCCTATCCAGGGTATCAATATTTTCAGTCAGGGAATCCAACCAGACGACCCCAGCACTGCACATCCAGGCTGAGGCGATGGCTGGTTGCAGTATAACACCAGTATGTGTGTATATACTTTTTAGGGTAGTTTCCAGTCTCCTATCAGCTGGATCCCTGAGGGCGGCCGTATCAGGAGACGGCAACGCCACTTGTTTTGATAAGCGTGTGAGCGCCTTATCCACCCTAGGGGGTGTTTCCCAGCGCGCCCTAACCTCTGGCGGGAAAGGGTATAATGCTAATAACTTTTTTGAAATTAGCATTTTTCTATCTGGGTTAACCCACGCTTCATCACATACATCATTTAATTCCTCTGATTCAGGAAAAACTACAGGTAATTTTTTCACCCCCCACATAATACCCCTTTTTGTGGTACTTGCAGTATCAGAGATATGCAAAGCCTCCTTCATTGCCGTGATCATATAACGTGTGGCCCTACTTGAAAATACGTTTGTTTCATCACCGTCGACACTAGATTCAGTGTCTGGGTCTGTGTCGACCGACTGAGGTAAAGGGCGCTTTACAGCCCCTGACGGTGTCTGAGACGCCTGGGCAGGTACTAACTGGTTTGCCGGCCGTCTCATGTCGTCAACTGATTTTTGTAATGTGCTGACATTATCACGTAATTCCATAAACAAAGCCATCCATTCCGGTGTCGACTCCCTGGGGGGTGACATCACCATTATCGGCAATTGCTCTGCCTCCACACCAACATCGTCCTCATACATGTCGACACACACGTACCGACACACAGCAGACACACAGGGAATGCTCTTATCGAAGACAGGACCCCACTAGCCCTTTGGGGAGACAGAGGGAGAGTTTGCCAGCACACACCCAAGCGCTATAATATATATGGGAACAACCTTATATAAGTGTTGTTCCTTATAGCAGCTTAAATATATCAAAATATCGCCAAAAAATGCCCCCCCTCTCTGTTTTACCCTGTTTCTGTAGTGCAGTGCAGGGGAGAGTCCTGGGAGCCTTCCTCACAGCGGAGCTGAGCAGGAAAATGGCGCTGTGTTCTAAGCAGCTCTTTAGGAGAGCCACCTAGATTGCACCCTGCTCGGACGGGCACAAAAACCTAACTGTGGCTTGGAGGAGGGTCAAAGGGGGAGGAGCCAGTACACACCACCTAATCCTAAAGCTTTATTTTGTGCCCTGTCTCCTGCGGAGCCGCTATTCCCCATGGTCCTGACGGAGTCCCCAGCATCCACTTAGGACGTTAGAGAAATGGTCTTTCTGCATCTTAAGCAGGCTTTTATCTCAGCACCTGTTGCCCATTCATCTTGGAAGGGAATGCCTCTGCAGTAGGAGTTGTCATATTGGCCCTCATTCCGAGTTGTTCGCTCGCAAGGCGAATGTAGCAGAGTTACACACGCTAAGCCGCCGCCTACTGGGAGTGAATCTTAGCTTCTTAAAATTGCGACCGACGTACGCGCAATATTGCGATTACAAACGAGTTAGCAGTTTCAGAGTAGCTCCAGACTTACTCTGCCTGTGCGATCATTTCAGTGCTTGTCGTTCCTGGTTGACGTCACAAACACACCCAGCGTTCGCCCAGGCACTCCCACCGTTTCCCCGGCCACTCCTGCGTTTTTTCCGGAAACGGTAGCGTTTTCAGCCACACGCCCCTGAAACGCCGTGTATCCGCCCAGTAACACCCATTTCCTGTCAATCACATTACGATCGCCGGAGCGAAGAAAAAGCCGTGAGTAAAAATACTTTCTTCATAGTAAAGTTACTTGGCGCAGTCGCAGTGCGAACATTGCGCATGCGTACTAAGCGGATTTTCACTGCGATGCGATGAAAAATACCGAGCGAACAACTCGGAATGAGGGCCATTGTCTTAGTGCCTTAAAAGTAATCATGTTCATCCATGTGGCATTTCTCCCACAGGTTCCAACTAGCTAAAATAAATTACACCATTGGCGACGAGTTACTTGCTATCAAGCTGGCACTGGCAGAATGGAGAGATCTGTAAGAGGATGCCACATACTTGATTTCAATTTTCACAGACCACATAAATTTGCTTTATCTTAAGTCGGCTCACTGGGCCTTTTTTTCTCTAGATTTGTCTTCAAGGTGGCTTTTTAATCTGGCGGTCAGTTAGGCGGGAAGGGGCGAAACGGCGGTGTTTGGCCACCGTTTTGTGGGCACGGTCCGGCCAACACAGGTGTGGCCGTATCGTGCGGGGAGTGGCCCGCAGTGGCTGCATGATGTCACACGCAGCCACTGCGGGCCGGGGAGCGAAGAGCAGCTCCCGGCCAGCACGCTAAAGCTGCGCTGGCCAGGAGCTACTCTTGAAGTGCAAAGGCATCGCTGCTGTGCGATGCCTTTGCACTTCTGTGGGGGGTAGGCCGCACTGACATGCGGGACGGACCAGCCCTGTGCTGGGCGTCCCCCCGCATGTCTGAGTTCATGATCGTAGCTGTGCTAAATTTAGCACAGCTACGATCAACACAGAATGACCCCCAATGTCCTCTTCTTATCCCATGGCTGAGTACGGGGACTTCTTTTCTACAGAAAGTAAAATTATCAACCGGTTTTCTTTTGAAGTTATTGCATTGAATCCTAATCCACCACTAGGGAGCACTTTTGCTTCTGTGTCACTTTGCAAGCAGCGAAGTGGGCACATGCTTTCCGATTTGCTGCTCTCTCCAGGGTTCAGAGGACTTTCAAATTTATTCAGAGGACTTATTGGTGGCCCATGCTATTGCACAAGAGGTCAGAGAGTTTGTAGCACCCTGCACGAAATGTGCTCAGCACAAAACCTTGTGGCAAATTCCGGCAGGGCAATTACTACTATTGGCAATTCCTCATATGCGTTGGCTCATATATCCATGAATTTTCTCACCAACTTGCCACTCTTTGATCACTTATCAAAAATTGCTCAATTCATACTATTAGAAAAATGGCTCACTTCATACCATTAGTGATGAGCGGGTTCGGTTTCTCGGAAACCGAACCCCCCCGAACTTCACGCTTTTTACACGGGTCCGAGGCAGACTCGGATCTTCCCGCCTTGCTCGGTTAACCCGAGCGCGCCCGAACGTCATCATCCCACTGTCGGATTCTCGCGAGGCTCGGATTCTATCGCGAGACTCGGATTCTATATAAGGAGCCGCGCGTCGCCGCCATTTTCACACGTGCATTGAGATTGATAGGGAGAGGACGTGGCTGGCGTCCTCTCCGTTTAGATAGAGAGTGAGACACTTGATTTACTGGAGCATTAGGAGTACTCAGAGAGTGCAGAGTTTTGCTGATAGTTATACTAGTGACCACCAGTTTTATTTATTATTTAATATAATCCGTTCTCTGCCTGAAAAAAAACGATACACAGTCACATACCATATCTGTGCTCAGCCTCAGTGTGCTGCATGATAATATCATCTATGTATATCTGACTGTGCTGAGTAGTGCTCACTGCTCACACAGCTTAATTGTGGGGGAGACTGGGGAGCAGTTATAGCAGGCAGTGGCGTAACTACTGCCCCCGCAGCCCTCGCGGTGGCTTGGGGGCGAGGGGCTGCGGGGGCGCCACTGATTTAGTGCAGACTGACATGCGGACGAGCGTCCGCATGTCAGTCTGCGGTCTCGTTTCCTCCCTGCTGTTAGGAGGGACACGGAGGGCACAGTGCGTGCCTCTCCTGTGTCCCTCCTGGGTCTCCGGCGGCCGCGGGTCTCATAAAGGAAGTGCCGTTCGTGAGCACTTCCTTTATTACAATGACCCGCGGCCGCCGGAGACCCAGGAGGGACACAGGAGAGGCGCGCACTGTGCCCTCCGTGTCCCTCCTAACAGCGGGGGAGCGGCGGCAGAGGAGGAAGGGGGGGGGGGACGCACTGAGGGGGCATATCTGGCACTGGGGGAATATCTGGCACTGGGGACATTTATGGCACTGGGGACATTTATGGCACTGGGGGGAATATCTGGCACTGGGGACATTTATGGCACTGGGGGGAATATCTGGCACTGGGGACATTTATGGCACTGGAGGGAATATCTGGCACTGGGGACATTTATGGCACTGGGGGGAATATCGGGCACTGGGGACATATGTGGCACGAGGGGGGATATCTGGCACTGGGGCATATGTGGCACTGGGGGGGGCAATATGTGGCACTGGGGGGGGAATATCTTGCACGGGGCATATGTGGCACGGGGGGGGATATCTGGCACTGGGGCATATGTGGCACTGGGGGGGGCAATATGTGGCACTGGGGGGGGGGAATATCTGGCACGGGGCATATGTGGCACTGGGGGGGAATATCTGGCACTGGGGCATATGTGGCACTGGGGGCATATGTGGCACTGTGGGGGAATATCTGGCACTGGGGATAATGTGGCACTGGGGAGGTATGTGTGTACCTGGCACATGGGGGGGGGGGCTATATTTGGCACTGGGGGCATGTGAGTACCTGGCACCGTGGGGGAATATCTGGCACTGGGGACATATGTGGCACTGGGAGCACAGCCCTAGCAACAAGGACTACCTCCTAGCAACGAGCATGACACCCAGTGCATGAAACCCCTGGCAACGAGCATGACACCCAGTGCATGAAACCCCTGGCAACGAGCATGACACCCAGTGCATGAAACCCCTGGCAACGAGCATGACACCCTGAGCATGAAAACCCCTGGCACCGTGCATGGAACCAAGAGCATGAAACCCCTGGCAACGAGCATGACACCCAGTGCATGAAACCCCTGACAACAAGCAGGTAATTGAAAAGTAATTAGAAGCCTTACTGTAGGACTTAATGTGTAATGGGCATTACGGTGTGTGGCATAATGTATCACGGACATTGCGGTGTGTGTCATAATGTGTCACAGGCATTACGGTGTATGGTATACTATATCGCGGGCATTGTGATATGTGGTATAATGTCTCAGGGTCATTGCAGTGTGTGGCATAATGTATCACGGACATTGCGGTGTGTGTCATAATGTGTCAGGCATTACGGTGTGTGGTATACTATATCACGGGCATTGTGGTATGTGGTATAATGTCTCAGGGTCATTGCAGTGTGGCATAATATATAACGGGCATTGCGGTGTGTGGCATAGGGTATAACGGGCATTGCGATATGTGTCACAGGCATTACGGTGTATGGTATACTATATCACGGGCATTGTGGTATAATGTCTCAAGGTCATTGCAGTGTGTGGCATAATGTGTCACAGGCATTGTATGTGCTATAATGTATCGGGCATTGCAGTGTGTGGTATAATGTATCACGGACAATGCAGTGTGTGTCATAATGTGTCACAGACATTGTATGTGCTATAATGTATCAGGGGCAGTGCAGTGTGTAGCATAATGTATAACGGGCATTGCGATTCCTGTCATAATGTGTCACAGGCATTACGGTGTGTGGCATAATGTGTCGGGGGCATTATGGTGTGTGCATACTGTGTCATGTGAATTATTGTGTGTGGCATAATGTCTAAGGGCCATTGCAGTATGTGGCATAATGTATACTGGGCATTACTATAAGGAGGAAAAATTACAAATAATGTAAGGGGCATGAATCAGGATTATTTTTCTTTCCTGTGGTGGCCAACGTCTGGGCGTGCAGGTTGCAAAACTGGGGTATAAGGTAGTCTTTTCCTGCAATGCCACGCCCATTCCAACGAAACCACGCCCATTCCAATGAAGCCACGCCCCCTTTTTTGCGGCGCGCGCATATTTACCCCTTTCTTGCTCCCAATTATGGGGGATGGGGGCGCCGAAGAATTTTTTGGCTTGGGGGAGATAAATTTCTAGTTACGCCACTGATAGCAGGAGTACATACCGTATTTGCCGGCGTATAAGACGACTGGGCGTATAAGACGACCCCCAACATTTCCACTCAAAATATAGAGTTTGTTATATACTCGCCGTATAAGACTACCCCCTTCCACACACCAAATAAAACGTAAAAGAACATCAGATTTGTGACATACTGTATATTATGACCTGATAAGAGATTTGGATAGGGAGTATTTATCAAGGTATGCATAAGAAGGGGGGAGGGGGCGAGGAGAAAGTTGTAAAATGTATAAAAGTATACCCCTGTGTGCATTTATTGTTACCGGTTTCACATGAGTGCCATTAGTATTAGTATTAGTGCCATTACAGTACCTGTCATTGTCACCATTGTACGGCCACAACGCGACTGCAGCGCCTCCGGCCAGTCCCTGCATCTCCGTGTAATTGGCACTAGTGACCCGCCGCGGCCGCACTGGATACCGCGCGATACTGGACGGTATGTAGAATGAGGTGGGCGGGCATCGGGAGGCCACTATGGGCACCGGGCGAGTATCGGAAGGCCACTATGGCAGCTATGTCTATCCCAACTGAAGTGCACCCGGCGTATAAGACGACCCCCCCACTTGGAGGCATGTTTTTCAGGGCAAAAAAGTAGTCTTATACGCCAGCAAATACTGTATTTAACAGTGCACACTTTTGCTGCCAGAGTGCCAGTGTGACTGACCAGCAGTGACCACCAGTATATTGTCTGCCTGAAAAAGTTAAACACTCGTGTGGTGTTTTTTTTTTTTTATTCTATAAACGCATTCTGCTGACAGTGTCCAGCAGGTCCGTCATTCATTATATTTCTATCTTCTTCATACTAGTAGTTTAGGAGTCTGCAGTGCAGACAGTGTCCAGCAGGTCCGTCATTATATAATATATACCTGTCCTGCAGTAGTGATATATATATATTTTTTATATCATTATCATCCAGTCTATACTAGCAGACGCACGCAGTACGGTAGTCCACGGCTGTAGCTACCTCTGTGTCGGCAGTCGCTCGTCCATAATTGTATACCTACCTGTGGTGGGTTTTTTTTTCTATCTTCTTCATACTAGTAGTTTAGGAGTCTGCAGTGCTGACAGTGTCCAGCAGGTCCGTCATTATATAGTAGCAGCACCAGTAGCAGCATCTCGCAAACGCCAACTCTTTCCTAGGCAGGCTACGCTTTGTATCACCGCTTTCCAGAATACGCACACAGCTGAAAACCTCTTACGGCAACTGAGGAAGATCATCGCGGAATGGCTTACCCCAATTGGACTCTCCTGTGGATTTGTGGCATCGGACAACGCCAGCAATATTGTGTGTGCATTAAATCTGGGCAAATTCCAGCACGTCCCATGTTATGCACATACCTTGAATTTGGTGGTGCAGAATTATTTAAAAAACGACAGGGGCGTGCAAGAGATGCTGTCGGTGGCCAGAAGAATTGCGGGACACTTTCGGCGTACAGGCACCACGTACAGAAGACTGGAGCACCACCAAAAACGCTTGAACCTGCCCTGCCATCATCTGAAGCAAGAAGTGGTAACGAGGTGGAATTCAACCCTCTATATGCTTCAGAGGTTGGAGGAGCAGCAAAAGGCCATTCAAGCCTATACAACTGAGCACGATATAGGAGGTGGAATGCACCTGTCTCAAGCGCAGTGGAGAATGATTTCAACGTTGTGCAAGGTTCTGCAACCTTTTGAAATTGCCATCACTACTGTCCTGGAGTAGTGATATATATATATTTTTGATATCATTATCATCCAGTCTATACTAGCAGACGCACGCAGTACGGTAGTCCACGGCTGTAGCTACCTCTGTGTCGGCAGTCGCTCGTCCATAATTGTATACCTACCTGTGGTGTTTTTTTTTTTTTTCTATCTTCTTCATACTAGTAGTTTAGGAGTCTGCAGTGCTGACAGTGTCCAGCAGGTCCGTCATTATACAATATATACCTGTCCTGCAGTAGTGATATATATATATTTTTTATATCATTATCATCCAGTCTATACTAGCAGACGCACGCAGTACGGTAGTCCACGGCTGTAGCTACCTCTGTGTCGGCAGTCGCTCGTCATCCATAAGTATACTAGTATCCATCCATCTCCATTGTTTACCTGAGGTGCCTTTTAGTTGTGCCTATTAAAATATGGAGAACAAAAATGTTGAGGTTCCAAAAATAGGGAAAGATCAAGATCCACTTCCACCTCGTGCTGAAGCTGCTGCCACTAGTCATGGCCGAGACTATGAAATTCCATCAACGTCGTCTGCCAAGGCCGATGCCCAATGTCATAGTACAGAGCATGTAAAATCCAAAACACAAAAGATCAGTAAAAAAAGGACTCAAAAATCTAAAATAAAATCGTCGGAGGAGAAGCGTAAACTTGCCAATATGCCATTTACCACACGGAGTGGCAAGGAACGGCTGAGGCCCTGGCCTATGTTCATGGCTAGTGGTTCAGCTTCACATGAGGATGGAAGCACTCAGCCTCTCGCTAGAAAAATGAAAAGACTTAAGCTGGCAAAAGCACAGCAAAGAACTGTGCGTTCTTCGAAATCACAAATCCACAAGGAGAGTCCAACTGTGTCGGTTGCAATGCCTGACCTTCCCAACACTGGACGTGAAGAGCATGCGCCTTCCACCATTTGCACGCCCCCTGCAAGTGCTGGAAGGAGCACCCGCAGTCCAGTTCCTGATAGTCAGATAGAAGATGTCAGTGTTGAAGTACACCAGGATGAGGAGGATATGGGTGTTGCTGGCGCTGGGGAGGAAATTGACAAGGAGGATTCTGATGGTGAGGTGGTTTGTTTAAGTCAGGCACCCGAGGAGACACCTGTTGTCCGTGGGAGGAATATGGCCATTGACATGCCTGGTGAAAATACCAAAAAAATCAGCTCTTCGGTGTGGAAGTATTTCAACAGAAATGCGGACAACAGGTGTCAAGCCGTGTGTTGCCTTTGTCAAGCTGTAATAAGTAGGAGTAAGGACGTTAACCACCTCGGAACATCCTCCCTTATACGTCACCTGCAGCGCATTCATCATAAGTCAGTGACAAGTTCAAAAACTTTGGGCGACAGCGGAAGCAGTCCACTGACCAGTAAATCCCTTCCTCTTGTAACCAAGCTCACGCAAACCACCCCACCAACTCCCTCAGTGTCAATTTCCTCCTTCCCCAGGAATGCCAATAGTCCTGCAGGCCATGTCACTGGCAATTCTGACGAGTCCTCTCCTGCCTGGGATTCCTCCGATGCATCCTTGAGTGTAACGCCTACTGCTGCTGGCGCTGCTGTTGTTGCTGCTGGGAGTCGATGGTCATCCCAGAGGGGAAGTCGTAAGACCACTTGTACTACTTCCACCAAGCAATTGACTGTCCAACAGTTCTTTGCGAGGAAGATGAAATATCACAGCAGTCATCCTGCTGCAAAGCGGATAACTGAGGCCTTGGCATCCTGGGCGGTGAGAAACGTGGTTCCGGTATCCATCATTACTGCAGAGCCAACTAGAGACTTGTTGGAGGTACTGTGTCCCCGGTACCAAATACCATCTAGGTTCCATTTCTCTAGGCAGGCGATACCGAAAATGTACACAGACCTCAGAAAAAGACTCACCAGTGTCCTAAAAAATGCAGTTGTACCCAATGTCCACTTAACCACGGACATGTGGACAAGTGGAGCAGGGCAGACTCAGGACTATATGACTGTGACAGCCCACTGGGTAGATGTATGGACTCCCGCCGCAAGAACAGCAGCGGCGGCACCAGTAGCAGCATCTCGCAAACGCCAACTCTTTCCTAGGCAGGCTACGCTTTGTTTCACCGCTTTCCAGAATACGCACACAGCTGAAAACCTCTTACGGCAACTGAGGAAGATCATCGCGGAATGGCTTACCCCAATTGGACTCTCCTGTGGATTTGTGGCATCGGACAACGCCAGCAATATTGTGTGTGCATTAAATCTGGGCAAATTCCAGCACGTCCCATGTTATGCACATACCTTGAATTTGGTGGTGCAGAATTATTTAAAAAAATGACAGGGGCGTGCAAGAGATGCTGTCGGTGGCCAGAAGAATTGCGGGACACTTTCGGCGTACAGGCACCACGTACAGAAGACTGGAGCACCACCAAAAACGCCTAAACCTGCCCTGCCATCATCTGAAGCAAGAAGTGGTAACGAGGTGGAATTCAACCCTCTATATGCTTCAGAGGTTGGAGGAGCAGCAAAAGGCCATTCAAGCCTATACAACTGAGCACGATATAGGAGGTGGAATGCACCTGTCTCAAGCGCAGTGGAGAATGATTTCAACGTTGTGCAAGGTTCTGCAACCTTTTGAAATTGCCACACGTGAAGTCAGTTCAGACACTGCCAGCCTGAGTCAGGTCATTCCCCTCATCAGGCTTTTGCAGAAGAAGCTGGAGACATTGAAGGAGGAGCTAACACAGAGCGATTCCGCTAGGCATGTGGGACTTGTGGATGGAGCCCTTAATTCGCTTAACAAGGATTCACGGGTGGTCAATCTGTTGAAATCAGAGCACTACATTTTGGCCACCGTGCTCGATCCTAGATTTAAAACCTACCTTGGATCTCTCTTTCCGGCAGACACAAGTCTGCTGGGGTTCAAAGAACTGCTGGTGAGACAATTGTCAAGTCAAGCGGAACGCGACCTGTCAACATCTCCTCCTTCACATTCTCCCGCAACTGGGGGTACGAGGAAAAGGCTCAGAATTCCGAGCCCACCTGCTGGCGGTGATGCAGGGCAGTCTGGAGCGACTGCTGATGCTGACATCTGGTCCGGACTGAAGGACCTGACAACGATTACGGACATGTCGTCTACTGTCACTGCATATGATTCTCTCCCCATTGAAAGAATGGTGGAGGATTATATGAGTGACCGCATCCAAGTAGGCACGTCAGACAGTCCGTACTTATACTGGCAGGAAAAAGAGGCAATGTGGAGGCCCTTGCACAAACTGGCTTTATTCTACCTAAGTTGCCCTCCCACAAGTGTGTACTCCGAAAGAGTGTTTAGTGCCGCCGCTCACCTTGTCAGCAATCGGCGTACGAGGTTACATCTAGAAAATGTGGAGAAGATGATGTTCATTAAAATTAATTATAATCAAATCCTCCGTGGAGACATTCACCAGCAGCAATTGCCTCCGCAAAGTACACAGGGAGCTGAGATGGTGGATTCCAGTGGGGACGAATTGATAATCTGTGAGGAGGGGGATGTACACGGTGATATATCGGAGTATGATGATGAGGTGGACATCTTGCCTCTGTAGAGCCAGTTTGTGCAAGGAGAGATTAATTGCTTCTTTTTTGGTGGGGGTCCAAACCAACCCGTCATTTCAGTCACAGTCGTGTGGCAGACCCTGTCACTGAAATGATGGGTTGGTTAAAGTGTGCATGTCCTGTTTATACAACATAAGGGTGGGTGGGAGGGCCCAAGGACAATTCCATCTTGCACCTCTTTTTTCTTTGATTTTTCTTTGCGACATGTGCTGTTTGGGGAGTAGTTTTTGGAAGGGCCATCCTGCGTGACACTGCAGTGCCACTCCTAGATGGGCCAGGTGTTTGTGTCGGCCACTTGGGTCGCTTATCTTAGTCACACAGCTACCTCATTGCGCCTCTTTTTTTCTTTGCGTCATGTGCTGTTTGGGGGGTGTTTTTTGGAAGGGCCATCCTGCGTGACACTGCAGTGCCACTCCTAGATGGGCCAGGTGTTTGTGTCGGCCACTTGGGTCGCTTATCTTAGTCACACAGCTACCTCATTGCGCCTCTTTTTTTCTTTGCGTCATGTGCTGTTTGGGGGGTGTTTTTTGGAAGGGCCATCCTGCGTGACACTGCAGTGCCACTCCTAGATGGGCCAGGTGTTTGTGTCGGCCACTAGGGTCGCTTAGCTTACTCACACAGCTACCTCATTGCGCCTCTTTTTTTTCTTCTTTGCGTCATGTGCTGTTTGGGGAGTATTTTTTTGAAGGGCCATTCTGCGTGACACTGCAGTGCCACTCCTAGATGGGCCAGGTGTTTGTGTCGGCCACTTGGGTCGCTTATCTTAGTCACACAGCTACCTCATTGCGCCTCTTTTTTTCTTTGCGTCATGTGCTGTTTGGGGGGTGTTTTTTGGAAGGGCCATCCTGCGTGACACTGCAGTGCCACTCCTAGATGGGCCAGGTGTTTGTGTCGGCCACTAGGGTCGCTTAGCTTACTCACACAGCTACCTCATTGCGCCTCTTTTTTTCTTCTTTGCGTCATGTGCTGTTTGGGGGGTGTTTTTTGGAAGGGCCATCCTGCGTGACACTGCAGTGCCACTCCTAGATGGGCCAGGTGTTTGTGTCGGCCACTAGGGTCGCTTAGGTTACTCACACAGCTACCTCATTGCGCCTCTTTTTTTTCTTCTTTGCGTCATGTGCTGCTTGGGGAGTATTTTTTGGAAGGGCCATCCTGCGTGACACTGCAGTGCCACTCCTAGATGGGCCAGGTGTTTGTGTCGGCCACTTGGGTCGCTTATCTTAGTCACACAGCTACCTCATTGCGCCTCTTTTTTTCTTTGCGTCATGTGCTGTTTGGGGGGTGTTTTTTGGAAGGGCCATCCTGCGTGACACTGCAGTGCCACTCCTAGATGGGCCAGGTGTTTGTGTCGGCCACTAGGGTCTCTTAGCTTACTCACACAGCTACCTCATTGCGCCTCTTTTTTTTCTTCTTTGCGTCATGTGCTGTTTGGGGGGTGTTTTTTGGAAGGGCCATCCTGCGTGACACTGCAGTGCCACTCCTAGATGGGCCAGGTGTTTGTGTCGGCCACTAGGGTCGCTTAGCTTACTCACACAGCTACCTCATTGCGCCTCTTTTTTTTCTTCTTTGCGTCATGTGCTGTTTGGGGAGTAGTTTTTTGAAGGGCCATCCTGCGTGACACTGCAGTGCCACTCCTAGATGGGCCAGGTGTTTGTGTCGGCCACTAGGGTCGCTTAGCTTACTCGCACAGCTACCTCATTGCGCCTCTTTTTTTTCTTCTTTGAGTCATGTGCTGTTTGGGGAGTAGTTTTTTGAAGGGCCATCCTGCGTGACACTGCAGTGCCACTCCTAGATGGGCCAGGTGTTTGTGTCGGCCACTAGGGTCGCTTATCTTAGTCACACAGCTACCTCATTGTGCCTCTTTTTTTCTTTGCGTCATGTGCTGTTTGGGGGGTGTTTTTTGGAAGGGCCATCCTGCGTGACACTGCAGTGCCACTCCTAGATGGGCCAGGTGTTTGTGTCGGCCACTAGGGTCGCTTAGCTTACTCACACAGCTACCTCATTGCGCCTCTTTTTTTTTCTTCTTTGCATCATGTGCTGTTTGGGGAGTCGTTTTTTGAAGGGCCATCCTGCGTGACACTGCAGTGGGCCAGGTGTTTGTGTCGGCCACTAGGGTCGCTTAGCTTACTCACACAGCTACCTCATTGCGCCTCTTTTTTTTCTTCTTTGCGTCATGTGCTGTTTGGGGAGTAGTTTTTTGAAGGGCCAGCCTGCGTGACACTGCAGTGCCACTCCTAGATGGGCCAGGTGTTTGTGTCGGCCACTTGGGTCACTTATCTTAGTCACACAGCTACCTCATTGTGCCTATTTTTTTCTTTGCGCCATGTGCTGTTTGGGGGGTGTTTTTTGGAAGGGCCATCCTGCGTGACACTGCAGTGCCACTCCTAGATGGGCCAGGTGTTTGTGTCGGCCACTTGGGTCGCTGAGCTTAGTCATCCAGCGACCTCGGTGCAAATTTTAGGACTAAAAATAATATTGTGAGGTGTGATGTGTTCAGAATAGACTGAAAATGAGTGGAAATTATGGTTATTGAGGTTAATAATACTTTGGGATCAAAATGACCCCCAAATTCTATGATTTAAGCTGTTTTTTAGGGTTTTTTGAAAAAAACACCCGAATCCAAAACACACCCGAATCCGACAAAAAAAATTCGGTGAGGTTTTGCCAAAACGCGTTCGAACCCAAAACACGGCCGCGGAACCGAACCCAAAACCCGAAAAATTTCCGGTGCTCATCACTACATACCATTATGATCTGCTCCCATCTTGGCTCAGCTATTCATTCATACAAGATATTTTCAGACTTCATGGCCTTCTTTCTGAAATCGTATCTGACTGAGGAGTGCAATTTGTGGCCAAGTTCTGGAGGTCTTTGTTTTTAGTTTTACAAGTGAAACTTACATTTTCCTCGGGTTACCATTCCCAATCCAATGGACAAACTCAGGAGAACTTCTGGGAACTTTATGTCTCCTCATCAAAGGATAATTGTGCTGAATTATTAACCTGGGTGAAATTTTAACAAAATAATCAATACCATACCTCTTCTAACTCCATGCTGTTTATGGTTTATATTCATGAGTGCAGAAATTACGCCATTACCATCAACTACTGTATCTACTGCGGATTCAGCCCTTCGTCAGTTCACCAATAATTGGAAAATAATTTGATCTTCCCTTTTAGAGGATTATTTTAGATACAAAGCTTATGCATATACCAGACGATGGGCGGTACCGAGTCCCAAACCTGGGGATTGGGTTTGGGTCTCTACCCAAAAGTTAAGATACAAAATCTGGATGTAATGCAGTGTGAGGCGGCTGGATCTCTGAGATTCCGGCTGAACACGTACGTTTTTTTAATGGGCCAATCATTTACAAGGCAAAACCAACCTGGTTTAGCCTTGTAAATGTTTGCTGCTTTAAAAAAAAAAACTCACGTGGCTATTTTTCTCTGACGTCCTAGTGGATGCTGGGTACTCCGTAAGGACCATGGGGGTATAGGCGGGCTCCGCAGGAGACTGGGCACTCTAAAAGAAAGATTAGGTACTATATCTGCTGGTGTGCACTGGCTCCTCCCTCTATGCCCCTCCTCCAGACCTCAGTTAGTATCTGTGCCCGGCCAGAGCTGGATGCACTCTAGGGGCTCTCCTGAGCTTCCTAGAAAGAAAGTATTTGTAAGGTTTTTTATTTTCAGTTAGATCTGCTGGCAACAGACTCACTGCTTCGTGGGACTTAGGGGAGAGAAGCGAACCTGCCTGCTTGCAGCTAGCTTGGGCTTCTAAGGCTACTGGACACCATTAGCTCCAGAGGGATCGAACACAGGCCCAGCCTCGGTCGTCCGGTCCCGGAGCCGCGCCGCCGTCCCCCTTGCAGAGCCAGAAGACGGAAGAACCAGGAGAAAATCGGCGGCTGAAGACTCCGGTCTTCAATAAGGTAGCACACAGCACTGCAGCTGTGCGCCATTGCTCCCACAGCACACCACACGCTCCGGTCACTGGTGGGTGCAGGGCGCTGGGGGCGGGGGTGCCCTTGGCAGCAATTAGATTACCTTTTGGCAATAAAAACACACATAATACAGTCTAGCACTGTATATGTGTAAAACCCCCGCCATTAAACTACATAAACGGACAGAAGCCCGCCGCTGACGGGGCCGGGCCTTCTTCCTCAGCACACCGGCGCCATTTTTTCTTCACAGCTCCGCTGGAAGGAAGCTCCCCAGGCTCTCCCCTGCAGTATCCTGGTACACAAAGGGTGGAAAGAGAGGGGGGGGCACATACATTTAGGCGCAAAAATTGTATATACAGCAGCTACTGGGTAAACACTGAGTTAGAGTGTAATCCCTGGGTTATATAGCGCTGGGGTGTGTGCTGGCATACTCTCTCTCTGCCTCTCCAAAGGGCCTTGTGGGGGAACTGTCTTCAAATAGAGTATCCCCTGTGTGTGTGGTGTGTCGGTACGCGTGTGTCGACATGTCTGAGGTAAAAGGCTCCTCTAATGAGGTGATAGAGCGGATATGTGTGTGGGGGGGTGTCTCCGTCGACAACGCCGACACCTGTTTGGATATGTGTAAGTGCTGAGGTAAACTTATTGCACAAAAGGTTAGGGAACAGAAAGGAAATCTACCCTGGTCTGTCCCTATGTCACAGAGACCTTCAGAGTCTCACAATGCTCACTATCCAAATTGACAAACACTGATATCGACACGGAGTTTAACTCCACTGTCGACTATGATAATGCAAAGTTACAGCCAAGAGGGCTAAAAAAATATTCAATATATGATTATTGGAATAAAAGATGATTTGCATATCACTGATGACTCATCTGTCCCTGACACGAGAGTACACATGTTAAGGAGAAGAATGCTGAGGTAAATTTCCCTCCTCTCATGAGGAAAAAGAGCGGGAAACTCTAGACAAGAGACGGCAGCTTCCCACTCAGGTTGTATCCTTTTCCCACTAGGGCCAGGATGTGTTGAGAATCTTCCCCTAGGGTGTCCTGTTTGCACTAGCTATTCTCAGGGATCCTGCAGATAGTGTGCACATTATATTAGACTACCCAGACCGGCGATTGTGTTGACATGGGTTTATAGCGCTGTGGCAGCGTGGACAGATACCTTATCAGCAGAGATTGAGACCCTAGTATGCATATAAATATATTAAGATGCTGTCTTAAGTGATATATATATATATATATATAATTAAAAAGCATGCCCAAAGGGACATGAGTATACTGGGTCCTAGAGAACAAAGCTATGTCGATTTCTGCTTGACATGTCCTGTAGAATATATATTGGACAGATGATGCCGACTTAAGAGGCATATGGAAGGCTGAGGATTGAGTGGAGAAAGGTTCTCGGGCCTGGTCTCCACAGCTACAGTGGGTAATTCTGCTAGTTTGCCCTATATTCCTGCACAGCCTAGGAAAGCACGACATTATTAAATGCAGCTTTCAAAAAAAGAAACAAAGTCTGAGGTGCATTATTTCTTGTCAGAGCCGGGGGCAGAGGAAAAGAAGCTGTACAACACAGCTAGTCCCCAGGAACAGAAGTCCTCCCCGGCCTCTACAAAAATCCACCGCATGTCGCTGGGGCTCCATAGGCGGTGCTAGGCCCGGTGGGGACACGCCTTCGTAAGTTCAGTCACAAGTGGGTTCACTCCCTGTTAGATCACTGGGCAATAGAAATTGTGTCACAGGATTACAGGCTGGACTGTGAGAAGATGCATCCTCACCGATGGCCCGGCAGGCTTCCCCCCAAGAGAGGGAGCCAGTGTTAACTGCAATTCACAAATTGTATCTTCAACAGGTGGTGGTCAAGGGTCCCCTCCTTAAACAAGAGGGTGTTATTATTCGACTATGTTGTAATCCTGAAACCAGACGGTTCGGCTAGACCCATAATTAATTAAAATCCCTGAACATATACCTGAAAAGGTTCAAGTTCAAGATAGAATCACTAAGAGCGGTCATTGCAAGCCTGAAAAGGGGGAGACTTTATCGTAAATCGGGACATAAGGGATGCATACCTTCAGGTCCCCATTTATCCACCTCATCAGGCGTACCTCAGAATTGCGGTACAGGATTGTCATTACCAATTTCACCAAGGTATTGGCGGATATGATGGTGCTCATGCGGAAGCAAGGTGTCACTATTATCACATACTTGGATGATCTCCTCATAAAAACGAGATCAAGAGAGCAGTTGCTAGACAGCGTATCACTTTCTCTGGAAGTGAAACGGCAACACGACTGGATTCTATATATTCCGAAGTCGCAGTTGGTTCCTACAGCTCATCTGCCTCGCCTAGGCATGATCCTAGACACAGACCAGAAAAGGGTCTATCTCCCGATAGAGAGAGCTCAGGAGCTCATGACACTGGTCAGGAATCTATTGAAAACAAAACAGGTGTCAGTGCATCACTGCACTCGAGTCCTGGGAAGGATGGTGGCATCATACGAGGCCATCCCCTTCGGCAGGTTCCATGCGAGGACCTTCCAATGGGACTTACTAGACAAGTGGTCCAGATCATATCTTCAGATGCATCGGTTAATCACCCTATCCCCTAGGGCCAGGGTGTCTCTCCTGTGGTGGCTGCGGAGTGCTCACCTTCTCGAGGGCCGCAGATTCGGCATTCAGGACTGGGTCCTGGTTACCACGGATGCAAGCCTCCGAGGGTGGGGGGAAGTTACACAGGGAAGAAATTTCCAAGGTTTGTGGTCAAGTTAACAGACTTGCCTTTACATCAATATCCTGGAACTATTGGGCCATATACAACGCCCTAAGTCAAGCGGAGATCCTACTTCGCGACCAACCGGTTCTGATCCAATCAGACCGGAGGGGCTCATGTAAACCGCCAAGGCGGCACAAGGAGCAGGGTGGCGAGGGTAGAAGCCACCAGAATTTTTTGCTGGGCGGAGAATCAAATAAGCGCACTGTCAGCAGTGTTCATTCCGGGAGCGACCTCCACCCGGGAGAGTGGGGACTTCATCAGGAAGTCTTCACGCAGTTTGCAAATTGATGGGAACTGCCTCAGGTGGACTTGATGGCGTCTCACCTCAATAAAAAACTAAAAAAGGTTTTACGCCAGGTCAAGGGACCCTCAGGCGATAGCTGTGGTCGCACTAGTAACACCGTGGGTGTTCCAGTCGGTCTAGGTATTCTCTCCTCTTCCTCTCATACCCAAGGGCTGAGAATTGTAATAAAAGGAGGAGGGAGAACAATATGCTTTGCTCCAGATTGGCCAAGAAGAACTTGGTACCCAGAACTACAACAAATGATCTCAGAGGACCAATGGCCGCTGCCGCTCCGGCAGGACCTGCTGCTGCAGGGGCCCTGTCTGTTCCAAGACTTACCGCGGCTGCGTTTGACAGCATGGCGGTTGAACGCCAGATCCTAATGGAAAAAGGCATTCCAGATGAAGTCATTCCTACACTGATAGAAGCTAGGAAGGATGTGACAGCAAAACATTATCACCGCATATGGCGAAAATATGTTGCTTGGTGTGAGTCCAGGAAGGCCCCAACAGAGGAATTTCAGCTGGGTCGTTTTCTGCACTTCCTACAGTCAGGAGTGACTATGGGCCTAAAATTGGGATCCATAAAAGTCCAGAATTCGGCCTTGTCTATTTTCTTTCAAAGAGAACTGGCTTCACTGCCTGAAGTTCAGACGTTTGTTAAGGGAGTGCTGCGTATTCAGCCCCCTTTTGTGCCACCAGTGGTACCTTGGGATCTCAACGTTGTGTTGGATTTCCTAAAATCACATTGGTTTGAGCCTCTTAAGACCGTGGAGTTAAAATATCTCACGTGGAAGGTGGTCATGCTGTTGGCCTTGGCTTCGGCCAGGCGGTTGTCAGAATTGGCGGCTTTGTCGTGTAAAAGCCCATATCTGATTTTCCATATCTACAGGGCAGAATTGAGGACTCGTCCTCAATTCCTTCCTAAGGTGGTATCAGCGTTTCATTTGAACCAACCTATTGTGGTGCCTGCGGCTACTCGGGACTTGGAGCATTCCAAGTTGCTGGATGTAGTCCGGGCCCTGAAAATCTTTGTTTCCAGGACGGCTGGAGTCAGAAAAACTGACACGCTATTTATCCTGTATGCACCCAACAAACTGGGTGCTCCTGCTTCAAAGCAGACTATTGCTCGTTGGATCTGTAGCACGATTCAACTTGCACATTCTGCGGCTGGACTGCCGCATCCTAAATCAGTGAAAGCCCATTCCACGAGGAAGGTGGGCTCTTCTTGGGCGGCTGCCCGAGGGGTCTCGGCTTTACAACTTTGCCGAGCTGCTACTTGGTCGGGTTCAAACACTTTTACAAAATTCTACAAGTTTGATACCCTGGCTGAGGAGGACCTTGAGTTTGCTCATTCGGTGCTGCAGAGTCATCCGCACTCTCCCGCCCGTTTGGGAGCTTTGGTATAATCCCCATGGTCCTTACGGAGTACCCAGCATCCACTAGGACGTCAGAGAAAATAAGAATTTACTCACCGGTAATTCTATTTCTCGTAGTCCGTAGTGGATGCTGGGAGCCCGTCCCATGTGCGGACTCTCTGCAATACATGTATATAGTTATTGCTTAACTAAAGGGTTATTGTTATGAGCCATTTTTGAATGAGGCTCAGTTATTGTTCATACTGTTAACTGGGTATAGTTATCACAAGTTGTATGGTGTGATTGGTGTGGCTGGTATGAGTCTTACCCTGGATTCCAAATCCTTTCCTAGTAATGTCAGCTCTTCCGGGCACAGTTTGCCTAACTGAGGTCTGGAGGAGGGGCATAGAGGGAGGAGCCAGTGCACACCAGATATAGTACCTAATCATTCTTTTAGAGTGCTCAGTCTCCTGCGGAGCCCGCCTATACCCCCATGGTCCTTACGGAGTACCAGCATCCACTACGGACTACGAGAAATAGAATTACCGGTGAGTCAATTCTTATTATATTACTTTATACCATTCTGCTCCTTCCAACAGACACACAGAAAGACCCTAGTCCTGTGAATTTGTATTCAAATTGTATTTTTGCTGGGACTTTGCCTTGCAATACCTCTGTGTTCCCACTAGAGGCCCTCATTGGTATACTACTCGCAGAGTTTCTTCTTACAAACAAAGATAATATGATGATCGACTGGAAATAAACTGTGGTATTATGCTTTTGAAGAGAAACATCTCCTTTTTCTGAAGGTGCCCCCCACCACTCCTTTTTTTATCAGCACTATCCTATTAACATTTGTAATCAAAATATGTCTCACAAATCTAAAAGGTAGCTCCAGGTACTGCATGTCATTTTTTTGCAGTGAAATCCAAATCCTCTACTCCACCTCCTTATCCCGCTGACTCTCCCATGCAAGCTCTTTCTCTGTCTGTGGAGATTGAGTCTGCCATAAAAGTGGTGCTTGATAACCTTATGGATGGTATCAAAACCACCTTTCAACAAGAATTGAAGAAAGCTGTGGACGATTTTGGTTCTATATAACTTCCCTAGGAACTTGTATGGACTCTTTAGAATCTAAAACTGATTACTCCTGTCATTCTCACGGGCCATGGACAAGGAACTTAAGCTCTTGAGATCTAAACTTGAGGAACTGCGAGACAAACAGGAAGACCTTGAAAATCAGTCTCTGCTCAACAACCTCTGTCTCCTTCACATTTCTGAGAACGTCGCTGCATCCTCCCTTCCAGCATTTCTCAAAAATCTCTTCAATCAACTTGGTCCCAGACCTTTCTGATGAAGACTGTGTCCTGGATAGGGTGCATAAAGCCCTTACAGCTAAGCCACCTCCTGATCAACCTCCCAGGGACATCATAATACGTTTCCATTACTTCCTCTCCAATGAAAGGCTGCGGCAGTCAGAGATTCTCCCTCCATTGTTTTTTTGCAATATTCACATTTAAGTATTCCAAGATCTTTCTCAGTCCACTCTTCAGAAACGCAGAAATCTTCAACCGATCACAAAGGTCCTACGTAACCATGGTTATAAATATCGCTGGGGTTTCCCCTTCAACTTAAAGATGGTCTGATGCATTCAGCATGGACATTGGATGAAGGCCAAGCTCTACTTGAAAAGTTGGACATTCTTCCAGAACCACCAACTACCTCTGCCTCCCGAGCATCTCTTAAGCCACAGCGTCCTCGACCACCTTCCCCTTCCCCTGAATGGTCCACTGTGAGATGTCGCACAGATCCTAATGACGTGCCTCCACGATAGCCAAGACTTGTTCTTTTTACTCTTGTCTTTTATTGATCTACCTTAGATCACTCACACGTATTCACTATAGTCGTGTAGTTATGTGACTCATTGTACTCCTATGATTACCCCTTTTTCTTTTCATCACCTCCTCTGTCCCCACTTGATCTCTTCCCCTCTCCCTTGATCTCTTCCGTTCCCCTTTACTATGTGTCTTTGTTTTCCTGAAAATGCATATTTTATTTTAAATGTATGTGATATTTACGTGATATGTATATATGTGTGTATATAGGCATATACATACGTGCCTTTTAGATTATATATGTATGTATGTATGTATGTATGTATGTATGTGTGTGTGTGTGTGCATACATGCCTTATGGATTACCCCATTTTTTCTCCTTGTCTCTCCCATCCCTCCCTTCCCCCTCCCACCTCTCCACTGCCCCTCTATTCCCTTATACCAGAGGCGGCCAAAACGTCGATCGCGATCTACCGGTAGATCGCGGAGCTCTCACCGGTAGGTCGCGATCCAAGTGTAACTTGCTGCCTCTGCCCGGAGCGTTCCCAATGATGCATTGCGCGGGTGATGTCATGACGTCAGCCGCACACCCGCGCAATGCGGAGGGGGGTAGGGCCTGACATGCGGGACGGACTATCCCTGTGCTGGGTGTCCCCCTGAATGTCAGACTGTGATTGTAGATGTGCGTTTTTTCACACATCTACGATCAGCTCTGAATCACCCTTAAACAGGTCTTGGTAGAAATACATTTATTTAAGCATGATTGCTAGTTTGTGGATTATTGTTGTCCCTCCCATGAGTTATGTTTTGGTATGTCCCATAGTAAGGGCTGCCATAAAGTAGGAATAAGAACACAGCTCATTAAACTTACAGGAATTCCATTTCTTTGAGATACTTCATGGCAGCCCATGTATTGCCCTCGTTGTTGTTGCTGTTGTTTTTTTCTAGGATCCTTATATGGAGACACTCAAATGACAAGGGAGGAAGAGGAGCAGCACAGCTATATATCCAAGGTGGGCAGACCCTGTGAAAAAACCTCCTGTCTAGTTTGTGAGAAAGGGATATTAACCCATAGTAAGGGCTGTCATGAAGTTTTTCAAAGAAATGGAATTACCGTATGTCTGTAAACATGTAATGATTTTTTCATCACCATATTATTGTATGATGGTGGAAATCAGGCAGCTATTACTAAATGTTGATAAGCAGTGGCAGCTCCAGAGCTGAGGCTGCAGCGCACTCCAAGATTCAAATAGGGAAGCCACACCAACTGCCACCCCAAACACTGTGAAACACTGCCAGCCAGGACTCACTGGCAGTTGATGTGGCTCCCTTATTTGAATTTTGGACCACCTGTGGAGCTGCCACTGATATGTGTAAGAATTATAGCAGTACCTGATAGAACAAAGGCCTGGTATCCTCGCTTATCTTTGCCGAATGAGAGCTCACATTTTTTTGTGAGATCTCGTACATGCGCATTGGGACCAGCCAGGAGGACTAGGCTGATTCACTACTCGATCACCGGAGAGGGAAGTTTTCTCAAGGTTAGAGCTTTAGTAGCACAATAAGTGCTATAATAATACATCACCCCCCAAAAAACTGAGGGCTTCATTGGGGGAGATACTGTATATATATTTGTATCTATACATACAAAAAAGAAATACACTTTATTATACAGAACTTAAATTACTTTCACGTGTCTTCTGTTAAACCTATTAGAATGATCCACAGTGACTTTACAGAAGAGAAATAGATTTTACCAGAAAAAGTTACTTACAACCACGACTTGTTATGGAGTTGACATACTGTTTGGCCTCTTCAATGTTCTCTGGAGTTGCTTTCACTAACGAATCTTTCCACACTTCAATTTTATCATCAAATTGTATGAAATTAATGTAATCATACGTCGACGTATCATTAAGAATTGTAAGCAGGGATTCTTTTGTCTGAAAATATACATACATGAGTTAATTTTATATATATATATATATATATATATATATATATATACACATACACACAGTACATATTTATTCATTTATAGTTAACTATGGGGATTATTCAGGTTTGTTAGCAAACTAATAAAGACACTAATGGTCAAAACCATGCTGCACTGCAGGTGGGGCAGGTGTAACATGTGCAGAGAGCTGTAGATTTGGGTGAGTTATATTGTTTCTGTGCATGGTAAATACTGGCTGCTTTATTTTTATACTGTAATTAAGATGTCAGTTTGCACACACCCCACCCAAATCTAAATCTCTCTGCACATGTTATATCTGCCCCACCTGCAGTGCAACATGGTTTTGCCCATTAGTGTGGTTTTTTTGGTCATATAACAGAGCATTTCATACTTCATACCTGAGACACCTTTCAAATAGGTAGGTTAAATGTGATCTCCATTTCCTCGTATACTGCAATTTAAACGCAATACATTTTTATGCAAATTAGTTATAATAAATTTTTGTTCCTTTAGTTACTCTTAGCTGCACCAATAACTATATACAGCATGGTGGTTTCCCAGGAAAGTGAGAAAGAGTTGTACAAACTTGAGTTCACAACAGCCTTTATTTAAATAATAAAATACAAAAATAATTTTCTTCCAAACTTCATGAACTGTCTTGACTACATAAATATAAAAACATGAGTGTGTGACCAAGCTTTGCGATAAGTGTGGTATATTTTGTCGATAATCATGATATCATTAAATCTAAATTGCAGTGTAAGAAAAAAGCTGTCCAGCATTTGTGGGCTACATGCAACAGCAGCCAGTATTTACCCTGCCTGCAAAATATTCAATAAATGTTGTATTTGCACCTCTTGCATTGCAACATGTCACAAGCCGCTCATCTCCAGGCAATCAGGACACCACTCAGCTACAGGGTCTCTGGTTGTCTTGCAATGCAGCCGCTTGCTGTCAGCGAGCAGGGAACGTGGAGCACTGCAGCTGCACGTGGTTGATTCATTATACAGGCACTCCCAGGCTGGCTTCCCCATTAGTTAGTGCTGCTGGTAAGAGCCAGTAAGCCCAGCTCTCTGTGCCAGTTATAGCTTGTGCCTGCTAGTGTGAGGTGCTGGTCACTGTCTATAAGACTATCTCTATCCTGTGAATACTCTGCCGGATTCTTTGTCCACTTGTGTCCAAGATCCTTGCCCTGCCTGTGTCCGTTTCCAGTCCTCAGTGTGTAACCCTCTGCCTTCCGTCCTAGTGTACCTACCAGCTGCACTGTATCCGTATACCATCAGTACTGTGCCCGCAAATCACATTTACAGTACCGAACTCTATTTTGCAGTGCCTCATCCGTCCTGGCTGAGATACTGACCCAGATCTGACCTTCCCTTCCATGTTCCAGTGAGTGTACCCCAGTCCATTTTTTGCAGTCTCCAGCCTATTGTGTGAGCCCCAACTGCTGGAGGCTTAAGTCCATTGGGCCCCCTAAGTACCGGGAACAGCGGGGGTTTGCTATTGGCAGAAGACCCTCTTGAGCAGGGACGTGCAGTCAGGGGAGGCAGGGGAGGCAGTGCCTCCCCTGTGATTAATTATTAAAATAATAAAAAGAAGATACTTATGACACATATTCTGTGTCATAAGTATCTTCTTTATTTTATTCTAATAATTTTAGGTCCCTAAAGTACTTTCGGAGGCACTGATAGCAGTGCCTCCCGTGGATAATGGGAACGGGGACAGAGCGGGGGGCGGGGCCAAGCACTGGGCTGTAAAAGCCCATTAAAAATTATATGGAAAGCAGCACTGAAACAAGTGCCTCGCTGACAGGGACACCACCCCCATGTCAGCGAGGCACCTGTGATTGGACAACGGATCCAGGGCTGGATCCACTTGTCCAATCACCCACATGCGGGGCAGGAGGCGGCGGGTCCCAGCGGTGAGTGCTTTGGAGATAGCTGTGAGCAGCGGGGGGCCTGCAGTGTGTGCGGCTCTCCACCCCGTCCTCCTCCACCGGCTCCCGCACAGTCAGCAGCGGTGTCCTCCCGTCCTGATCACCTGACAGCCACTGCATTCCGTGCGGCTCTCCCACCATCATCCTCTGCCGGCTCCCGCACAGTCAGCAGCGTTGTCCTCCCGTCATGCTCACCTGACAGCCACTGCAATCCGTGCGGCTCTCCCACCGTCCTTCTCCGCGGCTCCGAGCTCCAGCAGCAGCAGGTTAGATTAACAGAGTGTTTATTTTCTTGAGCAGTGGCTTTTAGGTGAAGGGAGGTAAATGATTAGTTAAGGCTATTTATTCCTTTCTAAAACTAGTTTTCTGTGCATCATGTTGGACTAATTACTGGGTTATGCTGCATTTATTAACTTTTAGCGGTATTTGATGTATACATGTTACATCAACATATCACATGCTCTCTCTCTCTCCTCTCCCCGTCCCTCCCGTGTTCCTACTCTGATATCATTCGTCTTCTCTCCCTCCTCTGATGTCATTTGTCTACTGTGATCTGATCTATGCTGTCTCAGATGTCTCTCTCTCTCTCCCCTGTGGATGTGTAAGTATAATGTTCATTTTTACAGGTCCCCCTACTGTTAGGCGCCGGGGTCCGCTCGTCGGTGCGGCCCGGCGCCTAGCAACCAGGGACGCCGTATGCGGACAGCCGCCGGCTCCCTGGCAACGCTGGACGCCGGGCGCACTGAGCCGCACGGACCCTAGCAACGGCGGACCGCGTTCCCCGTTGCTGGGTCCAGGTTTTAATGAATGTGCACCTGTTTCCTGGCCGTGCAGCAAGGCAGCTGCACGGCATTTAGGTAATTAGCCCTGTCAGCACCTGATTGGAGGACTCCTGTTCATATGCACTCTCAGGGCTTCTCACAGACGCCGGTAATAGCTTCCTGCATGCTGTCTCTGTTTGCTGAGAGTCTGTTTCCAGTCTTGCTGTATCTGGTCGTTCCAGTCTTCAGAAGTCCTGTACTCGGAAGTAGTCATCTTGTTCCTGGAGTCCTGACTGATCACCGTTTAACATCCAGTGGTGTTCGTGAGTCGCGGCTTTGCCGTGTGTTGCGGCTTGACCGCTTTACCATTTATTATTTGTGTTTTGGAGCATTCCGCTTTACCATTTATTATTTGTGTTTTGGAGCATTTTGCGGAGGGTTCCGCTTCCACAGGTCCACTCTGGTATCCGGCGGTGCTGGGTAGGAGTATTGGACAAGTGGATTTTGGTTGTCCTTTTCACTGGCGGTTTTTCCGCACATACTTCAGGTTTTTTAGTTAGCTTGTTGCCCCTGGCCTGTTGTCAGTCAGAGGTCCTCTTGTTATCATCCTGCCTCGGATTTCCCTTTGTCTCTCATTAAGACCGGGAGGCACCGGAGTTGGGCAGACATAATCCGCCCTTCAAACGTGGCTGCCAGGGGCTCAAGAAACCATAGTCTTGCAAGGGATTTCCGATAGCACGGGTGAGACAATAGAGTTAGGGCGCCAGGGGCAACTAGTCTTTCCTGCTCCCGTTACCTGCATTCCATTCCAGCGCTCTGATCGTTGTCATAAGATCTCCCCTGGTCAGGAGTGCTGGAATCATAACATTATTACCGGCCCTACCAAAACTTAAAATTAAACGGAGTTTAATTTTTTTCTCATTCAGTTTTGTAAGAATTTGTCGGCCTCATGAATCCAACAGGTTTAGGACCAAATCCTGGTCAGCTCTTAGTCAGCCAGATTCAAGAACTTACTCAGATGGTTCAGGATCTTTCCCTTCGGGTGAAGTCGCAGGAAGATCTTTTACGAACTTCCCCGAGGGTAGTCCCTGAACCAAAAATGCATTTGCCTGACCGTTTTTCTGGTGATAGGAAAGAGTTTTTTAATTTTAAAGAATCCTGTAAACTTTATTTTCGTTTAAGACCGATCTCCTCGGGTACTGAATCTCAGCGGGTCGGGATTATTATTTCTTTGCTCCAGGGGGATCCCCAGACCTGGGCATTTGGTTTAAAAGCAGAGGATCCGGTGTTATTGTCAGTAGACGCCTTTTTTGGGTCCTTAGGACTATTGTATGATGACCCTGATAGAGAGGCATCCGCTGAAGGTCAATTGCGCGCTCTCAGACAGGGTAGGAATCCTGCAGAGGTTTATTGTACGGAGTTTCGCCGTTGGTCGAACGACTGTGGCTGGAAAGACCCAGCCCTGCGCAGTCAGTTTCGCCTCGGCTTATCAGAGTCTATTAAAGACAGTCTCCTTCAGTATCCCGCTCCTGAGACTCTCGATAAACTCATGGAGCTTTCTATTAAGATTGATCGTCGTCTCAGAGAGCGGAGGGCTGAAAAAGGAGCATCTGTCAGGTCAACTCCATGTGTATATTCCATCCCTGAGGACATAGAGGCGCCCATGCAGATGGGTCTCTCCCGGTTGTCTCCTGAAGAAAGAGCCAGAAGGCAAAACTCTGGTCTTTGTTTGTACTGTGGGGGTAAGGGACATTTTGCTCGTAATTGTCCGAATAAGTCGGGAAACGCCTCGACCAGGTGAATTGTGAGGGGGTTCACCTAGGTCTGCAGCTTATCTCCTCGAATAACTCCCTTTTAGTCCCAGCTAAGGTTTCCTTTGGCAGCCTCAGTTCTTCGGTGTCGGCTTTTGTCGACAGTGGAGCTGCAGGAAACTTTATGGATTTAACTTGGGCTAAGGCCTTAGGCATTCCTCAGTTATCTTTGGGTAGGTGTGTCACCATGCATGGCTTAGATGGGAGTCCACTGTCCAATGGGGTTATTTCCCTCTGTACACCCCCTGTACTACTTACGGTAGGTGCTCTTCATTCTGAAAAAATCAAGTTCTTCCTTACCCATTGCCCAGCAGTTCCAGTGGTTCTGGGTCACCCTTGGCTGGCCTTTCACAATCCCACCATTGATTGGCGGTCGGGGGAGATTTCACAATGGGGTACCTTCTGTGATAAGGAATGTATTACGTTTCCAGTCAGAATAGCTGCTGTCATTCCTGAACTCATTCCCGTGGAATACCAGGAGTTTGCTGATGTGTTCTCCAAGGGCAATGCAGACATTCTGCCTCCCCATCGGCCTTATGATTGCGCCATTGAGCTAATTCCTGGTGCCGCATTGCCAAAGGGAAGGTTATATGCTTTATCCGGGCCAGAAACTGCGGCCATGAATGATTATGTTAAGGAGAGCCTAGGGAAAGGATTTATTAGGCCATCAAAATCTCCTTTAAGTGCAGGCTTCTTCTTTGTGGAGAAAAAGGATGGCTCGCTTAGACCTTGCATTGACTATAGAGCCCTAAATAAGATCTCAGTTAAAAATACTTATCCTCTGCCGTTGATTTCTGTCCTCTTTGACCAGCTGCGTTCGGCTGTGATTTTTTCCAAAATTGACCTAAGAGGAGCGTATAACCTCATCCGAATCAGGTCTGGAGATGAGTGGAAGACGGCCTTCAGTACTCAGTCGGGTCACTACGAGTACCTAGTGATGCCGTTCGGCTTGTCTACCGCTCCAGCAGTTTTCCAGGACCTCATTAACGATGTGCTCCGTGACTTCCTAGGGAAATTCGTGGTCGTTTACTTAGACGACATCCTGATTTATTCTGACTCAATAGAACAACATGTTACCCAGGTGCGTCAGGTTCTTCAAAAGTTACGTGAGAATCAGCTATATGCCAAACTGGAGAAATGTGAGTTTCATGTCACGGAGGTATCTTTTTTAGGGTACATTATTTCCCCTCAGGGATTTTTCATGGAACCTAAGAAGCTCCAGGCCATCCTTAGTTGGGCGCAACCCACCAATTTAAAAGCAATTCAGCGCTTTTTAGGGTTTGCGAATTATTATAGGAGGTTCATTCATTCTTTTTCCGACCTGGTTGCTCCCATTGTGGCTCTGACAAAGAAAGGAGCGGATCCTACCAACTGGTCGCGTGAAGCGGAGTTGTCCTTTCGGGCCTTGAAACAAGCTTTTGTCTCGGCTCCAGTCCTCAGACATCCCAATCCAGGATTGCCCTTCGTTGTGGAGGTTGATGCCTCGGAGGTTGGAGTGGGGGCTATACTATCTCAAAAGGATCCGGAGTCTCTGGAACTACATCCTTGTGCCTTTATGTCCAGGAAATTCTTCTCCGCTGAATCCAACTATGACGTTGGTAACCGGGAGTTACTGGCAATAAAATGGGCTTTCGAGGAGTGGAGGCATTGGCTGGAGGGAGCAACACATACTATTTCAGTATTGACTGACCATAAAAACCTGCAATACATTGAATCAGCTAAGCGGCTGAATGCCCGGCAGGCTCGTTGGGCTTTATTCTTTACTCGTTTCAAATTTATTATAACTTTCAGGCCAGGTTCCAAGAATACCAAGGCAGATGCTCTGTCACGCAGTTTTCTTCCGGTTCACAATAACAGTCCTGTTACTCCCATACTTCCATCTTCAGTCATTTGGGCAGGCCTCACACAAGATCTATTTACCCAGTTAAAACAGCTTCAACACCAAGCTCCTGGAAATACTCCTGCTGGTCGTCTTTACGTCCCTGAGTTCTTGAGAGCTACTGTTTTGACTGAGTTCCATGATAACAAAGTTTCCGGGCATCCGGGGATCTCTAAGACGTTGGAGTTAGTCTCCCGCTCAGTATGGTGGCCTGGTCTTTCTAAAGACGTTAAGGAGTTTGTTTTTTCATGTCAGGTTTGTGCACAGCATAAGGTTCCCCGTTCCTTGCCTATCGGGCAACTTGTGCCCTTAAATGTCCCTCTCAGGCCATGGTCTCATATTTCCATGGATTTTGTGGTAGACCTTCCCCTTTCAGCCGGATGCAGAGTCATTTGGGTGGTAGTGGACCGTTTTAGCAAGATGGCTCATTTCATTGCTCTTCCCCGACTGCCATCTGCCCAAGGATTGGCAGTTTTGTTTCTCCGCCATGTTTTCAGACTTCATGGGTTGCCCACTGATATTGTTTCTGATCGGGGTCCACAATTCATTGCACAATTCTGGAAGTGTTTTTGTGCTTCATTAAAGATGAGATTGTCATTAACATCCGGTTACCACCCACAATCCAACGGGCAAACCGAGCGAGTTAACCAATCATTGAAACAGTATTTGCGTTTGTACTCAGCCAAACTCCAGAATGATTGGTCCGAGTTTCTTCCATTGGCGGAGTTTGCTTACAATAATTCTTGTCATTCCTCCACCAACGTGTCTCCATTCTTTTCAGTTTTTGGTTTTCACCCCAGAGCTAATTCTTTTTTTCAACATTCCTCAGTTTCCTCGCTAACCTTAACCTCCCATCTCAGAGCCATTTGGAAAAAAGTGCACCTTGCTCTCAGAAAAGCGGCCTTTCGAGAGAAAAATTTTTCTGACCGGCTCCGACGTCCTTGCAATTTTAAGGTGGGAGATAGGGTATGGTTGTCGACTTGTAACATTAGACTTCGACAATCCTCAGCTGGGATGGGACCCAAATTTATTGGACCATTTCATATTATAAAAAAAGTCAACCCAGTTGCTTTCCGGTTACGTTTACCAAGATCTCTCCGGATTGGAAATACGTTTCATTGCTCCCTGTTGAAACCATACATTTCTTCCAGTAAATTTCCTCGGAAGATCTCTCAGGGAAAATCTCCAGTGGACGTACAAGGACAACAGGAGTTCCTGGTGGAGAAGGTTCTCGATTCCAAATTGTCCCGGGGCCGGCTTTATTTTCTGGTTCACTGGAGAGGCTATGGTCCAGAGGAAAGGTCTTGGGTCCTGGATAAGGATCTTCATGCCCCAAGGCTCAAGAGGGCATTTTTTCGGGAATTTCCTTGGAAGCCTGGCTTTAGGGGTTCCTTGACCCCTCCTCAAGGGGGGGGTACTGTTAGGCGCCGGGGTCCGCTCGTCGGTGCGGCCCGGCGCCTAGCAACCAGGGACGCCGTACGCGGACAGCCGCCGGCTCCCTGGCAACGCTGGACGCCGGGCGCACTGAGCCGCACGGACCCTAGCAACGGGGACGCCACTGGCGGACCGCGTTCCCCGTTGCTGGGTCCAGGTTTTAATGAATGTGCACCTGTTTCCTGGCCGTGCAGCAAGGCAGCTGCACGGCATTTAGGTAATTAGCCCTGTCAGCACCTGATTGGAGGACTCCTGTTCATATGCACTCTCAGGGCTTCTCACAGACGCCGGTAATAGCTTCCTGCATGCTGTCTCTGTTTGCTGAGAGTCTGTTTCCAGTCTTGCTGTATCCGGTCGTTCCAGTCTTCAGAAGTCCTGTACTCGGAAGTAGTCATCTTGTTCCTGGAGTCCTGACTGATCACCGTTTAACATCCAGTGGTGTTCGTGAGTCGCGGCTTTGCCGTGTGTTGCGGCTTGACCGCTTTACCATTTATTATTTGTGTTTTGGAGCATTCCGCTTTACCATTTATTATTTGTGTTTTGGAGCATTTTGCGGAGGGTTCCGCTTCCACAGGTCCACTCTGGTATCCGGCGGTGCTGGGTAGGAGTATTGGACAAGTGGATTTTGGTTGTCCTTTTCACTGGCGGTTTTTCCGCACATACTTCAGGTTTTTTAGTTAGCTTGTTGCCGCTGGCCTGTTGTCAGTCAGAGGTCCTCTTGTTATCATCCTGCCTCGGATTTCCCTTTGTCTCTCATTAAGACCGGGGGGCACCGGAGTTGGGCAGACATAATCCGCCCTTCAAACGTGGCTGCCAGGGGCTCAAGAAACCATAGTCTCGCAAGGGATTTCCGATAGCACGGGTGAGACAATAGAGTTAGGGCGCCAGGGGCAACTAGTCTTTCCTGCTCCCGTTACCTGCATTCCATTCCAGCGCTCTGATCGTTGTCATAAGATCTCCCCTGGTCAGGAGTGCTGGAATCATAACACCTACCCTATTGGATTCTACTGGACAAGTAAACGTGACCGGCGTGGGATGTAGGTAAGTCAGCTCACTCTCTCATTTTTACAGGTGGCCCTATTGGATTCTACTGGACAAGTGGACGTGACCGGCGTGGGATGTAGGTAAGTATGTGTGAGTGTGTAAGTGTGTTATAATAAAATGTTACTTTCACGGTGTGTGTGTTGTGTTTTTATTTGGGTATTTTTTTTGTTGTAGAACTACAGGTACCAGTGAACCTGTTATTTCCCCGCATGCTGGTACTTGAGGTTCTCCAAGTGGGGGAGGCTTGCTGGGCCTTGTAGTTCCACAACAAAAAACAATATTCTTTTTTCACACACATGGCTATCAGCCTGGCACCCACCGCCCAGGAGTGCTGGGGACAGCCTCGGGCTTCACCCCTGGCCCTTGGGTGACTGAAGGGGGGGATCCTTTGATTTAAGGGGTCCCCACTCATCCAGGAAACCCTGGCCAGAGGTGACTAGTTGGGGGGGTTATGCCACGGCCGCAGGGACCTACATAAAAGTGTCCCCCGGCTGTGGCATTATCTCTCTGGCTAGTGGAGCCCGGTGCTGGTTTTAAAAATACGGGGGACCCCTATATCTTTTGTCCCCCGTATTTTTGGAACCAGGACCGGACTAAGAGCCCGGTGCTGGTTGTCTAAATACGGGGAACCCCTGTCCAATTTTTCCCCCAGTATTTAAACAACCAGGACCGGCTCAAAGAGCCCGAGGCTGGTTATACTTAGGAGGGGGAACCCCACGCATTTTTTTAACCCATTCAGACCCTTCTCCATTAAGTTAATGTAAGCCCTGGACAACAAAATTGCATTCATGTCCACCTCCCACTCCCTTCCCAGTCCCAAACATTAATTATTATAATTTTTTCTATAAAAATGTACAATATATCAGAAGTATGATGTGCAGGCAGGCAGCGGGCATTAACGGCATCGGACTGAGATTCAAATTAGTGGCAGAAGGTTTTGTCAGTTGATGGTGGGCGAGTTTGTAAGCCATTGGCGGTGGCAGCGGACATCGGCTCAGAGGCAGTAGCGGGCATTGGCTCAGCGGCGGTAGGGGTCATCGGCAGGAATCCAGTGGACATTATGGCTGTAGTGCCGCACCAGCCACTGAACTCACCGCACGCCACTGCTCTTGAGGGCTCTAGGGGTCTCACACCTATAGTGCTGGAGTTCCCTAACACAACATGGTTTGTCCAAGGCATGAAGTTACTTGCTTTACTTTCAGCTCAGACTCAGGGGGTGATTCCGAGTTGTTCGCTCGCTAGCTGCTTTTAGCAGCATTGCACACGCTAAGCCGCTGCCCTCTGGGAGTGTATCTTAGCTTAGCAGAAGTGCGAACGAAAGATTAGCAGAATTGCGAATAGAAAATAAGAATTTACTTACCGATAATTCTATTTCTCGTAGTCCGTAGTGGATGCTGGGGACTCCGTAAGGACCATGGAGAATAGCGGCTCCGCAGGAGACTGGGCACATCTAAAGAAAGCTTTAGGACTATCTGGTGTGCACTGGCTCCTCCCCCTATGACCCTCCTCCAAGCCTCAGTTAGGATACTGTGCCCGGACGAGCGTACACAATAAGGAAGGATTTTGAATCCCGGGTAAGACTCATACCAGCCACACCAATCACACCGTACAACTTGTGATCTGAACCCAGTTAACAGCATGATAACAGAGGAGCCTCTAGAAAAGATGGCTCACTACAGCAATAACCCGATTTTTTGGTAACAATAACTATGTACCAGTATTGCAGACAATCCGCACTTGGGATGGGCGCCCAGCATCCACTACGGACTACGAGAAATAGAATTATCGGTAAGTAAATTCTTATTTTCTCTAACGTCCTAAGTGGATGCTGGGGACTCCGTAAGGACCATGGGGATTATACCAAAGCTCCCAAACGGGCGGGAGAGTGCGGATGACTCTGCAGCACCAAATGAGAGAACTCCAGGTCCTCCTCAGCCAGGGTATCAATTTTGTAGAATTTTACAAACGTATTTGCTCCTGACCAAGTAGCTGCTCGGCAAAGTTGTAAAGCCGAGACCCCTCGGGCAGCCGCCCAAGATGAGCCCACCTTCCTTGTGGAGTGGGCATTTACAGATTTTTGGCTGTGGCAGGCCTGCCACAGAATGTGCAAGCTGAATTGTACTACAAATCCAACGAGCAATAGTCTGCTTAGAAGCAGGAGCACACAGCTTGTTGGGTGCATACAGGATAAACAGCGAGTCAGATTTCCTGACTCCAGCCGTCCTGGAAACATATATTTTCAGGGCCCTGACAACGTCTAGCAACTTGGAGTCCTCCAAGTCCCTAGTAGCCGCAGGCACCACAATAGGTTGGTTCAGGTGAAACGCTGAAACCACCTTAGGGAGAAACTGAGGACGAGTCCTCAATTCCGCCCTGTCCGAATGGAAAATCAGATAAGGGCTTTTACAGGATAAAGCCGCCAATTCTGACACGCGCCTGACCCAGGCCAGGGCCAACAGCATGACCACTTTCCATGTGAGATATTTTAACTCCACAGATTTAAGTGGTTCAAACCAATGTGACTTTTGGAACCCAAAAACTACATTGAGATCCCAAAGTGCCACTGGAGGCACAAAAGGAGGCTGTATATGCAGTACCCCTTTTACAAACGTCTGAACTTCAGGGACTGAAGCTAGTTCTTTTTGGAAGAAAATTGACAGGGCCGAAATTTGAACCTTAATGGACCCCAATTTCAGGCCCATAGACACTCCTGTTTGCAGGAAATGTAGGAATCGACCCAGTTGAATTTCCTCCATCGGGCCTTACTGGCCTCGCACCACGCAACATATTTTCGCCAAATGCGGTGATAATGTTTTGCGGTTACATCCTTCCTGGCTTTGATCAGGATAGGGATGACTTCATCCGGAATGCCTTTTTTTTCTTTCAGGATCCGGCGTTCAACCGCCATGCCGTCAAACGCAGCCGCGGTAAGTCTTGGAACAGACAGGGTCCTTGCTGGAGCAGGTCCCTTCTTAGAGGTAGAGGCCACGGATCCTCCGTGAGCATCTCTTGAAGTTCCGGTTACCAAGTCCTTCTTGGCCAATCCGGAGCCACGAATATAGTGCTTACTCCTCTCCATCTTATCAATCTCAGTACCTTGGGTATGAGAGGCAGAGGAGGGAACACATACACTGACTGGTACACCCACGGTGTTACCAGAGCGTCTACAGCTATTGACTGAGGGTCCCTTGACCTGGCGCAATACCTGTCGAGTTTTTCCCAACGGTTTATAATCATGTGGAAGACTTCTGGGTGAAGTCCCCACTCTCCCGGGTGGAGGTCGTGCTGAGGAAGTCTGCTTCCCAGTTGTCCACTCCCGGAATGAATACTGCTGACAGTGCTATCACATGATTTTCCGCCCAGCGAAGAATCCTTGCAGCTTCTGCCATTGCCCTCCTGCTTCTTGTGCCACCCTGTCTGTTTACGTGGGTGACTGCCGTGATGTTGTCCGACTGGATCAACACCGGCTGACCTTGAAGCAGAGGTCTTGCTAAGCTTAGAGCATTGTAAATGGCCCTTAGCTTCAGGATATTTATGTGAAGTGATGTCTCCAGGCTTGACCATAAGCCCTGGATATTCCTTCCCTGTGTGACTGCTCCCCAGCCTCGCAGGCTGGCATCCGTGGTCACCAGGACCCAGTCCTGAATGCCGAATCTGCGGCCCTCTAGAAGATGAGCACTCTGCAACCACCACAGGAGGGACACCCTTGTCCTTGGTGACAGGGTTATCCGCTGATGCATCTGAAGATGCGACCCGGACCATTTGTCCAGCAGGTCCCACTGGAAAGTTCTTGCGTGGAATCTGCCGAATGGGATTGCTTCGTAGGAAGCCACCATTTTACCCAGAACCCTTGTGCATTGATGCACTGAGACTTGGCTCGGTTTTAGGAGGTTCCTGACTAGCTCGGATAACTCCCTGGCTTTCTCCTCCGGGAGAAACACCTTTTTCTGGACTGTGTCCAGGATCATCCCTAGGAACAGAAGACAAGTCGTCGGAACCAGCTGCGATTTTGGAATATTGAGAATCCAATCGTGCTGCCGCAACACTACCTGAGATAGTGCTACACCGACCTCCAACTGTTCCCCGGATCTTACCCTTATCAGGGAATCGTCCAAGTAAGGGATAACTAAAATTCCCTTCCTTCGAAGGAATATCATCATTTCGGCCATTACCTTGGTAAAGACCCGGGGTGCCGTGGACCATCCATATGGCAGCGTCTGAACTGATAGTGACAGTTCTGTACCATAAACCTGAGGTACCCTTGGTGAGAAGGGTAAATTTTGACATGAAGGTAAGCATCCTTGATGTCCCGAGACATCATGTAGTCCCCTTCTTCCAGGTTCGCAATCACTGCTCTGAGTGACTCAATCTTGAATTTGAACCTCTGTATGTAAGTGTTCAAAGATTTTAGATTTAGAATCGGTCTCACCGAGCCGTCCGGCTTCGGTACCACAACCAGGGCCGGTGCAAGGTTTCTCGACACCCTAGGCAAAACTTTAACCTGCTGCCCCCCCCATATCATTATTACATATTCTTTATAAGGCGTTACAAGTGTTTTGCAGCACTGTACATACGGCACACCCCAGAACAAAACAGGGTTCACAGAACTTAACATTACAGTAACTAAAAAACTAAAAGCACAGGTAACAAATAGCACCGCAATTCTCAGTACACAATATTATTTTATCTATTAACAGTTTCTTACATAGCGCAGCAAAATCCGTTGCGCTTTACAATTGGAAACAACACTAATAAAACAAAACTGGGTACTAACAGAGAGGTAGGGAAGCCCTATTCGCAAGCTTACAATCTACAGCTGAGATACAAGGAAGCAAAAGGTGCACCACTATGGGTAGGTAGCCACTGGAATAGATGAATTATGAACTGACGACATTGCCACCACGGATCCCATCAGAGCCCCCCATACTCCGCCATTACAGTCCAGGTCCCCAGGATATCCATACTTGAGTCCAGATAGCTACATCAAAGAGAGGTACTAAATCACCTGTGCTCAAGCATGGCTACTAAGTCACCTGTGCTAAAGCATGGCCATCCCCAAACCCGGACTGTCTCACATTTAAAAAAGCCAGATCTAAACAAAAATACATTGAAAATGCCAGACCCATAAGCAAATTGAAAAAGCCAAATCCACATAAAGATACACGGAAAAAAACAAATCCACATAGTACATTGAAAAAAGCCAGATTCACTAAAAAATATATATTGAAAACGACAGATTCACACAAACCACATTGAAACAAGCTAGATCTATATACAAATGCATCTAAAAAATCCAGTTTTACTTAAAAATACACCAAAAAGGTTTCATCCACATAAAGACATGTTGAAAAAAGCCAGATCCCCGATGCAGATCCACACAATAGACCAAAACAAAGTCAGATCCACCAAAAACACAAAGCCAGATCCACATAAAAATACACAGAAAGACGCTAGATCCAGAAAAATACACAGAAAAAAAATCCAGATCCACTGAAAATTCACAAACAACAAACCAGATTCACACAAAACCACACCCAAAATGCCAGATCCCCATTGAAATACATCTATAATTTTCAGAGGCAATGTGGCAACAGGTTAGTGGACTGCGACCAGGAGACTGAGGTCATGGGGCGACCTGTGGGCAGATGCATGGGGCAACTGGCTGCAACCAGTGGACAGATGGTGTCAGACTGTGCCAGGCGAGAGCCCATGAGCAGGGGCAGTAGGTGTGTGGGTACAGGCTGCGACGTGAGGCAGAGGTCCCTGGGCGATGGGCTGTGACTGAGGTGAGCACATTCCTGATCATGGGTGTTGGGCTGCGACTACGAGGCAGAGGCTTTGGTCTGACGGGCCCTGACTATGGAGGCAAAGGGTGTGGGATGATGGACTGTGATTGGCTGTGACCAGGGGACAGAGGAACCGATGGACGCCGACCGGGAGACAGGGAAACAGGACATGATTAGGAAGAGGGAGGGCAGGAAAAAAAAAATACAACAAAAATGCCAATTTAACCCCTCCCACAGATCAATAACACACCCCTGCGGTCGGTACAGGGTGACACACACAGAGGCAAAGGGTGTACAGTGTGTCCCACAAGGAAGGGGGGGTAGGGGGCACAGATCACCATAAACACAGAGGAGCAGGGGGTGCAAAGTGAATCACACATGGGGGGTGGCAGGACAGGGTATCACACACACAGGGGCAGAGGGTGTACAGTGTGCCATACATGGGGGAGGGCAGCACAAGGTGTCACACACACAGGGGCAGGGAGGCACAGGGGGCCACACACCATGGTGAGGGGAAGAGGACACAAACACACAGGGGCAGGGAGTACAGGGGCCACTCACGGGGGGGGTGGGGGGGGTTAGGAGGGCACAGGGCTCTCCAGTCACTCACCGCCGCATGTCCAATCAACCTCAGGTGCAGTGTAGCTCTCTCGCGGATCCAGACACAGCCCGAAGACTGTTAAGAATGCATTCACCGACTCACGTTAAGCCTTGTACTCTCCTGGCACTGGGTGCTCCTGCCAAGGAGGGGGAGGGGGGGAGACAACATGTGTGAGCCCAACTGCGGAGGGGGGGGCGGAGCTAGTAACAAGATACAGGAGGGGGGGGGGCAACATGTGGGAGCCCAATTGCGGGGGGGAAAGCTGTGGGAGCTCAATTGCCGGGGGGGGGGGGGGTGTTATTGGGGAAGCTAGCAGCAAGATACAGGGGGGGGGAGGCAACATGGGGGAGCCCAATTGTGGGGGCCTGGGGGAAGAGGAACCTATTAACAAGATGCAGGAAGGGGGGGAGAGGGAGCGGGTGCCTAATAGCCGTGAGAAGAGCCGGTGACAAGATGCAGGAGGGGGAAGGGGGAGGGAGGCAGCGGGAGCCCAACAGCTGTGGGGGGAGCAGATCACAAGATGCAGGAGGGGGACTCGGGGAGGCAGCAGGTACCATTCGGTGAGGGAAGCCAGTCGCGGGATCTCATGGAGAGGGGGGGCATGTGGTCAACTACTTGCAGTTGCCAATCGTGGGGGAGAGCGTCGGAGCGGGTAACAAGCCCAGTGGATGACTGATCCGTAAGCCACAACTCAGGGGAACACACGCTGAAGCGGGTAATAAGATGCGGCAGCGGAGCGGCCCAGCGGGGAACTGTTTATACAGAGCCCAAATGCAGGGTGGGGGCGGGACACCAGAGCGGACATTATGACGCCGCCACGGGAGACAACCAGCTCGTAATGATAATGTAGGACTACTCGGGAGCACATGTTGCAGCAGCCTATTTGAACATTCCACTATGCAGGGCGCAACCGCAGCGGTACGTATATCTATGCCGGGTAAGGTGATGCTATCGCAGAGGGAAGGGGGGGGGGGGCTGGAGGGGGGGGGGGGGGAGGGAGGCTGGAGGGTTGCAAAAACAGGACTCCCTCACACAGTCAGTCACTCACGTTGAAGGCAGACTTGGCGGGCGCCCACAAGCTGCTCCTCGTCTCTTAAAAAAAAGGAGGAGTTTGGCTGAACTGAAGCGTTCTCTCTTTCATTTACTGGGCGGTGCCGCCCTCCAGTGGTCGCCGCCCATAGGCAGCTGCCTAAAGCTGCCTAGTGGTAGCGCCGGCCCTGACCACAACAGTGTGGAATAATACCCCGTTCCCTGTTGCAGGAGGGGTACCTTGATTATCACCTGCTGGGAATACAGCTTGTGAATGGCTTCCAAAACTGTCTCCCTGTCAGAAGGAGACATCGGTAAAGCCGACTTTAGGAAACGGCGAGGGGGAGACGTCTCGAATTCTAATTTGTACCCCTGAGATATCACCTGAAGGATCCAGGGGTCTACTTGCGAGTGAGCCCACTGCGCGCTGAAATTCATTGAGACGGGCCCCCCACCGTGCCTGATTCTGCTTGTAAAGCCCCAGCGTCATACTGAGGGCTTGGCAGAGGCGGGAGAGGGTTTCTGTTCCTGGGAACTGGCTGATTTCTGCAGCCTTTTTCCTCTCCCTCTGTCACGGGGCAGAAATGAGGAACCTTTTGCCCGCTTGTCCACGAAAAGACTGCGCCTGATAATACGGCGTCTTCTCATGTTGAGAGGCGACCTGGGGTACAAACGTGGATTTCCCAGCTGTTGCCGTGGCCACCAGGTCTGAAAGACCGACCCCAAATAACTCCTCCCCTTACTAAGGCAATACTTCCAAATGCCGTTTGGAATACGCATCACCTGACCACTGACGTGTCCATAACCCTCTACTGGTAGAAATGGACAACGCACTTAGACTTGATGCCAGTCGGCAAATATTCCGCTGTGCATCACGCATATATAGAAATGCATCTTTTAAATGCTCTATAGGCAAAAATATACTGTCCCTATCTAGGGTATCAATATTTTCAGTCAGGGAATCCGACCACGCCAACCCAGCACTGCACATCCAGGCTGAGGCGATTGCTGGTCGCAGTATAACACCAGTATGTGTGTAAATACATTTTAGGATACCCTCCTGCTTTCTATCAGCAGGATCCTTAAGGGCGGCCATCTCAGGAGAGGGTAGAGCCCTTACAAGCGTGTGAGCGCTTTATCCACCCTAGGGGGTGTTTCCCAACGCACCCTAACCTCTGGCGGGAAAGGATATAATGCCAATAACATTTTAGAAATTATCAGTTGTTATCGGGGGAAAACCACGCATCATCACACACCTCATTTAATTTCTCAGATTCAGGAAAACTACAGGTAGTTTTTCCTCACCGAACATAATACCCCTTTTTGGTGGTACTCGTATTATCAGAAATGTGTAAAACATTTTTCATTGCCTCAATCATGTAACGTGTGGCCCTACTGGAAGTCACATTTGTCTCTTCACCGTCGACACTGGAGTCAGTATCCGTGTCGGCGTCTATATCTGCCATCTGAGGTAACGGGCGCTTTAGAGCCCCTGACGGCCTATGAGACGTCTGGACAGGCACAAGCTGAGTAGCCGGCTGTCTCATGTCAACCACTGTCTTTTATACAGAGCTGACACTGTCACGTAATTCCTTCCAACAGTTCATCCACTCAGGTGTCGACCCCCTAGGGGGTGACATCACTATTACAGGCAAACTGCTCCGTCTCCACATCATTTTTCTCCTCATACATGTCGACACAAACGTACCGACATACAGCACACACACAGGGAATGCTCTGATAGAGGACAGGACCCCACTAGCCCTTTGGGGAGACAGAGGGAGAGTTTGCCAGCACACACCAGAGCGCTATATATATACAGGGATAACCTTATATAAGTGTTTTTCCCCTTATAGCTGCTGTATCTTTAATACTGCGCGTAATTAGTGCCCCCCCTCTCTTTTTTAACCCTTTCTGTAGTGTAGTGACTGCAGGGGAGAGCCAGGGGAGCTTCCCTCCAACGGAGCTGTGAGGGAAAATGGCGCCAGTGTGCTGAGGAGATAGGCTCCGCCCCTTTTTCGCGGACTTTTCTCCTGCTTTTTTATGGATTCTGGCAGGGGTTAAAATTCATCCATATAGCCCTGGGGGCTATATGTGATGTATTTTCGCCAGCCAAGGTGTTTTTATTGCTGCTCAGGGCGCCCCCCCCTAGCGCCCTGCACCCTCAGTGACCGAAGTGTGAAGTGTGCTGAGGAGCAATGGCGCACAGCTGCAGTGCTGTGCGCTACCTTGTTGAAGACAGGACGTCTTCTGCCGCCGATTTTCCGGACCTCTTCTGCCTTCTGGCTCTGTAAGGGGGCCGGCGGCGCGGCTCTGGGACCCATCCATGGCTGGGCCTGTGATCGTCCCTCTGGAGCTAATGTCCAGTAGCCTAAGAAGCCCAATCCACTCTGCACGCAGGTGAGTTCGCTTCTTCTCCCCTTAGTCCCTCGATGCAGTGAGCCTGTTGCCAGCAGGTCTCACTGAAAATAAAAACCTAAACTAAAACTTTCACTAAGAAGCTCAGGAGAGCCCCTAGTGTGCACCCTTCTCGTTCGGGCACAAAGATCTAACTGAGGCTTGGAGGAGGGTCATAGGGGGAGGAGCCAGTGCACACCAGATAGTCCTAAAGCTTTCTTTAGATGTGCCCAGTCTCCTGCGGAGCCGCTATTCTCCATGGTCCTTACGGAGTCCCCAGCATCCACTTAGGACGTTAGAGAAATTTCTTAGCAGTTTCTGAGTAGCTCCAGACTCAGCCATTGCGACCAGCTCAGTCTTTTTCGTTCCTGGTTTGACGACACAAACACACCCAGCGTTTGCCCAACCACTCCCGCGTTTCTTCAGCTACTCCTTTTTGCAACTCGAACGCCTGCGTTTTTCCGCACACTCCCATGAAACGGTCAGTTTCCGCCCAGAAACACCCACTTCCTGTCAATCACACTACGATCAGCACAGTGATGAAAAAGCTTTGTTATGCCGTGAGTAAAATACCTAACTTTTGTGTAAAATAACTTAGCGCATGCGCTCTGCAAACCTTACGCATGCGCAGTAAGCGACTAATCGCAGTATAGCAAAAATGGCAACGAGCGAACAACTCGAAATGACCCCCTCAGTCCCTTATTTTCAACAAAGAATAAAGGTCCACCAGCAGAAGAGGAATAACAAATAGAGAGCTCCTGATTTTCCCATAGGATTTGTTTTTTACTCCAGTTTAAAAAGAGAATGAAAATGCCCATATAGGTATTGCCGACCCCAGTAACAGATCAATTAAACAGTAGTAAGGGCGATTAGGAGCTAGTTGATCTGCATTCGTTTTATAACAAATATCACAAAATGTTCTGTATTAACGTGATTAAAAAAAAAGAAAGTAAAACAACACCGCAGGGAGCTCTTTGATAATAACGCTATCCTGAAATAGCTTTATCGGAGGGCTCACTGCTATATCCTGCCTCCTGCACAGATTTCTCTGCCCGCTGACATAGAAAACTGTGCTGGGTCCCGGCCAGTGTGATCAGCTGTGTGTGTCTGATGGACACACAAGCTGATCACTGTGGGGGAAAAAAAGTAAAAATAAAAAAATCATACTTAACAGACCCAGGAGCCAGCGATTGGGGCTCCAGTGAGGGCTGCCTGTCATCGGGTCCTCCTGCGCTGTTGCGTGACCCCCGGTGCAGTAAGGTGATCCTACAAAGCAAGGGCACTTTAAGATAGGAGGAGGTCCGTGTGCAGCCTCCTTCCGTTTGGGCCCCCTCCTCTCTGCCGGCAGTGCTGTAGAGTCTGAGGACTAGAGGGCTCAGTCTCTACAGTGCATATGCAGATCTCGGGGAAAATGGCGTGGCGGACATTTTCCCTGTGATTTCTCTACTGAGCATGTGCTGCGCCATTTTCACTGTGATCTAACAGCGCAGCTGCCGTCGGCACTGGACTCCGGAGGGTGAGTATTAACAAAATATGTCCAGTGTGTGCGGACTCAGGGGCACCGCACACACTGCACCCAGTATAAATACGCCAGTGCTGCAAAGCGACAGCTTACTTTACAGCACCGAGGTCACATCAGGAAGTGGATCCAAACACCGGGGGTTGCGGAGTGGGGGGGTAGTTGCGATGGGGGTGGCAGCGGCACATACGAAGCACATACTTGGGGTGTTTATCACAAAAAGTATCCCGCTATGCCTGCAATATGTCTGCAGAGTGGTATCGCAGGGACAGAGCTGTCTCGCAAACTCTGTCTCTGCATGCAATTATTATTTATTTTTTTTAAAGATCATTTTATTGGCGAGATGATGCACAGAAAACGAAAAGGTGACCTACGCAGAGGTCTCAAGATGACATCCAACAAAGTGACATAGTGAGTTGTACCAACAGAACAATAATAAAGTAGCAAAACATGTATACATATCTGTTGGAGAAGGCAATTCAATAAAGAAAACTGTACGTAAACATCTCTTTTGTGTTTTTTTTGGGGGGAAATAAAAGAATCAATTCAAGTAAAGGAGAGCAAAGAAGAAAAGTGAGAATGAGAGAGAAAAGAGAAGAAAAGCAGGAATATAGAGAAGAGGGTAGGGAAAAAGATAACCCGACCGGTCCAATGAACAAGTAGAAAAATGTAAAAAAAACATCATTAGGTTATGAGGATAAGTGGAGAGTGGGCAAGAAACAAATCATGTAAATGCAGAGGTGATATTAAAATAAGAAGTCCCAGGTTCCCAAACTTTAATAAAGGAGTGAGCGGAACCTCAGAGTATACTTGTAATATATTCCATCGAGCTGATATACTATATTTTGGCAATAATTTCAGCCAGCATTGGGGGTTCATTAGTCCTCCATACCCCGCAATGCAACCCCTTTACCACAAGAACAATATCAGTAAGCAGTTTGTTTTTGGTGACGGGACGCTTCAGGCATGCTCATTGAGAGAAGAAAATATTTAGCATTTAGAGGAACATGGATAGACAGAATTGAGCTACAGTAGCTAAAGTAGCAACTTCGTGTCATAACGGAGTTAACTTTGGGCAGTCCCACCAGATATGGAGAAAGGTACCATCCCATTGTTTACATCGCCAACATAATGGGGAGAACTCTTAGGATTAGGGTGCGGGGAGGGGGTGTTAGGTTTAGGCACCACCGAGAGGGTTAGGGTTAGGGTTAGCTTGCGGGGAGGCTTACCTTCCCCTGACGGAATTCCGAAAATGGTATTCTGACCACCAACATCCCAACCGCTGGCAAAATTAACCCAACCTCTCCCAATTAGTGGAATATCCTGAACAGTAGTGTCAACAATAATCTGTACTACCAAATAAGCAGTGACGTGCTGTCGGGGAGGCAGAGCCTCATCTGTGTCATACTCCAGAGTTTAGAGTATGAAAATGATCACAATAATACAAAGAATATATTTATAACTTACAAATATCATCTTTGTATTATTCTAATATTTTTATACTCTAAACCAGAGGTTCTCAAACTGTGTGCCGCCGCGGGATACTTGCAGGGGTTCCTTGGATTGGTGGTCCAGGAACAATTCAAATTACTTTATAGTGAATGTAATATGCAAAACCAGTGCTGGTGGCTGTCAGTCATAAACTATGTGGACAAACAGAAGTGAATCTTGTCCCTCACCACATAATTGAACCTAAGGATGACATATAAAGACAATTTACTTAATTTAATATTTCTTTATACATTTCTGAATAAGAATCTTTAGGCCTAGGGGTGCCATGAAAAAAATTCCAATACTCTAGTGTGCCGTGATTCAAAAAAGTTTGGGAACCCCTACTCTAAACTATGGATCCGATACTAGCTAGTGCCTCCCCAGCCACTGACCTCAATGCATCTCACTGCAAATAAGAGAGGGCCTGACTCAGAGTTAGACACTAATGCAGCTGCAAGTGTGATTTTGTTCGGCTTCACAACTGCTAATATCCGCAAGTGAATCTGCCGCCCGGAATTAAAAAAAGAAGCCTGCCAAAGCTAACGCAACTCATTTGCAATTGCAAACACATTCACAAACTATATGCAAGACCAAAGAACATTGGACTTTAGGGTAGACCTATGGATACGCAGACTGGACCCAGCAGTAGTGACTCAGGCGTCATGTCTCTGTACATAAGAGCTCACAGCTGACGTCAGATGCACCCCTTGAAAAGGGCCATGACATGGCTGCGTTTATTTATCCACTCCCTGCTACCTCCCCCAAACAGTCCCTTCCTGTCAGCCACGTTGCAAATAAATCTTCAATGCGAACGGGATCGCAGTGGAACCTTGACGCATGCGCAATACAATCAAGGCACATGCTCAGTCTGCCGAAATTCACTGAGTAGCGTGGAACATCGGCTTTGTATGCTTTCCTGAATCAGGTCCAGAGTCATCAGTACATGGTGTCAATTTTAAAAAAGTGTTTATAGGATAAACTTTATACCAGGTAATTCTGATAACACCTTACATGAGATGAGTTGTGGGATTATTGTTGTTAATTACCATTACAGATAAGAAAATTCCAATATCTACACATAGGAAATAGGAGGAACACTCAGTTAATATTTGGGAACTGGTTTTCCACTTTTGTATGCAAATACACGGAATAATAGGTAAGTGCTAACAATATATACGGGAGTAGACTGCCCGGGCCATCGCGGCAAAAACACTACAAATAATGTACAAATCATGTAGCTTCTCTTACCTGCTCCATTTTTCTATTCCACATTGATCCACTTCTGTCTATGACGTAAATGACATTTTTTGGCACAGAAGTCAATTTAGAGGGTGCAAAAAAGTGAACAAAATATCCATTCACAATCTAAAACAAAAACAATCACATTTTAATTTCAGATCGGAAAACAAATTGCACAGGTTTTCCGTAGAGGTGGGATTTCATTCTGGTATTCCCTATTATTGACAGCTAGTAGTGCGAGTGCTTCCCGATGTCTGTGTGTTCCCACTTATGTATAGCTGACATGAGGACCACCAGTACATGAAAACCACAGCATCACTGTATCCATCATGGGGGTTGGTTAGATCTGTCTTGTGTTCAGCAAATCATCATTCAACTGAACTTGAATATTTATAGTCTCCAAGACTATTGGACTATTTGTGGCCAAGACTATTTGTGGCCAAACCCCATAACCCCCCCCTCCCTACCCACGCTGGTAAAAATTCCATGTATAACATTTTATACATTTGGATCCTATTTATGACCCTTCAATCCATTGCTCTGTAATCATCCTCCCCCAGTATGAAACACAGAGCCCTTACCGGATAAGACTACTGATGAAATTCTGCATGTATTTTTGTGCCTAGAGAGTGGCTCCTGAGTCCCACCGGGCCACAGAGCTGACAAAAACACTTAAGAGGCCAAGGAAGAGGAATTGGCCTCTGTATGCAGCAATGCACTGTCCAGCTGCGGCACGGATAAGGCTCCTGCTGAAATTCTGCATGCATCGTTGTGCATAGACAGTGGCCAGGTCTGGCAATAGAAATCTTGGGGCCCGGTACACTGAGATCTCTGTATCCCCTAGATTGTAAGTTCCTTAGAGCAGGGCCCTCCTCCCTCCTGTTCTCACAACACTTCCAATTACAGCACTCTCCCACTCAGTGACTGTCTATACCTGCGTTTCCTCTTACTCGTGACTGTTCATCTCTGCCAATGGCTGCCTGCCCCCAGTAGTACGCTGATTACTTCTTTGCTTCCTGACATCTCAGCTGTATTGTGTACTGAGAACTGTGGTGCTAATTGTTACCTGTGCTCTGTTTTAGTTTTTTGTGATGTTAAGTTCTCTATAACCTATATTGTTCTAATGTGTGTTGTATGTACAGCGCTGCAAAAATAAGAATTTACTCACCGGTAATTCTATTTCTCGTAGTCCGTAGTGGATGCTGGGGACTCCGTAAGTACCATGGGGAATAGACGGGCTCCGCAGGAGACTGGGCACTCTAAAAGAAAGATTAGGTACTATCTGGTGTGCACTGGCTCCTCCCTCTATGCCCCTCCTCCAGACCTCAGTTAGGGAAACTGTGCCCGGAAGAGCTGACACTACATGGAAAAGATTTGGAATCCCGGGTAAGACTCATACCAGCCACACCAATCACACTGTACAACTTGTGATAACCATACCCAGTTAACAGTATGAACAAACAACTGAGCCTCAATAAACGGATGGCTCATAACAATAACCCTTTAGTAAGCAATAACTATATACACGTATTGCAGAAGAAGTCCGCACTTGGGACGGGCGCCCAGCATCCACTACGGACTACGAGAAATAGAATTACCCGTGAGTAAATTCTTATTTTCTATGACGTCCTAGTGGATGCTGGGGACTCCGTAAGGACCATGGGGATTATACCAAAGCTCCCAAACGGGCGGGAGAGTGCGGATGACTCTACAGCACCGAATGAGCAAACTCAAGGTCCTCCTCAGCCAGGGTATCAAACTTGTAGAACTTAGCAAATGTGTTTGAACTGACCAAGTAGCAGCTCGGCAAAGCTGTAAAGCCGAGACCCCTCAGGCAGCCGCCCAAGAAGAGCCCACCTTCCTTGTGGAATGGGCTTTTACTGATTTTGGATGCAGTAATCCAGCCGCAGAGTGAGCCAGCTGAATCGTGCTACAGATCCAGCGAGCAATAGTCTGCTTCGAAGCAGGAGCGCCAACCTTGTTGGCTGCATACAGAATAAACAGCGAGTCAGACTTTCTGACTCCCGCCGTTCTGGAAACATAAATTTTCAAAGCCCGGACTACGTCCAGCAACTTGGAATCCTCCAAGTCCCTAGTAGCCGCAGGCACCACAATAGGTTGGTTCAAATGAAACGATGATACCACCTTAGGGAGAAACTGGGGACGAGTCCTCAATTCTGCCCTATCCATATGGAAGATCAGATAGGGGCTTTTACATGACAAAGCCGCCAATTCTGACACACGCCTAACCGAAGCTAAGGCCAATAGCATTACCACTTTCCACGTGAGATATTTTAGCTCCACGGTCTTAAGTGGCTCAAACCAGTGGGATTTCAGGAAATCCAACACAACGTTAAGATCCCAGTGTGCCACTGGTGGCACAAAAGGAGGCTAAATATGCAGCACTCCCTTTACAAACGTCTGAAACTCGGGCAGTGAAGCCAGCTCTTTTTGAAAGAAAATGGATAGGGCCGAGATCTGAACCTTTATGGACCCTAATTTGAGGCAAAACTCCTGACTGTAGGAAATGCAGAAAACGACCCAACTGGAATTCCTCTGTAGGGGCCTTCCTGGCCTCACACCAAGCAACATATTTCCGCCATATGCGGTGATAATGCTTTGCTGTCACATCCTTCCTAGCTCTTATCAGCGTAGGAATTACTTCATCCGGTATACCCTTTTCCGCTAGGATCCGGCGTTCAACCGCCATACCGTCAAACGCAGCCGCGGTAAGTCTTGGAACAGACAGGGCCCCTTCTGCAACAGGTCCTGTCTGAGAGGCAGAGGCCATGGGTCCTCTGTGATCATCTCTTGAAGTTCTGGGTACCAAGTCCTTCTTGGCCAATCCGGAACAATGAGTATCGTTCTCACTCCTCTTTTTCTTACTATTCTCAGTACCTTGTGTATGAGAGGAAGAGGAGGAAACACATATACCGACTGGAACACCCACGGAGTTACCAGTGCATCTACCGCTATCGCCTGAGGGTCCCTCAACCTGGCGCAATATCTTTTTAGCTTTTTGTTTAGGCGGGACACCATCATGTCCACCTGTGGCCGTTCCCACCGATTTGCAATCTGCTCGAAGACTTCTTGATGAAGTCCCCACTCTCCCGGGTGGAGGTCGTGCCTGCTGAGGAAGTCTGCTTCCCAGTTGTCCACTCCCGGAATGAACACTGCTGACAGTGCTTGTACGTGATTCTCCGCCCAACGAAGAATCCTTGTGGCTTCCGCCATCGCCACCCTGCTTCTTGTGCCGCCCTGTCGGTTTACATGGGCGACTGCCGTGATGTTGTCTGCCTGAATCAGCACTGGCTGGTCTCGAAGCAGGGGCTCCGCTTGACTCAGGGCGTTGTATATGGCCCTTAATTCCAGTATGTTTATGTGCAGACGAGTCTCCTGACTTGACCACAGCCCCTGGAAGTTTCTTCCTTGAGTGACTGCCCCCCATCCGCGGAGGCTTGCAACCGTGGTCACCAGGACCCAGTCCTGTATGCCGAACCTGCGGCCCTCGAGAAAATGAGCACTCTGCAGCCACCACAGAAGAGACACCCTGGACCTCGGGGACAGGGCGATCAGCCGATGCATCTGAAGATGCGATCCGGACCACTTGTCCAACAGATCCCACTGAAAGATCCTGGCATGGAACCTGCCGAAAGGAATGGCTTCGTATGACGCTACCATCTTTCCCAGGACTCGCGTGCAGTGATGCACCGACACCTGCTTTGGTTTCAGGAGATCCCTGACCAGGGTCACGAGCTCCTGAGCCTTCTCCTCCAGGAGAAATACCTTCTTCTGTTCTGTGTCCAGAATCATGCCCAGGAAGGGCAGACGCGTCGTAGGAATCAGCTGCGACTTTGGAATATTCAGAATCCAGCCGTGCCGTAGCAACACTTCCTGAGAGTGTGCTACGCTGATCAACAACTGCTCTCTGGACCTCGCCTTTATGAGGAGATCGTTCAAGTACGGGATAACTGTAACTCCTTGCTTCCGGAGAAGTACCATCATCTCCGCCATTACCTTGGTAAAGACTTTTGGTGCCGTGGATTAGAGATGAGCGGGTTCGGTTTCTCTGAATCCGAACCAGCCAGAACTTCATGTTTTTTTTCACGGGTCCGAGCGACTCGGATCTTCCCGCCTTGCTCGGTTAACCCGAGCGCGCCCGAACGTCATCATGACGCTGTCGGATTCTCGCGAGACTCGGATTCTATATAAGGAGCCGCGCGTCGCCGCCATTTTCACACGTGCATTGAGATTGATAGGGAGAGGACGTGGCTGGCGTCCTCTCCATTTAGATTAGAAGAGAGAGAGAGAGAGATTGACCTGATTTACTGGAGCTTAGGAGTACTGTAGAACTGTAGAGAGTGCAGAGTTTACTAGTGACTGACCACAGTGACCACCAGACAGTGCAGTTTTATTTAATATATCCGTTCTCTGCCTGAAAAAAACGATACACAGTGACTCAGTCACATACCATATCTGTGTGCACTGCTCAGCCCAGTGTGCTGCATCATCTATGTATATATCTGACTGTGCTCAGCTCACACATCTTATAATTGTGGGGGAGACTGGGGAGCACTGCAGTGCCAGTTATAGGTTATAGCAGGAGCCAGGAGTACATATTATTATTAAAATTAAACAGTGCACACTTTTGCTGCAGGAGTGCCACTGCCAGTGTGACTGACCAGTGACCTGACCACACTGACCACCAGTATAGTTAGTAGTATAGTATACTATATTGTGATTGCCTGAAAAAGTTAAACACTCGTCGTGTGACTTCACTTGTGTGGTGTTTTTTTTTTTATTCTATAAAAAACTCATTCTGCTGACAGACAGTGTCCAGCAGGTCCGTCATTATATAATATATACCTGCCCGGCTGCAGTAGTGATATATATATATTTTTTATATCATTATTTATCATCCAGTCGCAGCAGACACAGTACGGTAGTTCACGGCTGTAGCTACCTCTGTGTCGTCACTCGGCAGTCCGTCCATAATTGTATACCACCTACCCGTGGTTTTTTTTTCTTTCTTCTTTATACATACATACTACTACTACATCTCTTTATCAACCAGTCTATATTAGCAGCAGACACAGTACAGTACGGTAGTCCACGGCTGTAGCTACCTCTGTGTCGGCACTCGGCAGTCCGTCCATAATTGTATACCACCTACCCGTGGTTTTTTTTTCTTTCTTCTTTATACATACATACTACTACTACTACATCTCTTTATCAACCAGTCTATATTAGCAGCAGACACAGTACAGTACGGTAGTCCACGGCTGTAGCTACCTCTGTGTCGGCACTGGGCAGTCCGTCCATAATTGTATACCACCTACCCGTGGTTTTTTTTTCTTTCTTCTTTATACATACATACTACTACTACATCTCTTTATCAACCAGTCTATATTAGCAGCAGACACAGTACAGTACGGTAGTCCACGGCTGTAGCTACCTCTGTGTCGGCACTGGGCAGTCCGTCCATAATTGTATACCACCTACCCGTGGTTTTTTTTTCTTTCTTCTTTATACATACATACTACTACTACATCTCTTTATCAACCAGTCTATATTAGCAGCAGACACAGTACAGTACGGTAGTCCACGGCTGTAGCTACCTCTGTGTCGGCACTCGGCAGTCCGTCCATAATTGTATACCACCTACCCGTGGTTTTTTTTTCTTTCTTCTTTATACATACATACTACTACTACATCTCTTTATCAACCAGTCTATATTAGCAGCAGACACAGTACAGTACGGTAGTCCACGGCTGTAGCTACCTCTGTGTCGGCACTCGGCAGTCCATCCATAATTGTATACTAGTATCCATCCATCTCCATTGTTTACCTGAGGTGCCTTTTAGTTGTGCCTATTAAAATATGGAGAACAAAAATGTTGAGGTTCCAAAATTAGGGAAAGATCAAGATCCACTTCCACCTCGTGCTGAAGCTGCTGCCACTAGTCATGGCCGAGACGATGAAATGCCAGCAACGTCGTCTGCCAAGGCCGATGCCCAATGTCATAGTACAGAGCATGTCAAATCCAAAACACCAAATATCAGTAAAAAAAGGACTCCAAAACCTAAAATAAAATTGTCGGAGGAGAAGCGTAAACTTGCCAATATGCCATTTACCACACGGAGTGGCAAGGAACGGCTGAGGCCCTGGCCTATGTTCATGGCTAGTGGTTCAGCTTCACATGAGGATGGAGGCACTCAGCCTCTCGCTAGAAAAATGAAAAGACTCAAGCTGGCAAAAGCAGTAGCACCGCAAAGAACTGTGCGTTCTTCGAAATCCCAAATCCACAAGGAGAGTCCAATTGTGTCGGTTGCGATGCCTGACCTTCCCAACACTGGACGTGAAGAGCATGCGCCTTCCACCATTTGCACGCCCCCTGCAAGTGCTGGAAGGAGCACCCGCAGTCCAGTTCCTGATAGTCAGATTGAAGATGTCAGTGTTGAAGTACACCAGGATGAGGAGGATATGGGTGTTGCTGGCGCTGGGGAGGAAATTGACCAGGAGGATTCTGATGGTGAGGTGGTTTGTTTAAGTCAGGCACCCGGGGAGACACCTGTTGTCCGTGGGAGGAATAGGGCCGTTGACATGCCTGGTGAAAATACCAAAAAAATCAGCTCTTCGGTGTGGAAGTATTTCACCAGAAATGCGGACAACAGGTGTCAAGCCGTGTGTTCCCTTTGTCAAGCTGTAATAAGTAGGGGTAAGGACGTTAACCACCTCGGAACATCCTCCCTTATACGTCACCTGCAGCGCATTCATAATAAGTCAGTGACAAGTTCAAAAACTTGGGCCGACAGCGGAAGCAGTCCACTGACCAGTAAATCCCTTCCTCTTGTAACCAAGCTCACGCAAACCACCCCACCAACTCCCTCAGTGTCAATTTCCTCCTTCCCCAGGAATGCCAATAGTCCTGCAGGCCATGTCACTGGCAATTCTGACGAGTCCTCTCCTGCCTGGGATTCCTCCGATGCATCCTTGCGTGTAACGCCTACTGCTGCTGGCGCTGCTGTTGTTGCTGCTGGGAGTCGATGGTCATCCCAGAGGGGAAGTCGTAAGCCCACTTGTACTACTTCCAGTAAGCAATTGACTGTCCAACAGTTCTTTGCGAGGAAGATGAAATATCACAGCAGTCATCCTGTTGCAAAGCGGATAACTGAGTCCTTGACAACTATGTTGGTGTTAGACGTGCGTCCGGTATCCGCCGTTAGTTCACAGGGAACTAGACAATTTATTGAGGCAGTGTGCCCCCGTTACCAAATACCATCTAGGTTCCACTTCTGTAGGCAGGCGATACTGAGAATGTACACGGACGTCAGAAAAAGACTCACCAGTGTCCTAAAAAATGCAGTTGTACCCAATGTCCACTTAACCACGGACATGTGGACAAGTGGAGCAGGGCAGGGTCAGGACTATATGACTGTGACAGCCCACTGGGTAGATGTATGGACTCCCGCCGCAAGAACAGCAGCGGCGGCACCAGTAGCAGCATCTCGCAAACGCCAACTCTTTCCTAGGCAGGCTACGCTTTGTATCACCGCTTTCCAGAATACGCACACAGCTAAAAACCTCTTACGGCAACTGAGGAAGATCATCGCAGAATGGCTTACCCCAATTGGACTCTCCTGTGGATTTGTGGCATCGGACAACGCCAGCAATATTGTGTGTGCATTAAATATGGGCAAATTCCAGCACGTCCCATGTTTTGCACATACCTTGAATTTGGTGGTGCAGAATTTTTTAAAAAACGACAGGGGCGTGCAAGAGATGCTGTCGGTGGCCAGAAGAATTGCGGGACACTTTCGGCGTACAGGCACCACGTACAGAAGACTGGAGCACCACCAAAAACTACTGAACCTGCCCTGCCATCATCTGAAGCAAGAAGTGGTAACGAGGTGGAATTCAACCCTCTATATGCTTCAGAGGTTGGAGGAGCAGCAAAAGGCCATTCAAGCCTATACAATTGAGCACGATATAGGAGGTGGAATGCACCTGTCTCAAGTGCAGTGGAGAATGATTTCAACGTTGTGCAAGGTTCTGATGCCCTTTGAACTTGCCACACGTGAAGTCAGTTCAGACACTGCCAGCCTGAGTCAGGTCATTCCCCTCATCAGGCTTTTGCAGAAGAAGCTGGAGGCATTGAAGAAGGAGCTAAAAGGGAGCGATTCCGCTAGGCATGTGGGACTTGTGGATGCAGCCCTTAATTCGCTTAACAAGGATTCACGGGTGGTCAATCTGTTGAAATCAGAGCACTACATTTTGGCCACCGTGCTCGATCCTAGATTTAAAACCTACCTTGGATCTCTCTTTCCGGCAGACACAAGTCTGCTGGGGTGCAAAGACCTGCTGGTGACAAAATTGTCAAGTCAAGCGGAACGCGACCTGTCAACATCTCCTCCTTCACATTCTCCCGCAACTGGGGGTGCGAGGAAAAGGCTCAGAATTCCGAGCCCACCCGCTGGCGGTGATGCAGGGCAGTCTGGAGCGACTGCTGATGCTGACATCTGGTCCGGACTGAAGGACCTGACAACGATTACGGACATGTCGTCTACTGTCACTGCATATGATTCTCTCAACATTGAAAGAATGGTGGAGGATTATATGAGTGACCGCATCCAAGTAGGCACGTCAGACAGTCCGTACTTATACTGGCAGGAAAAAGAGGCAATTTGGAGGCCCTTGCACAAACTGGCTTTATTCTACCTAAGTTGCCCTCCCACAAGTGTGTACTCCGAAAGAGTGTTTAGTGCCGCCGCTCACCTTGTCAGCAATCGGCGTACGAGGTTACATCCAGAAAATGTGGAGAAGATGATGTTCATTAAAATGAATTATAATCAATTCCTCCGCGGAGACATTGACCAGCAGCAATTGCCTCCACAAAGTACACAGGGAGCTGAGATGGTGGATTCCAGTGGGGACGAATTGATAATCTGTGAGGAGGGGGATGTACACGGTGATATATCGGAGGATGATGATGAGGTGGACATCTTGCCTCTGTAGAGCCAGTTTGTGCAAGGAGAGATTAATTGCTTCTTTTTTGGTGGGGGTCCAAACCAACCCGTCATATCAGTCACAGTCGTGTGGCAGACCCTGTCACTGAAATGATGGGTTGGTTAAAGTGTGCATGTCCTGTTTATACAACATAAGGGTGGGTGGGAGGGCCCAAGGACAATTCCATCTTGCACCTCTTTTTTCTTTTATTTTTCTTTGCGTCATGTGCTGTTTGGGGAGGGTTTTTTGGAAGGGACATCCTGCGTGACACTGCAGTGCCACTCCTAGATGGGCCCGGTGTTTGTGTCGGCCACTAGGGTCGCTAATCTTACTCACACAGCTACCTCATTGCGCCTCTTTTTTTCTTTGCGTCATGTGCTGTTTGGGGAGGGTTTTTTGGAAGGGACATCCTGCGTGACACTGCAGTGCCACTCCTAGATGGGCCAGGTGTTTGTGTCGGGCACTTGGGTCGCTGAGCTTAGTCACACAGCTACCTCATTGCACCTCTTTTTTTCTTTGCGTCATGTGCTGTTTGGGGAGTGTTTTTTGGAAGGGCCATCCTGCGTGACACTGCAGTGCCACTCCTAGATGGGCCAGGTGTTTGTGTCGGCCACTAGGGTCGCTTAGCTTAGTCATCCAGCGACCTCGGTGCAAATTTTAGGACTAAAAATAATATTGTGAGGTGTGAGGTATTCAGAATAGACTGAAAATGAGTGGAAATTATGGTTTTTGAGGTTAATAATAATATGGGATCAAAATGACCCCCAAATTCTATGATTTAAGCTGTTTTTTAGGGTTTTTTGAAAAAAACACCCGAATCCAAAACACACCCGAATCCGACAAAAAAAATTCGGTGAGGTTTTGCCAAAACGCGGTCGAACCCAAAACACGGCCGCGGAACCGAACCCAAAACCAAAACACAAAACCCGAAAAATTTCAGGCGCTCATCTCTACCGTGGATAGACCAAATGGCAACGTCTGGAATTGGTAATGACAGTCCTGTACCACAAACCGGAGGTACTCCTGGTGAGGCGGATAAATGGGGACATGCAAGTACGCATCCTTGATGTCCAGAGATACCATAAAATCCCCCTCTTCCAGGCTGGCAATGACCGCTCTGAGCGATTCCATTTTGAACTTGAACCTTTTCATGTAAATGTTCAAGGATTTTAAATTTAGAATGGGTCTTACCGAACCGTCCGGTTTCGGTACCACAAATAGTGTGGAATAGTAACCCCTTCCCTGCTGAAGGAGGGGTACCATTATTATCACTTGCTGGAGGAACAGCTTTTGAATAGCCGTCAGGACTATCTCCCTTTCCGTGGGAGAAACTGGCAAGGCGGATTTTAGGTAACGGTGAGGGGGCGTCACTTCGAATTCCAGCTTGTATCCCTGAGATACAATTTGTATAACCAAAGGACCCACTTGTGAGCGAACCCACTGGTTGCAGTAATTTCGGAGACGCGCCCCCACCGCTCCTGGCTCCACCTGTGGAGCCCCAGCGTCATGCGGTGGACTTAGTGGAAGCAGGGGAGGACTTTTGTTCCTGAGGACTGGCTGCATGGTGCAGCTTTTTTCCTCTACCCCTGCCTCTGACAAGAAAAGATGCACCTCTGACTCTCTTGCTTCTTTGAGAACGAAAGGACTGCATTTGGTAATATGGTGCTTTCTTAGGCTGTGAGGAAACCTGCGGCAAGAAAGTCGACTTTCCAGCTGTCGCTGTGGATACTAGGTCCGAGAGACCGTCCCCAAACAATTCCTCACCCTTATAAGGCAAAACCTCCATGTGTTTTTTAGAGTCGGCATCCCCTGTCCATTGCCGAGTCCATAAGACCCTCCTGGCAGAAATGGACATTGCATTTATTCGAGAGCCCAGCAGGCAAATGTCCCTCTGGGCATCCCGCATATATAAGACGACGTCTTTAATATGGCTAAGTGTTAGCAATACGGTATCTCTGTCCAGGGTATCTAACCCCTCTGACAGAGTATCTGTCCATGCTGCAACAGCACTGCACATCCAAGCTGAAGCAATAGCCGGTCTCAGTAGAGTACCAGAGTGTGTATACACTGACTTCAGGATACCTTCCTGCTTCCTATCCGCAGGTTCCTTTAGGGTGGCTGTATCCTGAGATGGCAGGGCCACTCTTTTAGATAAGCACGTCAGAGCCTTGTCAACCCTAGGGGAGGATTCCCAGCGTAACCTATGCATTGGCGGGAAAGGGTACGCCATTAGTATTCTCTTGGGAATCACCACTTTCTTATCAGGGGAAGACCACGCTTCTTCACATAACTCATTTAATTCATGTGACGAGGGGAAAAGTCACTGGCTGCTTTTTCTCCCCAAACATATTTACCATCTTGTCAGGGACAGGGTCAGCCTCTGAAATGTGTAATACATTTTTCATTGCAATAATCATGTATCGGATGGCCTTAGTCATTTTGGGCTGTAATAGTGCCTCATCATCGTCGACGCAGGAGTCGGACTCCGTGTCGACATCTGTGTCAACCAACTGAGATAGTGGGCGTTTTTGAGACGCTGACGGCCTCTGAGGCGCCTGGGCAGACCCGGGTTGAGAGCCCGGCTGTCCCCCGGCAGCAACATCATCAAACCTTTTGTGTAATGAGTTTACATTGTCATTTAAGACCTTCCACATATCCATCCAATCAGGTGTCGGCACCGACGGGGGCGACACCACATTTATCTGCACTTGCTCCACTTCCACGTAACCCTCCTCATCAAACATGTCGACACAGCCGTACCGACACACAGCACACACACAGGGAATGCTCTGACTGAGGACAGGACCCCACAAGGTCTATGGGGAGACAGAGAAAGAGTATGCCAGCACACACCACAGCGCTATATAACACAGGGATACACCACCAGAAGTGAATTTTTCCCAATAGCTGCTGTATAAATACACCTTTTGCCTAAATTTATGTGCCCCCCCCCTCTCTTTTTACCCTTTTATTGCCAGGAGACTGCAGGGGAGAGCCTGGGGAGCGTCCTTCCAGCGGAGCTGTGAAGAGAAATGGCGCTGGTGTGCTGAGGAAGAAGGCCCCGCCCCCTCAGCGGCGGGCTTCTGTCCCGCTGTTTCTGACTAAAAAATGGCGGGGGTTTTACACATATACAGTCACAGACTGAATTATGTGTCTTTTTAATGCCAAAGGTATTCTTATTGCTGCCCAGGGCGCCCCCCCCCCAGCGCCCTGCACCCTACAGTGACCGGAGTGTGTGGTGTGCAGTGGGAGCAATGGCGCACAGCTGCGGTGCTGTGCGCTACCTTAATGAAGACAGGAGTCTTCAGCCGCCGATTTCATCACCAACTTCTGATCTTCTGGCTCTGCAAGGGGGACGGAGGCACGGCTCCGGGAACGGACGCCCGAGGACCTCTGCCTGTGTTCTAACCCTCTGGAGCTAATGGTGTCCAGTAGCCTAAAAAGCGCAACCTAGCTGTGAACAGGTACGTTTGCTTCTCTCCCCTCGGTCCCACGTAGCAGTGAGTCTGTTGCCAGCAGATCTCACTGAAAATAAAAAACCTAACAATTACTTTCTTTACTAGCAGGCTCTAGAGAGCCCACTAGGTGCATCCAGCTTTGGCCGGGCACAGATTCTAACTGAGGTCTGGAGGAGGGGCATAGAGGGAGGAGCCAGTGCACACCAGATAGTACCTAATCTTTCTTTTAGAGTGCCCAGTCTCCTGCGGAGCCCGTCTATTCCCCATGGTCCTTACGGAGTCCCTAGCATCCACTAGGACATCAGAGAAACACTTGTGGCGCCTTATAAATAAATTGTAATAAATATTATAATAATACTACCTACTCCGACTGAATATTATGAGTCACAATAACAAAGTAGCTGTAGTTGCGGGCTGCCGCCATAGCCGGATTCCAGTGCCGCCCACTGACAAAAACTCAGCCCGCCACAACTATCATTATAAGTATCTGCACAGTGCACACGCCCATGACTCTCAGATGACGCTCCCACAAGTCAGGGTGGTTACATGTCACCATCCAGTTCTCACCCCAAAATGCTCTATTTCACAGAAAGACAGGTTCAGCCGAGTTCTTCTGCCCAATTAAAAATAGGACAGAGATACTGTATGCTTCTGTGCATCTGCTCCATGCAAAAATGTGTTGTTTGTGTTCAGGAGCGGATTGAGATGGAAAACCAGCCCAAGAAATGTATTTAATGGGGGTGGCGTCTGTTTTGGGGATGGAGTCTGTTGAGGGGGTGGGATTCCTCGTCATAGGGTCTGATTGCGAATTGGGTGCAGTTGCTGCCTTCCTTGCATCTTTTGCAATAGTTCAGTCTGTAACTTTATGCTGATGTTGCTATAATGCCCTTCCCGTGCATCCAAATATGCAAGGACAGAGATGCTCACTTTCAGTGCCTACAGATCCTGAAATCATATGTTTTGTGCACCTTTGGACACCACAATCGGTCACACCATTGTAACTTTCACCAGCCCTAAACTAGGTTCAGTCTGAGTATGGCCTTCAATGTGGGCAATTCAATGTCTCTATACGTGACCACTTTCAGCAACATGCCCATACTACATTATATCTACGTCTGATTAGCCAACCCCCTGTAACCAACCACACATGAATTGCCAACACATTTCTAATACAGGCCCAGATTTATTAAGCCTTGTAGGGTGATACATTGCACGGTGATAATGTACCAACCAACCAGCGCCTAGCTGTCAATTTTCAAACGCAGCCTGTAACATGGCAGTTAGGAACTGAATGGTTGCAATTTATCACTCTCCAAGGCTTGATAAATCTGGGTCACACCTCTTGGTGCATGTGTATGAACATTGTTGCGGTTCATGCATGCTCGCTGCAACTCAGATGCAAACGCAGATGAAAAACATTGCAGAAGCAAAACAATAAATCACACTGCCAACCTCCACAGGAAAAAACACACATTGGCTCCCACAGAAAGCAATAAATAAAATTGGCCCTCAAAGGGAAAAAATAAATATGTTTAATATAGCTTTACTAGTGGTATACCATTTAACCATGGCGGCAGCACCAGTCCCCACATGTCAACAAACAAAATAGGCCCCACATGCACATCAGCCCCTGTTTGTGTCTGTGCTAAGAAAGTCGTCTGAATCAGGTCTTATATATATGCATATAAATATTTCATATACGTGTGTTTTCCTGCTAGCATTAGGGTGCAAAACTCTATATGAGCCACTAAGAGTGCTATTATTCTAAAGCAATAATGTACTATATATGCACAGAATAAATGGTGACTATTTGCTCTTTGCTTTATTTTTGTCACATTTTCCAATCACCTGAGTATGGTTCAAAATAGCAGTTTTACTTCAACATGAAAGTGAAAAATCTTGTAGGACATTAGATGCAGTATCATCCACTACCACTTTCAATGTCAGAGATTTCCTCTCTTATTATGAGAAAATGTATTTGTATTTTTAATTGTTCTGTTATGCACACCAGTGCCTGCAGGAATGTACTGGTGTTTGAACGGATAGGTATGCAAAACAAATGGACTCACAGACAGACTGGGGAATATGACATAACGTACACAGAAGGTGATAGGGTAACAAAATACACACAAAGTGAACAGAGAAGCCCAGAGGCTAAGGAACTGGGTATCTCCCTTGTATTAGAAATGCTCAGATGGGAAAAGCAAGATGTTGTGTTTTAATACATAGAGAACCCGAAATGCTGTTGCTAAGGGCAACAGCAAAACCCTAAAGGGTTACCAACGGGTGTGGCAGTAAACTCCTTGGTCAGAGATGGAATGATAGACACAAGGAGAGTCTCCACAATCCTAATTCTCACTTGCAGTGCACAGGTTCAGCTTACTGCCACTAAACTGACCCGACACCTAGCACAGTGAGACAGGATTATACAGGCAAGTCTTAGAATACAGCCGCAAACTTGCTAAGTTCACAGAGTAGTAACAGAACCCCAGCAAGCTAAACGACTGACTCCAGTCTTACTGCTAGGTCTGGATTGGCAGAGTGTAATACCAAATCCCCAGGCCTATTAGCAGTAAGCAACAAACAAATACAAAGCTACACAGTACTGGCTAACTTTCAGGAACTGACTAACCAACAAAGATTCAGCAGCATCTGCTTAACCTGGAAAGAGGCCTTATAAAGCAGGTGCTGTCCACGCCCCACTCAGACCTCACAGACTGTGAGCACAAAAACCAGCACCGGATCCCCTGCCGTGCACAGAGCCTATAACCACTGCACAGCAAAAGACCCGAACCGGAGTATCAGCTGCGCTCAGGTTACTCCGCTAGCACTTGTCTCCCGGTTGCCATGATGACGTGGCAGCACAGGGCAGGAGACCCTAACATGTTCTTCTTTATGAATTACATTTGTTGGCTTTATATTTACAAGAAGATTAAATGTTCTCAAGTTGGCCTGAGTTAAACTACTGAGAGAAACGGGGGAATTCAAATAAGTGACTGTGGATTCACGGTGCACTGACATTTTCCTCACAAGGCAGCGAGCACTTTTAGGCAAATCCGGCATTCGGCCAGTCAGGCGAAGGGGGCAGATCGGGCTGCCGTTGCTGATGTTGAAATGCTGTGGCAACAGCTGATTTACCCCTTCACATGTAATTGAAGTGCCCCCCAATGTATTTTAATGGAAACGCCTTCAAAGAACCATCCTTACCTGTATGTTTCCCGGAGATTCTCTGTTAACATTATACGTCACAATAAAATCACCATTCAGTAGTGTAGTTGAACAGTTAGCACAGGATCGTTGCTGATCTATTGTGGGTTTAAAAGAAACATGGCCCTAAAACAAAATAAATAACAAAATCATCTACTGTTGTGAACAATATCAGAACCATTATAAAACAATTATGGCTGCAGTCAAGAACTTGCTAAAAGGGGTTATGACATATGACATAAGTTCAGCTTACAGCTCTTTATGACTGTACCACTTACAATGGCATAAGTGGTGCTGTCCCTATTGTCGGCAATGGGGGCCCAGCAAAGGCCTTTTTTAGACTTCCATTCAGAGTCTAAGTGAGGAGAGGGCCCATGTGCAAACACCGTGCAGTCCCCCTCAAGGATCCGTGCAGCGCAGTAGATGCAGTGCCAGAGTCTACTGTGCAAGCGCAGTTCTCCAGGAACATGGCACCCATGCCACATTCTTGGCGAGTTCTCTGGACTACGGAGAGGTAAGTATAATAATGGGTGCAGGGTGTAATGTGCGGGCCCCTGTGCACCGCATCCTGCACTTATTACAAATATGCCAGTGAGTCCACACCAGGTTGAAACACAATGGACATGCACAGATGTATTTCTCACATAGCCCATCCTCATGTGCATTACACTGCCGACAACACAGTGGAGGACACAGACGAGGAGAGCAACATTGCTGGACCACGTTGGAGAGGTAAGTTATTTTAAATACCGGCGACATATTGTTAGAATCACTTTGTTACTAAACACAATATGCTGTTGGTAATAAGCATCGGTATTAAATAGAGCCCTTCGTATGCCATGTTAGGGAAAGGCTTGCCTTATGCTTTGTTACAGAACATTTTTTTACAAGGTTTGTAACCGATTTCATTTGTGGTTAAGCATCCTATGGCTCTCCAGTAGTTGTAGCTCTACAAGTCATAAGAATGTAGCATCAACTGCCAGGGCCAGGTTAACAATGGGGCGGATGGAGCTACAGCTCCAGGCTCCAGATAAAGATAGGCCCATCATCATGATAGCATGATGATTATTTTCTGCCCAGCTGGTCACATGGTTGTCATAAACAATCAGAATTAAAATTATATTTTTAATTTCCTCCTAAAGTGATGCTGTTTTTCTACTTTTACATATTTTGGGAGACGTTGGGGCTTATATAGTAGGGAATGTACACGCCTATATGTCTCTGGCCACACCCACACAACATTAGCCACACCTCCTAAATTTCTCACAATAGACCCTTGATAATTTTCAGCCCCAGGCCCATGTGGACCTTAATCCGGCCCTGTCAACAGCAAATGGATTGCTACCGTACATTGCCTAAGCCTGACCATGGATATCACAATAACAGTAAGGAGAGAATATGCACCATACAGAAGTAAGATCATTATAAATCAAAGAAGACATGCAGAATTAATGACTATGGGGCATATTTTTTAATTATCATAATTATAATTTCTTATTACCACTTATCGCGACAATAAGAAATGAAAGATCGCTAGGATGGAACATTAAACACATGCAATAGAAGCCTATCCCTGCTATGTGTACAAGTAAAGTGATTGCTAAAGAGATCACTTTAGTTTCTTGTACGGCTGCCAATCACGCTACTGTGCATGTATGGTCAGCAGATCACACATGCACACGGTTGCTGCTGATTCTCACAGTAAATTTTGAGGTAAGTATTCTATAGGCTTTGCATTTCGGAGCTCGGTAAATCTCATTTCTCTTACATCCTAGAGGATACTAGGAATCCAATTAGTACTATTGAATATAGACGGCTCCACTAGAAGCCTTGGGCACTTTAAGAATTTGATAGTGTGCGCTGGCTCCTCCCTCTATGCCCCTCCTGAGAGATAGTTTAGAAAATGTGCACGGAGGAGCCAGTCACGTCGCATGGAAGCTCCTGAAAGGTTTTCTGCATTTATTTTTTTGTTTGTTATCTTCAGGCAGTACTGGATAGCACCAGCCTGCCTGCTTCGTGGGATTTAGGAGTGGGGGGGGGGGGGGGTGGGGGGGGGGGGGCAGCCAAACCTCTTGAAGGGTTAATGGTCCTGTTACCCGCTGACAGGACACTGGCTCCTGAGGGAACTATTCGCACACCCCACCACTGCACGCGTACATTCCCTTAGCATGCTGCCACCCCTAACAGAGCCAGAAGAAAGAAGAGTGGTGAGTACTAAGCCGGCGGGTCGCCGGCCATTATGGCGGCATGAGGGTACAGAGACGCACGGCTTCTATGGGGGCGGCAGAGACTCGGGACTCAGTACACAGTGCGGACGCACCGCTTCTGAGGGAGCGAACTGAGTCTAAGTACCCAACGAGTGTACACAGTACCCAGACTGGCATTACAGACTTAAAAGGCCACTGACTCCATTTTAACCATTAAAAATTACCTTAGCCAGTATAAAAAAGCGGGAAGACCGCGCACCATTGTAGGGGTGGGGCTTCACTATGAGCGGATCCAGCAGCTCACTAGTGCCATTTTCCCTTTGCAGTGGACACAGATGCTGACTGATAGGCAGTTCCTCTGGAGAGACTCCAGATTACCTCAGCGTACCAAGGGGTCATAGCAGAGGGGGAGCGCTTACTAGTGTACTAAGTCCCCAATCTGGGTACTTCGTCTGCAACCCGGTTAAGCTTGGCATTCGCGTTAAGGGCGCTGTGTGCTGGCTCCAGAATATCTCTGTGTCTCTTTTGAAGGGCTCTTTGTGGGTTAATTGTGCTTTTAACCTGTTCCTGTCTGTGTGTGTGTGTGTGCGCGCGCGCTCGCGAGTGTGTGCGTGCGTATGTGTGTGTATCACTATAGTGTACTCAATCCAGTGCACTCGCCTAGGCTGGTGGGGCAGAACCAGCTTGGCTGGATTCCATTAGGGGAATGATCTCCAATATTTCCACTAAATTGTCCTGTAATGAGAAAGAGGCGCAATACTTAAGACAATTGATGACTGAGTTTACGAACAGAGACTCAGTACCAAGACCAGCGTCTCAGTCCCCTGCCATTTTTCCGCAAAAACGTCCTTTGGCCCATATCCTGCAGTCTGACTCTGATGGTGAGGGGTCAGACATTGAGGAGGGGGAGGTGGATGCACAGGTGGGGGAGGCTACTAATAGAGAGGTTCTGCATATCCCTGATAAGGTAACAGAGGAGACTGAGGAATCTTATTTTAATGTAAAAAAGAAATCCTCAGCAACTTTTTCTGTGTCAAAGGAACTAAATACCCTGTTTGAAGAAACGTAGGTTAATCCTGATAGGAAATTTCAAATCCCTAAAAGGTTGATATCATCTTTTCCGTTTCCTCCTGAGGATAGAAAAAATACAGGAAAATCCATCGATAGTGGATGCATCAGTATCCAGGCTGTCACAGAAAATTGTATTGCCTGTCCCTGGTGCAGCCTCCCTAAAAGACACGGCTGATCGTAGAATTGAGAATACACTCAAATCATTATACACAGCTGCTGGGGTGGCACAGAGACCCACTATAGCATGTGGGTGGATTACTAAGGCCATCGCAAACTGGTCAGGTAACCTAATTGAGGGGTTAGGTACCTTGCCTAAGGTGGAGATTATTTTACTCCTGCAACATATACAGGACTCTGCAAATTTTATGGTGGAAGCCATAAAAGAAATAGGCTTGCTTAATGTATGCACCACTGCTATGGCAGTGTCAGCACGCAGAGGCTTATGGCTACGCCAGTGGACTGCCGACGCAGACTCCAGGAAAGGCGTGGAAGGCCTACCCTTCTATGTATCTTCCTTCTGAAGCTCCCCAAACCGGGAAGGCTTACACAGGACCTAATCTACAGACCTTTTGGACTGCCAAGTTCAAGGGCAAAACCGGAGGTTCTTCTACAGCCACCAGACACGCTAGAGGTAAACCACGAAAACCAGCAATGGCAGATTTACAGGAACAGAGCTCAAGTTCTGCTTCCTCAAAGCCTTCAGCATGACGGTGGACCGTGATACCTGGAAGACCGGTAGGTGGGAGCTCGACTAAGATTTTTCAGTCACATCTTGACAACATCATGCCAGGATCCCTGGATCATAGATCTTATTTCCCAGGGCTACAGATTGGAATTTCAGGAGCTCCCACCTCACAGATTATTCAAATCAGGCTTACCAGTTTCACAGGAAGCAAGTATAACCTTACAAGACGTCATTCAAAAACTGGTACATACTCAGGTCATTGTTCCAGTTCCACCTCATCTACAAAACAAGGGATAGTATTTCAACCTGTTTGTAGTACCGAAACCGGACGGTTCGGTAAGACCGATTCTGAACCTCAAGTCGTTGAACCCATACTTAAGAGTGTTCAAATTCAAGACTGAGTCTCTGAGAGCAGTGTTCTCAGGTCTGGAGGAGGGGGAATTCCTAGTGTCTCTGGATATCAAGGATGCGTACCTTCACATTCCGATATGGCCTTCTCATCAGGCTTATCTACGGTTTGCACTGCAGGACTGTCACTACCAGTTCCAGGCCCTGCCATTTGGTCTCTCCACAGCACTGACAGTGTTCACCAAGGTAATGGCAGAGATGATGTTTCTACTCCATAAACAGGGAGTAAACATAATTCCTGGACGATCTTCTTATAAAGGCACCGTCCAGGGAGAGGTTGATGGGAATGATACTGGACATGGAATCTCAGCGAATGTTCCTTCCTGTGGATAAGGCTATGGAAATCCAGCCGATGGTTCGGGCTGTCCTGAAGCCAACCCAGATCTCGGTGCATCTGTGCATTCGCCTTCTGGGGAAACTGGTGGCCTCTTACCACCTTTCATACTGGCTTCAGTATGAAAGGTTTCATGCAAGGCCCTTCCAGCTAGATCTATTGGACAAATGGTCTGGATCACATCTTCACATGCACCAGAGGATCCATCTGTCACCAAGAGCCAGGATCTCCCTTCTGTGGTGGCTACAGACTTCTCACCTCGTCGAGGGTCAGAGGTTCGGGATTCAGAATTGGATTCTGCTAACCACGGACACAAGCCTCAGAGGTTGGGGAGCAGTCACCCAGGGGGTACAGTTTCAAGGAAAATGGTCAAGTCAGGAAGTCGTCCTTCCAATAAACATCCTGGAACTCAGGGCTATCTACTACAACGCCCTTCTGCAGGCCTCATCTCTACCTCGGAATAAGACCATTCGAAACCAGTCGGACAATGTAACGGCGGTAACGTGCATAAACCGACAGGGCGGAACGAAAAGCAGAGCAGCAATGGCAGAGGTGTCAAAAATTCTTCTCTGGGCGGAAAAACATGCCGTGGCATTGTCAGCAGTCTTCATTCCGGGAGTAGACAACTGGGAAGCAGACATCCTCAGCGACACGACCTGCACCTGGGGGAATGGAGCCTTTACCAGGACGTGTTCAGGTGCTTAACACGTCGGTGGGGAATTCCACAAATCGACAAGATGGCCTCTCGTCTCAACAAGAAGCTCAAGCGGTATTGTTCCAGATCGAGAGACCCACAAGCAGTGGCGGTAGACGCACTGACAACTCCATGGGTCTACCAGATAGCGTACGTGTTTCCTCCACTTCCTCTGATCCCAAAAATTCTAAAAAGAATAAGAAGGGAAAAGGCTCAAGCAATACTCATTGCTCCGGACTGGCCATGAACGGACTGGTACGTGGACCTTCTGGAGATACTCCTCGAAGATCCGAGGCCTATGCCTCTTTGCAATAGGGCCTGTTCGTCTATCAAGACATATTGCGGCTATGTTTAACGGCATGGAGGTTGAACGGCTGATCCTAGCCAGGTGAGTGATTCCTGACAAGGTCATCCCGACTATGATCCAAGCCAGGAAGTGGTAACGTCTAAACATTGCCACCGTATATGGAAGAGGTATGTTTCTTGGTATGAGACCAGAAAATATTCTGCAGTGGAAATTCATCTGGGACGTCTCCTGCTTTTTCTGCAGTCGGTAGTGGATGTGGGCCTACTCCTAGGTTCCATTAAAGTCCAGATTTCTGCTTTGTCTATTTTCTTTCAGAAACAATTGGCTTATCTCCCTGAGGGCCAGACGTTCTTGAAAGGTGTTCTACACCACATCCAAACTCCCTTTGTGCCTCCCACGGCACCTTGGGATCTCAATTTGGTGCTGCAGTTCATTCATTCAGACTGGTTTGAACCGTTACAGGAAGTTGACGTAAAGTACCTTACGTGGAAGACCGTCACACTATTGGCCTTGGCCTCAGCGGGACGTGTGTCGGAACTAGTGGCGTTGTCTCACAAAAGTCCCTATTTAATTTTCCATGAAGACAGAGCTGAACTCAGAACTTGTTTGCAATTTCTTCCTAGGGTGGTGTCCGCTTTTCACATCAACCAACCTATTGTGGTTCTGGCTGTGACGGACACTTCTGCTACTTCAAAGTCTTTGGATGTTGTGAGGGCTTTGAACGTGTATGTAAAGAGAACAGCTCATCACATAAAATCCGTCTTGCTGTTCGTTCTCTATGATCCCAATAAAATTCGGTGTCCTGCTTCTAAGCAGTCTATTGCACGCTGGATCAAGCTCATGATCCAGCATGCTTATTCTACGGCAGGATTGCCGGTTTCAAAATATGTACAGGCCCACTCTACTAGGTCGGTGAGTTCATCTTGGGCGGCTGCCCGGGGGGTCTTAGCTTTACAGCTCTGCCGAGCAGCTACTTGGTCAGGTTCGAACACGTTTGCTAAGTTCTACAACTTCGATACTTTGGGCTCTGAGGACCTTCAGTTTGGTCAATCAGTTCTGCAGGAACCTCAGCACTCTCCCACCCACTTTGGGAGCTGTGGTACTCCTCCATGGTTCTAAATGGATTCCCAGTATCCTCTAGGATGTAAGAGAAAATAGGATTTTAACTACCTACTGGTAAATCCTTTTCTCGTTCTCCGTAGTGGATACTGGGCGCCCGCCCGTTGCTTCGTTGTTCCTGCACTGTTACTTGGTTAAGTATTCTGGTTTGTTCAGCCGTTACTGTTCATGTTTCAAGTTTGGTTAGCATTGCTTTCCTATTGTTCTGTGCGTGCTGGTTCGTAATCTCACCACTCTTATTATCTATACTTCTCTCAAAGTATGTCCGTCTCCTCGTGCACAGTTTCCTAGACTGAGTCTAGTAGAAAGGGGCATAGAGGGAGGAGCCAGCGCAGACTATCAAATTCCTAAAGTGCCCAAGGCTCCTAGTGGACCCGTCTATACCCCATGGTACTAAATGGATTCCCAGTATTCTCTACGAACTACGAGAACAGCATTTACCGGTAGGTAATTCAAATCCTATTAAATAACAGACCCCCTATAAATTTATGGGGACTGCTATTGCGATCAAAAATTGGGGATTGCAGAAGATATCAGAGAGACATTCTGTGGCCACTTTAAATTTGGGTATATCACTCAAAAACAGAGGTTTTTAATGGATAGCCTGCAATTTTCCTTTGGTAAATATGCCCCTAGGACTAGACGTATCAAAAATTACTGTACACACACACAACAAAAGTGACATTGAACAACGTTCCTAACAGGTTAAGAAACTATTTGCTCTGCTTCCTGTAAATAAGCTTTTACCTTTTCTCCAGAGAAAGATTTTTTGATAGCTGGCAGCAAGTCATTTGTAATGAAAGTCGCCTGAGCATCTAGAAAGCTGATGCCTTGTGACTCATGTAGATCTACTTCAATCTGAAATGTGAGATACAGAAAATGAAAATGTTACTTAAAACATGGTTGGTCTCCTTTTTCTTCAATGACACCAGTTAAAATATACTCTCAATCTGTATAGGTCTGCAGGTAACATATGTACTCAGGGTCGGTGCTAGGGTGTTCGGCGCCCTCCTGCAAACTATACATTTTCGCCCTCCCTCCCATACTTTACAAAGGGACAGTGCACACAACAAAAAAGGGGTGTGATCGCAAAAAGAAGGGTTGTGGCCACTCAATAGTACCCATATTTAAAATTACACCACACAGTAGTATAATCTTATTCACACTACATAGTAGTGTTCCTTTCAACACACAGTAGTAGTGCCCCTTACTCACATTACACTACAAAGTAGTACTCTTTATACACAATGCGGCTTACACATAATCCCCACATTAGTGTCCCTTATACTCACAATAACCCACAGTAGTAGTGCCCTTAACCACTTGCCTGGCATGGTCGCATCAGATACGACCATGCCTGCAAGTGCTCTATCTGACCTGGTCGCACAGAATGCGACCAGTCAGATAGAGAGTGTTAGCAGCGGCAGGGAAGATAAACTTCCCTCCGCTGCTGCTGTCAGAGGGACCGGAAGGTCCCTCTGCCTCCCTGCACTCTCCCCAGTAAGTACTGTGCTGCTGATCGGTCAGCACGGCAGGATCCCCCCCTCCCAGCAGCCGCTGGGGAGTGTAAATAAACCCTCCCAAGCCACCCCCAGATCCCCCCTGTATACCTACAGGCTGGCCCGGCTTTCAAAATGAAAGCCGCGATGGTCGCGGTGTTCCGATGGACGCAATGTTCCGATGGTCGTGATGTTCTCGATGTTTCAATGTTTGGAAAAAAATGTTCTTTTTAAAAAATTTCCTTCATGTTCTTCACCTAATTCACTCATAAAAAACCTGACAGTTTAGGAGCGGTTTTCGGCGAAATAATTGACAGTTAAGTCGTTAAACGTAATGGCCATAGGAAGGGTGTGTGCGTGTTTGTGATGATGTGGGGGCCCAGGAACATGTGCACACAGGAGCATGCCAAGACAAAGGCCTGAACCGCCTTCCCCCATCGATGGTGATCTGCATTCAGCGCCTCTGAGGTATGGACTCTCTGGTGGTGGCTGCTGCTGATCTTCAGCCGGGCCTGACTGCTGCTGGTTGGGGGTAGGCGCTGAGCAGGAGCTGCTCAGCAAATACATGAAGGAAGCAGCAGGGAAGCAGGCCGAGCTCAGCACTCAGCGGCAGGGCCAGATTAAGCCTTCAGGGGGGCCCAGGTCACTTAACACAGGGAGTCCTTTCCATCTTGTAAACGCAGCCCCACTAGCTGTTCCCAGTGTGTGTGACTCATTTCCCTCCACCTCCATCAGGCAGCAGTGCAGGTCGTGTCTGCACTCCTTTAGTGGGGACGAAACTGAAGCCTCCTTTTGGGCAGCGTGCAAGCCTGGCAGCAGAAATCTGGAGGCAGGGTACATGATTTGTGTGTGTTGTGTGTATACTCGTATATACATACATAGGATTTTTTTTTTTTTATTGTCCCATATTGCACATGGATACAGAATGGGCTGTTTCACAAAGCCTTGTTAAATCATTATAATATAGTATTAATTCTGAAATTGAACCCAGGGCTGACTGTACTCCCAATGAAAGAATGTCCCATGATAAAAGAGACATTTAAAATGAGACCTCAGATCTGTGGGGCGGCCCACTACATCTACTTACCCTCCTCCACATAGTACTGCTGTGCCGCGCTCCCTTCCATCTCTGGCAGCGGCTCGGTGCGAGCGCACTTTCATTGCAAAGAAACATGATTGGTGGATAGCCATGACTGTGATTGGTGGATGACAGGCGCCGTCCACCAATCAACACTGCTAGCACCCGGCAGAGCAGCTGTGGCGTGAATGTGGACAATGACTGATGCCTGCCTCCTGGCCACGGCCCCAAATGCTTTAAAGAATACTGGCCCGGGTGTCTGCGGTGTCTCCTTCTCTCAAGGCGCCGCTTCAAGCAAGGAGGCGGTAGAGCCTCTCTTCATGCTGCCGGCACCGCTGCTCGCTATACAGTGTGATAGGCAGGTGCAGCGGCAGCTGGCAGCAACAGCAGGGTTGTTGTAGAGCGTGGAGAGTGCCTCTCCAGGTCGGCGCCTCCCTGCTTTGCAGACCCTCCTGAGCGGGTAGCGCCGACACTGTATATACTTTAAATACAGTAGGCCTGTAGTCATCCCCGCGTTCAGCAATGACAGGTCATACTCCTGAGGCTCAGTCAAGATCATCGAGAGCAGGGACAAGACTGAGTACTGGGGAGCAGAGGCGTTACTAGCACGGGGCGAGCAGGGTACGTGCCCTGGGCGCTGTGGCAAGACCTGCAGAGGGGGGCGCCACCGGCACCTGCACGGCCCGCTCACCTCATGTGCCCACCGCCGCAGCTCCGCCTTCCGCAGTCGTGCCGCCACCGCCAAGCAGTCCTTCCTCAGCTCTTCCTGCTGTCAGTTCCTGAGCCTCCTGCTTTGTCTCCAGGTCCTTCAGTTGCTGCTGGTAAGCCCTCACCTCCTTTCATATCACCTCGCGGTGCACCTGCATCCCTCTGCCATTCCCCATCTTCTTGCCCTCCTGTTCCAATTTTACCTCATCCAGGGTCATCAAGCTGGTTAGCTAGGTAATTAAAATCCTATTTTCTCTTACGTCCTAGAGGATGCTGGGGTCCACATTAGTACCATAGGGATGTACCAAAGCTCCCAGAACGGGAGGGAGAGCGCGGAGGCTCCTGCAGAACTGAATGACCAAACTTCAGGTACTCAGAGGCCAAAGTATCAAAGTTGTGGAACTTAGCAAACGTGTTCGACCCAAACCAAGTAGCCGCTTGGCAAAGTTGTAAAGCCGAGACCCCCTGGGCAGCCGCCCAGGAAGAACCCACCTTACGAGTAGAGCGGGCCTTAACAGATTTTGGGCATGGCAATCCTCCCGTAGAATATGCATGCTGGATAGGGAACCTAATCCAGCGAGGGATCGTCTGCTAAGAAGCAGGACACCCAAGTTTCTTGGGATCATACAGGACAGAGAGTCTGATTTTCTGTGACGAGCAGTCCTCCTCACATAAATTCTAAGCGCCCTTACAACATCCAAGGACTTAGATGGAATTGAGGAGTCAGTAGCAACTGGCACCACAGTAGGTTGGTTGATATGAAAAGCCGACACAACCTTTGGAAGGAACTGCTGACGTGTCCGGAGTTCAGCTCTATCTTCATGGAAGACCAAGTAGGGGCTTTTACAAGACAAAGCCCCCAACTCCGACACACGACTAGCAGAAGCTAAGGCCAACAGAGTGACAGCCTTTCACGTGACAAAGTTGTCCTCAACCTCCTGGAAAGGTTCAAACCAATCTGATTGGAGGAACTGCAACACCACAATAAGATCCCAGGGCGCCGTAGGCGGCACAAAGGGATGCTGGATGTGCAGAACCCCTTTCAAAAAAGTCTGAACCTCAGGGAGAGAAGCTACCTGTTTCTGAAAGAAAATGGATAAGGACGAAATCTGGACCTTTACAGATCCCAACCTCAGGCCCATATCCACACCTGCTTTCAGGAAGAGGAGAAACGGTCCCAGTTGAAACTCCACAGTAGGAAACTTCTTGGATTCACACCAAGATACATACTTCTTCCAAATGCAATGGTAATGTTTAGATGTTACTCCTTTCCTAGCCTGTATCATGGTAAGAATAAACTTGTTCGGAATGCCCTTCCGAGCAAATATCTGGCGTTGAACGTCCATGCCGTCAAACGTAGCCACGGTAAGTCTTGATAAGCGAATGGCCCCTGTTGTAGCAGGTCCTCCCGAAGAGGAAGAGGCCTCAGATCTTCCAGCAGTAGACCCAGAAGATCTGCGTACCAAGCCCTTCTTGACCAGTCCGGAGCAATGAGGATTGCCTTAACTCTTTTTCTCCTTATGAGCTTTAGAATACTTGAGAATACTTGGAATGAGTGGAAGTGGAGGAAATACGTACACCAGCTGGAACACCCACGGAGTCACCAGGACGTCCACCGCCATTGCTTGCGGGTCTCTTGACCTGGAACAATACATCCAAAGCTTCTTGTTGAGGCGGGAGGCCATCGGTGGTCATTCCGAGTTGTTCGCTCGGTAAATTTCATCGCATCGCAGCGATTTTCCGCTTAGTGCGCATGCGCAATGTTCGTACTGCGACTGCGCCAAGTAAATTTGCTATGAAGTTAGGAATTTTAGTCACGGCTTTTTCTTCGTTCAGGCGATCGTAGTGTGAGTGACAGGAAGTGGGTGTTTCTGGGCGGAAACAGGCCGTTTTATGGGCGTGTGGGAAAAAACGCTACCGTTTCTGGGAAAAACGCGGGAGTGGCTGGAGAAACGGAGGAGTGTCTGGGCGAACGCTGGGTGTGTTTGTGACGTCAAACCAGGAACGACAAGCACTGAACTGATCGCAGATGCCGAGTAAGTCTGGAGCTACTCTGAAACTGCTAAGAAGTGTGTAATCGCAATATTGCGAATCTTTCGTTCGCAATTTTAAGAAGCTAAGATTCACTCCCAGTAGGCGGCGGCTTAGCGTGTGCAAAGCTGCTAAAAGCAGCTTGCGAGCGAACAACTCGGAATGACCACCATCATGTCTATTTGAAGAACCCCCCAAAGATTTGTCACCTCTGTGAACACCTCTGGATGGAGGCCCCACTCTCCTGGATGGAGATCATGTCTGCTGAGGAAGTCCGCTTCCCAGTTGTCCACTCCCGGAATAAAAATTGCTGACAACACCAACGCATGTTTTTCCGCCCAGAGGATGATTCTTGTTACCTCTGACATTGCAGCTCTGCTCTTTGTTCCGCCCTGTCAGTTTATGTAGGCCACCGTCGTTACATTGTCCGACTGTACTTGAATGGCTTGATCTCGCAGAAGTGCCGCTTGGAGAAGACCGTTGTACACGGCTCTTAGTTCCAGAATGTTTATGGGAAGACTGGATTTCAGATTTGACCACCTTCCTTGGAAGGTTTCCCCTTGAGTGACTGCGCCCCAACCCCGGAGACTTGCATCCGTGGTTAGAAGGATCCAGTCCTGAATCCCGAACCTGCGGCCCTCCAGAAGGTGAGGTATTTGCAGCCACCCGAGGAGTGAAACCCTTGCCTTTGGTGACAGACGTATCCTCAGGTGCATATGCAGATGAGAACCTGACCACTTGTCTAGGAGATCCAGTTGGAATGATCGAGCATGAAATCTTCCGTATTGTATAGAGATGAGCGGGTTCGGTTTCTCTGAATCCGAACCAGCCAGAACTTCATGTTTTTTTTCACGGGTCCGAGCGACTCGGATCTTCCCGCCTTGCTCGGTTAACCCGAGCGCGCCCGAACGTCATCATGACGCTGTCGGATTCTCGCGAGGCTCGGATTCTATCGCGAGACTCGGATTCTATATAAGGAGCCGCGCGTCGCCGCCATTTTCACACGTGCATTGAGATTGATAGGGAGAGGACGTGGCTGGCGTCCTCTCCATTTAGATTATAAGAGACTGAGAGAGATTTACTGGAGCTGACTAGGAGGAGTACTGTTACTGTAGAAGTGTAGAGACTGAGTGGAGAGAGTTTACTAGTGAGGACAGTGCAGTTTACTTTATAATCCGTTCTCTGCCTGAAAAAAGCGATACACAGCACACAGTGACTCAGTCACATACCATATCTGTGTGCACTGCTCAGGCTCAGGCCAGTGTGCTGCATCATCTATTATCTATATATAATATTATATATATCTGTCTGACTGCTCAGCTCACACAGCTTATAATTGTGGGGGAGACTGGGGAGCACTACTGCAGTGCCAGTTATAGGTTATAGCAGGAGCCAGGAGTACATAATATATTATATAGTGAGTGACCACCAGACACACAGTGCAGTTTATTTAATATATCCGTTCTCTGCCTGAAAAAAGCGATACACACAGTGACTCAGTCAGTCACATACCATATCTGTGTGCACTGCTCAGGCTCAGGCCAGTGTGCTGCATCATCTATATATATTATATATCTGTCTGACTGCTCAGCTCACACAGCTTATAATTGTGGGGGAGACTGGGGAGCACTACTGCAGTGCCAGTTATAGGTTATAGCAGGAGCCAGGAGTACATAATATTATATTAAAATTAAACAGTGCACACTTTTGCTGCAGGAGTGCCACTGCCAGTGTGACTAGTGACCAGTGACCTGACCACCAGTATATATAATATTAGTAGTATACTATCTCTTTATCAACCAGTCTATATTAGCAGCAGACACAGTACAGTGCGGTAGTTCACGGCTGTGGCTACCTCTGTGTCGGCACTCGGCAGCCCGTCCATAATTGTATATACCACCTAACCGTGGTTTTTTTTTCTTTCTTTATACATACATACTAGTTACGAGTATACTATCTCTTTATCAACCAGTCTATATTAGCAGCAGACACAGTACAGTGCGGTAGTTCACGGCTGTGGCTACCTCTGTGTCGGCACTCGGCAGCCCGTCCATAATTGTATATACCACCTAACCGTGGTTTTTTTTTCTTTCTTTATACATACATACTAGTTACGAGTATACTATCTCTTTATCAACCAGTCTATATATTAGCAGCAGACACAGTACAGTGCGGTAGTTCACGGCTGTGGCTACCTCTGTGTCGGCACTCGGCAGCCCGTCCATAATTGTATATACCACCTAACCGTGGTTTTTTTTTCTTTCTTTATACATACATACTAGTTACGAGTATACTATCTCTTTATCAACCAGTCTATATTAGCAGCAGACACAGTACAGTGCGGTAGTTCACGGCTGTGGCTACCTCTGTGTCGGCACTCGGCAGCCCGTCCATAATTGTATATACCACCTAACCGTGGTTTTTTTTTCTTTCTTTATACATACATACTAGTTACGAGTATACTATCTCTTTATCAACCAGTCTATATATTAGCAGCAGACACAGTACAGTGCGGTAGTTCACGGCTGTGGCTACCTCTGTGTCGGCACTCGGCAGCCCGTCCATAATTGTATATACCACCTAACCGTGTTTTTTTTTTCTTTCTTTATACATACATACTAGTTACGAGTATACTATCTCTTTATCAACCAGTCTATATTAGCAGCAGACACAGTACAGTGCGGTAGTTCACGGCTGTGGCTACCTCTGTGTCGGCACTCGGCAGCCCGTCCATAATTGTATATACCACCTAACCGTGGTTTTTTTTTCTTTCTTTATACATACATACTAGTTACGAGTATACTATCTCTTTATCAACCAGTCTATATATTAGCAGCAGACACAGTACAGTGCGGTAGTTCACGGCTGTGGCTACCTCTGTGTCGGCACTCGGCAGCCCGTCCATAATTGTATATACCACCTAACCGTGGTTTTTTTTTCTTTCTTTATACATACATACTAGTTACGAGTATACTATCTCTTTATCAACCAGTCTATATATTAGCAGCAGACACAGTACAGTGCGGTAGTTCACGGCTGTGGCTACCTCTGTGTCGGCACTCGGCAGCCCGTCCATAATTGTATATACCACCTAACCGTGGTTTTTTTTTCTTTCTTTATACATACATACTAGTTACGAGTATACTATCTCTTTATCAACCAGTCTATATATTAGCAGCAGACACAGTACAGTGCGGTAGTTCACGGCTGTGGCTACCTCTGTGTCGGCACTCGGCAGCCCGTCCATAATTGTATATACCACCTAACCGTGTTTTTTTTTTTTTTCTTTATACATACATACTAGTTACGAGTATACTATCTCTTTATCAACCAGTCTATATATTAGCAGCAGACACAGTACAGTGCGGTAGTTCACGGCTGTGGCTACCTCTGTGTCGGCACTCGGCAGCCCGTCCATAATTGTATACTAGTATCCAATCCATCCATCTCCATTGTTTACCTGAGGTGCCTTTTAGTTGTGCCTATTAAAATATGGAGAACAAAAATGTTGAGGTTCCAAAATTAGGGAAAGATCAAGATCCACTTCCACCTCGTGCTGAAGCTGCTGCCACTAGTCATGGCCGAGACGATGAAATGCCAGCAACGTCGTCTGCCAAGGCCGATGCCCAATGTCATAGTACAGAGCATGTCAAATCCAAAACACCAAATATCAGTAAAAAAAGGACTCCAAAACCTAAAATAAAATTGTCGGAGGAGAAGCGTAAACTTGCCAATATGCCATTTACCACACGGAGTGGCAAGGAACGGCTGAGGCCCTGGCCTATGTTCATGGCTAGTGGTTCAGCTTCACATGAGGATGGAAGCACTCAGCCTCTCGCTAGAAAAATGAAAAGACTCAAGCTGGCAAAAGCAGCACAGCAAAGAACTGTGCATTCTTCGAAATCCCAAATCCACAAGGAGAGTCCAATTGTGTCGGTTGCGATGCCTGACCTTCCCAACACTGGACGTGAAGAGCATGCGCCTTCCACCATTTGCACGCCCCCTGCAAGTGCTGGAAGGAGCACCCGCAGTCCAGTTCCTGATAGTCAGATTGAAGATGTCAGTGTTGAAGTACACCAGGATGAGGAGGATATGGGTGTTGCTGGCGCTGGGGAGGAAATTGACCAGGAGGATTCTGATGGTGAGGTGGTTTGTTTAAGTCAGGCACCCGGGGAGACACCTGTTGTCCGTGGGAGGAATATGGCCGTTGACATGCCAGGTGAAAATACCCAAAAAATCAGCTCTTCGGTGTGGAGGTATTTCACCAGAAATGCGGACAACAGGTGTCAAGCCGTGTGTTCCCTTTGTCAAGCTGTAATAAGTAGGGGTAAGGACGTTAACCACCTCGGAACATCCTCCCTTATACGTCACCTGCAGCGCATTCATAATAAGTCAGTGACAAGTTCAAAAACTTTGGGTGACAGCGGAAGCAGTCCACTGACCAGTAAATCCCTTCCTCTTGTAACCAAGCTCACGCAAACCACCCCACCAACTCCCTCAGTGTCAATTTCCTCCTTCCCCAGGAATGCCAATAGTCCTGCAGGCCATGTCACTGGCAATTCTGACGAGTCCTCTCCTGCCTGGGATTCCTCCGATGCATCCTTGCGTGTAACGCCTACTGCTGCTGGCGCTGCTGTTGTTGCCGCTGGGAGTCGATGGTCATCCCAGAGGGGAAGTCGTAAGCCCACTTGTACTACTTCCAGTAAGCAATTGACTGTTCAACAGTCCTTTGCGAGGAAGATGAAATATCACAGCAGTCATCCTACTGCAAAGCGGATAACTGAGTCCTTGACAACTATGTTGGTGTTAGACGTGCGTCCGGTATCCGCCGTTAGTTCACAGGGAACTAGACAATTTATTGAGGCAGTGTGCCCCCGTTACCAAATACCATCTAGGTTCCACTTCTCTAGGCAGGCGATACCGAGAATGTACACGGACGTCAGAAAAAGACTCACCAGTGTCCTAAAAAATGCAGTTGTACCCAATGTCCACTTAACCACGGACATGTGGACAAGTGGAGCAGGGCAGGGTCAGGACTATATGACTGTGACAGCCCACTGGGTAGATGTATGGACTCCCGCCGCAAGAACAGCAGCGGCGGCACCAGTAGCAGCATCTCGCAAACGCCAACTCTTTCCTAGGCAGGCTACGCTTTGTATCACCGCTTTCCAGAATACGCACACAGCTGAAAACCTCTTACGGCAACTGAGGAAGATCATCGCGGAATGGCTTACCCCAATTGAACTCTCCTGTGGATTTGTGGCATCGGACAACGCCAGCAATATTGTGTGTGCATTAAATATGGGCAAATTCCAGCACGTCCCATGTTTTGCACATACCTTGAATTTGGTGGTGCAGAATTTTTTAAAAAACGACAGGGGCGTGCAAGAGATGCTGTCGGTGGCCAGAAAAATTGCGGGACACTTTCGGCGTACAGGCACCACGTACAGAAGACTGGAGCACCACCAAAAACTACTGAACCTGCCCTGCCATCATCTGAAGCAAGAAGTGGTAACGAGGTGGAATTCAACCCTCTATATGCTTCAGAGGTTGGAGGAGCAGCAAAAGGCCATTCAAGCCTATACAATTGAGCACGATATAGGAGGTGGAATGCACCTGTCTCAAGTGCAGTGGAGAATGATTTCAACGTTGTGCAAGGTTCTGATGCCCTTTGAACTTGCCACACGTGAAGTCAGTTCAGACACTGCCAGCCTGAGTCAGGTCATTCCCCTCATCAGGCTTTTGCAGAAGAAGCTGGAGGCATTGAAGAAGGAGCTAAAAGGGAGCGATTCCGCTAGGCATGTGGGACTTGTGGATGCAGCCCTTAATTCGCTTAACAAGGATTCACGGGTGGTCAATCTGTTGAAATCAGAGCACTACATTTTGGCCACCGTGCTCGATCCTAGATTTAAAGCCTACCTTGGATCTCTCTTTCCGGCAGACACAGGTCTGCTGGGGTTGAAAGACCTGCTGGTGACAAAATTGTCAAGTCAAGCGGAACGCGACCTGTCAACATCTCCTCCTTCACATTCTCCCGCAACTGGGGGTGCGAGGAAAAGGCTCAGAATTCCGAGCCCACCCGCTGGCGGTGATGCAGGGCAGTCTGGAGCGACTGCTGATGCTGACATCTGGTCCGGACTGAAGGACCTGACAACGATTACGGACATGTCGTCTACTGTCACTGCATATGATTCTCTCAACATTGATAGAATGGTGGAGGATTATATGAGTGACCGCATCCAAGTAGGCGTGTCACACAGTCCGTACTTATACTGGCAGGAAAAAGAGGCAATTTGGAGGCCCTTGCACAAACTGGCTTTATTCTACCTAAGTTGCCCTCCCACAAGTGTGTACTCCGAAAGAGTGTTTAGTGCCGCCGCTCACCTTGTCAGCAATCGGCGTACGAGGTTACATCCAGAAAATGTGGAGAAGATGATGTTCATTAAAATGAATTATAATCAATTCCTCCGCGGAGACATTGACCAGCAGCAATTGCCTCCACAAAGTACACAGGGAGCTGAGATGGTGGATTCCAGTGGGGACGAATTGATAATCTGTGAGGAGGGGGATGTACACGGTGATATATCGGAGGGTGAAGATGAGGTGGACATCTTGCCTCTGTAGAGCCAGTTTGTGCAAGGAGAGATTAATTGCTTCTTTTTTGGGGGGGGTCCAAACCAACCCGTCATATCAGTCACAGTCGTGTGGCAGACCCTGTCACTGAAATGATGGGTTGGTTAAAGTGTGCATGTCCTGTTTTGTTTATACAACATAAGGGTGGGTGGGAGGGCCCAAGGACAATTCCATCTTGCACCTCTTTTTTCTTTTCTTTTTCTTTGCATCATGTGCTGATTGGGGAGGGTTTTTTGGAAGGGACATCCTGCGTGACACTGCAGTGCCACTCCTAGATGGGCCCGGTGTTTGTGTCGGCCACTAGGGTCGCTAATCTTACTCACACAGCTACCTCATTGCGCCTCTTTTTTTCTTTGCGTCATGTGCTGTTTGGGGAGGGTTTTTTGGAAGGGACATCCTGCGTGACACTGCAGTGCCACTCCTAGATGGGCCCGGTGTTTGTGTCGGCCACTAGGGTCGCTAATCTTACTCACACAGCTACCTCATTGCGCCTCTTTTTTTCTTTGCGTCATGTGCTGTTTGGGGAGGGTTTTTTGGAAGGGCCATCCTGCGTGACACTGCAGTGCCACTCCTAGATGGGCCCGGTGTTTGTGTCGGCCACTAGGGTCGCTAATCTTACTCACACAGCTACCTCATTGCGCCTCTTTTTTTCTTTGCGTCATGTGCTGTTTGGGGAGGGTTTTTTGGAAGGGACATCCTGCGTGACACTGCAGTGCCACTCCTAGATGGGCCCGGTGTTTGTGTCGGCCACTAGGGTCGCTTATCTTACTCACACAGCGACCTCGGTGCAAATTTTAGGACTAAAAATAATATTGTGAGGTGTGAGGTATTCAGAATAGACTGAAAATGAGTGTAAATTATGGTTTTTGAGGTTAATAATACTTTGGGATCAAAATGACCCCCAAATTCTATGATTTAAGCTGTTTTTTAGTGTTTTTTGAAAAAAACACCCGAATCCAAAACACACCCGAATCCGACAAAAAAAATTCGGTGAGGTTTTGCCAAAACGCGTTCGAACCCAAAACACGGCCGCGGAACCGAACCCAAAACCAAAACACAAAACCCGAAAAATTTCAGGCGCTCATCTCTAGTATTGTAGAGCCTCGTAGGAGGCAACCATCTTCCCCAGAAAGCGAATGCACTGATAAACCGAAACCCGGGCTGGTTTCAGGACATCCCGGACCATTGTTTGTATCACCAATGCTTTCTCCTCAGGTAGAAATACCCTCTGCACTTCCGTGTCGAGGATCATCCCCAGGAAAGACAATCTCCTTGTCGGCTCCAAATGTGACTTTAGAAGATTCAGGATCCAACCATGTTCCCTAAGCAGACGAGTCGTGAGAGCAATGGACTGCAACAATATCTCCCTGGTCGATGCATTTATCAGCAGATCGTGCAGATATGGGATTATGTTCACCCCCTGTCTGCAGGGAAGAACCATCATGTCTGCCATCACCTTGGTGAACACCCTCGGTGCTGTGGAGAGGCCGAAACTGATAGTGACTGACTAACAGTGCAAATCTGAGATAAGCCTGGTGCGGTGGCCAAATCGGAATGTGGAGATAAGCTTCCTTGATATTCAGGGATACCAGAAACTCTGCCTCCTCCAAACCTGAGATCACCGCTCTCAGAGACTCAATTTTGAATTTGAACTCCCTCAGATAAGGGTTTAAAGATTTCAAGTTCAAAATCGGTCTGACCGAACCATCCGGTTTCGGTACCACGAAAAGGTTTGAATAGTAACCTTTGTTTTGCATATAAAGTGGAACTGGAACAATGACCGTCGACCTTTCCAATTTTTAGATGGCTTCCTTTAGGATAGCCCTGTCTGTTAGCAAAGCTGGCAAGCCTGATTTGAAGAACCGGTGAGGCGGGAGTTCTTGAAACTCCAGTCTGTACCCCTGGGATACAATATCCTGTACCCAGGGATCCAGGCTGGATGACACCCATACTTGGTTGAAACATCTGAGCCTCGCATCACCAGTCCGTCCTCCAGGTTGTGCGGTCCACCGTCATGCTGAAGATTTTGAGGTGCCAGAAGCAGGCTTTTGGTCCAGTGATCCTGCAGGTGCAGGCTTTTTGGATTTTGCACGCCCACCTCTAAAGAAAGTGGTAGGAGGCTTGGACTTTTTTGTTTAAGTGATCCGAAAGGACTGTGATGCAGATGAAGAAAAGGTCTTCTTTGTAGAGGGCGTAGCTGAGGGAAGAAAAGGTGACTTACCTGCGGTTGCCGTGGAAATCCACGCATCCAACGCCTCCCCAAATAGAGCCTGAACTGTGTAGGGTAGGTTCTCCACACTTCTCCTGGATTCCGTGTCGGCAGATCATTGGCGTAGCCAGAGTCCCCTGCGAGCTGAGACAGACATGGAAGATATCCTTGCATTAAGCGTTCCCAGGCCCTTCATGGATTCCACCATGAACCCCGCAGAATCCTGTATGTTACGTAAAAACAGTTCAATGTCACTTCTATCCACTGTAGCTAAGTCTTCTAGTAATGTGCCTGACCACTTTACTATAGCTTTTGAGATCCATGCACAGGCAATAATAGTAGGCCTTAACACCACCCCTGAAGCAGTGTATATGGATTTGAGCATCGTGTCAATCTTATGATCAGCCGGTTCTTTTAACGCGGTAGATCCAGGGACAGGTAAAACCACCTTTTTTGACAGTCTGGAGACAGATGCGTCAACTATGGGTGGGTTTTCCAATCTTTTTCTATCCTCCTCAGGGAAAGGAAAAGCAACCACAACCCTCTTGGGGATCTGGAATTTTTTTCTCCGGGGTTTCATTAGGATTTTTCAAATAAACCATTTAATTCTTTAGACACAGGAAAGGTTAGCAAGGCTTTCTTATTGTCCGTGAAGTAAGCCTCCTCAACCTGCTCAGGTGGTGTGTCCATAATGTTTAACACATCTCTAATGGCCTCAATCATGAGCTGCACCCCCTTAGCCAGGGATGCCACCCCTTCAGGACATCCTCGTCACCGTCTGCCGCATCAGAGTCGATATCCGTGTCATCTTGCATAATCTGGGCAAGTGCACGTTTCTTTGGGAAGATGCTAGGGGATTTAGAAGGAATAGGACTAGAACCTGACCAAACAGCCATAGCTTTAAAACCTGAGTCTCTGTCTCAGTATGAGCTACCCTAGTAGAGATCTGAGAGATCATTACCTTAATAGAAGTCAGCCATTTGGGCTCATTAATAGGAATCTGAAACAACACATTACATTCCTGGGTACATGGAATGGATTCCTCTGGGGAAGAAACATCCTCTGCAGCATGAGACACAGAGTCACTGGACATGGCTATGGGAGAAAACATACACTACACTCACACAGGAAAATTGTAAGACACAGTTTCCCCCCAAGTACTCCAGAGAAACACAGAGCCTGGAGCCAGCACACACATAGTGCTCAATTAGGTAGTAAAACTAACCTGGTGCTGACTGTGTACCTTAATAGACTACACAGATAATACACAGCCTACCCCTCTTCTACAACCCCCTGGTACCGCACAGGATAGCTGGAGTCATGTGGAGGGACAGCACTCCCTGTCAGCGTCTCTGTAGCTGCATCTGCAGGGAGAAAATGGCGCTGAACGCTGCTGGGTCTGCTCTGAGGAGAAGCTCCGCCACCTGGAGATGGCGCCTCTTCATGCATTTTCAAAGGATTATGCTGGAATGAGGATTTTGCTAGCAGTGTTACCGAGGTCCCTGATAGCCTTGCGTGACCAGTGTAGGGTATTTTCGCTGGCTCAGGGTGCGCCTCATAGTGCCGCACTGTGTACCGCTGAGCTCTCCGGAGCACAGTCAGTACTGCGCTCATACCCTGTTGCCACCATTCACACCAGCTCCCCGTTTGCCGGTGACTCACTCGCTACTGAAATCTTCGGCCTGTGTTAGGGGGTGCCGGCATGCTGCGGGAGTGAGCGGTAACAATCATCACCCTCAGGAGCTCAGTGTCCTGTCAGCGGAGATAGTGGCCATTAACCTCTCAGGGTTGGACACTACTCCCCCCTAAGTCCCACGAAGCAGGGAGGCTGTTGCCAGCAGCCTCCTATGCCTATACTCCCCTAGCTGTGACCGGCTCCTCCGGGCACATTTTCTAAACTGAGTCTGGTAGGAGGGGCATAGAGGCAGGAGTCAAACTACACTATTAAACTTTTAAAGTGCCAGTGGCTCCTAGTGGACCCGTTTATACCCCATGGTACTAATGTGGACCCCAGCATCCTCTAGGACGTAAGAGAAAAGAATGTTTCCATTATGACGTGAAACAGGTGGCGTGTCATGTTGACACGCCCCATTTTTAATGACCACGCCCCTCTGGTGCATGACTGAACCCCTCTGGTGCACAACTATATGCGCGCACATAGCTTAGTTTATGAATCTTGGGGGGCCCCATTCATAATCTTGCCCTGGGCTCCAAAAACCATTGTTACGCCTCTGCTGGGGAGAATGACCAAATTGGGGGAGGAGTGGCCATGCACCCTCCCCACAAAAATTTAAAAAAAAACACACTATGCACAGAGCCATGCTGGAAAGAGGGCAGATTCTGTTCCCGCTGTAACACTATTACTGTCCGCTGTATAGTAGTGGCAGCAGAACATCATGCTGGGAGAGAGAAGGAGAGCGCTGCTGCTCAGTGGCAGCAACCTCCATTGGAACCCTGCAGCCCAGTGCAGAGGAGCATGTGCTGGGCTGGAGGAAGGAGCTGCTGCCACTGAGTTTCCTTTCTATCCCTTTCTGATGTGCAACTGACCCAGGCACCAGTCAGGCCCTAACTGACTTGGGCCCACTCCCCTGTCCACTGTCTCTCACCAGTTATGATGTTGACATTGTTAAAATGTAGATATTGAACATGTCAGCATGTACAAAATGCAGGCATTTTCACAATGTCAACATCTGAAATGTTGACATTCAGCATGGAATGGCAGTAAATGGTTAGGATAGAGGTGTAGGTTAGGGTTAGAGGTTAGTGGTAGGATTAGCTATATACTCACCATCAGAAGTCTTCATCAGCTTACCACTGGACCAGTAAGACACCGCTGGGGCCACTTGATCCCCCCCCCCCCTCCAGGCAAAGCAAATCACCACTAGACCACTGGGGATGGGTTAGGCTACCGGAGGAGAGGTTAGGGTTAGGCACTAGGAGGAGGGTTAGGGTTAGAGGTTAGGATTTGCAATACACTCACCAGAAGCTCTGCTGGATCCACCTAAATTCCTCAATGACTGACCGCTGCACCAGGAAGACACCAATGGTGCCACTTGACCCTCCAGACTAGGTACATCACCATTAGACCACCAGGAAAGGTCTATGCTACCAGAAGATGGGCTGGGGTCAGATATTAGGAGTGGGACAAAGGTTAGTGGTTAGGAGATAGAATTAGCGACATACTAGCTATATTTGATATTAGTGATATACAATATACTCACCACCAAAACCGCCGCTGGATCTGCCAGAATTCATAAGCTGACTAGCGGCCTATTAAGGCACCACTGCCTGATGCAGCTTGACTGCCCGGACTAGGTAAATCAGCACAAGACCTCTTGGGACATTATGTCAACATTTCATCATGATGAATGTCAACATGGTCAGTGCCAGACATGTGAACATTATGACCATGATGACATTTTCATGTCAACATTATGAATGTCAACTTTACACGTTACAAACCTGCATATTATCTGAAGAAGCCTACATATTTTTTTGAGATACATTGTCAGTCTCTTTCTTAAATATAGATTTGAGGCCCAGAGATGCATATCCCTTGATCCCATATCTGTATTATAGAGTGTGGCTCTTTTTGATATGTGACTCAAGAGTATCAACAATTAATAATAATAATAATAATAATAAATTATTAATAATAATTAATATCAACAATTACATATTGAAATTACATGGATATCATGTAAACCTTATTTACAAAGGACATGCTGTACCTGGAAGGTTTTGACAATTGTTTTTGGCTGAACTTTGATAAACATTTCATATTTCCCAAACTGACGTTTCAGCATTTCTTCATAAACCAGCTCAAAGGTAACTTCACTTTGTGACGCCACATTGACTGACACAGTAAACTTCTCAGTCTTCCTGCCAGAAGCCCTATGTAAAACAATCCATTTTTATTCTCTGATGACACAATAAGTAACACATCATTTCTTCTCGTGTATCCCTAATGACAGCACACTACATACATATGTCAACTCAGTGACAGTGGATATGACACAGGAAAGTGGTGCAGAGCACTGATATGTTTAGGCGGGATCAGTATGGCGACCGACGGCGGGATCCTGGCAGGGAGCACTGCATATCCCCTCGTGGGCTTGATGTGCTCGCCACACCACAGGGTTCTATTCCTCCTTGGGTGGTGGCGTGCACCAAACTCTCTAGGAATGGTGAACGGATAGCAGAGGCAACTGAAAAAGTTTTATCTCTACCCGCTGGCATCCTAGGAAGTATAGAGACCTCTAGTTTTTGAAGTGATGCTGTATTACAGCTTTTTCATTAATAGCTTCTGTGACAAATAAGATAATAAATAAAAATATTGGGTAAATAACTATTTATTTAAATTATTTAAGTAACTGTTTTAAAGTAAGTTAGCTTGTACTTGAAATGAGTCACAGCAGGTTTGAAGATCAATCTATCATATGTCCTATGTATTCTCACCTAGGTTGCATATACCTCTGTGGATGTGAGTAAGTGCCCTTCAAGAAGCTTGAATTTGAGATGTGGTAGAGTACTGAGCACTGTTGATATCCTGATGAAGAGTCTTCTGTTCACTGAACAATCAGTTAATAGGTAGGAAATGAAACATAGGGCCTAATTCAGAGTTGATCGCAGCAGCAAATTTGTTAGCAGATGGGCAAACCATGGGCATACCTCCCAACATGACCCTCTCCAGGAGGGACAGAATACTCTGCTCCTGGACTTCCCTCTTAATTTATGATTGCCATCACCTGTGCTGAAACACCTTTCTTATCCATTAACCTGTTCACACAGGTGCTGGCAATCACAAATTGAGAAAAAAGTCCAGAAGCAGAGCATTGTGTCCCTCCTGGAGAGGCTCATGTTGGGAGGTATGGCATGGGGGTAATTCGGAGTTGATCGCAGCAGCAGATTTGTTAGCAGTTGGGCAAAACCATGAGCACTGCAGGGAAGGGGGGGGGGGGCAGATAGAACATGTGCAGAGAGAGTTAGATTTGGGTGGGTTATTTTGTTTCTGTGCAGGGTAAATACTGGCTGCTTTATTTTTACACTGCAATTTAGATTTCAGTTTGAACACACCCCACCCACATCTAACTCTCTCTGCACATGTTATATCTGCCTCCCCTGCAGTACACATGGTTTTGCCCAACTGCTAACAAGTTTTCTGCTGCGTTCAACTTGGAATTAGGGCCCCTAATTGAGCTGTGTAACGTTAGGTAGCAGGAGCAGGGAGAGGTCTAAGGCCTTTATGGTGTATTTATCATAACAATTTAGTATATGCTTGTCAGTATGTATGGGTCAGTGGATGTGTCATTCTAAAGCTACATGAAAAGATGTGAGAGTTCCCACGTTATTGGAGTATATGGTGTGAAAGTCTAAAAACTGCAAACATTCTAATACAATTATTTATGCACAAGGATAAACTTTAAAAAAATCTCGTAATATAAATACAACGAAAATCAATAATTTGTTTAACAGCAAAGTCATAAAAATATAATAGGAAAGGTATGTATTAAGGACCTTATTCAGTAAGGATTGCAAATTTCTGCTAAAAAGCAGTTGCTGCGATAAAATAGTTGCCACCCAGAAATAGAGAAAAACCATCCATTGGAGAAATTGCGAATGCATCGAATATGCGGTCTGATCGCAAAACCATACACAATTCCAGGAGCATCGAAGATTTTTTTCTATCTGCGCCAGGTACAAAATTTTTGCGACTGGAAGTGGTTATCGTTGATGTCAGAGACCCTCCTTAAAATCTCCTGGGCACGACTTTTTCTTTCAGACACACCCAAAAAACTGCAGGTTTCCCGCCCAAAAACGCAGTCTTCCTGTCAGTCAAACAGCGTCTGCATTGCGATCCCGATGTGTACGCATTTTCTGGTATTATTACTTGCGCGTGTGCAATGCGAACGCTGTGTACGTGCGGTCGTTCCATTATCAGGCAGACTACGATTCACAAAATTTGCAATCCTTATTTAATAATGCCCTACGTCTCTCCTTTCTCTGGGGAGTCTGAGTGAGGTAGTAATAATTGTTGTCATGAATAAGGAAAGATCGCCATAAGTAGATAGGGAAAACATGATTGAAAATGTCATTTTGACCACTATGTTTCCCATTATGTTGCAGACTTCACTCACACCACTTTCAGACTGCCTGAGGGAGGTCGTATCCGGGAGCCTGACACGGGAGCTCCCAGTGTGCGACCCACCTCAGGCAGCCTGCTGCCACTGCCTACAACGCGGCAGCGGTGATGCGGCAGGGGCGGCGATTGTACACCAAATGATCTCCAAGCGCCGCCCATACACACACAGTGAACAGTAAATGGGTCGCATCAACCCGGCTCCCGTTCACACCGCATAGTGAGCTGGATTGAACACGAGTTCAACCCTGCTTGAGACCAGGGTTGAAATACCGGTATTTCAACCCTTTCACCTTTCAGACCACACCTGAACACAGGTGTCAATAACCCGTGTTCATAGGTGGCAGTCTGAAAGGGGTAACATTCATTGCCCCTCCTGCAGTATCACATTATAACTAATATGAAAGCATAATGATGCATATTTTGAAGAAATGTTTCATACATTTGTTACACAGGAGAGAGCTTAGATTCTCAATGATTGGTTGGTACACATGATTTTGTAAAACCCTCCAATATTGTCATGAAAATGTACCTGACAAGTCCGGCTGTCTGTCCCCTTGAAACAGCTTTTTCATACTGCTTTTTAGCAACTTGCTTCTCCTTTATTACGCCAGCATACGTCACTCCATCAATTATCCTGAAGTAGATTCACATATTAACATATACATAATGCTCATTACTGGCAAGAAAATGTATTCTCTTTTTTAAACCACTGTCTGATAATGTTGAAGACTAAGAGGCAGAGCTGGATTAAGACTTCGAGGGACCTGGGGTACTTAAGGCAGGGGGGCCCTCAGGTCTAAAATGAAAACCATAATACAAACATATATTTATACAGTGTATGATACACGCTGTGTCATTTGAACTAGGACAGTATTGGGCAGTTTGGATTTTATATATATATATATATATATATATATATATATATATATATAAAACATAGGAACATAGAATTTGATTGCAGAAAAGAACCACTTGGCCCATCTAGTCTGCCCATGTACACGCACACCTACATGCTATGGTTAATTTTTGGGGGGAGCCAATTAACCTACCAGTATATTTTTGGATTGCGAAGTACACGGCGGAAACCCACGGCAAGCACATGGAGAATATACAAACTCCACACCGGGTAGTGGTGGGAATCGATACTGCAACATCAGTGCTGTGAGACAGTAATGCTCAACATTACTCCATACATATTGTGGACAGTCTGTGGGCAGTTTAGTTGTGTCTACCACATAAAGATGCATATGACTGGGCTAGCTTTATGTGAAGTCTCTAGTCCCAATAAATGCAAATCACATCCCCAATACGAACCACTTCATATATCACCCTAAAGCTACTGTTAGATAATTAAACTCTTACTAATAAAGATTGCACATACATTTTGGGACCATTGGATGTGGTGACCCAATAGTTAGATTTAACCAGACTGATAAATTTTGACATATCACTGTTAATCAAGTAGCTAGTAACTATACCAAGTAGCTAGTTCACATTCTATTAGGCTATCAGAGTGTTTTTAAAGCTATGTTTATTCACATGCTTAATTGAACACAAAAAGACTGTGTAATGGACTAAGAATGCCAACGTTCCATTGAAGTGGCATAATACACAATGGGGCAGATGTATTAACCTGGAGAAGGCATAAGGAAGTGATAAACCAGTGTTATGTGCAAGGTGATAAAGGCACCAGCCAATCATCTCCAATATGTAAATTAACAGTTAGGATCTGATTGGCCTTTATCACCTTGCACATATCACTAGTTTATCACTTCCTTATGCCTTTTCCAGGTTAATACATCTGCTCCAATATTCCCAGTTACAAGCAAATATCCCTACATATACTGGTCTAGTTTTAATGCTGGGCAAATCTTGAACCTCTCTTTTCAATCAAGTACTCCTATTGGGCCAGATGTACTAAGCCTTGAAAAGTGATAAATTGCACGATGACAAAGCACCAGCCAACCAGCTCCCACCTGTCATTTTCAAACACAGCCTGTGACATGACAGTTAGGAGATGATTGTCTGGCGCGCCATCACCGTGAAATCTATCACCCTTTCAAGGCTTAGTACATCTCCCCCATTGTCTTAAATTATGAAAATCTTGAATTGTGCTCATGAACTGACTGAAAAGACTATTGCCGGTATCCAATTGCCGGCGATACTTTACATAGTTGCCGGACCCATGCGTTATTAAGCAAAAATGTGCCTCTGAGGGTCATTTATCAGGGATTCTGCTTCACGTGTATGCCTAATCCCTGATATATATTGAATCCATGGTATGCAAAGCAGCGGCACTCGGACATTTTCAGCAAGAATAAAGTGTATTTCACAACTACAACTCCAATGTTTTGGGGCGTTCTAGCCCCTTTGTCAAGATGAATAGAACGCCCCGAAACGTTGGAGTTGTAGTTGTGAAATATAAGTCTCTGAGTGCCGCTGCTTTGCATACCATGGATTCTGTTTAAAAAGTCTACCAGAGGGCACCAAAGCATTGTGACCTATTAGGAGGAGTGCCGGTCCACCAAAAGAAGTATATATATATATTAAACATCCTAGTGATATTTGGTGGACCCCCTTCCTTCAAAGTAAAGCATTCATTACCTTCAAACCCAGAAATAAAGACACGGAGACTTGAATTTTGGCAGAAAAATTGCTAGCTATTTATTTGACCCTAACCAATAGCAAACCTGTAATAGAAAATTTTATTAAGATGCCGATCCAGCCGGCATATGGTGGCAGCAAAAAGAACGGCTCTATTAACCTAAATTAACCGTAAAATACTAAAAATTCTAAACCATCCTAATTTTTACTACAACTATCAAAAACCGGTAATAGGTGACAACTCAACCCCCACAGTGACTACCCACCCTGATGGGTGCCCTGCCGCTACCTTCCCGGATGGGTGGTCAAGCGGCCAATAAGTCGATGGAGGTGAGTGCACCTAAACCACACCAAACTGTAAAACACTACAGCTTACCATACAAATACAAACTGCCGTTCTTTTCCGCCAATAAATAGCCAACGATAAAACCAGCCAACAATTTAACGCCAAGGCACCACGTGCCAGAACTTCTGACAAAAGGGGCAGGAGGGTGGGAAGGCAAATCACCACAAGAGAGAGCTAAAATGGCCTCACCTTCCCTATATATATTAAACTCTCCCCTTCAAAAAAGGCTGTACTTTCCTCACAGCTAGGTCCACCCCTCACCAGATGTTTAACTCTTTCCTTTCCTATGCAGTCAATTCTCTCTCCTAAACATCCTAGTGATATTTGGTGGACCCCCTTCCTTCAAAGTAAAGCATTCATTACCTTCAAACCCAGAAATAAAGACACGGAGACTTGAATTTTGGCAGAAAAATTGCTAGCTATTTATTTGACCCTAACCAATAGCAAACCTGTAATAGAAAATTTTATTAAGATGCCGATCCAGCCGGCATATGGTGGCAGCAAAAAGAACGGCTCTATTAACCTAAATTAACCGTAAAATACTAAAAATTCGAAACCATCCTAATTTTTACTACAACTATCAAAAACCGGTAATAGGTGACAACTCAACTCCCACAGTGACTACCCACCCTGATGGGTGTCCTGCCGCTGCCTTCCCGGACGGGTGGTCAAGCGGCCAATAAGTCGATGGAGGTGAGTGCACCTAAACCACACCAAACTGTAAAACACTACAGCTTACCATACAAATACAAACTGCCGTTCTTTTCCGCCAACAGCGAAAGACTCATCCCCAAAGTCTTCGCACCGCCACCATAACCTACCCTAACTCCTACAAAATGAAACCCAGATCCTCCAGGAAAAACATCATCCCCTCATTGGATAGATGTACCCCATCAGGCCGAAAAAGGTGACTGTCTCTGAACCGAATCCTAGGGTGGCGAACTACCTTGCCTCCGTGGGACAGTACCCACTTCGCCACCGCCCCATTCACCTTTTTCCGGGCCTCATCAATCTGGCGACCATCCGCCACACCCCTCCAACTCAACCTTGGCACCATCAAGGAGAAAACCAATACGCAATTGGTCCATGCTGCGGCCACACTTGCCAGATCCTGTATCATGGCCCACCGCAGATCCAAGGATGTCCTCTTCCCCAGGTCGTTGCCACCTAGATGGACAACCAAGACCCTAGGGACTCCATGCTTGCTGGCCTGACTAACTAGCCTACTCTTCAGCTCGCTCCACCTCATCCCTCGCCAGCCAAGCCATCTAACACCCTGCGCTCCAGGCAACGTCTGAGCCCCCTCCGAGGCCACAAACTTGGCTGCCCAGTATACATAAGAGTGGCCGACCACCCAAATAGCCAAATTGTCTTCAAACCAACCTAATGAGGGAAAAAAGGGGGTAAAATTGATTACTAAAAAGCTTCATTAATTGCTTTCACCTGAAGGATCTGCCAAAAAGAAAAACTTTAGTTCTCGATATTGCAGCAGTCACGGCCTAGCCGATCTGCACCATGCTTCGAGCCAATTTGAAGCGAACATAGACACACAATGGGGAAGTTCAAAATAAAGTCAAACGAAATTAAAACAGGGGGGGGGGGGTATAAAATGGGAAACACATGTAATAACTCAGCTGGAGGTGAAAGCGTAAAGACCTGCTGAGGGACTCTGATTAGAACAGATTAGCCGAATTGTGGATTAGAATTCAGTCCGTCAAGTCAGGCAAAAAAATCGCAAAATAACTCCAGACCCCCGCTGCCGGCTCATGCCAGCAACGGCGAGTAGCTAATCCCTGAGTAGGATAAAAAAAAGGGGAAACCAACAAACGCACAATACCATAACTCACAGAACTGTAACAACATGATATAAAATGCAAATAACAAAACACCACCACTTCTCATGCAACGGGGCGAATATATCGTCTGTAACTTGACGACTTCCATCGCCCCACTGCCTGGATTTCAGTTCTGGACAAACCCACCGCCGCAGCCGACGTCGCAGCGCCTATTCGAAAGGAATGGGTACCGAACGCAGCGGGTGGAAGGCCCAAGCTCGCCAAACAACGACTCAGCATCCAACGAAATTATTATTTAGTCACCGGCAGCCCGTCATAATGCAATAGCCATGACCCCCTCCTAACGGGTCGCACCGCCACATATTGCACTGCCAGATATTGCACTGGGCAAATGCTCTCCTCATGCGCCGGAACCAAAGTGACCCAACGACCTCTCCCCACTTGGTCCGTCTTAGAGCGCCGCAATCTACATAGCAAGGACCTCTCACCCACCACCACGTCTCCGACCAGCATGCGCGAATCTGTTCTCTTGGAAGGCGCTACCAACTCCAAAACCCTAAAGGCCCCGTGGTAAGCCATTGAGAACGCCAAACTGAACAAAAGCGTCTCAAACCTGGACGACGCGACTCGCCCAACCGCCGCAATGACGGCCGGCAACAAAGCCGCATCGATGGGCCGCCTCCTATCAGGTGGCGTCGGCGCGACTCGCGCCCATCCTTTCATCGCCTTCCGCAGAACATCGCTTTTTGTCACATCGGGGACGCCCCGCAGTTTGCTGAAAAACAAGACCCCAGCCAAGTACCGGGATACCACCGCTCGGGACCTACCCGAAACATACAGCTGCCAAATAAAAGAAAGCATCAGCCGATGCCTGCTCTTACCTTGTTGCTGACGTCCTTGAACAAACTCCTCCCACTCGCTCCAAGCTTGTCCGTAAGCCTTGAGCGTGGCTGGCGCGACTGTCCGCAACGCTAGACCCTCCAGTCCGGCCCGATCACCTGCCAAACATAACCGGGACAATGAAAACCTTGCTCGTCTGCCTCGGGTGCCAACAACCGAAACCTTTCCCACTGTCCTCGCGACAAAGCGTCGGCAATTCCATTCTCCAAACCGGGCACATGCTGCGCGCGGAACCACAGGTTCCTACGCAAGCATGTCAAAAGCAATTGTCCCAGCACCCGCAGAACCACCAACGACTTTGCCCTCTGGTTACTAATCGCATGCACCACGCCCAGATTATCGCATCTAAACAAAATGCTGCGATTAGCCAGCCGATCGCCCCAGACCTCCAACGCCACCATAATGGGAAAAAGCTCCAGAAGCACCAGGTCCTTAGTTAGACCTTCGCTATGCCATCTCGCCGGCCAGGATGCCGCGCACCAAGATCCCTCCAGAAAGCAACCGAATCCAGAGGCACCTGCTGCGTCGGTGAACAGCTGCAACCGCTCGCTGTCCACCGCTGGTGCCTGCCATATACACACCCCGTTGAAATCCTCCAGGAACGAGGCCCATATGGCCAAATCCCTTTTTATTTCGGAGGACAAACGCACAAAATGGTGTGGTCTGGCACACCCCGCTGTCGCCCTTTCTAACTTCCGGCAGAAAACCCTGCCCATCGGTATTACCCGACAAGCAAAGTTCAACATGCCCAGCAAGGACTGCGCCTGCCGCAGCGTGACTTTACGCGACCCTTAGAACCGGCAAATAGCGTCGCGGAGCTTCGAAACCTTGTCCCGGGGCAGTCGACACTCTCCCGCCACCGTGTCAATTTCAATCCCCAAAAATGACAAACAGGAGGCCGGACCCTCTGTTTTGTCCACGGCCACGGGAACACCGAAGTGGTAAAACAGAGCTGGGATGCTAAAAAGCAAGTCGCCGCAGCGTGGAGAATTAGCCGGACCCGCACACAGAAAGTCATCGAGGTAATGGGCAACCCCGTGACCCCCTGATGAAGACTCCACGCACCAATGAAGAAACGTGCTAAAATGCTCGAAAAATGAGCATGAAAAGGAACATCCCATCGGCAAACATTTGTCGATGAAATACTCCGCCCCAATCCTGAAACCCATAAAACGGAATGAGTCCGGATGCAACGGCAATAACCTAAAAGCTGACTCAACATCAATCTTAGCCATGAGGGCCCCAGTCCCGTAGCTGCGGACCATCTCTAACGCTTCGTCGAATGACTGATACACCACCGAGCAATGAGCCGGCGGTATTGCGTCATTGACCGACGCCCCCGACGGGTAAGAAAGATGCTGAATGAGCCGGAAAGTGCCTGGAGTCTTCTTAGGGACCACCCCGATCGGAGAGATGACCAAGTCATCCACCGGGGGTGACATAAACGGTCCCTCCATCCTGCCCAACCTGACCTCTTTATCCACTTTGTCCCGTAGCACTACCGGCAAGGCTCGGGCAGATTGGAGGTTCCTCTGTGCTCGCACGGACACCTCGCTCGCAACAGGCAAGCGAAAACCAAACTTAAAACCGGAAAACAAAAAATTTGCATCCTCCCTATTCGGATACAAGTCCAACCACCGGCCCATAGTCTCCAATTTAATTGGTGTTGGAGCTCTGCAGAGCGGTCCCGCTCGCGGCCTGTCTGGGGTAAGCTTGCTTACCCCGCGCCCCCTTGCCGACCGCCTTTGAAGCAGGAGGAGGCTGGGTCAATCCGCCACACTGCAGGCAGGAGTGTCGAAAACGACACTGCTTGCCGAAGGAACATGTCGCGCTGTTAAACGCGAAACACTTTCCTCTTGTGGCGGCTCGCCCTCCTACACGGACGGCCGATCCACCTGCCTTGGCCAATCCGCCGTCCGCACCAGACCCCTGGGCTGATGACCCCGTGCGGCGCCCGTCCGCCCCCGGTTTCCGGGGTTCCTCCTCCTGCTGCGAGGCCCGGGTTACTTTGAGCCAGACCTCCACATCCTTGAACCCGAAGTCCATGACCCTCAAACCGTCCTGCTTTTCCCGAAATTCCTGATCATACCGACGCCACTTAGAGCCCGAGGATGTGCGCTGCATGTCGTGTACGAGATGCAGATACCGGATTACATTCATGTGCTCCTCCGGCCTGTCCTCCAGGTAGCACGCCGCAAATACCCAGAAACCGGCCAGCCAATTATCGAAGGTCCGGAATGCCTCAGCCCCGATGCCCTTCTTCACAGCCGCCGCCTTATAATCTTTCTTCGTGGCCTTTGTCAATACAAACACATCCACGAAGTCACCCCTGCGAATCTTCTTGCGGCAGCTATCCCGCAGCCCTCGCATTACGGCGGTGTAGTCGCAGCGAACGACCCCGGGCAAATCGCGGCGCTTCTTGGCCCTATGAGCTTCCTCGCTAAGTCGCTTGCGCCGCTTCCGCCTCTTCTGCTGACTCGCTGCCCGCTTGGCAAATTTCGCCGCCCTCTTCTTCGCCCTAGTAGTACTACTTACTTCGGACGCCTGCGACGACAGAGAAGATGAAGAGGAGGAAGAAGAAGAGCTGCGAGAACTCGAGCTCGTGGGGGAACCCGATACCGACCGCACCACCTCACCTGATGCCGTCGACCGCACCACCTCACCTGATGCCCATCCTGTCCCAGACCTAACTCCAATTCCGCGGCGGCCGCTCCAAGCTCCCGGCAGGCGCGTGCCACCCGTTGCGCCGCTGAGGCCCTCCGCCTGCCGGACCCGCCTGCCTCCGCAGACGCGCCGGAACTTGCGGCCGCCCTCGGGGAGGCCACCGCAGCTAGTGGCCCCAACGCCTCCATTACCGTGGCCAGGGCCGACGCCAGCGCCCCGGAAGTGTACCGACCGCCGTGTAACCCGGCAATGGACACCGAAGGACCTCTGGCCAGTGCCTGGGCGCGATCCCGCACCCGTCGGTCGCGACCCGGGCACCCGCCGCCCCAGCGGGAAAGCGGGGGCACCCCAGTCGGAGCCCCCACTCTCCCCTTCTGCATCCTCTTCCTCCCTTTGCAGATAAGAACTATTCCCCAATCCCGGGGAGGACCCTCCGCCATGCTGCGCAGCACGTGCCGCGGCCCTGCGGCCACTAACCCATTCCCTGTCCCCCCTCCTCCCCCGAAAGCCGCTGCGTCCCGGCTCCGGAGGAGTGTTTAGGGGAGACAGGGAAAACCGCGGTGCAGCTGCGCCCGGTCGCGCACTGCACATCCCGTGCGCGCGCCCCATCACTGCTCCCCGCCGTGTCCTCAATCACCTGCCGTGTACTGCCCTGCCCATGGCCTCCTCGAGCCCTACTAGGCTGCTCCCCCCTGCTCCCCCCTCCCTGGCTCCTGCAGTACTCCGGCAGCCGGGGAGTTATACTAGGGGACAGAGACACTGGCGGCGCCACTGCGCGCACTCGTGCGTGGCTGGCGCCGCCTGTCGCTGTGCGGGGCCTGTCCCTGAGCCTCGCGCGGCGGCGGTGACGGATGCGGCGGCCGGGAACTCCATGGCGGGAAGCGGTGGGACGCGCGCACGAGGTTCCCGGCCGCCGCATCCGTCACCGCCGCCGCACGAGGCTCAGGGACAGGCCCTGCGCGGCGACTACACGAACCCCTTCCAGCCCTCCTCCCCCCCGACGCTACCTCTGCATCCGCTGCTCCAGGAGGCGAGGGCTGCTGCCCGACGACCTCTGGGCGGCCTGCACGTACCTCCGCCCCCCCCCGCCGCCCGCGCCCAGCCGGCAACGCCGGCCCGGCCCACAGCGGCGAGGCCGACCTGGCCCGCCGCGCATTGCTCCTGCCCGCGCTCGTGGAGGCCCCGGGGGACGGAGCCCCATCCCCCAGGCCACCCACCCCTTCCCCTGGCCCAGCTCTACCGCCAGAAACGCGGTACCGAGCTGGAGGCCCGGCGGAACGCTGAGGGTGGGCAGACATAATTCTCTGCAGAGGAGATGTAACAGGCAAAGGGGGACACAGTGGCTGTGTAATAAACTTGCACAATTTATGTGGGCAAAACAATTTCTGCACTGCAGCACTCACCCACAAGGCAAATCACCACAAGAGAGAGCTAAAATGGCCTCACCTTCCCTATATATATTAAACCCTCCCCTTCAAAAAAGGCTGTACTTTCCTCACAGCTAGGTCCACCCCTCACCAGATGTTTAACTCTTTCCTTTCCTATGCAGTCAATTCTCTCTCCATATATATATATATATATATATACTTTATTTGGGACCCAGAACCAAAAAAACTATTTGGGACCCAGAACCATAACCCCAAAAAATTCAATGCAGCCAGAAAAAGTCAACTCACGCAGAAAGGAGAATGAGAGTTTGAAGTTCTCTCTGACGACGAGCACAGACACCTCCGCATGCTGTGGCTGTGTGAACGGCACGGGCACGCTAGGAATCCTTCCTCTTTCATCCCTGCAGCCTGCGCTCCAGACAGTCACCGAGCCACAGGCTGCAGCTGCACATTCCATTGGACAGCTGAGCTGACTCTCAGCAGCCCAGCAGAGCTCTGCAGCACCGGTGGCTGTGACGGCAGACAGCGGGGAGGAGCTCAGCGCTATGGATCGGATCTGTAACAGAGATCCAATCTGTGTTTGGCGGTGGGGGGCCCTTTTAGATTGGGGGGCCCTGGGTACTTACCCCCGGAGCGCCCCCCCCCCCCCTTAATCTGGTTCTGCTAAGGGGTCTAATTAACAAATAGAAAAAAAAGCATTTTAGCTGGACAAAGCAGGAGAAAACCATAGTTTTGCTCTCTCTATAATAATACCCCTTTCACACCGCAAATATAACCCGGGATATTGCCGGGTCGAGCCAGCTCAACCCAGGTTGAGGTGCAGTCTAAATGTACCACTTTTAAATATCCTGGGTAGAGTAACCCTGAATTTCAACCCGGTATAAAAGCAGTGTTAATATATATATATATCAAGTAGGTTGGACACGGGTCAATGTGCACTCTAATACCCCTTTCACACTGCCAATGCCGGATCCCACCCGGGAATTGGAAACGGGTCCTTACCGGGTGGGATCCGACATTGGCAGCTGCGGCAGGCTTCCCCGACCCGGCAATATGCCGGGCGGGTTGCCATAGCAGTGGGGGGTGGAGCCGGCGGTGGGGGCAGCGGTGGAGGCGGCGCTGGGAGATGAGATCATCTCCGCGCTGCCTCTCCCTGCTGTAGTAAACGTGTCCTGGGACGCATCGACCCGGGAGCCCGTTTACGCAACCACTGACCCGGTATTCAACCCGGGTATAACACTGCTTTATTCCCGGGTTGAATTGCCGGGTCAGGCGACCCGCGATTTCGGCTATGCCCCTTTCACACCGCACGCCGACGCATTATGCCAGGTCAATACCGGGTTATTTGTGCGGTGTGAAAGGGGTATAAAGTGTCCAACCCAAGTTATTCAACTCTGCATTCATGTAAAAGTGCTGATTGGCTGTTCTTTGTGTGCCTTGATGATGTCAGCAGCCTGACCCCTGCTACACAGCAGAGAACATAGAGCATTAAGAATTAGAGCTGTTAAGAATTAGGGGTGAGGCAGAGATTGCTAGGCATCTTACAGCATACCTCAAAACTTATTAAAAGTACAAAGAGGGACCTTGGGGCGCACCTGAAAAGGAGGCATAGCCTATATGAAAGGGGCATGGTCTCGTGGCAGAGCCGCGATCGCGAGTCACGCCCCCCTTGTACCGTCACATAGAGCTCTCTCTGGGCTGCTGGCATGCCCCCTGTCCAGGGGTGCAGCGACGGTGGCTCTGGTGGAGCGCGAGCTCCGAGCGCCGAAAAAGTTAGAGGGCGCGTCGCCGCCTGCTCACCCCCTCCTTCTGCCCACTATACCACGGGCCACTGTACAGGCAGCCGCAGAGCAGGAGGAGGATAAGCAGAGGGGCGCACACTGACTCAGTCTTGGAGACTATGTAGGGAACAGGGCAGGCCAGAGATGACAGCAGGAGACACTGACAGCCGGCACATGCCGGAACTCTGCCGCCCTCCTTATACTGTAGTTCTCACTGTCTGCTTGTAGCTGTGCAGCAGGTTACTTCTGTCCTGCTACACCACTCTCTGCCTCGGCTACTGAAGCACCTCTTTCTACCCCAGTTACTGTAGCATCCCTTTCTGCCCTGGCTGCTGCAGCAGCACCTCTTTCTGCTTCGGCCATTGCAGCACCACTCTCTGCTCCAGCTGCTACAGCACCTCTCTACATTGATGCTGCAGCACCTTTCTCTGCCCCAGCTGCTGCTACAGCACCTCACTCTGCATTAGAAGATGCAGAGTAACATGTATAAGCTGCTCTCCTGAGGCATAACCTCCCCTATATTTTTGTGGCGCTCCTTCGGCGTGCACTGTCCCTGTTTTGGTCATGAGGGGATCCCAAAAGAAACTTCCACCCTGAGCTCCACAAGGTCTAGAACTGGCCCTGTCACCAATGTAGGATTTAAAAAAAAATAATATTTTGAAATGTAACATGCCCCCAATTCAGGCTTGCCTACCCTCCCGCATTCAGCGGGAGGCTCACGATTTTCAGATGAGCCTCCCGCTGCCCTGGAAACCCTGACAGCCCTCCCGGTTTTTAAAGGTCCTTGCCTGATTATATGTACCGCACATGCGCGAGTCCGGAGAGGTCGGGGGGCGTGGCCAGCATGGGAGACTTCCTGGCTGTCCACCGCAGGGTTGTGTGTAGCGGTTGCTGTCCTGCACACTGCAGCAGGGCTCTGCTTCTGCTTCCCTGTGACTGGCTCCTCCCACCACACTCAGGGCTGGAGCGTGGATCAGCCCAGCAGCAGCAGCCTGAGCTTCCTTCTCCTGCTCCTCACCTCTCACTGGCGGTGTGTGCACTGTGCTGCCTCCCACACTGTCGGGGGTCAGCTCCCAGCCTTTACTAGAAGGAGCAACATACACAGGTGAGTGCTAGGGGTAACGAGGGGGAATGGAGGCTGTGTGTAATGTGTGTATGATGCAGTTCAGTGTGGTACTGGGTCTAATATGGGGGGGAGGGGGGGTTGTGTAGTGTACTGTATGCTGTGTATGATGTAATGTGGGGGAGGGGGTCTGTGTATGCTGTGTTTAATGCAATGTACTGGGTGTAATATGGGGGAGGGGGCTATGTACTGTATGCTGTGTATAATGTAATGTGGGGGAGGGGGTCTGTGTATACTGTGCAGGGGTGTATTTAGGTGTCCGAGCGCCCCTGGCAAAGTAAAGGACTGGTGCCCCCCCCCCCCCATATTTGAAATAGGGAAGGCACGTGTGCCAAAAAGGGGCGTGGCCACTCAATAGTACTGTGCCTTACTCACATTACACAGCACAGTAATGTACATTATTCACGTTATTCTGCACAGTAGTACCCCTTATACACATTATGCCACACAGTAGTGCCCATATATATATATATATATATATATATATTTACTGTATATATATAAGAAGGCGTGCACGCTCCTGGGAAAGTGGGCATGGCTTCACAATTTTATATTATGATATCAAACTATAAATATATAAGCACCCCGCCTACACATGCGCACACACACAATTAGCAGCCTTACACACAATACCCACAGTAGTTCTCATTACACATAATGTCCCCAGTATAGTGTCAGTTACACATAATGACCCCAGTAGTGCAGTGCCAGATACACATAATGCCTCAGAGTATAGTGCCAGATACACATATACCCCCACAGTGCCAGATACAAATATGCCCCCACATTGCCAGATACACATGTCCCCACCGAGCCAGACACTCAGATGCCCCCACAGTGCCAGAAACACGTATGCCCCCACAGTGCCAGAAACACGTATGCCCCCACAGTGCCATACACACATATGCCCCATGTTGATTTTACTATTAAAGGCAGCACTTTTAGGTAGATTCACATTTAGAGGCAACAGCTATCCCCCCAGCCCTGTGTAGTTCCTCAACAGCAGGGATGCCCATTAATAATCAAAGAATGCCGCAGCAGCCACTGTAATTGGCGCCGGGGTCCAGCACCACACCACAATACGGACAAGAAACTCTACATAATCTACACCCCCCAGCAGCCGCTGCTGCATGCCGTGATCATTACTGGGCATTCCTGCTGGTGAGGAACTACACGGGGTGGGGGGATAGCTGCTGCCTCTAAAAGTGAATCTACCAACTGCCCGCGGGTGGCACCTCTGGATGGCGCCTCTCCTCGGCTGGCGCCCCTGGCGAGTGCCATTCTGGCCAATAGAAAGATACACCGCTGATGCTGTGTTTAATGTAATGTACTGGGTGTAATATGGGGGAGGGGGGCTATGTACTGTATGCTGTGTATAATGTAATGTGGGGGACGGGGTCTTTATGCTGTGTTTAATGTAATGTACTGGGTATAATATGGGGGAGGGGGCTATGTACTGTATGCTGTGTATAATGTAATGTGGGGGACGGGGTCTTTATGCTGTGTTTAATGTAATGTACTGGGTATAATATGGGGGAGGGGGCCTATGTACTGTATGCTGTGTATAATGTAATGTGGGGGAGGGGGTCTTTATGCTGTGTTTAATGTAATGTACTGGGTATAATATGGGGGAGGGGGTCTATGTACTGTATGCTGTGTATAATGTAATGTGGGTGAGGGGTCTTTATGCTGTGTTTAATGTAATGTACTGGGTATAATATGGGGGAGGGGGTCTATGTATTGTATGCTGTGTATAATGTAATGTGGGGGAGGGGGTCTGTGTATGCTGTATTTAATGCAGGGTTGCCTACCCTCCCGCATTTAGCGGAAGGCTGACAATTTTTAGATGACCCTCCTGTTGATGCGCAAAAGAACCGGGTCCTCCCGGTATTAACGTACAGCTCACCGAAAATGAGGACTGCGCATGCGTGAGTCCAGAATGCCGGTTGTCTGGGCCTGTCCACATCATGACGTCACCCGTGCAGTCACCGCCCCAAGCATTCCGGACTCACGCATTCACGCGCAGTCCACATTTTGGGCGAGGTCTGAATCCTGGGGGCGGGGCCTGCAGGGGCTAAGTCATGACGGTCACAGCAGGGTTGTGAGCAGCAGTGGCTCAAAGAAGAGGTTTTTTCATATAGCCGGCACTGTCACGGTGGGCAGCAGTGTCACCAGCAGAGGAGGTAGCAGTGGTACTCTCAAATAAAATGTGAAGGCACAGCAGGCTTCTTTATGCTGGATACCAAATGCCCTTCAGCCATGTATGACAAGCACGTCTCCTGTCAATAGTTTTACACATTTAGTTGCAACCATTGCAGTAGCTCTAGGTTCGTTTCAAGTTTATTGTTATATATTTCTCTATTTGCGATAACATTATTTTTATTTTGTATGACAACATACATTATGCACTGAGTGTGGCTGCAGCTGAAGTTTTATTGCGCACATTTGTCCTTAATTATATACCTACATTGTGGTAAGGTAAAAATGTTATCCTAATGCAGACTACACATGGGGGGTCATTCAGCGTTGATCGTAGATGTGCTAAACTTAGCACATCTACGATCATTTACTCTGACATGCGGGGGGACGTCCAGCACAGGGCTGGTCCAACCCGCATGTCAGGCCCTGCTCCCCCCCCCCCCCCCCCCCCATCCCTCCCACAGGTACAAAAGCATTGCACGGCGACTATGCTTTTGTACCTGGCGAGTAGCTCCCTTCCTGTGCAGCTCCTGCGCTTTGGCTGGGAGCTACCAGCCGCGTTACGGGTCACAGTGGCTGTGTGTGACGTCACGCAGCCACGCGGCCTGCCCCCCCAATGATCTGGACACGCCTCTGTTGTCCTGACCGAGCCGCGCCAATGGCCAGATACACATGTCCCCACCGAGCCAGACACTCAGATGCCCCCACAGTGCCAGAAACACGTATGCCCCCACAGTGCCAGAAACACGTATGCCCCCACAGTGCCATACACACATATGCCCCATGTTGATTTTACTATTAAAGGCAGCACACCCCTTCCCGCCCCGCGACTGCCTCTGCCTGTCAATCAGGCAGAGGCCATCGCAGCCAGTGAGATGCTGATAGCTCTCAATGGGCTCCTGGGGTGCGCACAAGCAGTGCGCTCGCGCTCCACAGAGTCATTCAGACTGCAATCACTGCTGCTGCAGCTATCCAGTCTGAATTACTCCCATGGTGCGATGCTGGCTAACGGCCAATGTTGACTACATTGTGGACGGAGGCATGAACCTCCGATATAGGGTTGATTCAGACCTGATCGCTGGGCTGCTAAATTTGTTGTGCTGCATTTAGATAGTCGCCGCTCAAGGGGAGTGTATATTCGTCGTGCAAGTGTGCGATCGCATGTTTACGTCGAGCTGCAAAAAATCCAGTGTGTGCAGTCTGTGTGTAGCCCAGGACTTACTCCTACAGTGCGATGAGAACAGGTTGATCGGGGCCGGAGCTAACGTCACACACTCTCCCTGAAAATGCTTGGGAACACCTTCGTTACCCCTGACACTCCCAGTAAATGGTCAGTTACCACCCACAAATGGCCTCTTCCTGTCAATCACCTTGCGAACGCTCGTGCGATCAGATCTGAATCACCCTCATAGTCAATATTGTGCACACTCTATTTTTCGTTGTGATGCCGACCCCACGGGACCACGCATCGCCACCGCAAGGTGTTTCCACGCCGCGCGATTTGCACTGTGTTTTCTACCAATATGAACTACATAGTCATAATATCTACTTTGGCCATGCCGACTTTCATCATGTAGACACAGATACAATGTTGATATGATAGAGTGTCGCTATAACTATAGCTGCTCCAGTGGAGTCTTTTGGGTCCTGGCAGTCATGTGACTGTCACTTCCGGTGGAGTGATCTGACAGAGCTGCATTCTGGTGAGTATCCCTAGCCCTAATCTCGTCTCCTAATGCTAACCTGGTGGGAGAGGTGTGGCCTCAGCTGAGTTGGCCGCGCTCACAGACCTGTCTTTCCGCATTCTGGGGGCGTGCCCAGCGCACTCCGAGCAGCTGTGCAGCCCCCTGTTCCACTCCCAGCACTGAACAGATGCCGTGAGCATCACTCACTGCCTTGCAGAGCAGAGCAGCGGGTGGGACAGCGGGACAGTGTCCAAAAAGTGGAATTGTCTTGCTGGAAATGGGACAGTTGGGAGGTATGACCAATGACGATTACAGGTCATCATTGCTACATAAGGTGAAAGATGTCCCTAACGCAAGGGAAAATACTTATCTTGTATGTATGTAAATGCCAGAAGCATTACTGGTAAAAAGGGTGAACTAGAAATACTTGCAGCAGGCAAACAGTATGATATTATAGGCATTACTGAAACTTGGTGGGACGAATCTCATGATTGGACAGTCAATCTAGAGGGCTATACACTGTTTAGGAGAGACAGACTAAATAAAAAGGGTGGAGGGGTGTGTCTTTACGTAAAGCCGTTTTTAAAACCTGATATACGGGAAGATATTCAGGAGGGGACTGTAGACACTGTCGAGACATTATGGGTAGAAATTGCATGCAGGGAAAAGGGAATAAAAAAGTTAGTATTGGGTGTATGCTATAGGCCGCCTGGTATCAACGCATCTGATGAGGAATTGTTACTAAAGCAAATTGAAAAAGCAGCAGGAGGGGGGCGTGGCTTGCAATCAGCCTGATAGGACGTGTCCTAGGAAAGCTCCTGCACATTTTTGCCCTGAAAACCCCTTAATTGCCGGACCAACGCTGCCTAATTTATACCCAGGGCACTCTTATGCTTCCCTCCCTGCCCTGCATCTAACGGGGGTGAGCTGCGGAGCCGGAGTGTGGGTTAATCCCATACTTGCAGGTTATGGCCCCCCTCCTGAGGTGAAACCAGGGCCTATATTTGAGGGACTTCCGACCAGGCTCCTCCGTGGACCGAGCGCTGTGCTCCACCAAACGGCTTCTCTCCAAAACACCCCCTGTCTGTGGAGCCTTACCGGGAGCTGCGGTGGTGGAACTGAGCCCCTGGAGCTGCGATCGTGGAGCCGAGACGAGCTGCGGCCCTGCTCGCGGGGATCCGGTGCCGGCGGCCTTCTTGGGGGAGGCGGGCCGTGGACTCCGGGCGCTGCGCTCATACGGACGGCCCCCGTTAGCCACAGCCGTCTCACTGACGGTTTCCAGCTGAGGGCTGCGGGGACGGCACATAGCCCCCGGGCTGGCAGATCGTGGATAACAGCAGACGGAGGTGAGGCTCGCTGGAGTTGAAGGGCGGCGGCCATCTTGGAAGGGGGCACATTCAGCATTCATGGGGTGATGATTCTGCTGCATGCTGGTGATATATCTTTATAGCCTGGAACAGCCTACACTATATATTTACTGGGCACAAGCTTATACAGTACATTCAGTGCCTCATACCTCTCACTGTTACCCAGTATTTTATAGGCATTGTCTGGACCTCACTCACCGCATAGTGTGCCAGAGCCCCCTGCTGTTGGTTCTAATATTGCATCCCCCTCACCTACTGCACAGCTTCTGGACACTCTCCTGTAAATCCCTCTCCTGGTTTTAATATTGCCTCTCCGTCTTAGCTACCTATACAGTCTGGCCCTGGTGTTCCTCGTGGCTGCTATTGTCTCTGGATGAATAACACCCCCTGGTCGGCCTGACCGCCTCATAACCCACCTGTGTCAGCTCCCAGTCTCTACCCCACCGCTCTCTCCCCCTTTCTATTGCAACTTTATTGGAGATAGACCTCCCCCTGCCTGCATTCATTATGTCACAAAGGAACAAGAAAGCTCCCCAGGCTTCCGCAAACTTCTTCGGCAGCAAGGCTAAGGGTCCTCAGAACATAACGCACTCTCCGGAGTCCCCTTCATCACCACATTCCTTGGAGTTTGGTATTGACCCTCAGATACAAGCAGTGATGTCGGTCCTCCTGGACGGCGTGCAAACAGCCTTTAAACAAGAACTGTCCAAAGCTGTCTTGGATTTTAAAACGGAGATTGCCTCACTTGGAAATCACACTGATGCTTTGGAGACAAAGACCAACGACTTATGCCGCTCACAACAGCGTCTTGACCACGAACTTTCAAGGCTCCATGCTGAAGTTGAGACCCTGAAGGAGCGCCAAGAGGACCAGGAGAATCGATCCCTTCGCAATAACTTGCGCATACGTAACGTGGCGGAATCAGTCCAGAGCTCTACGTTGCCCTCCTTCCTGAAAGACCTGTTACAGCATTTGGTTCCGGACTTATCTGATGAAGATTGCCTCGTTGATAGGGCACACCGGGCCCTGCGGGCCAAACCTTCAACATCACAACCCCCTCAGGACATTATAGCCCGTCTAAATTATTACCGCTCGAAGGGAAAAATAATTGCTTCCGTCCGGTATTCCTCTGATATAGCCTTCCGGGGCATGCAATTGCAGATTTACTAGGACTTGGCTCCCTCGACCATTCAGAAACGACGGGACCTCCAACTGATTACTAGGCTTCTAAGCCAACACCAAATTCGATACCGCTGGGGATTCCCCTTTCAGTTGCAGCTTTCTTTTAATGGCATCAATTATGCAATTAAGACCCTGGCACAAGGGCAGGAACAGCTTCGCAAGCATGACCTTCGTCCAGAATCGTCATCCTCCTCTGTCGACCCATCTGCTGCGCCAAAATCACAACGACCCCGTCCACCTCAGCCGGACTGGACGAGAGTGTCTCGCCAGAGGGGTGAAGATGATGTTCCTCCCTGATTGCCCGTCCTCTTTTCTTTCACTGGTTTCTCTATGCCATTGCACCACTTTGCTGGAGGTTCCCCCCCCTGGACTGGACTGACCATCCCTGGTTCTTTGGACCTCCTTTGTTTTATGTTATATGTGGAGTGATATATCGCCTTTTATGTTCTATGCCTAATGTTGAAAGTTTCTTTGAGTACTGAGGGCCCTCCGCGGAGCTGGTCGACCTGGTCCCTGCTCCGTGGACCCCCCTGGTTTAGTTCAGGCACTTTCTAATCGTTCTTTAAATGGTCCACCTGTTATGTCTCCTATTGCACATTTTGCCTTCATGTTCATGGTCACAAGATGACCGGTTGGTTTGCGGTTTTGTCCTACGATCCCTAATCTACTATGTGGACCACATATTGTTGCTATATTATCCCCTTTGATGTCCCACTTCCCTCTACTTCCTCCCCATTTCCCCCCCCCCCCCTTTTTTTCCCCTCTTCTTTCCTTCTCCCCTTCTCCCCATCCCTACCCCTCTTGACACAGGTTTTATCTTCGTGTTTTATACTTTTTTTGCCTTGGCCACTTTATTCTTGGTCAGGCCGCACAGCCTGATATGGTGGTTCGCGCCACTACCCCCATGCTCCCTGCTTTGAGTACTTTATTGATTAGGTTTTTCTTTTGTTTGGCGGTCCTGTTATGGGCCCCGTTGCTAGAGGGTTTCTGCCCGAATGGGGTTTTTTTCCTCTCTTCTTGTTTTTCTTTAGTTTCCTTCTGTGGCCGTCTTTTCTCTCACTTACCTTTTTCCCCCTTGTCCTTGTGGCGGGTCCTGGGTATCAATCTCACTTGCCCTTATTTTTTTATGGTTAGTTGGGTCCCCTTTTTTATTATTCTCAATGAGATATTTTTACTCAGTCCACCATGCCCCTAAAGATATTATCCATTAATGTAAATGGCCTCAGCTCCCCCAAAAAACGGACGGTGCTCCTGGGCGCCTGTAGACGTGAGAAAGCAGACGTCGTTTTTCTTCAGGAAACTCACCTTACGGGGCTCCCATACGCAACTCCGTGGTAGGCAGTTTACACAAACTTTCTTTGCTTCAGCAGATTGTAAAAAACGAGGGGTTGCAATTTTAATTAATCGTCACATTCCATTTACACATAGCAAAACCGTGGCGGATCCAGACGGTCGGTACTTGATGGTTATTGGTACCCTCCGCTCTGAAGTCCTGACTGTTATTTCTGTATATGTTCCTAACCAGGATCAGCCTATGTTTTTCCACTCCCTTTTCAGGAACAGCACAACGGCAGAGACGCGGTGAGGGACGGAGCTGGTGCGTGCACTTTTGTCCCGTCGTGCGGCTCTCATTCTGCGAAGATTAAATCAGAAATTCTATGACAAGAATTAGATTCCCTCCTGGCGAATAAATTGTGACATAAACATTCAACTGGTGCAATTGACAAATTGTACTCCCGAACTCTGGATGAGCCTACTTACGACCCTAGACAAATGGTTGATGAGTTTAAGGACTACTATAGCTCCCTTTATAACTTGACGACCCCGACGCATTCCCCTTCCCTCGACTCGGAAAGGTTGTGTTCCTACCTGTCCTCGACCCCTTTGCCGGGCATCTCCGCAGCTCAATTAGACATACTAAATCAGGATATCTCAGTAGAGGAGACGTTAACAGCTGTGATCCCTAAGTCTGACAGAGACCCCACTCAGTGCGGTAATTATAGGCCCATTTCATTGCTCAATGTCGATTTGAAAATGTATGTGAAAATTCTGGCTTTGAGGTTGGCCCCCCCTTCTCCCTGCTCTGGTACATCCCGATCAGGTTGGATTTATCCCAGGCCAACAGGCATCTGATAACACCAGAAGGGCCAATGATATTATCCATTCTATCCACCGACAAAAGTCCTCTTCCCTGTTGCTAGCCCTGGATGCGGAGAAGGCGTTTGATCGCATTTCGTGGCCCTTCGCCTTCGCTGTTCTCCAACGCATGGGCTTTTCCGGTAAGTTTTATGATGGCGTCTCGGCATTGTATCACAACTCCTCAGCGCGGGTCTCTGTAATGGGTTCACTTCTTCATGCTTTGCGATATCTAATGGTACCAGACAGGGTTGCCCGCTCTCGCCCTTGATTGTTGCCCTCGTCATGGAGCCTTTAGCGGCCAGGGTTCATCTCAACCCGAATTTTACAGGGATTCAAATCGGCCACACAGAACACAAGATTGCACTTTATGCTGACGATGTACTGATTTCTCTTTCAAACCCGACATCGTCACTCTCTCCTCTCCTCTCTGAGATTGACCTCTATTCGCAACACTCAGGTTACAAGATTAACGCTACTAAAACAGAAGTACTCGATTTTTACATTACTCCTGCGTCTAGGACACAACTTGAACCAACATTCCCATTCTCCTGGCATAACCGAAAACTCAAATACCTAGGTATTTATCTAACCCACAGACACCGTCAACTCTTTCAAGCAAACTTCCCACGCCTTTTAGACCGAATTCGCTCGGATCTCCAAACTTGGTCTTCTTATTTCATCTCATGGATTGGACGTGCCAATTCTGTAAAGATGAATGTTCTTCCTAGACTTATTTACCTTTTCCAGACGCTCCCGATCTACATTCCCCCATACATTTTTAAATTCTTGCAGCATCAAACTTCCCGTTTTGTTTGGGCCAATAAACATCCTAGAATTAAACTCTCGCTGCTACAACGGCCTCCCGGGAGTGGAGGTTTAGGTATACCCAATTTTAAATACTATTATTACGCAGCTCAGATGGCATCCTGTGTCCAGTGGTGTGGTCCGAGGGCGGACAAGGTATGAATAACTATCGAAGCCGGTGAGCTGGGACTCTCCACGCTTTCTTCCCTTTTGTGGCTTACGAGAGCCGCCCGCCCTCGTGCCACCTCATCTCACCCAGTGGTGGCCTGTTCTTTATATATTGGGATTTTGTAGTGAGGAAACATCAATTGGTCCCTAACCCATCCCCCCTCATACCCCTGTTCCATAACCCTGCTTTCCCTCCAGGAATGGTAAAATCTGCTTTCTCACTCTGGAAACAGGGAAATATTGCCTTCCTCAACGACATTGCCTCTAGTACACCCTTTCCTTTGTTTACTCCGGTTCAGACACAATACTCTCTCCCTCATAGTGAATTTTTTCGCTACCTTCAACTTAGACACTTTCACTCCGGGGTTCATACCACTCTCTCTTCTAGGCCTCTCACTACTCTTGAAAATATATGCATGCGATGCGCTTCTACGAGAGGTCTTATATCGGATCTCTATGCTTTACTATTGCAGGTGATAAAGCTAAATATTTATCTTATATAAAACACTTTAAGAGGTCTAAGAACACTGTACGCTATCTACGTAAGAAGTACCGTAAGGGTACGCAAGTTGCGTAGCGATCGCTCAACCGTAGTCGAGACGCTCAAGCGTCACGTTCGCTTACGGCCCAGAGATCACAGGTAGGCACGCTATTGGCTGCCGACTAACGTAATGTTTCGCTATAGCGTAGCGGACGCTCGGGACCACGAGGAGATCACCAGCGATGCAGACGCTCACAACGTTAAACCTTTATATCTATACCTTTAGCAATGAAATACACAGTAAACCTTAGTGTAGAGACAAAGTGTAAGTGCAACCTTGTGTAACCTGATTAACTACAAAGCTGCTTGAGCGTCACCGACGCTCAGAGAATACTTAACACTATAAGAAATACACAGATACCTGGGCTTAGGGTCCAAAACCTATTATATGTATTATGACTATTATACTTGTAAAAAGGAATCACAGTACAAATGATACACTACAATATAACATAAACCAACTAACCAGATAACTACACAGGAAATACAATACAATACAATTAAGGGAAAAATACGAGAGAAATAGAAGAGAGAGAGAGAGAGAGAGATGAGAGAGAAATGGCTCACAATAACATCAAGACAATATGATTGCGGAGAAACACTTACGCACAAGGGGAAACGATCGCATGCGCCTCGATATCCAGCTCCCGATTATCAGCAATGAGAACCGTTGAAGAGAGTGAACTGGATATGGTCGGCCTGCCTATTTATGCCCCACACACAATGCAATTCAATGGTCCCTACAATCTCATTGTTCATTGGACACAGGAATTCGGCTTCGCATTATAACAAAAGGTCATAGGTTGATTCATACAGGTGGGCTGTGACTATTTCCAACTGCTCAGGTGGGAGGGAAACTGGGTTTCCCGCCGCATGGGTAATAAAGTGCAAATAAAGTAAATGTTCATAAACTTCTTATGTCCATAACTATTCGCACGAGCGATTGATCTGCTTCAAACCAACACCGGAATATTGCTATTTAAATACTCTTCCGATGGGTACCAAACACCACTGTATTACTCCTGTTAGACCCTTCGTACAATACAAAGAGGGATCTCCTTGTTCAGGAACATGCTATGTTAACCAAACTTTCAGAATCTATCAAAGGGACCATGATCTACAAAATACATTATTAGTGAAAATATGTAATGATTGAGTCGCACGCTACGATCGCATAAACTCTACCGTAAATACGCATACCATGCGCCTGCGGGTGCCCGCGACTGTGAGTATGCGCACGTACGGGAGAGCGTACGCATGCGCAGCACGGACCTGTATGAGGTGCAAATATGGCAGTGTGTGTAGAGATATTTTCTGACTTTGACAGTCCACCCTTTGGCAGTCAATAATAACTGCCACCTTCTAAAACATTTCAAAAGGAGAAAAATATATGTCAGGGGTTAATTCATTTCCATGGTTGGGTAAGGGAGGAGAGAGGAGTAGGTGTGAAGAGGGTATGACCTAGTGAGATAGTAGAAGTATGTGTGTATGAGTCCATGTTTGGGGGGGGTCATGTATCATCGTGCCGTACGTGTTGTAAGTCAAGCTTCGAGGTATTGCGAAGTATACATTTGAATTCCTTCTTATCCCGTGGTACGGGTCTGTGGATGGGCTGTCAAACTTTACCGAGCTCTTTTCGGCTGTGGTTGCAACAAAATGGGGGTGCACATTTTAGTTGATGATACATGAATGGGGGAGATATGTGATTGCTGATTATCTGTGCCTGTATTCCCTATCGACTATGTGTGTCATTACCTGAGGGTTGTAGAAATGAAGAAAAGACATAATTACGGTAAATGCGGTGGTATTCTATGTCAGGTAAATGTACATTCGTCGATTGAGGTCTTGTTCGGTATCAGTTGAAAGTCGTCTTCTTTGCGCTGTTTTGCCCATTAGGTGTGAGCAAAAAGCTTTGTCAATGCCATTAGATTTACAAAAAATGTTGGGCTAGCGTAAGTTTAAGAATTCTAGGGAAACTGGGGATCCATGGCAAAGTTCATCAAATGTCCATATCTCAAGTGGTCAAAACTTCTTCTTTGGTCAATCCGTTGTCTGTATAGCGTCTCGTCAAACTTCCTCGTCCAAGGGGGTCTTTTTATCTTGGAGAAAAACCAGAAAAACAGGTGAAAGAAACGGACCGTATAATCGTATTTTCATTACATCACTGTTTCTATTGTTGGGTCATAAATCAAATCCAGGTTAATTACAGTTTCCTCACTCCTCAAACTCATCACTCTTGTACGATGTTTGCACTTCATTAAAGCCTGACCGCATCTAAATATCAAGCCAATTGATATGACAACACCTAAGATACATAGGAGAAACTTCCCAACATCCATTATGACTCCTTGAGCCCAGTCTCCTAAACCGGAGAACCAATTTCGCGGGTTCAACCATGACACCCAACCAGTCAGCTCATTACCTACAGTAGCAAGAGTGAGATTGTGTTTTCGGCTAAATTCCCACTTCAATTGGAGAATGTCGTCCATCTTTTGGTCTATGACCTCGACCGGATCCTCGGTGCTATTCGTGATATACGTGCAACACTTCACGCCGTACTGTGTTGCCAGTGTGACACAATATCCGCCTGTCACTGCTGTGAGGTAATTGAGAACCATTCTATGCTGTACCAGTTCTGTTTTGTAAGCCTGAAGTTCTCTTCCAGTATACCTAAACGTGTCGTCATACATTTCAGTGATATTATCTAACAAATTGGCGAGCGCAGAAATGTATTTATAATTCAGCACTCCTCTAGCGGTGCGGGTGAAATCTAACGCGATTAAGAATTGAATCCCGGTGGATTCACTTATCAGATCAGAGGCCGGATGCTCTGTCTTCTCTATCAGGTGCCTTTTAACAACGTGCTCGTAATGGGTGTGAGTATAAGGAGCTTGGGCACCACGGTGTATGTCTTTCATTTTGTCATGTGATACAGTCATTACTTCAGGCAGTACTTTTCCAATATAACACAATCCTTCAGAGTTTGGGGCAAGCCACTTGTACGCCTTTCTCCCGCATATGAAATATGCATCATCGGGGAGAACATATGGGACGGAGTAGGACATAACCATATTACACACCTTCCATGTGAAATCTCCTAACCCTAATTCTTCCATCTGCTTAGTACACGTATCAGGTTGTACGATATGTGCACAGTATCCTGGTGATACTTCTCCAACTCTCGTCATTCTATTTCCTAAGGTGTACCTATACCGGAAAGATTTTCCTCTACTGGCTATGTGGCGTACAAGCTCTGTATCTGTAGGCATTCTATCTGCTCTATGCGAAAAGGTCATGGTGTGGTTACTCCATGACACTTCCCAATTTCCCGGCTTTCGGGGATTGGAGATGTTGAAATATAATAGGGACCTATCCACGTGGTATTGGTGGAGCTTCAAACTAGGAGGGCTGGAGATATTAAACCTCCGGTCCACCGGTCTCCCACCATTTAACTCAAGTACCTCCTCTATCGTTAAAGGAAATGGTACTAGCCCTGATTTGCTATGACCCTGAGGTACTTGAGAGCATACCCAACAATCTGTTTTGTTTAACACATTACCCACTAAGGAGTGATAGTCACTCAATGGATGCCGGTCCATATGGATATTAAAACTGGATTGGCATTTCTTAATGCACCCATCCTCAATGACATTGTTACAGAGCCTACAGATACAGTTTTCTTCAGCTAACAATCCTTCACAATTCCTTCTATGGTCAATGCTATCGGATCGTTTTCTGATACTCGCCTTTGCTTGTTGGTTAGGTTGATTTTGGAAAACTACGCCTCCATCTTTATCATCAGAACCCATTCCAGAACCTCTCTCGACCTCCATGGTACTCTCGCCGGAACAGACTGCTCTGGTCAACATCATGGTTAACAGGAAAATCCGGATCACAGTCTCTTGGGGCAAGTCCATCTTATAGGAGGAAACGGAGAAGAATGAAAAAGGGGAAAAAGAAATTTGAGGGAGAGGGGATGGGAAGTGGAGAAAAACAATAAAAGGGAGTGGGGAGTCGACAACAGCTCTTGGTCTTGAGATTTTCACGGCTCAGGTGCCGCCTCAGTCCTCCTGGAACAGACACTCCAGTGATACAACCTCTACCGTCTGTTCCTTATCACGGGACTTCTCTGGATCAGCAACCTTCTTGCAGTGGGACGAATGAACCCAAGTCTCTCTCTCAGCAACCTTCAATGCTGTGGTGCTAGTCAATAAGACCTGGTATGGTCCTTCCCATCTGTCAATAAGGCAACCTGAGCGTAGAAAATTCCGTATCATTACATAATCCCCAGGTTCAATGTCATGACAATTACTATCTGGTAAATCAGGAATCACCAACTTCAGATTATCATTTTGATTCCTTAACTGTTTACTCATGTTAATCAAGTATTTTACAGTTACTTCATTGTTACACTTCAAATCATCCTGAGGGTTAATCATAACATGCGGTTGTCGACCAAACAAGATTTCAAAGGGAGACATATTAAGAGGGGACCTGGGAGTGGTTCTGATACTGTACAATACAATGGGTAAAGCTTCTGGCCATGTCAATCCTGTCTCTGCCATCACTTTACTCAATTTATTTTTAATAGTGCTGTTCACTCTTTCGACCTTCGCACTCGCCTGTGGACGGTACGGAGTGTGCAGCTTGCTATCAATTCCCATCAACTTACACATTGCTTGAAAGACATCACCTGTAAAATGGGTACCCCTATCACTTTCGATAATTCTAGGGATACCATATCTACATACAAATTCCTGCACAATTTTCTTAGCAGTAAACATAGCGGTATTTGTAGCCGCAGGAAATGCTTCGACCCAATTTGAGAAAACATCTATACAGACAAGTACATATTTCAAATTTCGACAAGGGGGTAATTGTATAAAGTCAATTTGTATTACCTGGAAAGGGCCGCCGGCAGGTGGGATATGGGATGGTTCTGTAGGTATTGCCTTTCCAATATTCTTTCTCAAACAAGTAAGGCAGGACATTGCTCTTTTACTCGCATGAGAGGAGAATCCTGGGGCGCACCAATATGCTCTTACCAATTTGCACATTCCCTCCTTACCCAGATGAGTCAGCCCGTGAGCTGCTTCAGCCAGACATGGAAGATATGCTCTGGGGGCCACCGGTTTACCATGTCCATCCGTCCAGAGTCCTGAGGACTCCTGGCCATATCCCTTTGCCTTCCAGACTGCCTTTTCCTGTGTGGAACACAAATTTTGCATCTCACACAACTTTTGTGTGTTGATGGTATTAAATACCATCAGTTGTGTGGTGTCTGTCTGTCTGGGGGTAGCAGCTGCTAACTTAGCTGCTTCGTCTGCTCGGCTGTTACCAAGCGATACTGGGTCTTGGCTATATGTATGTGCTTTACATTTGATAACAGCCACTCTGTCGGGTTCCTGTATCGCTGTTAGAAGCCTTTTTATGTGAGCTGCATGCGCTACCGGTGTACCAGCTGCCGTCATGAAATTTCTGAGGCGCCATAGGGCTCCGAAATCATGAACTACCCCGAATGCGTATCTAGAATCGGTGTAGATATTGGCTGATTTGCCCTTAGCCAATTCACATGCTCTGGTTAGGGCGACCAGTTCAGCAACCTGGGCTGAGTGGGGTGGGCCTAGCGGTTCCGCTTCTATGGTGCCTTGGTCATCTACGACTGCGTATCCAGTACACAAGTCTCCCGAGTCTGACTGTCTATGACAACTACCGTCCATGTAGAACGTAAGTTCTGCATCTTCCAGTGGGTTGTCACTGATGTCAGGCCTTGCGGTAAAATTTTGGGTCAAATATTCCATACAATCATGTGTATCTTCCTTTGTATTAAATCCTCCTTCCCCATCACTCTCACCTTCCACCCTTTGTGCCTGACCAGGCACACCTGGGAGATATGTTGCAGGATTTAATGCACTGCATCTCCTTATGGTGATGTTTACGGGGGCCATTAGGGCCAATTCCCATCTTGTAAACCTTGCTGATGAGACGTGTCTGGTTTGGGCAGAATTTAATAAGGCTGACACTGCATGAGGCGTATGGATTGTGAGGTTGTGGCCTAGCACGACATCTTCGCTTTTTGTCACTAGCAATGCTATCGCAGCAACGCTTCGCAAGCATGTGGGGAGGGATCGCGCTACCGTGTCTAGCTGAGCGCTGTAGTATGCAACTGGCCTGCTGGCATCACCGTGCTTTTGGGTTAGTACGCCTGCCGCGCAACCAGCACTTTCTGTTCCGTATAGTTCAAAGGGTTTCCCATAGTCTGGCATACCTAGTGCTGGTGCCTGCGTTAGGCACTGTTTAAGTCTCTCAAATGCTGCCTCAGACTCGTCTGTATGCGAAATCCGATCAGGTTTGTTTGAGGAGACCATTTCCTGCAAAGGTAATGCTAAAATGGAAAACCCTGGGATCCAATTACGGCAATACCCACACATTCCTAAAAACGTTCTGATCTGTTGCTGGGTTTGTGGCAGAGTCATGTCTCTAATTGCTTGGATTCTATCAGCGGTCAGGTGTCTCAGTCCTTGTGTTAAACAGTGTCCCAAATATTTTACCTTAGCTTGGCATAATTGCAACTTGTCTTTGGAAACCTTGTGTCCTGTGTCTGAAAGATGAAACAGGAGCTGTTTCGTATCCTTCAGGGATGCCTCCAATGAATCAGAACACAGTAGTAGATCATCCACGTACTGTATTAATACTGATCCACTCACTGGTTGGAAAGACTGTAAACAATCATGCAAAGCCTGAGAAAATATACTTGGGCTATCTATGAAACCTTGGGGTAATCGAGTCCACGTGTATTGGACTCCTCTGTATGTGAATGCGAATAAATATTGGCTGTCAGGGTGCAGAGGTACCGAAAAGAAAGCGGAGCAGAGGTCAATAACAGTGAAAAATTTGGCAGTGGGAGGGATTTGCATTAGGATGACAGCTGGATTTGGCACTACGGGGAACTGACTCTCAACTATTTTGTTAATCCCCCTTAGATCCTGCACTAGCCTGTAACCCCTCCCCCCACTCTTTTTAACAGGGAAGATGGGACTATTGGCAGTGCTGGACGTTCTTACCAGAATGCCCTGTTGTAGCAAGCGCTCTATTACTGGGTAAACTCCTAACTCCACCTCTGGCTTCAGAGGGTACTGTGGGATTTTTGGAGCTATCCTACCATCTTTTACTTGTACAACTACTGGAGCTACGTTTGCCATTAATCCAGTGTCCTGTCCGTCTTTTGTCCAAAGTGACTCTGATCTCTGAGATGTCATCTCTTCTACTTGGGATGGATTCCTATTTGTCATAATGGTATGCGACATTAATTTTGACGGGGAGTCTAACATGTCTCGTACTTCCTGAGCGTGATTCTCAGGTATGTCCAAGAATACACCTTCAGGAGTACAATAAATGACGCACCCCATTTTACACAGTAAGTCTCTTCCCAGGAGATTAGTTGGTGCCGATGCAGCCAGCAGAAAGGAATGCTTGGTATGCAAAGGCCCTATTGTAATCTCTGCTGGTTTGCTAACAGGGTAATGCTGGACTACTCCTGTTACTCCCACGGCTGGAATTGTCCTACCAGTGGTTCTCATGCCCACTGTCGAATTTATCACTGACTTGGCCGCCCCTGTGTCTACAAGAAAGTTTAATGATTTACCAGCTACATTAATTGCAATTTCGGGTTCACTTCCAAGACTTGCAATCAATTTTACTGGCTGCAGATTACAGGTATGGCCACACCCCTATTGGGTATGGTGACCTCCCTGAATCCCGCTGGCAGCAACTACTTGTGAGGGAGATATCTTTTTGTTTCCCCTGTATGTGGCTCATAACTCCGTCTCTGTGGACCCTGATCCCAATGTCGTGTGTCGTGTCGTTGTCTAGGGGGTTGGTAAGACTTTTGTTGATTTCTTAATCTACAGTCTCGTGCAAAGTGTCCCTGTTTGTGACAAAAATAACATGTTACCACAGTTGACTTACCCACAGGGTTTGGTGATATTACCACAGGCTGCTTTGTGGTCAGGGCCTTTATACTTACTGACATTAACTTATCACCTTGTGACTCTCCCTGTGTCTGGTGATGTTCCGGTCGTGATCAATAGCAGCCTCTCTCAAAGTGGCCACTGACAGACCTCGCCAACATGGTTGCGTGGTCTGTACCCTTGCCTTTAGTGTTTCCTTTAAACCATCCATTAGTACAGATACTGCTACTTCTTGATGGTTTGGATTGGTCTTAATGTCCTCTATACCAGTGTACTTTGCCATTTCTAATAGTGCCCGGTGAAAATATTCTGCTGCTGTTTCTGACTCCTTTTGTTTAATGGAGAATATTTTGTTCCATTTAACAACGGCTGGGAAATACTCCTTTAACTGTAAATTTATCCTTTTTACGTTATCTTTGTTGTACACATCTGTAAGAGGTACATCCTGATCTAATCCACAGTCAACTAAGAATTGAGCTGCGTCGACATTGGAGGGTAAACAAGCTCTTAGCAATATCTGCCAATCTTTATTATTGGGCTCTAAAGTGTTTCCTAGGTCCCTGATGTATTTTTGGCTAGCAACTAAATCTTTTCTAGGGTCAGGGAATTCAGACACTATGGTCCTCAATTCCATTCGGGTAAACGGGCAATACATGGCAATGTTCCTCACAGGGGTGACCCCTGTTGTGTCTGTTTTCCCATTGGGAACTACTATTACCTTAACAGGATTTACTCTAACAACATCATTCTGTGTAGATTCTACAGCCTGTGGTGAAATTGTTTCAGCATAATGTATGGTGCCGTACTTACCCGTTGACACGACCTCACCTATCCCTCCGCTAGGGGCCTTTGTTACTAATCTCGGGGGTGGAGCAGTTCCTACTGTGGTTTCCGATATAGTGGCCGCTAGAGAGAGCGCTGAAATTGTTGCCGAATCGTCTTCTTGATCACACTCCTGAGGAAAGTTCAAAACAGGGTACAACTTGCACGGGTTAATACTTGCATGGGTTAATGGTTCAACATTATCCTTAACATTTACATGGTTACTAAGTGATTGTGTGTTACACCTTAGTGCGTCTTTCTCCGCAATCAACTTCTCTCCCGCTATATATGGTGGCGGTGGGGCCGTGGCTATCAGTTTCCTGACCGACCCAGATCCCGCCGCCTGAGCCAAACCTCTCTGTATCTCACCTTCCTGTTGCCACAACTGCAAATAATCATAATGCTTGATTCGTCTCTTTGTTGATTTTATGAGACATATCCTCCTCCTTAAATTTTGTAACACTTCTGGGCTGAAGCTACCTATTCTTGGGAATTTCTCCCCATCATGTACCGTCATTCTCTCCCATTCATCACATAAAACCTCTGTGTGACTTCCATATTTCTCACACATTACGTATCTGGCCGATCCTACTGGTCGGTTTACAGAGTCAACCCGAACCGAGGTTGATCGCCCCCTTCCTGAACAACTGGCCCCCATAATCTGCAGGTGTTGCTTACTCTTCCTCTGATCTCTATATCAGGGTCTTCAGCGAACCCTTACAGAAAACCAAAATATTCACGATAGGTAGACGGTGAAGTTTACCGAGCACCCCACTCGCTCGCCCACGCCGACCAATGCGACCTGATCACACCGATATGGTGCTGGCGCACTCGACCCAGGGCACCTATTAACCTTTGTTTACTGAAAAATGCGAGTGTGATCCGAAGAGCACTACCCTTTCCAGTAAAGGTGGGGTTGTCAGATAGTTCCTGAGTGACCAGCGAACTTCCCTTTTTGAAAAAAATAAAAAATTACACAAATCACGTTAGAATGTACAAATAGCGTTAGTGACCCCTTTACTCTAATGGTACTAGGTCAGATTACTAACTACTGTACACAATTACGTGCGGTCCAATCGTTCAGCACACAAGCGACTAAGCTTATGTACGGAAAGACCAAATGGAATCGAAAATTGCGGCTGCGAATTCCTTCAGCAAGAGCTTGTATGGCCTATATGGGTGTTGCACCAACCCTTTTCGGTGTTGTGCCTGTGGACTGTATAGCGGACTTACTGTACCTGGACCTGCTGGTCTACTATGACCTCCTGGTCTTGTTTTATACGACCTCCTGGTCTGACCTCCTGGTCTTGTTTTATACGACCTCCTGGTCCGCTGTACTCTAATGCTCAAATTGTATGTTTAACTAAGGATGCCTCCCTAGCCACCGTGCATGTCACTTACACGTATGTTCCTCACGAGTACTCGGTGATTTCTTTTGGTTCAACCTCCAACTTATGTAATACAAAAACACTCACTCATCACATGTACACTTTTGTTTCTATTTCTATTTCTGCGCAGAAATTTTTCTTTAGACCAAATGTGTTACCAATTAGGAGCAGGATCTGTTAATTTAAATTTCGGACACCCAAAAATAGACTTGCGTTATTTCTCACCTCGCGTTATTTACCGCTTTGCGTTATTTATCGCTTTGCGTTAAAAAGCAACTTATCGTGATTTGAGGTACGTGGGCGTAACCGGACGCTCCGTTGCGTAATATACGCTGCGTGCGTCGGCCTTTGGATTGCGTACGCAAGTCTTTGTTAGGGACACGTGCACGCAAAGCAAAGATCCACCGTAACACAATTTATACTTTTATCAATGTAGATGATCCTTGATCATCTACCACACACCACACTGACTTCGCCTTATCTCCCAGGCAAAAACTGTGTGTTTGTCTACACTTTTAACTTTATTACCTCTATTCTTAAACTATGAAATAACGGCAACTCTCTTTTAGCACTTTTATCAACTATAAAACTGGCAGACAGGAGAGTGATATACGAAAATACACAAATGAAAAAGAAATGCAGATATATATGTGTGCGTGCGTGTGTACGCAAGACAGAAAAATAAACAGTTTTAAAAGACACTAGCGTTTTGCTCTTACCTCCGGTTCCCGGATTCCTTCAGCACCCTTTACCTAAGCGAAGCAGACGCTTATCCCGTCAGCACTACGAGGGATACAACCTCCCGCCCTTTGCTGAGGGATAATGTCTGCTGATCTACCTAGTGCAGATATGTGAAGGACAGGACGAGCCGCCAATTGATAAAGCTAAATATTTATCTTATATAAAACACTAAGAGGTCTAAGAACACTGTACGCTATCTACGTAAGAAGTACCGTAAGGGTACGCAAGTTGCGTAGCGATCGCTCAACCGTAGTCGAGACGCTCAAGCGTCATGTTCGCTTACGGCCCAGAGATCACAGGTAGGCACGCTATTGGCTGCCGACTAACGTAATGTTTCGCTATAGCGTAGCGGACGCTCGGGACCACGAGGAGATCACCAGCGATGCAGACGCTCACAACGTTAAACCTTTATATCTATACCTTTAGCAATGAAATACACAGTAAACCTTAGTGTAGAGACAAAGTGTAAGTGCAACCTTGTGTAACCTGATTAACTACAAAGCTGCTTGAGCGTCACCGACGCTCAGAGAATACTTAACACTATAAGAAATACACAGATACCTGGGCTTAGGGTCCAAAACCTATTATATGTATTATGACTATTATACTTGTAAAAAGGAATCACAGTACAAATGATACACTACAATATAACATAAACCAACTAACCAGATAACTACACAGGAAATACAATACAATACAATTAAGGGAAAAATACGAGAGAAATAGAAGAGAGAGAGAGAGAGAGAGAGATGAGAGAGAAATGGCTCACAATAACATCAAGACAATATGATTGCGGAGAAACACTTACGCACAAGGGGAAACGATCGCATGCGCCTCGATATCCAGCTCCCGATTATCAGCAATGAGAACCGTTGAAGAGAGTGAACTGGATACGGTCGGCCTGCCTATTTATGCCCCACACACAATGCAATTCAATGGTCCCTACAATCTCATTGTTCATTGGACACAGGAATTCGGCTTCGCATTATAACAAAAGGTCATAGGTTGATTCATACAGGTGGGCTGTGACTATTTCCAACTGCTCAGGTGGGAGGGAAACTGGGTTTCCCGCCGCATGGGTAATAAAGTGCAAATAAAGTAAATGTTCATAAACTTCTTATGTCCATAACTATTCGCACGAGCGATTGATCTGCTTCAAACCAACACCGGAATATTGCTATTTAAATACTCTTCCGATGGGTACCAAACACCACTGTATTACTCCTGTTAGACCCTTCGTACAATACAAAGAGGGATCTCCTTGTTCAGGAACATGCTATGTTAACCAAACTTTCAGAATCTATCAAAGGGACCATGATCTACAAAATACATTATTAGTGAAAATATGTAATGATTGAGTCGCACGCTACGATCGCATAAACTCTACCGTAAATACGCATACCATGCGCCTGCGGGTGCCCGCGACTGTGAGTATGCGCACGTACGGGAGAGCGTACGCATGCGCAGCACGGACCTGTATGAGGTGCAAATATGGCAGTGTGTGTAGAGATATTTTTCTGACTTTGACACAGGGCTCTGCTACTTCCAGATATCACAGAGAATTGGCCTGGGAGAGAGATCTGGGTGTCACTTTGGATGAGGAGGAGTGGGGTGAAATTTGGAGTAATGCGTCCTCTAGCTCTATCTGTGTCAGGAAAAAGGAAAATGTATATAAACTGGTACAGGTTGAGTATCCCATATCCAAATATTCCGAAATACGGAATATTCCGAAATACGGACTTTTTGAGTGAGAGTGAGATAGTGAAACCTTTGTTTTTTGATGGCTCAATATACACAAACTTTGTTTAATGCACAAAGTTATTAAAAATATTGTATTAAATGACCTTCAGGCTGTGTGTATAAGGTGTATATGAAACATAAATGAATTGTGTGAATGTACACACACTTTGTATAATGCACAAAGTTATAAAAAATATTGGCTAAAATTACCTTCAGGCTGTGTTTATAAGGTGTATACGTAACATAAATGCATTCTGTGCTTAGATTTAGGTCCCATCACCATGATATCTCATTATGGTATGCAATTATTCCAAAATACGGAAAAATCCCATATCCAAAATACCTCTGGTCCCAAGCATTTTGGATAAGGGAGACTCAACCTGTATATCGTTGGTACTATGTACCTTCTTCGTTTGAAGACGATGTACCCTGATGTTTCTGACGGTTGTTGGAGGGGTTGTGCTTCTGAGGGGACGTACCTGCATATTTGGTGGATTTGCCCGAAACTAGTACCTTTATGGAAAGAAGTTATCCGACTTCTTTCGTTCCTATTTTCTACCCCAATCCCCCTGGACCCTAAATACTTTCTACTGCCTCTGGACCTCCCGACTTTAACTAAACATCAGAACAAGTTATTACGTCATGTGGCTACTGCCACGACATGTTAAATTCCGAAAGGCCTGGAGGTTGCCCTCCCCACCATCTCTACAGTCCATTGTCGCTTACATTTGGTATATTTATAAGATGGAATATATGACCAGTGTCATTAGACATTCTGCCAGGGCGTTCGATAAAATCTGGGCACCTTGGCTCACTACTCAAAATGCCCCTTCCCCATTCAGTAGCTGATTAAGCTACGTACCCCACTTTTTATGTTGGCTGCCTGGACCCCGCCACTCGGACCTCCCTTCCTCTTATATCCATTTCCCCTTTTGCCCACGATCTTGTCTCCTCCTTTTCCTGTCTCTAATCTTCCTGTTCTCTCTCTCCCCTGGGCTGGTTGGCCGCGCCATGGACCTAGAGGACTCTTTCTTCTCTTGCTCTATCTCTGTCGTCTCACTTAAAAACATAATAGATTTACTTATTTGATTGCTATAATATTTCATTCTGTGTGTATCTTAGTACTACTTTGTTTTTCTATGCCTGTGAAACGCACCGTTTCTGTATATTACTGTAAATCGACCAATAAAACTTTAAAAAAAAAAAAAAAAAAGAAAGAGCAACAGGAGTAGGAGACATAGTAGTGATGGGAGATTTTAACTATCCAGAGATAAACTGGAAAAACGATTCATGTGATACTGCTAGGGGCAATATGTTTTTAAACACACTTAATGATAACTACTTAGTTCAACTAATTGAGGAACCAACTAGGTACAATGCAATCTTAGACCTGGTATTAACAAACAATGGGGATTTGGTATCAGGTATTATAGTAGGGGAACCCATAGGAAACAGCGACCACAATATGGTCACATTCAATATCAGTTTCCATAAACAGCCCTATACTGGCTCAACTAGGACTCTAAACTTTAGCAAAGCAAATTTTGATAAGATGAGGGTATTTTTCAGGGATATTGAATGGGAAGGTTTGTTTTTAGGAAAAAATACTACAGAGAAATGGGAGGTACTAAAATTCCTGCTAGCTAAAAATACACTCAAATTTATTCCTACGAGCAGCAAAAAAAGGAATAAAAATCATAAACCGATGTGGCTTAACAAAAAGATTAAGGACCTTATGGGCAAGAAAAGGCGAGCATTTAAAAAATACAAATCTGACGGGGAAGCAGAGTCATTTCAGAACTATAAGGAATGTAACAAAATAAGCAAAAAGGAAATAAGAGCGGCTAAAGTAGAAACTGAAAAACTGGTAGCAAAGGAAAGCAAAGCGAATCCCAAAAAATTATTTAAATACATTAATAGTAAGAGATTAAAGAAGGAGAGTATAGGCCCTTTAAAAGACAAGTTGGGAGTCTTAAGCAAAAATTATAATGACATAGCGGACACACTAAATTAGTTTTTTTCAACAGTATTTACTAGAGAGGACCCAATTCAGGGACTAACATATAATCTCAATAATGAGAATATCCCACTGATAGGTACTTATTTAAGCGAGGAAGTAGTCTGTGACCGATTAAAACATTTAAATATAAATAAGTCACCAGGTCCCGATGGTATTCACCCAAGGGTTCTAATGGATCTTCATTCTGAACTTGCAAAACCGCTATTTTTGATCTTTAAGGATTCAGTAATATCAGGTATGGTTCCCAAAGACTGGCGTATAGCAGAAGTAGTGCCTATATTCAAAAAGGGAAGTAAAGCTGAACCAGGTAATTATAGACCAGTTAGTCTTACATCTATAGTGGGGAAAGTATTGGAAGGTATTCTAAGAGATAGTATTCAGAAGTTCCTTGAAGTCAATAAGGTCATTAAAAGGAATCAACATGGGTTTATGAAGGACAGATCCTGTCAAACCAACTTACTTGGCTTTTATGAAACAGTAAGCGCAAACCTAGATCAGGGTAAAGAGGTGGATGTAATCTTTTTAGATTTTGCCAAAGCGTTCGATACTGTACCACACATGAGACTTATCTACAAGCTACAAGAATCAGGGCTAGGAAGCACAATATGCACTTGGGTCAAAAACTGGTTAGATAATAGGGAGCAGCGCATTGTGGTTAATGGATCTTTTTCAACTTGTACTGAAGTGCTAAGTGGTGTGCCGCAAGGCTCAGTATTAGGACCACTATTGTTCAATATTTTCATTAACGACCTAACAGAAGGTCTAGAGAGCATGGTGTCAATTTTTGCAGATGATACCAAATTGTGTAAAGTTATAAATGCGGAGGGGGATGCGGAGTCACTTCAGAATGACTTAGTTAAATTAGAAGCTTGGGCAGCGAAATGGAGAATGCACTTCAATACAGACAAGTGTAAGGTACTGCACTGTGGTAACAAGAACAAAAATAACACCTACATACTAAATGGGGTAAAATGAGGGGATTCTGTACTGGGAAAGGACTTAGGTGTCCTCATAGATAGCAAACTAAGCAGTAGTACCCAAAGTAGGACTGCAGCAAAGAAGGCTAATAAGATATTAGCATGCATAAAATGGGGAATTGATGATAGGGACGAGAGTATTATACTCCCGTTATATAAATCACTTGTGAGGCCACACCTTGAATACTGTGTACAATTCTGGGCACATTACTACAAAAAGGATATCCTGGAGCTAGAAAAAGTTCAAAGGCGAGTGACCAAACTAATTATGGGTATGGAGACGCTGGAATACGAGGAAAGGCTTGCAAGACTAGGCATGTTTACACTGGAAAAGAGGAGATTAAGAGGGGACATGATCAACATTTACAAATATATAAGGGGACAATATACAGATCTTGCGCAGAACCTGTTTTTGGTTAGATCAACACAGAGAACTCGTGGACACTCGCTAAGGTTAGAGAAGATTCCACACAATACAGCGTAAAGGCTTTTTTACGGTAAGGACGCTACGTGTTTGGAATTCCCTGCCTGAGGGAGTTGTGATGGCCAACTCAGTCAACACCTTTAAGAATGGGTTAGATAAATTCCTAATGGATAAGGATATCCAGGGTTACGGGGCATAGTCACGCACTATGGTTATTATAAAAAAGAGGGGTTAATCGGAACGGCAGTCAGCAACTTCAGTCAAAATTTGATACAAAATAATCGTACATAGGAGACCACAAATAGGTTGAACCCGATGGACAATTGTCTTTTTTCAACCTCAGATACTATGTTATTATGTATGTATGGTGTCATGTTTCACTAGGGGAAGGGTGTGTTGTGTTTGTAGTCAGGGCTGTTTCTAGCCAATTTGGCTCCCAGTGCGAGATTTAAAAATGCGCCCCCCCCCCCATGACATAAAGAAAATGTGTCCCCCCCACACACACACCTAGATAAAAAAAACGTGTGCGCGCACCCGGCAAGGGGGCGTGGCCTCATCTAAATGGGTGTGGCCATGTCTGAAAAGACTACCTCACAATCCAGTTTTTGACCCTGCTCCAACAGATCACGAGCACCACAGGGAAAAAAAATTCTACCATATTAAGCCCCACACATTAATGCCCCCTGCACCATATTATGACACACATCGCAATGCCCTTGATACATTAAATCCCCACACTACGGCAGGCAAGAGTCCACATTTCACACATTATGGCAGGTGTCCCCATTTTACACATTGAGAGAGAGAGAGAGAGAGAGCGAGGGAGAAAATACTTACAGAGGCGATTACCGCTCTTCGGCCCGCCTCACCAGTCGCTCCTCACGCCGGCCTTTCCCTCTTCCTAACTTGGATCCCCCTCAGTACTCTGCTCAGCGGAGGGGGTTGTTTGCGGAGTGATGGGGTTGCGTCGTGACGTAACGACGCAACTGCGTCATTCCATGAAACTCTGGGTTACTCGGGAACAAATAGGAGGGGGAAGCAGGGAGCCACAGTTAGTGCCGCGGCGGGCGCCCAGTGCGGTTGCACTGCTCGCCTGCCCCAAGAAACGGCCCTGTTTGTAATATTTCACTGGGGTTCTGTGTCATGTTTCACTGGGTGGGGATAGGTGTGTGTGTGTGTGTGTCATGGTTCACTTGTGGGTCTGTGTTTGTCATGTTTTACTGGGTGTGGGTGGTGAGGGTGTGTGTCATGTTTCATGGGGGGGGGAGGGTGTTTGTGTGTGTGTGTGTGTGTGTGTGTGTGTGTGTGTGTGTGTGTTTCACTGGGAGTCTGTGTGTGTCATATATCACGGGGGGGGGGGGAGATGGTGTGTTTATGTCATGTTTCACTGGGGGTCTATGTCATACTTTTCTTCTCTCCTCTTTGGGAGATACTCGGAGAGGAGAAGCAGGTGGGGGCGGCGACGGAGGCGGGGCCGGGTCTATGTGTGTTTTTCCTACAAGTTCCTCTGGGAGTACTGGAAGCTAGTATGCCGATGTGCAGGGAGCTGCTGACCGTTCCGACACCTGGAGCTATCGATTTCGAAAGCTGCACGTGGCGCTGCCCTATCTCTACAGCAGGGATAGAGCTGTCCCTGGCTGTGATGGGTGCCGGCTCCCGGCTGCAAAGGAGATCTTGTGAGGCTTGCGAAATCTTCTGCATGCCCAGTGAGCCGGCTGCTGGGAGAGACACAGCACATCACACTAGGCTAATGTGCTGTGGCCACTGACTGGTATCACCAGAAGCCAAGATGTTCATACTAGTGCTTCCAGCTTCGCCTCTGTAAGGAGGTGAAGAGGGAAGAGTGATACCGGTACATATCATACATGTACCCAGGACAGCGCACATAATACCCCTTGTATTAGTGGCGCTTACACACGTAACACCCCCCGTAGTAGTGACGCTTACACACGTATTGCCCCCTGTACCAGTGCCGCTTAGACACGTAACGCCCCCCTGTACCAGTGCCGCTTACACACGTAACGCCCCCTGTACCAGTGCAGCTTAGACACGTAACGCCCCCTGTACCAGTGCCGCTTACACATGTAACGCCCCCTGTACCAGTGCCACTTAGACACATAACGTCCCCTGTATCAGTGCTGCTTACACATGTAACACCCCCTGTACCAGTGCCGATTAGACACGTAACGCCCCCTGTACCAGTGCCGCTTACACACGTAACGCCCCCTGTACCAGTGCAGCTTAGACACGTAACGCCCCCTGTACCAGTGCTGCTTAGACACATAACGCCCCCTGTACCAGTGCCGCTTAGACACGTAACGTCACTTGTACCAGTGCCACTTACACATGTAACGCCTCCTGTACCAGTGCCGCATAGACACTTAACGCCCTTTGTACCAGTGCCGATTAGACACGTAACGCACCATGCAGCAGTGCCACTTACACATGTAACACCCCCTGTACCAGTGCCGCTTAGACACGTAACGCCCCCTGTACCAGTGCCGCTTAGACACGTAACGCCTCCTGTACCAGTGCCACTTAGACACATAACGCCCCCTGTACCAGTGCCGCTTAGACACGTAACGTTCCCTGTACCAGTGCCACTTACACATGTAACGCCTCCTGTACCAGTGCCGCATAGACACGTAACGCCCTTTGTACCAGTGCCGATTAGACACGTAACGCACCATGCAGCAGTGCCACTTACACATGTAACACCCCCTGTACCAGTGCCGCTTAGACACGTAACGCCCCCTGTACCAGTGCCGCTTAGACACGTAACGCCTCCTGTACCAGTGCCACTTAGACACATAACGCCCCCTGTACCAGTGCCGCTTAGACACATAATGTCCCCTGTACCAGTGCTGCTTACACACGTAACGCCTCCTGTACCGGTGCCGCATAGACACGTAACGTTCCCTGTACCAGTGCCACTTACACATGTAAAGCCTCCTGTACCAGTGCCGCTTAGACATGTAACGCCCCCTGTACCAGTGTCGCTTAGACAGGTAACGTCCCCTGTACCAGTGCCGCTTAGACATGTAACTACCCCTGTACCAGTGCCGCTTACACACATTATGTCGCAGTCACACATACACACACACAGATACATCACATACATATATATATATATATATATATATACACACACACACACACATACACACACATACATACTGTACATACATTACACACATACACAGTCACACGTATATACAGTAGACTCAGATACTGTGTACACATAAACACACTCACTTACTCTCTTTCCAGACACTTACCTAAGGAAGTCTGGCTGGCCGAAGCTGCAGCAGCTCATCCTCCTGCTGCAGCCTGGTCCCGTCTAGCTCCGCCCCTTATTCCCATCTAGCCCCATCCCGCCCGGCCAATGCACTGTCACACAGGGGAGGGGGAGAGGAGGCTTTGTGCTGCCTGTGCCGAGGGGTAGAGGAGGCTTTGTGCTGCCAGCGCCGCTGGGGAGAGGAGGCTTTGTGCTGCCAGCGCCGCTGCATGTCATAGAGTGTGACAGCAGCCGGCAGCAGTAGCAGGGACATCAGTAGCAGCTCAGCACAGGGATGCAGAGCAGGGAGAGCGCCTCTCCACCCTGGCGCCTCCCTGTACTGCATCCCTTTGCTGAGCTGTCAGCATCAGGCCTGCATGTACCCCTACGTGCAATAATAAAGCACATTTCATTATAGGTAACTACAGTTTTTGAAAAGGTAAGATGATTGTACTGGGAAAAAAACACTACAGCATGTAAAACGCACACCAGCATGTACTGTATGCTGTATTCAGTGTTTCTACAATACTTTTACAGGACCACTCCTTAATTATTCAATTATCCCTCTTTTTACTGGAATTGTTCTGAAAGTAACATTGTACTTTAAGACACCTCAATTAAAGGTAACCTATAACCCAAAGATTATTTTGGTGTATATTTTGAGAATTCACCATGCTCTAGCGTTTCACTCCACATGCACCTGGAGGAGAATTTGAAGAGCAGGGACCAACAATCTTTATATATATATATATATATATATATATCTCCTATATAATAGCCCTGTGATTCTGTGCCTGGGTTTCAAACGCTGGGCGTGGCTAGTGGCTAGGAGCTCTCATTGGGTTAGTGGCAAATCTATCACACCCAGCCCACAGCTGATTGGGCGAGAAATGTCCTCCCACACAGGTTACATCCAATGGGAGGCTCTGGCCTTTGCCTGCTGTGTTTTCACATTCACAAAGCAGGATTAGCAATGGGAATGATGGAGCTGTAGCTCCAGGTCCACACCCCAAAATAGGCCCACTGCATCTGCAGCAACATACCCTCCAACAATTTACACATAAAAATTGATGCAAATTCGAAAAGGGGGCGTGGCCACAGGTACAGCTGCATGACCACGCCCCTTTTCCTATACTTTCAATTCAATGGAAGCTTGGAGAGATAAAAAACGGTACAGACCATAAAAAAAAGGTCCTGTACCTGTCAAAAAGGTGCAGCTGGAGGGTATGCCACTGCATCTGCAGAAAGTCTCTGCGCTGTAGATAGGGGGAAAAACAATCCTTTTACTGCAGCGTCCTATGGGGGGTCATTCCAAGTTGATCGCTAGCTGCATTCGTTCGCTGTGCAGCGATCAGGCAAAAACTCGGCACTTCTGCACATGCGTATGCAGCGCAATGCGCACATGCGGCTTACTATTACAACCAACTATGTAGTTTTACCCAGGGTCTAGCGACAGGGCCGTAACTACGTGTGTGCCAGCGGTGCCTGGCACACAGCACAGCCGCCCGGGAGGCGCAATTGCCCGCATCCACATTTAAGCCACCACTCACGCCATCAAGGGACCCGGCTGGAGCGAGGAGAGGAGCATAGATGCAGTCCGGGGGCAGGGGAGGAGGGAGGGAGACTCTGGAGCAGCAGCAGCAGAGCCGGCAGGGCAGGCTGGAGAGGCGGATACTGTCCAAATCAGTCTCTCGGAGGCTGCTGCCAGCGTTCCCTCTGTCTCCCGCACACCGTCCCTGCCTGCTGCACTCCTAATCACCAGGCAACACAGATGATCATGCCCCATCCAACACCCCCGTGCGCGCGCCATCACCAAGCAACGCTCCCGCTAGAACCGCACAGATGCCCCAAACCCCCCCCACCCATGCGCGTGCCATCACCGGGCAATGCTCCCGCTGGAACCGCGCAGATGCCCCCACCCCCCCCGCCACCCGTGCGCGCGCCAGCACCCGCAACAGGCCTGTAGCGGAGGGACATCTGCCGGTCAAATTTCGCAGCAATGGAGGCAGAGCGGGACGAGGATCAATAGGACCAGTGCTGCGGATCTGTTAATGCTGGTAAGACAGTCTCTCTCACTCTATTGCTGTCAGTCAATAAGTTCAGTATAACAACCATCCTGCCTAATTACATTACATGTCTCCCTCCCCTTGCCCCACCCCCGCGATCGCTTGTAAATCCCTGTATAGTGTCAGTGTACTGTATGTGTGTATGGACCCTCTGTATAGTGTCAGTGTACTGTATGTGTGTATGGACCCCTGTATAGTGTCAGTGTACTGTATGTGTGTGTATGGACCCCTGTATAGTGTCAGTGTACTGTATGTGTGCGTATGGACCCCTGTATAGTGTCAGTGTACTGTATGTGTGCGTATGGACCCCTGTATAGTGTCAGTGTACTGTATGTGTGCGTATGGAAACAGTAGCTGTCCTGCCGGCCTGGAAGCCCCGAGATGGTTAATGAAACGGATAGAGTGGGTGATATCGCGGAGGGTAATGTCTGGACGCTGAATCAATGTAAAAAGTGACAGTGACAGTGCTGTGCAGTGCAGTGGGTGTGCAGTCTGGCCCGGTGCTAGAGTGTTTGGCGCCCCCCTGCAAACTATAAATTTGCACCCTCGCATACTTTACAAACGCATAGCGCACATAATGACCCCTGTGGTAAAGTCACTTACACATGTAATGCCCCCTGTACCAGAGACGCTAACACATGTAATGCCCCCTGAACCAGTGACGCTTACACATTCACGCCCCCCCTGTACCAGTGACGCTAACACAAGTAACACCCCCTGTAGCAGTGACGCTTACACATGTAATGCCCCCTGAACCAGTGACGCTTACACATGTCACGCCCCCCCTGTACCAGTGACGCTTACACAAGTAACACCCCCTGTACCAGTGCCACTTACACACATAACGCCCCCTGTACCAGTGATGCTTACACACATAACGCCCCTTGTACCAGTGACACTTACACACATAACGCCCCCTGCACCAGTCACGCTTACACACGTAATGCCCCGTTGCAGTGCCGCTTACACACGTAACGCCCCCTGTAGCAGTGACGCTTACACACGTAATGCCCCCTGTAGCAGTGTCACTTACACACGTAACGCCCCCTGTACCAGTAACACTTACATACATCATGCAGCAGTCACACATACACACACACACACACACACACAACAGACACATATATACAAACACACACATACATACTCTACATACATTACACACATACAGTCACACACTCACTCTCTTTCCAGACACTTATCTTGTGAATTCTGGCTGGCCGAAGCTGTAGCAGCTCATCCTCCTGCTGCAGCATGGTCCCGTGTAGCTCCGCCCCTTACTCCCATCTAGCTCCGCCCACTTTGGCTCCCTCCCCACCACTGAATGTCACACAGGGGAGGGGAGGGGGAGAGGAGGTTTTGTGCTGCCGGCGCCGAGGGGGAGAAAAGGTTTTGTGCTTCCGGGGCCGCTGCATGTGTGACAGCAGCCCGCAGCAGCAGGGATAGCAGCAGAAGCTCAGCACAGGGATACAGAGCAGGGAGAACGCCTCTCCTTCCTGGTGCCTCCCTGCACTGCATCCCTTTGCTGAGCGGCTAGCGCCGGGCCTGTGTGCAGTGTTACTGACACTGACACTGCACAGCACTCTCACCTTTTATATTGATTCAGCGAGTCAGTCAGTCCTACCGGGTTCACTATGGTATGCCGTCGGTTGGGCTCCCAGCGACCAGCATAGTGCTTGCCACGCTACGGGCACGGTGTCGCGCTACACGCCCCACGCTATTTTATTCTTCCTCCAGGGGAGTCGTGGACCCCACGAGGGAGAATGAGTGTCGATATGCCGGCTGTCGGGATCCCGGCGCCGGTATACTGTGCGCCGGGATCCCGTCAGTCGACATACTGAAGACCACCCAGTCCTACCAGCCAGTCCCGCGCCGCATTACAGGGAAGTAGACACACTAAATAAACTACAGCTCCCAGCAGCCCTTAGCACTGAAGCATTCCGGCCCTTAGGGCTGCTGGGAGCTGTAGTTTATTGCGTACATCTTCTTCCCTGTAATGCGGCGCATTGGGACACCGGCGCTAACAATAGTGACTGGCTGCTTTGCGAGTCTCCGGGAGAGCCACTGCCAAAGGGAGGACAGCAGATTAGCTACTTCCAGGAGGATAAGCATTACCCGCCCCTACCCCACTCACAGTACCTCTGGGCCTCATCCGCGGCACCCCCACACACCCCCTCCAGTGCTCGCGATAGCTCAGAACCCCCTCCCCCACCCGCAGCGACCCCATACTTCCCACCGCATCCACCCCTCCCCCACCCGGGGCAACCCCGCAACTGCTCCTCCCCCACCCGCAGCCGCTCCGGACCACCATCCGCGGCACCCACGCACCCTCTCTCACCTGCTGCACCACCGCAACCGCCCCTCCCGTGGCACCCCAGGATCCCATATGCCTCTTCCCCTCACCCCTTACTCCCCCAACCAAAGCACCGACTAGGTGATTCATCAGGCCCTGCTTGCGCTGTTCACGCCGTTGCAAGGGGCTTCCACCCCTTAACCATCGTACGACCTTTGTCCGTGCAATATTTAACCACTCACACAATTATGATTGGATGTAATACTCCATATAATAAAAATATTGCATGCCACAAGGGTGTGCAAGGGCTAAGAGGGTGTAGCCCCTTACGACGGTGTGAAGAGCGCTCGTAGGGCGCGATGAATCACCTAGTGTATATATATATATATATATATATATATTAAAACACTTGGGGGGATTTAAATCTTATCGCACCCCCTATCTCCCGTCTAAAGCATGGCCGTAACTAGGGGTGGACTAGGGCGGCAAGTGACCTGGGTGCAGGATTTTGGGGGGCGCTGAGAGAGCAAGAGAATTGGAGGCAGACCCGGCCGCAGCAGCAGTACACATAACTGTTTTGGAGCTCGTGGCTGTGATAGGTGGACCCGCGGTGGAGCTGTGACACAGACGTCGGCTTCTCCTGCGCTTCCCAAGTCCGCCTCTCACGGACGCGGCTGTCACTCACCATCGGTCCTAGGCTCAGGCAAGCTGCGATGTCCCAGCTCTCTGGCAGCCTGCGCAAGTCACTAGCAGGTGGTCCGGCCAGAGGAGAGGAGGCGGCCAGCAGAGTGTCAGTGTGTGCATGCAATCTCTGCTGCGCCCTGCCTCCTCTGCAAGTGACCTTTTGTATATGGTGGCTGGTCCCTGCTCCAGGACCAGCCACCCGTGTGCTGCTGCTGGTAACCAGGTGGCCCGCCCCCCTCCTTCCACCGAGCCCACTCCATGCTGCCCTAATTGAAATCTATCTGGAGCTCCATAGTAGTACAAAGGAGCTGAGAATGAAAGACACATCTTACTCAAAGTAAGCTCATGCGGAGTCAGTAAGATGTTCTAATGTTATTGTGGGGAATGGGGGCTGTAGTGTAGTTATGTAGTGTAGCTTATAGGGAATGTAGTGCAGTGTATAGGAATATGTATTGTAGTAATGTAGTGCAGCGTATAGGGGGTTATAGTCAGTGCTTAAAGTGGTCCTAGAGAGGTGGTGAAACTCACCCCCCTCCCCACAGTGCCCACGTAAGAAAGGTATTGCGCGCGCCATAGGGGCGCGCAGCAAAAGGGGTGTGGTCTCAAAAAGAAAGGGGCGTGGTCACACAATAGTAATAATGCCCACAGTAGTAGCACCCAAGTAAAAATTTGGAAGTGAGGGTATGGAAAAGTGAAGGTTGTAATTATATGCGCGCCAAAGGCACGCACGCTCCTGAAAAGGGTACATGACCACGCAAAGGGGGCGTGCCCTTCAGTGTAGTTTACCACACTCCTGCCTCCGGCTTGCGCTGTAGAGAGGGAGACGGGCGCCCTCTGGTAACGCAATCTCAGCGGGCGCCCGGCATCTCCCTGCAGTGCCGGGACATCGGGTTAGGTGAGCCTGGAGGAGGCAGAACTACGTTCCGTCTCCAGGTGGAACTGACGGAACGCAGTTCCGCCCCGTTCCGGCTCACTTTAACCCCTGGTTATAGTGTAGTAATGTAGTGCAGCATATAGGGGTATGTAGTGTAGTGATGTAGTGTAATGATGCATTGCAGTGACGTCGTGCAATGTATGGAGACACACAGGGGGCATGTAGTGGAAGACGCTGTTGGGGAGACCATGTGACAGAAGTTAAACACATCTGGAGCACACAGTGGACATGTGGGGAACACGCTGCTGTGTGCCATATGACAGATGTTTAGGGCATTTGGGGCACACAGGGGGGCAATATAATCTAATAGTGTCCACTTTTTTCTAAATATATGATAATTTTGTGTTATTAAGGTGGGGGGGGGGGGGGGGGGGTAGCCACCAAATTGCTGCATTGCCCCGGGTGACGATCCTGCCTTGCCCTGGGTGATGAAAATCCTAGTTTCGGCCCTGTCTAAAGTGACGGGAGATAGAGGGGTAATATTCAAATACCCCTGCACTCATCGCACCCATTACAGTCTGTTTTAGGTGCGCAATGCACCTAAACCGACTAAAGTAATAGGCGCGGTCGTGAAAAGACCTGTTTGGGCGCCAAAACGGGTCTCTTTACACGCATTTCAACTTGCTACCTTTGGGGATAGCGAGCTGAAATGAACTTGTCGCGCCGGTCGGCAGTAGCATTAGAATACTGCCAGCGGGGGCAATCGCGGCCGGGGGCGGGACGACGACATTTGTATCCAGCCCTAGAAGTACACAATAATGTGTGCTTTCCACTGTACACAATGGGAAAGTTAGAAAATATTCTGTGTAAAAGTTGGGGTGAGTGAGCCTTAGGGCACCAACATTTATTTACCTGCATTCTCCAAACATTTCAATTTCATCCTATTCAATGTGCTTTTTATACAAATACGTTTAACTCTGCCTGTAGTATATACAAACATGCACAACATAAGACATTTGCAGTACTTACATGCTGAAATTAGTTATAAAAGCTGATTTTGGTAGATCCACATCAAAGAAGGCTTCTTTTGATATGTTGGCCCGATTAACGGCTCTGCTCGTGATGACATTATGAGCATAACGAGATATCACTTTACTGCTGATATCTATACTGTAGACTTCTATGTCATCCACTGGCTGCATAAACAGTTAAATGAATGTGAGGAGGTTATTACCATACAGTATGCAGTGGTTCTCAAACTTTTGTGAATCACGGCGCCCTAGAGTGTCAGAATTTTTTTCACTGCACCCCTAGGCCAAAAGTTTCTGATTTACAAATTTTAAAGAAATATTAAAATAAGAATTTACTTACCGATAATTCTATTTCTCATAGTCCGTAGTGGATGCTGGGGACTCCGAAAGGACCATGGGGAATAGCGGCTCCGCAGGAGACTGGGCACAAAGTAAAAGCTTTAGGACTAGCTGGTGTGCACTGGCTCCTCCCCCTATGACCCTCCTCCAAGCCTCAGTTAGGATACTGTACCCGGACGAGCGTACACAATAAGGAAGGATTTTGAATCCCGGGTAAGACTCATTACCAGCCACACCAATCACACCGTACAACTTGTGATCTGAACCCAGTTAACAGCATGATAACAGAAGGAGCCTCTGAAAAGATGGCTCACAACAACAATAACCCGATTTTTGTAACAATAACTATGTACAAGTAATGCAGACAATCCGCACTTGGGATGGGCGCCCAGCATCCTCTACGGACTATGAGAAATAGAATTATCGGTAAGTAAATTCTTATTTTCTCTAACGTCCTAGTGGATGCTGGGGACTCCGAAAGGACCATGGGGATTATACCAAAGCTCCCAAACGGGCGGGAGAGTGCGGATGACTCTGCAGCACCGAATGAGAGAACTCCAGGTCCTCCTCAGCCAGGGTATCAAATTTGTAGAATTTAGCAAACGTGTTTGCCCCTGACCAAGTAGCTGCTCGGCAAAGTTGTAAAGCCGAGACCCCTCGGGCAGCCGCCCAAGATGAACCCACTTTCCGTGTGGAATAAGCTTTTATAGATTTTGGCTGTGGCAGGCCTGCCACAGAATGTGCAAGCTGAATTGTACTACAAATCCAACGAGCAATCGTCTGCTTAGAAGCAGGAGCACCCAGCTTGTTGGGTGCATACAGGATAAACAGCGAGTCAGATTTTCTGACTCCAGCCGTCCTGGAAACATATATTTTCAGGGCCCTGACTACGTCCAGCAACTTGGAATCCTCCAAGTCCCTAGTAGCCGCAGGCACCACGATAGGTTGGTTTAAGTGAAATGCTGAAACCACCTTAGGGAGAAATTGAGGACGAGTCCTCAATTCTGCCCTGTCCGTATGAAAAATTAGGTAAGGGCTTTTATAGGATAAAGCCGCCAATTCTGATACACGCCTGGCTGAAGCCAGGGCTAACAGCATTACCACTTTCCAAGTGAGATACTTCAAGTCCACAGTGGTGAGTGGTTCAAACCAATGTGATTTTAGGAATCCCAACACTACATTGAGATCCCAAGGTGCCACTGGAGGCACAAAAGGAGGCTGTATATGCAGTACTCCCTTGACAAACGTCTGAACTTCAGGTACAGAAGCTAGTTCTTTTTGGAAGAATATCGACAGGACCGAAATTTGAACCTTAATGGACCCTAATTTGAGGCCCATAGACAGTCCTGTTTGCAGGAAATGCAGGAATCGACCCAGTTGAAATTCCTCCGTAGGGGCCTTCCTGGCCTCGCACCACGCAACATATTTACGCCAAATACGGTGATAATGTTGTACGGTTACATCCTTCCTGGCTTTGATCAGGGTAGGGATGACTTCATCCGGAATGCCTTTTTCCTTCAGGATCCGGCGTTCAACCGCCATGCCGTCAAACGCAGCCGCGGTAAGTCTTGGAACAGACATGGTCCCTGCTGGAGCAGGTCCTGTCTTAGAGGTAGAGGCCACGGGTCTTCCGTGAGCATCTCTTGAATTTCCGGGTACCAAGTCCTTCTTGGCCAATCCGGAGCCACGAGTATAGTCTTTACTCCTCTCCTTCTTATGATTCTCAGTACTTTTGGTATGAGAGGAAGAGGAGGGAACACATACACTGACCGGTACACCCACGGTGTTACCAGAGCGTCCACAGCTATTGCCTGAGGGTCCCTTGACCTGGAACAATATCTGTCCAGTTTTTTGTTGAGGCGAGACGCCATCATGTCCACCTTTGGTTTTTCCCAACGGTTTACAATCATGTGGAAGACTTCCGGGTGAAGTCCCCACTCCCCCGGGTGAAGATCGTGTCTGCTGAGGAAGTCTGCTTCCCAGTTGTCCACTCCCGGAATGAACACTGCTGACAGTGCTATCACATGATTTTCCGCCCAGCGAAGAATCCTTGCCACTTCCGTCATTGAAGTGACGTTTCCATGCTTGACCACAAGCCCTGGAAATTTTTTCCCTGTGTGACTGCTCCCCAGCCTCTCAGGCTGGCATCCGTGGTCACCAGGACCCAATCCTGAATGCCGAATCTGCGGCCCTCTAGGAGATGAGCACTCTGTAACCACCACAGGAGAGACACCCTTGTCCTTGGAGACAGGGTTATCCGCTGATGCATTTGAAGATGCGATCCGGACCATTTGTCTAGCAGATCCAACTGAAAAGTTCTTGCGTGGAATCTGCCGAATGGAATCGCTTCGTAAGAAGCCACCATCTTTCCCAGGACCCTTGTGCACTGATGCACTGACACCTGGCCTGGTCTTAGGAGTTTCCTGACTAGGTCGGATAACTCCCTGGCTTTCTCTTCCGGGAGAAACACCTTTTTCTGTACTGTGTCCAGAATCATCCCTAGGAACAGCAGACGTGTCGTCGGAATCAGCTGCGATTTTGGAATATTTAGAATCCATCCATGCTGTCGTAGTACTATTTGCGATAGTGCTACTCCGACCTCTAACTGTTCTCTGGACCGTGCCCTTATCAGGAGATCGTCCAAGTAAGGGATAATTAAGACGCCTTTTCTTCGAAGAAGAATCATCATTTCGGCCATTACCTTGGTAAAGACCCGGGGTGCCGTGGACAATCCAAACGGCAGCGTCTGAAACTGATAGTGACAGTTCTGTACCACAAACCTGAGGTACCCTTGGTGAGAAGGGCAAATTGGGACATGGAGGTAAGCATCCTTGATGTCCAGAGACACCATATAGTCCCCTTCTTCCAGGTTCGCTATCACTGCTCTGAGTGACTCCATCTTGAACTTGAACCTTTTTATGTAAGCGTTCAAGGTTTTCAGATTTAAAATGGGTCTCACCGAGCCGTCCGGCTTCGGTACCACAAACAGCGTGGAGTAATACCCCTTTCCCTGTTGTAGGAGGGGTACCTTGATTATCACTTGCTGGGAATACAGCTTGTGAATGGCTTCCAATACCGCCTCCCTGTCGGGGGTAGACGTTGGTAAAGCAGACTTCAAGAACCGGCGAGGGGGAGACGTCTCGAATTCCAATTTGTACCCCTGAGATACTACCTGCAGGATCCAGGGGTCCACTTGCGAGTGAGCCCACTGCGTGCTGAAATTCTTGAGACGGGCCCCCACCGTGCCTGAGTCCGCTTGTAAGGCCCCAGCGTCATGCTGAGGACTTGGCAGAAGCGGGGGAGGGCTTCTGGTCGTGGGAAGAAGCTGTCTGTTGTAGTCTTTTTCCCCTACCTCTGCCCCGGGGCAGATATGAGTGGCCTTTTGCCCGCTTGCCCTTATGGGGACGAAAGGACTGAGCCTGAAAAGGCGGTATCTTTTTCTGCTGCGAGGTGACTTAGGGTAAAAAGGTGGATTTCCCAGCCGTTGCCGTGGCCACCAGGTCCGATAGACCGCCCCCAAATAACTCCTCCCCTTTATACGGCAATACTTCCATATGCCGTTTGGAATCCGCATCCCCTGACCACTGTCGCGTCCATAATCCTCTTCTGGCAGAAATGGACATCGCACTTACTCTTGATGCCAGAGTGCAAATGTCTCTCTGTGCATCTCGCATATATAGGAATGCATCCTTTAAATGCTCTATAGTCAATAATATATTGTCCCTGTCCAGGGTATCAATATTTTCAGTCAGGGAATCCGACCAAGCCACCCCAGCACTGCACATCCAGGCTGAGGCGATTGCTGGTCGCAGTATAACACCAGTATGTGTGTATATACTTTTAAGGATATTTTCCAGCCTCCTATCTGCTGGCTCCTTAAGGGCGGCCGTTTCTGGAGACGGTAACGCCACTTGTTTTGATAAGCGTGTGAGCGCCTTATCCACCCTAGGGGGTGTTTCCCAACGAGCCCTAACCTCTGGTGGGAAGGGATATAGTGCCAATAATTTTTTAGAAATTAGCAGTTTTCTGTCGGGGGTAACCCACGCTTCATCACACACTTCATTCAATTCATCTGATTCAGGAAAAACTACGGGTAGTTTTTTCACACCCCACATAATACCCCTTTTTGTGGTACTTGCAGTATCAGAGATGTGCAAAACCTCCTTCATTGCCGTGATCATGTAACGTGTGGCCCTACTGGAAAATACGTTTGTTTCTTCACCGTCGACACTGGAGTCAGTGTCTGTGTCTGGGTCCGTGTCGACCCACTGAGGTAACGGGCGTTTAATAGCCCCTGACTGTGTTTGAGACGCCTGGACAGGCACTAACTGAGCTGCCGGCTGTCTCATGTCGTCAACAGTTTTCTGTAACGTGCCGACACTGTCACGTAATTCCTTAATTACGGCCATCCATTCAGGTGTCGACTCCCTAGGGGGTGACATCACCATTATAGGCAATTGCTCCGCCTCCACATCATTTTCCTCCTCATACATGTCGACACACACGTACCGACACCCAGCACACACACAGGGAATGCTCTGATAGAGGACAGGACCCACTTAGCCCTTTGGGGAGACAGAGGGAGAGTTTGCCAGCACACACCAGAGCGCTATATATGTATAGGGACAACCTTACAATAAGTGTCTATCCCTTATAGCTGCTTATATCTGTTATTTTGCCAAATAAGTGCCCCCCTCTCTTTTTTACCCTGTTTCTGTAGTTGCAGGATGCAGGGGAGATTCTGGGAGCCTTCCTACCAGCGGAGCTGTGTGGGAAAAATGGCGCTGTGTGCTGAGGAGATAGGCCCCGCCCCCTTCACGGCGGGCTCTTCTCCCGCTTTTTTCTGGAAAACTGGCAGGGGTTAAATACATCCATATAGCCCAGGAGCTATATGTGATGTATTTTTCGCCAACTAAGGTAAATTCATTGCTTCCCAGGACGCCCCCCCCCCCAGCGTCCTGCACCCTCCGTGACCGGAGTGTGAAGTGTGCTGAGAGCAATGGCGCACAGCTGCAGTGCTGTGCGCTACCTTATGAAGACAGGAAAGTCTTCTGCCGCCGATTTATGGACCTCTTCTTGCTTCAGCATCTGTAAGGGGGCCGGCGGCGCGGCTCCGGGACCCATCCATGGCTGGGCCTGTGATCGTCCCTCTGGAGCTAATGTCCAGTAGCCTAAGAAACCCAATCCACTCTGCACGCAGGTGAGTTCGTTTCTCTCCCCTAAGTCCCTCGATGCAGTGAGCCTGTTGCCAGCAGGTCTCACTGAAAATAAAAAACCTATTTAAACTTTTACTCTAAGCAGCTCAGGAGAGCCACCTAGATTGCACCCTTCTCGTTCGGGCACAAAATCTAACTGAGGCTTGGAGGAGGGTCATAGGGGGAGGAGCCAGTGCACACCAGCTAGTCCTAAAGCTTTTACTTTGTGCCCAGTCTCCTGCGGAGCCGCTATTCCCCATGGTCCTTTCGGAGTCCCCAGCATCCACTAGGACGTTAGAGAAATTAAGTAAATTGTGTTTTTATACCATCCTTAGGTTTAGCTCTGTGGTGAGGGGCAAGATTTGCTTCTGTTTGTCCACATATTTTATGATTGACAGCCACCAGCACTGGATTTACCTATTACATTGACCATAAATAATTTGAATTGGTCCTGGGTCACCAATCCAAGGCACCCCTGAAATTGTCCTGAGGTACCCCAGGGTGCCACGGCACACAGTTTGAGAACCTCTGCCATGTGCATAAATAAAAGTATAGTTATCTTTGGGCTTTCTGTATAGTTTGGAAAGGTTTTTGGTTTGTGATTATAACAATGCACTTACTTTATTTATATCCCTCTAGACTAATCCTATTGGTCACTATTTTCCAGTGGTGCAAGTAGAAAAAAAATCTTAGTGGTACTGTGTGCACGCACGACAAAAAATGGGTGTGACCACATGCCACATGGGGCGTTGGCAATGAAAATAGGGGAGTGATACACATATAACCCCAATAGCGCAGTGCCAGATACACCTATGCCCCCAATAGTTCCAGATACAAATATTCCCCCAATAGTGGAGTGACAGATATACATATGCCCCCAAGGTGCCAAACATGCTCCCACAGTGTCAGATACAAATATGACCCCCCCCCCCCAGTGTCAGATACACATATGCCCCCACAGTGTCAGATAAAAAATATGCCCCCACAGTGCCAGATACACATATGCCCACATTGCCAAAATGCCCCCACAGTGCCAGATAAAAATTTGCCCCCATAGTGCCAGAAACACATATGCCCCCATAGTACCAGACACACATGTCCCCAGTGCCAGATATCCCCCTCCCCCATAGTGCCAGATATGCCCACAGTGCCATATATACCCCCATAGTGCCAGATATGCCCCCACAGTGCCAGATACACATGCCCCCAGTGCCACATATGCCCCCAGTGCCAGATACACATATGCCCTCAGTGCCAGATACACATACGCCCCCCAGTGCCACATATGCCCCCAGTACCAGATACACATATGCCCCCCAGTGCCAGATACACATATGCCCCAGTGGCACATATGCTCACCCAGTGCCAGATACACATATGCCCCTATTGCCAGGTACACATATGCCCCCCCAGTGCCACATATGCCCCCAGTCCCACATCTGCCCCAGAGTGTCAGGTGCACATATGCCCCCAGTGCCACATACGTCCACTCAATTTCAGATACACATATGCCCCCAGTGCCACATATTCCCCCAGTGCTAGATACACATATGCCCCCAGTGCCACATATTTGCCCCCCAAGTGCAAGATACACATATACCCCCAGTGCCACATATGCTCCCCCCAGTGCCAGATACACATATGCCCCCAGTGGCAAATATGCCCCCCCAGTTCCAGATACACATATGCCCCCAGTGCCACATATGCACCCCAGTGCCGGATACACATATGCCCCCAGTGCCACATATGCACCCCAGTGCCAGATACACATATGCCCCCCAGTGCCAAATATACATATGCCCACAATGCCAGGTACACATGCCCCCAGTGCCAGGTACACATGTCTACCCCCCCCCCCCCTCACCCCTCTCACCACTGCTGTGCTGTGTTGGGAAGGAGAGCGCACCTCGCACCTCTCCTGTGTCCCTCTTGTGTCTCCGGTTGCGGTGTGTCTCTCAAATGAGGCATCGGTTAGTGAGCCAATCTCAGCTCACAGACCGGCAGCCAATCAGGAGCTGCAGCTGCCGGTCCACAATCTCTGTTTGGCTCACGAACCAGCGCCTCATTTGAGAGACATGCCGCTGCCGGAGACACAGGAGTAGACATGCCGCCGGCTGGCAATTTCTTACTGGTACGCAGTACTGCCCCGTACCGCCATATTAGCAGCATTGCTATTTTCTCCCTTAGGAACATATTTATAACAATCCACAGCTCAGTTGCGGATGGGATGTTACAAATTTGCCCCATACTTGCCTACCTGACCCTCTTCATGAGGGAGAAAATGCTCTGTTCCTGGACTTTCCTGGTAATGTATGATTGCCATCACCTGTGGTGAGCTAGTTAATTGATAAGAAAGGTGTTTCACCACAGGTGATGGCAATCATACATTACCAGGAAAGTCCAGAAACAGAGTATTTTCTCCCTCATGGAGAGGGTCAGGTAGACAAGTATGATTTGCCCCCATGTGAATTTTGACTCCCATCACCTGTGTTGAACTACAGTAGTTAAATGATAAGTAAGGTGTTTCTTCACAGGTGATGGCAATCATAAATTAAAGTCCAGGAACAGAGCATTTTGCACCTAATGGAATAGGTCATGTTGGAGGCAGTGGCAAACGCAGGATTTGCATGGGGGGTTTCCAGAACTGGGTGGAGCCAATCACGGGGATGGGGACTGAGGTGACCCAGTATATGCTGGGTCCGTAAAACTAGTGTGTGTGTGTGTATATATATATATATATATATATATATATATATACACACAAATACGGAAAGGAGGAAGCAGGCAAAAAGTGTATTCAACAACACATCTACAGGACCTGTAGATGTGTTGTTGAATACACTTTTTGCCTGTTTAAAGACGCAGAGTGGCGCTTCCTCATTTCCGTATTTGTAAGTATTTGTTTCAAGAGGGCACCAGTGCTTACTATGGCCATCAGTGGGAGTGCCGATCCACCTCCATATATATATATATATATATATATATATATAAATAAAACACCTGTGACCGGAACTCCTACAGCAGAGAGCAAATACCCGGGTGCCCTCCCGTGGCACTACAAGGCCCAGCAAACAGTACATTGTAATGGGCGGCACTCCAATGGATTTAGAAAAAAATCATACAGCTCACCAAGCCAGTTTAGATCAACGTTTCAGGTGCCTTTATTTGCACCTTTCGTCACCTGAAAAGTTGATCTAAACTGGCTTTTTTCGGGTGTAGCAGGGTTTCTGGGTGCTCGGAAATTCCCCCTGGGTGCGCCACTGGGAGGGTATAGATCCGCAATGTGAATACATCGCAGGGATGTATCAATTATCACATGTAGGGACAGAGCTTGTAATAAAGCTCTGTCCCTGGTATCCGCTTTCCGCAATTCTCAGTGTATTTCTTGGAATGCCGGCGGTCGGTGTGCTGGAGCTGGGATACTGTGTGGTGTCGGGATTCCGGTGTCGGTCACATGACCGCTGACATCAAGACCATAAGGACTCGGGGGGTAATTCAGAGTTGATCATGGCCCTCATTACGAGTTGATCGCTAGCTGGCTACATTTAGCAGCCGTGCAAAAGCATAGTCGCTGCCCACAGGGGGGTGTATTTTAGCTTTGCAAGAGTGCGAACGCCTGTGCAGCCGAGTGGTACAAAAACATTTTGCGCAAAACAAGTCCAGCCCTGTAGTTACTTATTCTGTGCGATGATTGCTGCGACAAAGGTCATTGAATTTACGTCAGATACCCGCCCTGGAAATGCCTTGACACGCCTGCGTTTTTCCAAACACACCCAGAAAACGGTCAGTTGACACCCATAAACTCCCACTTCCTGTCAATCTCCTTGGGATCGTCTGTGAGAATGGAATCGTCGCTAGATGCAGTGCAAAACAACGATGCTCTTTGTACTAATACGCCGCACGCGCAAACGTCCCACGCGTATGCGTAGTTTTGCCATTTTTTTAAATGATCAACTCGGAATGACCCCCCATGGCAGCAAATTTGATAGCAGTTAGGCAAAACCATGTGCACTGCAGAGAGGGGGGGGGGGAGATATAACATGTGCAGAGAGAGTTAGATTTGGGGGTTGCACATGCCAGATGGGCATGTGGGTAGAATCGGTCGCTCAGAGAGCCAGGAAGGCCGCGGGAAGCGCAGCCTCCAGCTCTCTGGTTCCGGGGGCGTGCCATGGGTCCACGCCCCCGGACTCGCAGCGCGTCCCACCCCTCCCAGCGACCGTCATCGTGCGGCACAAATGCCAGGGCCGAATCGAGGCCGCAGTCCGCTTCGCTGGTGGGGTGTGTTCAAAGTTCAAACTGAAATCTAAATTGCGGTGTCAAAATAAAGCAGCCATAATTTACCCTGCACAGAAACAAAATAACCCACCCAAATCTAACTCTCTCTGCAAATGTTATATCTGCCCCCCCCCCCCCCTGCAGTGCACACGGTTTTGCCCAACTGCTAACAAATTTGCTGCTGCGATCAACTCTTAATTACCCCCTAGGCCCTCTGACCGCATCCCGCAACATCTTCTATGGTCTGTGAACATGGGTGTGGACCAAAGTGTCTACAAAGCACAGTCATTTACCTTTGCAATATACTATAGTAGAGGTAAATGAACCATACTTTAGCAAAACAAAGCTGGAGCTTTTGTATTTGATTTTGGTTTGGGATTTCACCTAAATATTATGATTTAGAAGAAAAATAAATGGCATGAAAAACTAAAAAATATCAAGTACTGTTTAGCTGCATTTGTGGTTACATTAGTATTTATATACATTATATTTATGTCCACACATTTTAAACATACCTCCCAACATGACCCTTTCCATACCTCCCAACTTCCAGGAGGGAGGATGCGGGACTCCAGCGCAGCGTATCCACACCCGCCTGGAACAAGGGAGTGTGGCCTAAATAATGGGGGCGTGGCTTTGCGGTACTGCCACAATCACAAGCCACGCCCCCATTTCCCATCACTATGGGGGCATGACCAGCGCTCTGTGAGCTGCTGGCCATGCCCCCAGCCCCTCTTGTCTCTGTGAGCTGCTGGCCATGCCCCCAGCCCCTCTTGTCTACACCGCGGGACACTGTGGCCCGTGGGTGGAACAGCCCCAAAAAAATGGGACTGTCCCGTGAAAATCGGGACAGTTGGGAGGTATGCCTTTCCCGGAGGGCAAAATGTTATGTTCCTGGACTTCTCTTTTAATTTAAGATTGCCATCAAATGTGCCTTTCTCATCAATTAGATAGTTCTACACAGGTGACAGCAATCATAAATTAAGAGGGAAGTCCAGGAACAGAGCATATTGGGGTAGATGTATTAACCTGGAGAAGGCATAAGGAAGTGATAAACCAGTGATAAAGCAGTGTTAAGTGCAAGGTGATAATGCACCAGCCAATCAGCTCCTAACTGTTAATTTACATATGGGAGCTGATTGGCTGGTGTGTTTATCACCTTGCATTTATCACTGGTTTATCACTTCCTTATGTCTTCTCCAGGTTAATACATCTGCCCCTTTGTCCCTTCTGGAAAGGGTCATGTTGGGAAGTATGCATTTAAAGTCTACTTTATAATGAACAACTAGATTTATCAATATTGTGACGTTCAGCAACAATGATCAAAGTGAGCAACAATGACCAAAGTTTGCATTAGTCTGGTTGGCTAAAAATATTACCTTTCTTTATGTAACGAATATACAGTATAAATAAGCAACAGGCCGTCTGAATCAGAACAGAGCCATGTCCCTTCCAAAAAAGGAGATATGATAATTTTCTGTTAGGCCAGTCACATAATCATGGGCAGGAATATCATACCCTCCAATATGACCCGCCCCACTAAGTACAAAATGCTCTGTGTCCTGGACTTCCCTCCTACTTTATTATTGCCATCACCTGTGAAGAAACAGCTTTCTTATCATTTAACTAGTTCAACACAGGTGATGGAATTCATAAATTAAGAGGGAAGTCCAGAAACAGAGCATTTTGAACCTAGTGGGGCGGGTCATGTTGGAGGGTCTGGAATATGTTTTGGTACGGCTGTGGGATAAAAATTGCTAGTTTGCTACCTGCAGTAGAACAAGAAAAAAGGCTGTATTGTCGGTGCACAAAAAGGAAGAGTGACCTGATACTCACATCTACCTCAATACTCATAAAATTTAACTTTTAATATTATTGAATTAAAACAGTGTGACAACGACTAACACACAGACTACAGGTATAGGCGAAACATAGAGGTTAAAATTTAGACATATACAAAACATTGAATAAGTGCATGAAAGAAGTAAATGTGATTAAAGATTTAAAAATATGTGTCCGCGTGTTTATTCTAATGCCCTATTGGGTATACTATTGTTCTTAGTTGAAACCAGTAAGTTGATTTATTTGATTATCAGTAATTCATCTCTTGGATCACTTATTCATATGGCACATGCCATGATTGTCCCAAATCAAATAAATCAAATTACTGGTTTAAACTAAGAACAATAGTATACCCAATAGGGCATTAGAATAAACACGCGGACACATATTTTTAAATCTTTAATCACATTTACTTCTTTCATGCACTTATTCAATGTTTTGTATATGTCTAAATTTTAACCTCTATGTTTCGCCTATACCTGTAGTCTGTGTGTTAGTCGTTGTCACACTGTTTTAATTCAATAATATTAAAAGTTAAATTTTATGAGTATTGAGGTAGATGTGAGTATCAGGTCACTCTTCCTTTTTGTGCACCGACAATACAGCCTTTTTTCTTGTTCTACTGTACTTACCATAACTGTAGTTGGTAGCACCCCCACAATAAATGGTAGATACCAATAATTAAATTGGGGTTTTATTGGAGCCTTAGTTCCATTTCTCTATCTAAAAAGTTGAGTGTGTGCAGATACAATCTTGCCTTCTGTAGTTTGCTACCTGTACAGGTCCCAGAGTTTAGAACAGTTTCCCAAACTCCACGCATTACATCCATGCTTGTGCACAGGTAATTTAATTAGTACAGTACCTCAGGCAATTTGATTTAACCATCTGAGCTCATGCATGGATAATGGGAAAAAGAAAAACAAAGAAAAGTGACCTTTGTTGGGAGCACTCACTCTTGGAAACCGTTATGATTTTAAATATATATAAACAATAATGTAAAGATAAAATAATTAAAACGTAACCTTTAATGATATTTAGATAAGATATAGGTACACCAAAAAAGATTTTTTTTGTCTAAAATGTGGCTATAAAATATAAACCACCAATTTAAGCTAAGACTGTGAATATATTGATGAATAAATAAGGCATTAATTGCAGGCCCACCAGGCATTAATCCATTATACTACGAGGTTAGTGCAATAACCGATGTAGCGCCGTCAAAAAAACCTACAACACCTGGTATTCCTTAGTGGTCATCCACCTAAGTTCTGACCAGGCCCAACACCGTATTGTTTCCAAGATCGGACGAGATTGGGCATGCGCGGTGTGGTATGGCAGTAGATTATAGTTGATAAGGCAGAAAACTACAGCTGGTATGCAGCTAATAGGTACACACTAAACCTGGTTGCTGTAATGAAAAATTGATCTCTTAATAGAGATATATATGTTTGACCGTCATTGCACCAAATTGTAACCCAAACTTATAGGTATACGGAGGTTTAAATCATGTGGTCAATAAAGTTTGCCAGCAAAACTGCCTGTATGTTTCTTTGTGTGCTGTGCAGCACCACTGAAAATGGGTTTTTTTTATGGGTAAGGCAGATATAAAAACCCTTGTTGTACAGAGGTCATGCCAAAATATCTGGATCCAAGAGAAACCTGTCTCTGTTGTTTACTGGATCTCCCTGTTAAATATTGGATGGAAAAATAGTTATTATGGTTATCATGATGGTTAACATCAAAACATGAATCTGTTTGAGGTTATATTATATAGTTAAAGAAAGAAAAAGCTGAGACTGAAATGATCTAAACCTTTCCACTTTTCTCCCTTTGCGCCACCATAATCAGTATAGGGCAGGGAATGGAAATTGACCAAAATACAGATTTTTCAGCTTGAAGAAGAAGGAAAGGAAAAGACAGACTTAGAGAATGGATAAGGTATATAAGAATTATATCTTGGGAGACAAAATCTCTATTATCCACAAATAGGCTGACTAACACAATAGTGCCTGAAATAACAAGTACTGTCTTTATAGCAACTGTTAGGCGCCGAGGGTCCGCCCGTCAGTGCGGCCCGGCGCCTAGCAACTAGGGACGCCGCATGCGGACAGCCGCCGGCTCCCTAGCAACGCTAGACGCCGGGCGCACGGAGCCGCTCAGACCCTAGCAACGGGGACGCCACTGTCGGACCGCGTTCCCCGTTGCTGGGTCTAGATTAATCACCTCATTGGTATCCTGGCCGTGCAGCATGCAGCTGCACGGCATGATTGTTAATTACCCTGTCTGGCTCCTGATTGGAGAGCTCCCAATTAAAAGCACTCTCAGGACTTCTCACAGACGCCGGTAATAGCTTCCTGTTTGCTGTGTCTGTTGCAGAGAGTTTTCCAGTCCTGTCTATCCGGTCGTTCCTGTCCTCAGTGGTCCAATACTCGGAAGTTGTCATCCTTTCCTGGAGTCCAGACCGAGCACCTTTAACATCCAGTGGTGTTCGTGAGTCGCGGCGTAGCCGTGTGTTGCGGCTTGACCGCTTACTATTTATTATTTGGTTATATTGTGTTTCGGAGCTTTTGCAGAGGATTCCGCTCCCACAAATCCACTCTGGTATCCAGCGGTGCTGGATAGGAGTAACGGATTCGTGGATTTTTGGTTGTCCTTTTCCCTGGCGGTTTGTCCGCACATACTTCTGGTTTAAGTTAGTTAGCTTGTAGCCCCTGGCCTGGTTGCTTAGTCAGAGGGCCCCTTGTTATCACCCTGTCTCGGATTTCCCTTTGTCTCCCATTAAGACCTGAGGGGGCATCGGAGTTGGGCAGACATAATCCGCCCTTCAAACGCGGCTGCCATAGGCTCAAGCAACCATAGTCTCGCAGGGGATTTCTGATAACACGGGCGAGACAACGGAGTTAGGGCGCCAGGGGTTACTAGGCTTTCCTGCTCCCGTAACCAGCATTCCCTTCCAGTACTCTGACCTCCGTCATAAGATCTCCTCTGGTCAGACGTACTGGTATCATAACAGCAACATTGTTGAACCAATATATGCTTGCAATGAAAATAGATTTTGCATGTATCCACAGTGTATCAACAGTATATCTGTCTAATTTGTTTCATAAATCCATGCCAGGTATCATTACGCTGTAACAGCCTGGGCATGCATAATAGCTTATTGCCTGTTAAAACCTGCATGAAAAACGGTGCTGGGGTGTCAGGAATAAATCAAGGGCAATACCTGTGCTATGATTGCCAGAGCCCTAATAAATTGCTGATTGTTCCTGATTATATCATGTCAAACACATGAAAACACAAGTTGACTTATGTCTAATATCACCATAAGTATTTAAAGCACCTGAAAAACAATGATTCCCATATATGATAAATAATGCATAAAGTGAATGGCATAAATTTGCCAAAAAGACCGGTACACTTAATGTTAAAATTACATATATGTGTAGCTGGAGAATGGGAGACAAATATGGAGCAAGATAGGAGAAGATACTTATTGATCAATTGTGTGTCTCTCCCTGCTCGCTGTAAGACGCTGACCGCCGGACTTCATGCGCTAAGTGTCTATGCTGCTCGCCCGGTCTCCTCTCCTGCCAGTCTCTGGTCACGTGAGCGTGCTCACCGTGACCGCGTCCACCTCACCCGACGTACGTTTCACAGCAGCTTGTTCACGGGACGCATAGATGCTTAGCGCATGAAGTCCGGCGGTCAGCGTCTTACAGCGAGCAGGGAGAGACACACAATTGATCAATAAATATCTTCTCCTATCTTGCTCCATATTTGTCTCCCATTCTCCAGCTACACATATATGTAATTTTAACATTAAGTGTACCGGTCTTTTTGGCAAATGTATGCCATTCACTTTAGGCATTATTTATCATATATGGGAATCATTGTTTTTCAGGTGCTTTAAATACTTATGGTGATATTAGACATAAGTCAACTTGTGTTTTCATGTGTTTGACATGATATAATCAGGAACAATCAGCAATTTATTAGGGCTCTGGCAATCATAGCACAGGTATTGCCCTTGATTTATTCCTGACACCCCAGCACCGTTTTTCATGCAGGTTTTAACAGGCAATAAGCTATTATGCATGCCCTGGCTGTTACAGCGTAATGATACCTGGCATGGATTTATGAAACAAATTAGACAGATATACTGTTGATACACTGTGGATACATGCAAAATCTTTTTTCATTGCAAGCATATATTGGTTCAACAATGTTGCTATAAAGACAGTACTTGTTATTTCAGGCACTATTGTGTTAGTCAGCCTATCTGTGGATAATAGAGATTTTGTCTCCCAAGATATAATTCTTATCTACCTTATCCACTCTCTAAGTCTGTCTTTTCTTTTCCTTCGTCTTCAAGCTGAAAAATCTGTATTTTGGTCAATTTCCATTCCCTGCCCTATACTGATTATGGTGGCACGAAGGGAGAAAAGTGGAAAGGTTTAGATAATTTCAGTCTCAGCTTTTTCTTTAACTATATAATATAACCTCAAACAGATTCATGTTTTGATGTTAACCATCATGATAACCATAATAACTATTTTTCCATCCAATATTTAACAGGGAGATCCAGTAAGCAACAGAGACAGGTTTCTCTTGGATCCCATAAAGATATTTTGGCATGTCCTCAGTACAACAAGGGTTTTTATATCTGCCTTACCCATTAAAAACACCATTTTCAATGGTGCTGCACAGCACACAAAGAAACATACAGGCAGTTTTGCTGGCAAACTTTATTGACCACATGATTTAAACCTCCGTATACCTATAAGTTTGGGTTACAATTTGGTGCAATGACGGTCAAACATATATATCTCTATTAAGAGATCAATTTTTCATTACAGCAACTACGTTTAGTGTCTACCTATTAGCTGCATACCAGCTGTAGTTTTCTGCTTTATCAACTATAATCTACTATCATACCACACCGCACATGCCCAATCTCGTCCGATCTTGGAATCACTACGGTGTTGGGCCTGGCCAGTACTTAGGTGGATGACCACTAAGGAATACCAGGTGTTGTAGGTTTTTTGACGGCGCTACATCGGTTATTGCACTAACCTCGTAGTATAATGGATTAATGCCTGGTGGGCCTGGAATTAATGCCTTATTTATTCATCAATATATTCACAGTCTTAGCTTAAATTGGTGGTTTATATTTTATAGCCACATTTTAGACAAAAAATCTTTTTTGGTGTACCTATATCTTATCTAAATATCATTAAAGGTTACGTTTTTAATTATTTTATCTTTACATTATTGTTTATATATATTTAAAATCATAGCGGTTTCCAAGAGTGAGTGCTCCAAGCAAAGGTCACTTTTCTTTGTTTTTCTTTTTCCCATTACCTATGTATTTGGACCTATGGGAGCACCATCGACAATCACCATTTTTATCTACCTATAGAAGTTTTTTCTAAATGGTAGATGGTGATAAATTCCAGAATTATTTCTGGTTGGTCGGTTTTCTTGGAAACTTCATCAAAATAGTAATTTATTTAACATCACTTAGTCCTGTGCGGCATCCTTAACCCAATTCCTTTACTGCCTCATGCATGGATAGCCTTAAAATCTGGACTGTAATGGTGGAGTTTGGGAACCTCTAGTTTAGGATTCTTCATCATCAAAGGCTGTGTATTCACATCTACTGTATATACAGTTCAGCAAGGAACTGGGAGGGTAATTCAGACCTGTTTGCTGGGGTGCGTTTTCTTTGCAGCCCTGTGATCCGATAGTCGCCGCCTACAGGGGGAGGAGTAAAGTGCTGTGCATGTGTGTGATAGTTTTTGTAGCAGAGCTGCACAAACATCAGTTTGTGCAGTCTCTGCGCAGCCAAGGACTTACTCAGCTGCTGCAATTGTTTGCTGCTGATCGGGGCCGGAGCTGACGTCAGACACCCTCCCTGAAAACCACTAGTGATGTCTGGCGCTATTGTATATATATATATATACATACATATACATATATAAATGTGTAATTGCGAATGGGTGCCTATATACACAGTCAAACCCACTCCGCACAGGTATCAGGGAATTAATCCAATACTCTCATACCTCACAAGATCTATCCAGCAGCAACAAAGGTGAAATGGCCTGTGGATATGGCCAACACAATCCACCCGATTTTTTTAAAAAACCGGGTGTGAGCTAAAACAAACAAAAAACCCCCCTTGCGCTATTCAGACTCAATTAGAGGCAACAAGGCTTGAATAATCTCAAATAAGATTATAATTACAAGATGATTTTATTATCTATAAAATTGATCAAATATGAACATATATAATTCATTAACAACTGTAATATGCGCATATACATAAAAATAAGACTAAAACATTACTAATAATACAACTACTAATGAGCATAAGAGGTGGATCATATAACTAACAGTGACCACAGTGGGCTAGACACTGATAACGTCCTTGCTTTTAATTTTCAAATAAGATCTTCTCATCAAATGTGTTCATGAGTCCTTCATAATTAGATATCATATGGTGTAATATATTTGAAGCCTTTGTTTAAAGATCTCTCAATGAATAGAATTCATCCAATTGCTCACATATACTGATGGTGCTTTACTTGTGGGATAACCATTCAAAAAAGTCATGGAGGAAGTAATACACACCCGGGACTCTTAGTGCATCGCAAGCACCTGTGAGAACAAAGCTCCCGTCTCAATTGCCACAAATGATGTCCTCCGTCTCCCACTGAAATTGGCTCCCGTGCACACACCTGTATTGGTTTGGAGAGAGAAGTAACAGTCCGGCTCCCGGAGCCCCGCGCACTGCAGGCGCTAGAGATAGATTCCGCTCCTGTCTTCCAGCCGCCGCATATAGCGTCCTCTCGTCTCCTGCGTGTCAGTCTCAGACACCGCTGCACTTCAATGAGAGCTAACAGCCAAGGTCCACCGGGTCACAGATAGGGCACTTTCTCTGACGCGTTTCGCTTCTAATTGAAGCTTCCTCATAGAGTAAGAAACTTAGCAATGTAGCCCTTTTTAAATAGCAGCCTCATATTGGATTGGTGCAATCATCCACCTAGATATATAACACCTGTCTTAGATCCACCTCCTGATCCACCTCCTTGCTCACCTGTTGCTTAATTAAATAAATATTACTATTAACCATTAACTTCTCATATGCCCGCCTGTCTATATAGAAACACCTATTTTAAACTGCTTTAACAATATATATATATACACAGATATATAAAAATAAATATATCTGCTGGTAATAAAGACATCCTTTTCTTTCCAGATAATTAATCACAGTCACAAACAAATAATCTTGATAATAATATAATAATAATAATATATAAAAAAATAAAACGTAATAAGTTAATATAAATAATAATTAATAAATAAATTATGAATAGTGAAACAAGTGATCATTTCTCATTATAGAATATAAATCTTCTGGGGATCGAACTCATATCCTTTGCTATGGTAAACCCACACTCTACCTCAAACCCACACGCGTCCCTAGTTCAACACAGCAATTCATATGGAAACATCATGTATTAGACCCATAGTTGTTTTATTTATTCAGAACTTCAATATAAACAATCACCATAGTATCCCAGTGTTCTATACAAGCAATACTCCATAAATTAAATGTTTAGAGTATATATATAGAGAAAGTAGGCACCATGTGAGTGCTGTTCATTAATTAATTTATTTTACCTTAAATTTAATTTATTTTAAATTAAAACAGGGACTTGATCCTGTGATCTCAAATCCATGACCACACACATGTACCTCTACTCTATATACCCATAGTATATAACCTCTAGTAATCTCTAATATTATAAAGTGGTCATCCTAATAAAACATTATAGAAACGGTTGCTCCCACATTTAGACTGTTAATTTAAAATCATCATTATTTAATTCCATTCAACTAAATTTATACCCCCTCGTGAGCGTGGGTCCTGGAAATGGCCGGTATCTGCTGGACCACCATTCCCCCCCACACGTAACAAAGAGGGCCCAACGTTCCTTAGTTAGCAAATGATTCAAAGTCTATACATTCATTCAAACCTGCGGGAGCTAACGTTCTTAACTGAAAAATCCACAGAGCTTCCTTCTCACACAACTTTCGATATCTGTCACCCCCTCGAATAGTAGTCTTAACGTGATGGACTCCTATCACACTCAATCCGTCAGTCTTACCTTGGTGAACATTAGAAAAGTGTTGGGACACACTATGATGAGAGAACTGTTTAAGGATGTTTAATCTATGCTCCCTAAATCTAGTTTTGAGCGAACGGGTAGTGCGACCTACGTATTGCAGGCCACAAGGGCACTGCAGTACGTAGATACAGTATGTAGTGTCACAGTTGATAAATTCACGTATCTCAAATTTCTCTTTTGTGGTGTTCGATTCGACACTCAAAGCTCTATTATCTATAAAACCACATGTAATACAACGGCTTTTACCGCATTTAAAACATCCCAATATAGGGTTTGTTGTCAGCCACAGATTACTAGAGGAAACTACTGGATTGTTTTCTTTTCTTTTCTTCAAAACACTTGGTGCTAATATATTTTTTAAGTTCTTATTTTTCTTAAAGATAATTCTGGGAGTTGAAGCGATTGCTGAATGTAATATAGTATCTTGTTGTAAAATCCTAAAGTTACTTTTTATTATTTTCTTAATCTCATGTGATTGACTATTATACTTAGAAACATAACACATTTTAGTTAAATCTCCATTTTTATCCGTATTGAACTTTTGTGGTTTATTTTTTATTTTCAATAAATGTTTCCTATCAGTGGTCTCTACTTTTTTATGAGCTACCTTCACTAGGGCTTTAGGATATCCTCTATCAATAAAATCGTTAGGTGATTATAAAAATCAGGCGGACACTATGGCTAAGGAAGAACAATTCCTACGGAGTCGACTAAATTGACTGAACGGCACGTTTTTTAACCACGGTTTATAGTGATTACTGGAATAATGTAAGAAATTGTTTGTATCAACAGTCTTTTTGTAATTTTTAGTGATAATCTGTCCGCCCTCAGAGGAGATGGTGAGATCCAAATAATTAACGGTGTTTCTACTGTATGAATGTGTGAATTTTAAATTATAATCATTATTGTTAAGGTACGTGACAAAATTAAGTGCAGAGTTCTCATCTCCATCCCAAATAAAAAACAAATCATCTATGTAACGGCCATAGAATACTAGGTTCGCGCCATATGGGCCTCCCCATATGAATTGATCCTCAAACATGCCCATATAAATGTTGGCAAAACTTGGCGCGAACCTAGTACCCATGGCCGTCCCCAGTGTTTGAAGAAAATACTCACCCTCAAATAAAAAATAATTGTGTTTTAAAATAAATGTGATAGAAGAAAGTATGAATTCTTTGAGGTCTCTTGGAAATCCCACATCCTTACTTAGACATTGGTCCACAGATCTTAATCCTTTTTCATGGGGTATATGTGTATATAATGCTTGCACATCCAATGATATGAAAGCATAATTTGGCTTCCATTCTAAATTCTTAATGGAGTTCAATAATCCCGTCGTGTCTCGGATGTGAGATCTCAGAGACGACAAAGCTCTGTAAAAAATAATCAATATACTGTGATAAATTAGAAGTGAGGGACCCTATACCAGAAATAATTGGACGACCCGGGGGTGCAGTGAGGGATTTGTGAATTTTAGGGATGTGGTAAAATATCGGAATAACAGGGTGCTCAATAAACAAAAATTTATATTCATCTTTAGAAATCACTTCCTCCCCGAGGGCATCATCCAGCAATCTTCTAAGTTGTATTTGAAAATTCAATGTAGGATCTTTTTTGATTTTTTCATAAAAATCAGCATTATAAAGTTGACTATAAGCCTCAGATAAATAATAATCTCGTTCCAATAGAACAACTCCCCCCCCTTTATCAGCACTTCTAATTACTAATGACTGGTCACTTTCCAATTCTTTTTGTGCCAGTCTCTCTTTCCTATTTAAATTGGAGGATCTTGATTTCTTGGCACAAATATTTTGAAAGTCATCCATAGTTTTTTTGTAAAAATACATTATTGTGCTTGATTTATGGTTTGTCGGATTAAAGGATGATTTTCTCTTAAAGGGGGTACCTTTTTTCATATCAATCTGAGTACCTCTTATATCAAACACTTGTACAGGTGTATTGATAGTCTCAACATGATTTTCATCCCATAAATTTTCCAGCTGCATTAGACATTCCATATCCATTTTATCTAAAACTATTGGAGACATTAGATCATCATTCAATTTTTTAGAGGCTGTTGCCTTATAGGTAATTGTCTGCACTTAGTATAATATTAGGGCAATGGATATTGTCTGAATCAAAATATAATTCATTATAAATAGGCGATGTTACCATAGTGGACAGTATACTGGATATATATAGTAAGGAATAGATATGAAATAAGTTTGAATGTATGAGGTAATGTTTAGCTGATTTAAGAGATTAGGTTTGTGTATGTGTTTATATATTTAACTGTATATTTGTGTTTTACAGCAAGATGGTAAAAAAATAGTGTAGGAAACAGGTTTATTCTGCTCTAGTCATAAATAAGGCCAGAGAGGTTACAGTAAGATCAAGAGTCATTGTAGAGAAAAGGTATTAGGCCATAAATGATAATAGGTATGTGACAGAGCTCTGTTGGTCATTGGAATTCACAGGTGTGCTTACAGTAGATCAGAATCTACTGGTTTGTCTATTGTCCAGTGAAGGTTAAAAGCTAGGGAGTATAAATTAACTACTATGAAAAGAGATCACATCCATTGATAAAACATTGTGTAACCGACCCCAGGAAAACTTGTCAATACAACAGAACTTTGGATGAAAAGACATTCCAGATTTTACAATACTATACTTGCTTAAGGCAGTGTGGACACCACACTTTTATGACACCATGCCTCCGTGAACAGGACACGACAGCCCAGTTCAATGTTTGTTTTATTACACCTTGGAATCTGACAAACCTATAATTACCTATTCCATTGGAAACTATGAGAATATGATAGTTTGAATTGGTAAAATATGAGATAAAAGGACCAGACTTGTAGTTAGGAGTTAGAAGGAAGAGGGAGAGGGAGAAGAAGAAGGAGAAGGAAGGAAGTCAGTCAGGAGGAGAAGTCATGGAGAACATGCAGAAGGAATGATTCTTGGGATGGCAATCTTTAACTTGCAAGTATAAATATGATAATAATTGAAACTGTTTGTGAAACTTATGTCATGTTGTTTTATGTTATGTAACGAAGGAAACATAGCATAGCTTAATATAATTATAATTAGTATATATATCACTACTGTGTATATCTTATTCTGTACGATTTGATCTGCCTGTAAATAAAGAATCATATAAAAAGAGCGGTAATATTCAAGCTTGAACTCTCTTTAAGGAATCTTAACTTAATAACTTCATAAGTCATATGTATAAGGACTGCATATATGTATCAGCCAATTAGTTTGTAAGCCTGACATAATATATTTGCAGATATATATGATAAATGCATATTAATTGAAATATATCCATATATTAAATACCATATATGATATATTAAATATTAATATTCATAAATATGATTCCATAGATCAATATTGGCGACCACGAATTGGACTTGTTATTACTGAATCTGATTATCTGATCTATAATATTTATGAGGAGTAGCAGATGCTATAAGCTGGCTACCAAATCTGCAGAATCACGGTGGGGATGTATCTATGAAAATTTATTACCATTGTGTAATGTCAATTTTGTATTCTGTATAACCTAGGATAAATGTGTTAGTGCAATATACGTTATTTTAACTAACATAATATCTATTAGGAAGCAGCACCAAAGGCTATAAGCCTGCTGGCAAAATACAAGATCACAGTGGAATAGGTTACAAATGAGAATAAAGAATTTAAAGGCCTAGAATAGAAAATGTGCACAGTGGAAAAGAGTATTTCCAAATAAATGTATAAATGTACCAGGTATTAGAGTTTAACCTTAAGACACCGGTCAATCTTAAGGAGAGGATACCTTCAGTACTAAAAACAAAGAATATATAAATTTAGCATTGAAATGTTAAAAATGCAAAAGTTTTCTGTAGCATTTAGAAAAATGCGCAGAACTGCGGCTCTAGAAGCCAAACAGAAATGTAAAGAAGAATCAGGTTCACGTCTTCGTAAGGCGTGCCTGACCATTAATGCAAAAATGCATTCGTTATTTAAGTCCCTTAAACAGAAAAATAAACAGAAAAAGTTTGGGGCAGAAGCGAAAAGCCTGACAGTTTGTAATCAAATTGTCAAGATCTCTGATGAAGAGATAACATCCAGCAAGCAAGCTGAGATAGAAACACCAAACAGGAATAGTGTTGAGGTATGTGAAACTCTGTACACAGAGTCTACAGGAGTCAGAAATGACTTAATCAGTCAAGATCCTAAAATTAAGGAAAGTTACATGTTGCAGGACTGCATCAATGTGCAGCGCATGGAGTCTGCTATGGTCACACAGACCACCAGCAGAACAGCCTCTGTGGTAAAGGAAGAAAGTAGCAATGTGCCGGATGTGTCTATCATCAGACAGCACATTAATGTAAAGGAGGTAGCAGCAATAGGAGATGTCCCCTATACTGTGTCTAGTAAGGGGGAAGATCATTGTAACTCAGATTATGAGTATTCTGCTGAATACACTCTCAGAGTTCCCAATGTAAATGAAGAATTTGTTATGCCCTTAGGCAAAGGTGAATTGTCAGCAGATTTAAACACTGATAGCAGCAGTACAGTGCACACAGGGGTGGGGAAGTTCCCCATGGTGAAAACTCCCATGGCAACCAGAGTTGCAAACCTTGAAATGTATTCACCTGGAAACATGTTTAAAGGGAAAATCCATGAAATTAATTCAGGAATGCATGTTTACAAACAAAGTTCCCAAACTTATGTAACCCCCACAGAGCACTCAGAGACTTCTAGTGATGGTGCAAATGTTTGCATGCTCTCAGAGAGACCACATGCAGAGTGTCATTCTGCAAACCACACACCAATTAACAATGACAAAAAGGATCACCAGGATGAAAATGTTTTTATGCCCTGGTGCCATAACCATTTTATTACAGGTGTGGAAAGACAGAAAGCCCTGGGACCTGCAATACATATTTGGCAAAGTTTAACAAGTTTCTCTCCCCACAAAAGTAGGTTTTTTCAGAAGCTCCAAGATTCTTCCAAACTAAGGAGCCACACCAAGCAGCAAACGCTATGGTTAAAGACAGTCTGGGACCAGGCTGCATCACAAGGGAGTATGGTCACAAGTGAATACGGTAGTATCATTCCTTTACTTGTTAGATCCAATGAAGCCATTGTTTGCTTTGATGTTCAAACAGCCACAGTTTCCAAATTAAACCTGCATCATATCTGCAGCGACAATTGTGCTGTCATTGACACACAATGTGACAGGAAAGATTGGCACAGGCCAGAAACAATTGTTTGTTTGTTATTCAATCGTTAAAAGACACATTTGTAAATTCTGTACCTGATAACATGCAGCAGATAGGACAGAATGCATAGCAAGCTATGTTAAATCACTGTATAAATATCTGTGATAGTCATTGTATGTATTTTTGTTTGATTCATAGTAATCCTGGCAACCTGTATACAGAATGGTGCAAGACTCCAAAAAGACTCCAATTTACAAGGGAAAAGGTCTTCATTAACCCTTTCATCGCTGCTATCCAGCAAAATCTACATAGCATCCCTAAAGACTGATATATGGACAAATCCTCAAGGAGTTTTCCAGTTTCACAAGAAAGGGGAAGGTTTTCATTAACCCTTTCATCACAAGTAATCATTACTTGTCTTTCAAACTACATGTACACTCCCACAACAGTGTACAGCACATCTCATCACTGTGATTATACAGAACTGTCTCATCCCTTCATATACCTTAATCACATATATGTAAACATTTGTCTGAGATATATTTTATATCATTGCATATATACCTTGTAAATATTTTATGTTTTTTTTATATATTACACAATAGATACTACCTATGCTTCCTTCGTAAAAGCTTCAAAAGTAATTAAATATCTAATACAGGATGGTATACCACGTTATAACAAATTGGGCCGAGATTATTAAGTGGGATGAATAATTCTCTTAATAAAGACTGTCACAAGTCTAAGATAATTATTTGTAGCATAACAGGGTCACTGTATATGCACATGGCTGCATATAAAATAATATTGGATGGAATTAGATATATTTAAAGCCATTCCTAAATGATATTTAATATCTGTTTGAAGCAAAATTATATTCATTTATTGTATTGATAGGATGTTACTATATACACATCAAAAGCATTTTAAATAATTATTAGTCAAAATATAGGTAGGATAGAAAACGCCTTTATATGGGTTAAACTGGTATAAGTTTATGTAAGATTGAGATGTATAAATAGGTACAAGGTAGAATAAGGAGATTTAAGACTGCATGGTAATTTATTCAGTGAGGAAATACAGAACAGAGTAGGTGTACTACTCACAGCCATTTGTGGTACTATTGCCCGAAGACAATTAAGACCTACTATTAACAAGCAAGGAAAGAAAGAAAGAAAGAAAAAAAAAAAAAAGACTGTTTCATATATGCCTGTTCTATTCAAAATCACAACCTGTTTGTGCAAAAGCAATATGGACACTGGTCACAACTGCGGCATTGGATAAACGCAAAGGAAACAGAACTGCTAAAGACTGTATAAAGACTATTACTATTACTGAGGGTCGTCACAAGTACTGAATGTTCAAGACACAGCACTCGACGTACACAGCCCTCTGCCTCAAACAGCGAAATGGCAAGCAAAGGAGCAGCTGCTACGAAGAATTCTACTTCTAGTAATGGTGCAAATGTTGCAAACGCAAGGCCATAATGCAAACGCAAGGCATCTCCAATTGCAAGCAAACCACGCAGATGACAGTCTTATCCCAGTAAATTGCTACATACAAGAACAGCAAAAATGTCCAAACGTACTGATCCAGATACAGAAAAAAGGTCTACAATTGGGCTATGGTATTCCAAATGTCTGTAGAAATTAGTTTTCCTCATGAATACTGAATAAAAACCTCAGTTTTGTCTGCTTTAGTTAAAAAGTAGAATAAGGTTAGGTAAGCTAAGAATTTTTAGAGATTTTTAAAATCATAATGGTTATTATTATTACACTTATGGTATATATTATGGTTACAACGAAAGTTATGTTTGAAGGAATATTTTGAAATGTATTTGGAAGCAATTACGCTAGTTTAATGTGTGGCCAATCAAAAGAATTTCTCATGGCCACAAGGGGGCGACTGTTGCCTTATAGGTAATTGTCTGCACTTAGTATAATATTAGGGCAATGGATATTGTCTGAATCAAAATATAATTCATTATAAATAGGCGATGTTACCATAGTGGACAGTATACTGGATATATATAGTAAGGAATAGATATGAAATAAGTTTGAATGTATGAGGTAATGTTTAGCTGATTTAAGAGATTAGGTTTGTGTATGTGTTTATATATTTAACTGTATATTTGTGTTTTACAGCAAGATGGTAAAAAAATAGTGTAGGAAACAGGTTTATTCTGCTCTAGTCATAAATAAGGCCAGAGAGGTTACAGTAAGATCAAGAGTCATTGTAGAGAAAAGGTATTAGGCCATAAATGATAATAGGTATGTGACAGAGCTCTGTTGGTCATTGGAATTCACAGGTGTGCTTACAGTAGATCAGAATCTACTGGTTTGTCTATTGTCCAGTGAAGGTTAAAAGCTAGGGAGTATAAATTAACTACTATGAAAAGAGATCACATCCATTGATAAAACATTGTGTAACCGACCCCAGGAAAACTTGTCAATACAACAGAACTTTGGATGAAAAGACATTCCAGATTTTACAATACTATACTTGCTTAAGGCAGTGTGGACACCACACTTTTATGACACCATGCCTCCGTGAACAGGACACGACAGCCCAGTTCAATGTTTGTTTTATTACACCTTGGAATCTGACAAACCTATAATTACCTATTCCATTGGAAACTATGAGAATATGATAGTTTGAATTGGTAAAATATGAGATAAAAGGACCAGACTTGTAGTTAGGAGTTAGAAGGAAGAGGGAGAGGGAGAAGAAGAAGGAGAAGGAAGGAAGTCAGTCAGGAGGAGAAGTCATGGAGAACATGCAGAAGGAATGATTCTTGGGATGGCAATCTTTAACTTGCAAGTATAAATATGATAATAATTGAAACTGTTTGTGAAACTTATGTCATGTTGTTTTATGTTATGTAACGAAGGAAACATAGCATAGCTTAATATAATTATAATTAGTATATATATCACTACTGTGTATATCTTATTCTGTACGATTTGATCTGCCTGTAAATAAAGAATCATATAAAAAGAGCGGTAATATTCAAGCTTGAACTCTCTTTAAGGAATCTTAACTTAATAACTTCATAAGTCATATGTATAAGGACTGCATATATGTATCAGCCAATTAGTTTGTAAGCCTGACATAATATATTTGCAGATATATATGATAAATGCATATTAATTGAAATATATCCATATATTAAATACCATATATGATATATTAAATATTAATATTCATAAATATGATTCCATAGATCAATAAGGCGAAATACCTTTTTCGGCACAAATCACGAGTAAAGTGGTTCAACTCGACAAACAGGTCAAATAAGTTGGGGCCCTGTGTTGGAGCAAAATTAAGGCCCTTTTTTAGGAGAATGATTTGCTCATCTGATAATTCTCTGTTTGTCAAGTTGAATATACCTCGTCTATCTAATATAATCTGGCCTTTCTTGTGTAACCTCCTTCCACCTCTTCTTCCTCTTGGTCTCTTTGTCTTTTGGCAGTATCTCTGATTAAGGGTGTGAACCTGTTGTGTGTTGTGAGTGGCCCTTGTCTTGGGTTTCCCCCTAAAAAATGATCATTTGTTGGATCCTGATAATCTGAACTATACCTACGAGGTCTCCTTCCACTGTAGGCCCTATTATACACTGGAGTATCATTCCTAGGGGTATCCTTTGCCTTAGGATCTCCCCTATACGCAGGTGACCTGTAATGTTGTCCTTTGAAATTAAACTGCCTTCCATTTCTCTCAAATTCCGACTGAGGTCCATACTTCCCCTGTCGGTCTCTGAAATTAGTGGAAGGTGGATGCTTTCTATAGGTGCGAACCTTCCCATCTTTATAATCATTGTCATCTCTCAACAATTTTTTATTTTTTGTTTCCACTAGTTCTTTTTCAAACTGTTCTACTCGTTTGTTAGTGTTCTTATCTCTTTCTAAAAAAATGGGTAAATCCTTATATTTAATCAAAGTGTTCTTAATTTCTTCTATTTTCTTACCAATCTCGATTACCTTTTTTTCCCTATAATTGACTAATAATTCAATCAATTTGAACGAACATTCATCAAGATTACGATCCCAATTTGACAATAGTACTGGATCATCCTGAATCCCTAACGTTTTAAATATCCTTAATCCCTGTGGGATCTGTTTCCTAGACAGATATTTCTTTAATGAGACACTGTCCCACCAGTGTCTCATTTGATCTTTTAATAATTGCTCTAGTTTATAGAAACCTTTTATCACCTCCCCATCTGTATGGTTAACATTCGTTATGGGTTCGATTTCTTCATCTAACTGTACATATAGTTCTCTTCTAGACAGGCGGGCATTAAAACAAGTGAACTCAGCCATGATTGCCTCAATTAAGTATAAATATACAGTACTAATTCTCTAATAAAAACTCTAAAAAAATCCTGGAGCAGCCGGACATACAATAGACTACCTGGGACCACGCACAATCCCGGTACGTCTTCCACAAACACTTAAAAAACCACTAGTGATGTCTGGCGCTATTGTATATATATATATATATATATATACATATACATATATAAATATGTGTAATTGCGAATGGAGGTTACACAAGAAAGGCCAGATTATATTAGATAGACGAGGTATATTCAACTTGACAAACGGAGAATTATCAGATGAGCAAATCATTCTCCTAAAAAAGGGCCTTAATTTTGCTCCAACACAGGGCCCCAACTTATTTGACCTGTTTGTCGAGTTGAACCACTTTACTCGTGATTTGTGCCGAAAAAGGTATTTCGCCTCTAAAAAATTGAATGATGATCTAATGTCTCCAATAGTTTTAGATAAAATGGATATGGAATGTCTAATGCAGCTGGAAAATTTATGGGATGAAAATCATGTTGAGACTATCAATACACCTGTACAAGTGTTTGATATAAGAGGTACTCAGATTGATATGAAAAAAGGTACCCCCTTTAAGAGAAAATCATCCTTTAATCCGACAAACCATAAATCAAGCACAATAATGTATTTTTACAAAAAAACTATGGATGACTTTCAAAATATTTGTGCCAAGAAATCAAGATCCTCCAATTTAAATAGGAAAGAGAGACTGGCACAAAAAGAATTGGAAAGTGACCAGTCATTAGTAATTAGAAGTGCTGATAAAGGGGGGGGAGTTGTTCTATTGGAACGAGATTATTATTTATCTGAGGCTTATAGTCAACTTTATAATGCTGATTTTTATGAAAAAATCAAAAAAGATCCTACATTGAATTTTCAAATACAACTTAGAAGATTGCTGGATGATGCCCTCGGGGAGGAAGTGATTTCTAAAGATGAATATAAATTTTTGTTTATTGAGCACCCTGTTATTCCGATATTTTACCACATCCCTAAAATTCACAAATCCCTCACTGCACCCCCGGGTCGTCCAATTATTTCTGGTATAGGGTCCCTCACTTCTAATTTATCACAGTATATTGATTATTTTTTACAGAGCTTTGTCATCTCTTTGAGATCTCACATCCGAGACACGACGGGATTATTGAACTCCATTAAGAATTTAGAATGGAAGCCAAATTATGCTTTCATATCATTGGATGTGCAAGCATTATATACACATATACCCCATGAAAAAGGATTAAGATCTGTGGACCAATGTCTAAGTAAGGATGTGGGATTTCCAAGAGACCTCAAAGAATTCATACTTTCTTCTATCACATTTATTTTAAAACACAATTATTTTTTATTTGAGGGTGAGTATTTTCTTCAAACACTGGGGACGGCCATGGGTACTAGGTTCGCGCCAAGTTTTGCCAACATTTATATGGGCATGTTTGAGGATCAATTCATATGGGGAGGCCCATATGGCGCGAACCTAGTATTCTATGGCCGTTACATAGAAGATTTGTTTTTTATTTGGGATGGAGATGAGAACTCTGCACTTAATTTTGTCACGTACCTTAACAATAATGATTATAATTTAAAATTCACACATTCATACAGTAGAAACACCGTTAATTATTTGGATCTCACCATCTCCTCTGAGGGCGGACAGATTATCACTAAAAATTACAAAAAGACTGTTGATACAAACAATTTCTTACATTATTCCAGTAATCACTATAAACCGTGGTTAAAAAACGTGCCGTTCAGTCAATTTAGTCGACTCCGTAGGAATTGTTCTTTCTTAGGTGATTATAAAAATCAGGCGGACACTATGGCTAACGATTTTATTGATAGAGGATATCCTAAAGCCCTAGTGAAGGTAGCTCATAAAAAAGTAGAGACCACTGATAGGAAACATTTATTGAAAATAAAAAATAAACCACAAAAGTTCAATACGGATAAAAATGGAGATTTAACTAAAATGTGTTATGTTTCTAAGTATAATAGTCAATCACATGAGATTAAGAAAATAATAAAAAGTAACTTTAGGATTTTACAACAAGATACTATATTACATTCAGCAATCGCTTCAACTCCCAGAATTATCTTTAAGAAAAATAAGAACTTAAAAAATATATTAGCACCAAGTGTTTTGAAGAAAAGAAAAGAAAACAATCCAGTAGTTTCCTCTAGTAATCTGTGGCTGACAACAAACCCTATATTGGGATGTTTTAAATGCGGTAAAAGCCGTTGTATTACATGTGGTTTTATAGATAATAGAGCTTTGAGTGTCGAATCGAACACCACAAAAGAGAAATTTGAGATACGTGAATTTATCAACTGTGACACTACATACTGTATCTACGTACTGCAGTGCCCTTGTGGCCTGCAATACGTAGGTCGCACTACCCGTTCGCTCAAAACTAGATTTAGGGAGCATAGATTAAACATCCTTAAACAGTTCTCTCATCATAGTGTGTCCCAACACTTTTCTAATGTTCACCAAGGTAAGACTGACGGATTGAGTGTGATAGGAGTCCATCACGTTAAGACTACTATTCGAGGGGGTGACAGATATCGAAAGTTGTGTGAGAAGGAAGCTCTGTGGATTTTTCAGTTAAGAACGTTAGCTCCCGCAGGTTTGAATGAATGTATAGACTTTGAATCATTTGCTAACTAAGGAACGTTGGGCCCTCTTTGTTACGTGTGGGGGGGAATGGTGGTCCAGCAGATACCGGCCATTTCCAGGACCCACGCTCACGAGGGGGTATAAACTTAGTTGAATGGAATTAAATAATGATGATTTTAAATTAACAGTCTAAATGTGGGAGCAACCGTTTCTATAATGTTTTAATAAGAATTTACTTACCGATAATTCTATTTCTCGGAGTCCGTAGTTGATGCTGGGGTTCCTGAAAGGACCATGGGGAATAGCGGCTCCGCAGGAGACAGGGCACAAAAAAGTAAAGCTTTAGGATCAGGTGGTGTGCACTGGCTCCTCCCCCTATGACCCTCCTCCAAGCCAGTTAGGTACTGTGCCCGGACGAGCGTACACAATAAGGAAGGAATTTTGAATCCCGGGTAAGACTCATACCAGCCACACCAATCACACCGTACAACTTGTGATCTAAACCCAGTTAACAGTATGATAACAGCGGAGCCTCTGAAAAGATGGCTCACAACAATAATAACCCGATTTTTGTAACTATGTACAAGTATTGCAGATAATCCGCACTTGGGATGGGCGCCCAGCATCCACTACGGACTCCGAGAAATAGAATTATCGGTAAGTAAATTCTTATTTTCTCTATCGTCCTAGTGGATGCTGGGGTTCCTGAAAGGACCATGGGGATTATACCAAAGCTCCCAAACGGGCGGGAGAGTGCGGATGACTCTGCAGCACCGAATGAGAGAACTCCAGGTCCTCTTTTGCCAGGATATCAAATTTGTAGAAATTTACAGACGTGTTCTCCCCTGACCACGTAGCTGCTCGGCAGAGTTGTAATGCCGAGACCTCTCGGGCAGCCGCCCAAGATGAGCCCACCTTCCTTGTGGAATGGGCCTTAACCGATTTAGACTGTGGCAGGCCTGCCTCAGAATGTGCAAGTTGAATTGTGTTACAAATCCAACGAGCAATCGACTGCTTAGAAGCAGGCGCACCCAACTTGTTGGGTGCATACAGTATAAACAGCGAGTCAGATTTTCTGACTCCAGCTGTCCTGGAACATATTTTCAGGGCCCTGACAACTTCTAGCAACTTGGAGTCCTCCAAGTCCCTAGTAGGTGCAAGGCACCACAATAAGCTGGTTCAGGTGAAACACTGACACCACCTTAGGGAGAGAACTGGGGACGAGTCCGCAGCTCTGCCCTGTCCGAATGGACAAACAGATATGGGCTTTTTTGAGAAAAAACCACCAATTTGACACTCGCCTGGTCCAGGCCAGGGCCAAGAGCATGGTCACTTTTTATGTGAGATGCTTCAAATCCACATATTTGACTGGTTTTAAACCAATGTGATTTGAGGAATCCCAGAACTACGTTGAGATCCCACAGTGCCACTGGAGGCACAAAAAAGGGTTTTGTATATGCAATACTCCCTTGACAAACTTCTGGACTTCAGGAACTGAAGCCAATTCTTTCTGGAAGAAAATTTACAGGGCCGAATTTGAACCTTAATGGACCCCAATTTGAGGCCCATAGACACTCCTGTTTGCAGGAAATGCAGGAAACGACCGAGTTGAAATTTCTTTGTGGGGCCTTCCTGGCCTCACACCACGCAACATATTTTCGCCACACGTGGTGATAATGTTGTGCGGTCACCTCCTTTCTGGCTTTGACCAGGGTAGGAATGACCTCTTCCGGAATGCCTTTTTTCCCTTAGGATCCGGCTTTCCATCTCCATGCCGACAAACGCAGCTGCGGTAAGTCTTGGAACAGACATGGTACTTGCTGAAGCAAGTCCCTTCTTAGCGGCAGAGGCCATAAGACCTCTGTAAGCATCTCTTGAAGTTCCGGGTACCAAGTCCTCCTTGGCCAATCCGGAGCCATGAGTATAGTTCTTACTCCTCTACGTCTTATAATTCTCAGCACCTTAGGTATGAGAAGCAGAGGAGGGAACACATACACCGACTGGTACACCCACGGTGTTACCAGAACGTCCACATCTATTGCCTGAGGGTCTCTTGACCTGGCGCAATACCTGTCCCGTTTTTTGTTCAGACGGGACGCCATCATGTCCACCTTTGGTATTTCCCAATGGTTTACAATCATGTGGAAAAAACTTCTCAATGAAGTTTCCACTCTCCCGGGTGGAGGTCGTGCTGAGGAAGTCTGCTTCCCAGTTTCCATTCCCGGGATGAAAAACTGCTGACAGTGTTATCACATGATTTTCCGCCCAGCGAAAAGTCCTTGCAGTTTCTGCCATTGCCCTCCTGCTTCTTGTGTCGCCCTGTCTGTTTACGTGGGCGACTGCCGTGATGTTTTTCCCACTGGATCAATACCGGCTGACCTTGAAGCAGAGGTCTTGCTAAGCTTAGAGCATTATAAATTTACCCTTAGCTCCAGTATATTTATGTGGAGAAAAGTCTCCATACTTGATCACACTCCCTGGAAATTTTTCCCTTGTGTGACTGCTCCCCAGCCTCTCAGGCTGGGCTCCGTGGTTACCAGCATCCAATCCTGAATGCCGAATCTGCGGCCCTCTAGAAGATGAGCACTCTATAACCACCACAGGAGAGACACCCTTGTCCTTGGATATTGGGTTATCCGCTGATGCATCTGAAGATGCGATCCGGACCATTTGTCCAGCAGATCCCACTGAAAAGTTCTTACGTGAAATCTGCCGAATGGAACTGCTTCGTAGGAAGCCACCATTTTTACCAGGACCCTTGTGCAATGATGCACTGTTTTTAGGAGGTTCCTGACTTGCTCGGATAACTCCCTGGCTTTCTCTTCCGGGAGAAACACCGTTTTCTGGACTGTGTCCAGAATCATCCCTAGGCACAGCAGACGTGTCGTCGGGATCAGCTGCGATTTTGGAATATTTAGAATCCACCCGTGCTGCTTGTAGCAGTATCCGAGATAGTGCTACTCCGACCTCCAACTGTTCCCTGGACTATGCCCCTATCAGGAGATCGTCCAAGTAAGGGATAATTTAGACGCCTTTTCTTCGAAGAAGAATCATCAATTCGGCCATTACCTTGGTAAAGACCCCGGGGTGCCGTGGACAATCCAAACGGCAGCGTCTGAAACTGATAGTGACAGTTCTGCACCACGAACCTGAGGTACCCTTAGTGAGAAGGGCAAATTTGGGACATAGAGGTAAGCATCCCTGATGTCCCGGGACACTATATAGTCCCCTTCTTCCTGGTTCGTTATCACTGCTCTGAGTGACTTCATCTTAATTTGAACCTTTGTAAGTGTTCAAAAAAAAATTTTTAGAATAAGTCTCACCTAGCCTTCTGGCTTCAGTAGCACAATATAGTGTGGAATAATACCCCTTTTCTGTAGTAGGAGGGGTAATTTAATTGTCACCTGCTGGGAATACAGCTTGTGAATTTTTTCCCATACTACCTCCTTGTCGGAGGGAGACTTGGTAAAGCAGACTTCAGGAGCCTGCGAAGGGGAAACGTCTCGACATTCCCATCTGTACCCCCGGGATACTACTTGTAGGATCCAGGGGTCCTGTACGGTCTCAGCGCCATGCTGAGAACTTGTCAGACGCGGTGAAACGCTTCTGTTCCTGGGAATAGGCTGCCTGCTGCAGTCTTCTTCCCTTTCCTCTATCCCTGGGCAGATATGATCTTATAGGGACGAGAGGACTGAGGCTGAAAAGACGGTGTCTTTTTCTGCAGAGATGTGACTTAGGGTAAAAAACGGTGGATTTTCCAGCAGTTGCCGTGACCACCAGGTCCGATGGACCGACCCCAAACAAGTCCTCTTCCTTTATACGGCCATACTGTGCCGTTTGGAATCTGCATCACCTGACCACTGTCGTGTCCATAACATCTTCTGGCAGTTATGGACATCGCGTTTATTCATGATGCCAGAGTGCAAATATCCCTCTGTGCATCTCGCATATATAGAAATGCTCTATAGTCAATAAAATACTGTCCCTGTCAAGGGTATCAATATTTTTAGTCAGGGAATCCGACCAAGCCACCCTAGCTCTGCACATCCAGGCTGAGGCGATCGCTGGCCGCAGTATAACACCAGTATGTGTGTATATACTTTTTATTATATTTTCCAGCCTTGTCAGCTGGTCCTTGAGGACGGCCCTATCTATAGACGGTACCGCCACTTGTTTTGATAAGCGTGTGAGCGCCTTATCCACCTTAAGGGGTGTTTCCCAACGCGCTCTAACTTCTGGCGGGAAAGGGTATACCGCCCATAATTTTCTATCGGGGGGAACCTACGCATCACACACTTTATTTAATTTATCTGATTCAGGAAAAACTATGGTAGTTTTTTCACATCCCACATAATACCCTCTTTTGTGGTACTTGTAGTATCAGAAATACGTAACACCTCCTTCATTGCCTTTAACGTGTGGCCCTAATAAGGAATACGTTTGTTTATTCACCGTCGACACTGGATTCAGTGTCCCTGTCTGTGTCTGTGTCGACCGACTAAAGTAAACGGGCGTTTTAAAACCCTTGACGGTGTTTTTGAGACGTCTGGACCGTACTAATTGTTTGTCGGCCGTCTCATGTCGTCAACCGACCTTGCAGCGTGTTGACATTATCACGTAATTTCCTAAATAAGCCATCCATTCCGGTGTCGACTCCCTAGAGAGTGACATCACCATTACAGGCAATTGCTCCGCCTCCTCACCAACATCGTCCTCCTACCTGTCGACACACACGTACCGACACACAGCACACACACAGGGAATGCTCTGATAGAAGACAGGACCCACTAGCCCTTTGGAGAGACAGAGGGAGAGTTTGCCAGCACACACCAAAAACGCTATAATTATATAGGGACAACCTTATATAAGTGTTTTCCCTTATAGCATCTTAATATATATATATAAGCATATCGCCAAATTAGTGCCCCCCCTCTCTGTTGTAACCCTGTTTCTGTAGTGCAGTGCAGGGGAGAGCCTGGGAGCCTTCCCTCCAGCCTTTCTGTGAGGGAAAATGGCGCTGTGTGCTGAGGAGATAGGCCCCGCCCCTTTTTCGGCGGCCTCGTCTCCCGCTCTTAACGGATTCTGGCAGGGGTTAAATATCTCCATATAGCCTCCGGAGGCTATATGTGAGGTATTTTTAGCCAAAATAGGTATTCATTTGCCTCCCAGGGCGCCCCCCTCCCAGCGCCCTGCACCCTCAGTGACTGCCGTGTGAAGTGTGCTGAGAGGAAAATGGCGCACAGCTGCAGTGCTGTGCGCTACCTTTAGAAGACTGAGGAGTCTTCTGCCGCCGATTCTGGACCTCTTCTTACTTCAGCATCTGCAAGGGGGCCGGCGGCAAGGCTCCGGTGACCATCCAGGCTGTACCTGTGATCGTCCCTCTGGAGCTGATGTCCAGTAGCCAAGAAGCCAATCCATCCTGCACGCAGGTGAGTTCACTTCTTCTCCCCTAAGTCCCTCGTTGCAGTGATCCTGTTGCCAGCAGGACTCACTGTAAAATAAAAAACCTAAGCTAAACTTTCCTAAGCAGCTCTTTAGGAGAGCCACCTAGATTGCACCCTTCTCGGCCGGGCACAAAAATCTAACTGGCTTGGAGGAGGGTCATAGGGGGAGGAGCCAGTGCACACCACCTGATCCTAAAGCTTTACTTTTTTGTGCCCTGTCTCCTGCGGAGCCGCTATTCCCCATGGTCCTTTCAGGAACCCCAGCATCCACTAGGACGATAGAGAAATTAGGATGACCACTTTATAATATTAGAGATTACTAGAGGTTATATACTATGGGTATATAGAGTAGAGGTACATGTGTGTGGTCATGGATTTGAGATCACAGGATCAAGTCCCTGTTTTAATTTAAAATAAATTAAATTTAAGGTAAAATAAATTAATTAATGAACAGCACTCACATGGTGCCTACTTTCTCTATATATATACTCTAAACATTTAATTTATGGAGTATTGCTTGTATAGAACACTGGGATACTATGGTGATTGTTTATATTGAAGTTCTGAATAAATAAAACAACTATGGGTCTAATACATGATGTTTCCATATGAATTGCTGTGTTGAACTAGGGACGCGTGTGGGTTTGAGGTAGAGTGTGGGTTTACCATAGCAAAGGATATGAGTTCGATCCCCAGAAGATTTATATTCTATAATGAGAAATGATCACTTGTTTCACTATTCATAATTTATTTATTAATTATTATTTATATTAACTTATTACGTTTTATTTTTTTATATATTATTATATTATTATCAAGATTATTTGTTTGTGACTGTGATTAATTATCTGGAAAGAAAAGGATGTCTTTATTACCAGCAGATATATTTATTTTTATATATCTGTGTATATATATATTGTTAAAGCAGTTTAAAATAGGTGTTTCTATATAGACAGGCGGGCATATGAGAAGTTAATGGTTAATAGTAATATTTATTTAATTAAGCAACAGGTGAGCAAGGAGGTGGATCAGGAGGTGGATCTAAGACAGGTGTTATATATCTAGGTGGATGATTGCACCAATCCAATATGAGGCTGCTATTTAAAAAGGGCTACATTGCTAAGTTTCTTACTCTATGAGGAAGCTTCAATTAGAAGCGAAACGCGTCAGAGAAAGTGCCCTATCTGTGACCCGGTGGACCTTGGCTGTTAGCTCTCATTGAAGTGCAGCGGTGTCTGAGACTGACACGCAGGAGACGAGAGGACGCTATATGCGGCGGCTGGAAGACAGGAGCGGAATCTATCTCTAGCGCCTGCAGTGCGCGGGGCTCCGGGAGCCGGACTGTTACTTCTCTCTCCAAACCAATACAGGTGTGTGCACGGGAGCCAATTTCAGTGGGAGACGGAGGACATCATTTGTGGCAATTGAGACGGGAGCTTTGTTCTCACAGGTGCTTGCGATGCACTAAGAGTCCCGGGTGTGTATTACTTCCTCCATGACTTTTTTGAATGGTTATCCCACAAGTAAAGCACCATCAGTATATGTGAGCAATTGGATGAATTCTATTCATTGAGAGATCTTTAAACAAAGGCTTCAAATATATTACACCATATGATATCTAATTATGAAGGACTCATGAACACATTTGATGAGAAGGTCTTATTTGAAAATTAAAAGCAAGGACGTTATCAGTGTCTAGCCCACTGTGGTCACTGTTAGTTATATGATCCACCTCTTATGCTCATTAGTAGTTGTATTATTAGTAATGTTTTAGTCTTATTTTTATGTATATGCGCATATTACAGTTGTTAATGAATTATATATGTTCATATTTGATCAATTTTATAGATAATAAAATCATCTTGTAATTATAATCTTATTTGAGATTATTCAAGCCTTGTTGCCTCTAATTGAGTCTGAATAGCGCAAGGGGTTTTTTTTGTTTGTTTTAACCCTCCCTGAAAACGCCTGGTCCCTCATTAGGTGTGTAAGCGAGGGGGGCATTATGCGTGTAAGCAATCGCTGCAGGGAGCATTATGTGTGGAAGTTGCACTACAGGGGGCATTATGCATGTAAGCGGCCATTGGTGAGCGCAAAATGTATAATTATGCCATTGCATGTATAGTGTTACCCAGAGATGCTGGAAACGCTGGCGCCACCAGAAGAAAATGCAGAAAGCTGCATCTTTTGCCATGAAACCCCTGGCCGCATTTAATTAGAAGCCTTACCGTGTGGCATCATTTATAAGGGGCATTTTTGTGTGTGGGACATAAAATGGTGTAAGTGGCATAACAGTGATAGGCATAATATGTAATAGGTATTACGGTGTGTGGTTTAATATGTAATAGGCATTAAGGTGTCTGGCATAATGTGTAATGGGCATAATGTGTACTAAACATTACGGTGTGTGGGGGGCGTGGCCACGGCGGCAAGAGACTAGGTAGCAGAACCGAGGAGCTCCCTGGAAAATAAATCCTGTCAAAATCCTGGGGCTCTGTTTCTGGTCTCCTCCAGTCTCCTCTCCTGCATGAAGGTACTGGGAAGGCGGTGGGCGCTGCGTGGATCCGTACGAGCGCTCCCTGCTCGCGTCGGCGGCCGCCCGGAATCCGGGCCTAGGCCGCAGCTCAGTCCCCGGCCTCAAGTTTGGAGCTCCGTCGGGCGCGTGCGCGCGCGCACAAGATCGAGCGCCCGGAACGACCACAGCGGCCGGCGGCGCAGAGGGAGAGCGGCATCACACTCCTGCACCCCCAGGGCTCCACAAACAAAATATCATATACCCCTGAAGGCTGGTGCAGTGAGAGAGGGGGGAGAGATCTGAGAGCTGGGCGGCCATTTTACCTGCAGCTCCCTATACAACTACTCACAACAAGGTACAGTGTGTACTGGGTTGGAGGTCTGGACTTTGTCCCAGCTGCCCTGCATATTGCCTATATAAAACCACACGCTGGACATATTTATCTATACCATTGGACCCCCCTGGTCCCCCTTCTCCCTTCAACATAAAGGCTGGATACCTCAGGGTCTGGAGTGCTGCTGATATTGCACCTACTGCCCACTGATATATATTTTTTGACACTGAATATTGGGACTCTCAAATAGTGCCGGGCCCTAACAAGATGGTGAAAGGCGGCCAGAGTGCGGCCGCGGCTAAACTGGAGAAGTTTGCCCGACAGCCTGCATCCCAGTCGACACAGACATCTCCTAAGCTCTCCCCCCCAGCCGGAGCGGACCCATCGGCTGGGGCCGACTCCGGGGGGAACGCACAGCCATCTGCTCATTCCATTCAGCAGGTCCTGGAGGCCATAGCGGCTAGTGAACAGCGTCTGTCGGACAAGATGGAGAAGGTGCAGTGTGATCTATCCCTGCTACGACAGGATGTCCAGCGAGTGCGGGAGAGGGTGGGCGAAACCGAGACAAGGGTGTCCAATCTGGAAGACCTCAGTGGCCCTCTACAGAGATCGGTGTCTGCAGTCACACAACAAGTCACAACGTTGCAAACCAAACTCCTGGACATGGAGGGCAGACTCCGCAGAAATAATGTGCGGTTTGTGGGCCTCCCCGAAAAGGAAGAAGGGGCACACCCCGAAGATTTCTTGGAATCCTGGCTAAAAGAGGCATACGGTGCTGAATCCTTTACCTCTCAGTTTGCAGTGGAACGGGCTCACCGCGTGCCCTTCCGGCCTTTACCCCCAGGCGCCCCACCACGAACTTTTATAGCAAAATTCCTGCACTATAAGGATCGGGACTCTGTCCTGCGCTTGGGACGCGTGAAGGGCCCTCTAACCCGGAATGGAGTCCGGGTGTCGGCATTTCCGGACTTTGCAGCGGACGTTCAAAAAGATCGAGCTCAGTTTCTTCCCATAAAGCGACGTCTTCGTGACCTGAACCTATCCTACTCGATGCTGTTTCCATCTAGGTTGCGTGTGATAGCAGACGGGGAGACCAAATTCTTCGGCTCGCCCAGGGAAGCGGCATCCTGGCTGGACAGATATGCTCCGGGGGCCCGCCAGCTGGATCCAGACTGACATCGGGTCGTCCTCCCTTTTATGGGCCTACATTCTGCAAGTATAAGTCCAGGGAGCTCCCTCTCGTTTAGTGGTTCTGGACTTTGCCGAGAAGAGTTCTAAACGTATAAACGTACAAAGGTTTAGGTATTGGGGTTGTTTGATCTGTACGCCTAGTACAGTGTTGCCGTAGGCTTTGGGATCTCCAGGGCTAGAGTTCGGTTAGGGATATGGGTATGCCACAGTTCGGGGAGGTATACGGGGTGGGGGGATGGTTGGGGGCAGTTGTTGGCCCCTCAGCAGTTTTTCTTCTGTTTTTTGTTTTGTATTTACGAAGCCTATATATTTGCTATTCGGAGGGTGTGGTAGATTCGCATGGTTTTCAGGGGTTTGGTTCGGGGTCCGGGGCCAGCGAGAGACACGATTACCTGAGTGGAGGGCGGGGTGGGTGGGGGGTTGATTGGAGCGCTGTACCCCTGTTGATGACTTGGCCGACATGCCTCCCTTAAAAATCTTGGCGTGGAATGTCCGGGGCATCAACAACAAGGTAAAGCGATCCTTAGTATTTAAAATGATCAAGAAATATGGCCCGGATATCATTTGCCTAAGTGAAACTCATTTGGAGGGAAACAGGCTGTTGTCGCTCCGCAGGCCTTGGGTGGGGTGGGCATATCATTCCTCGCACTCCTCTTATTCCCGAGGGGTGTCGGTAATGATTAAGAGGACCGTACAGTTCGAAATGATAAGGGTAAATACAGATCCACATGGTAGATACGTGTTCATAGAAGGTAAATTATTCTCACGTAATATTTTCCTATTGTCTGTGTATGTTCCCCCCCCCTTTTCATATGATGTCCTGCAAAAGGCCGCCTCATTTGTTGCCTCCTCCCCCCACACCCCTGTCATCTGCCTGGGGGACTTCAACGCTGTGTTGGATGCCTCTTTGGACAGATGGAGGGCTCCTCGAGATCAAGGGACGGGGGGTGGTTTAATCTCATCTGGATCTAAATTTGCAGATTTTCTAGATAGTATGCAGTGGGTAGATGTCTGGAGGATTAGGAATCCTGGTCTTCGGCAATACTCATGCTACTCGGGTACACATGGCTCTTTTTCCAGAATCGACCTGGCCCTGGTCTCACCTGGGCTTCTGCCTGGTGTGACGGGTGTTCATTACGAAGCACGGGGGGTGTCCGATCATTCGCCCCTGGTGCTCTCAATAGATGGGGAATATCAGAGGGGACAGTCATATTGGCGGCTGCACCCATCTTGGCTTGCCCAGCTGGGCGACTGCCCGGATCTGGTGTCCACATGGGAGGGATTTTTTGCGGTTAATGTGGGATCAGCCCCGGCCCCGGTTGTTTGGGATGCATTTAAAGCACATTTGCGAGGCACATTGATTGGCAAAATTGCTGCCTGCAAGGTGGCTAGTAGAGCAATGGAAAGACAGCTTGAGACAGAGTGTAGGGATCGGGAGACGCGATACCTGACTGAGGGCACCCCCGCGCTGAGGGCATGCTGGCTGGTGGCTCAGGAGGCCTGGCTGGCTCACCTCGCAGACAAAAATGCACGTTCCCTTTTGTTTAGGGCCACTAACATCTATATGCAGGCGGACAGGCCAGGTAGCTTGCTGGCCCACTTAGTGCATTACGATCGACCTGGGACCACAATAGCGCAGCTGATTGACTCCGACGGCTCCTTGGTGGATGCCACTCCTGACATGGCACAAATGTTCCGTGGTTACTTCAGGGAGGTATACGATAGTCGACTGACATGTACCATGGAGGAATTAGACCTGTACCTGACAAATATTCCCCTTTCTAGACTCTCCCCCGAGGCCAGGGACGCCTTGGAGGCGCCTCTGACCTTGGAGGAAGTGACGTCGGCGGTTGGGGCGTCTCCTGGTGGTAAGTCCCCGGGTAGCGACGGCATACCCGCCGAACTATATAAACAATATATTAAGTTCTTTGGTCCTCAGCTGCTCAACACGTACGATGAAATGTTTGCCGCTAACAGCCTTCCTCCCTCAATGTCCGAGGCGATTCTCATACTGCTTCCCAAACCTGGTAAGGACCCCAAGCTGCTGGAGTCCTACAGGCCGATATCCCTTATCCCCACTGATGCCAAAATCTTGGCGAAAATTCTTGCGGTCCGGCTCAACCTAGTGATTGAATCTATAATACACCCGGATCAAACAGGCTTCATGCCTGGGAAATCCACATCCATTAACTTACGCAGGCTATACACCATTTTGCAGGCTCCTCGAGACTTCCCCTCGGACGCGGTTGTGGTCTCTTTGGATGCAGCCAAGGCGTTCGACAGCGTCGAGTGGCCTTACCTGTGGGGAGTCCTGAGGAGCATGGGCTTTGGCCCAAACTTTATTAAATGGATTAAACTGCTATATCAGAATCCACGAGCCAGGGCCCTGGTAAACGGCTATATTTCCTCCTCCTTCCCTTTGACACGGGGCACCAGACAGGGATGCCCCCTCTCTCCTGCCCTGTTTGCCATAGCCATAGAGCCCCTCGCTTGCTTGATCAGGTCGCAACCGGACATTGAGGGAATAGGTACGGGTTCCTGTACTGATAAAATAGCCCTTTATGCGGACGACCTGCTATTGTTCCTTCGAGACTATGCGGTGGAGATGCCCGCTGCACTGCGGGTCATCGAGACCTTTGGTGGGTACTCGGGACTCCGCATAAACTGGTCTAAATCAGTTATTATGCCCATTATAGGTCCCCCCCCTCAGGTACCGAAAATGGCCCTACCGCTGGGTTGGACAACCCAGTTTAAGTACCTCGGGATTCTAATTACTAACAACCCAGCAGACTTTGTGCCCCTAAACCTTGACCCTCTTGTACAAACAATAGTGCGCAAATCGAGAGCTTGGTGTAAACTACCACTGACAATGACGGGTAGGGTCGGCCTCATTAAAATGGTAGTTCTGCCTAAACTACTATATGTTCTATTGCAGTCCCCAGTATACATCTTCCCAGTCTTCTTCAGGAGACTAAATAGTGTCCTGACGTCCTTGATATGGGCCAACAAAAGACCTAGAATAAAGTGGACCACTCTCACCAGACAGAAAAGGGACGGCGGCCTGGCCTTGCCCCACTTCCAACTGTACTACTATGCTGCTCAATTATCGCATATCGGTATGTGGCTCCAAGGAAGGGAGGGGGCGGAGCTGGGCCGGGCGTTCCTTCGGTGTTATTACCCGGATCTCTCCCCGGCACAGGTCATGGTGGGGGGTATTCCTTCTAGACTCTCACCTCCTATCATCTTTCAGGCAATGAAGATATGGCTGGCATTAAGGGGCATGCTCGGGTATGAAGGTATCGACCCGGATACTCCCCTATGGCACTCCACACTGCTTAACGAACTGAGGTCCCTAGAGGGCAGGGAGGTATGGGCTCCATATTCGATAGTCTCGCTGTCCCAGTTATACGATGACGGTACATTGAAATCATTTCAGCAACTGAAGGAGGAGTTTGGACTCCCAAACTCTCACTTGTATAGATTCTTACAGCTCAGGCATGCCTTGCAGGCGCAATTCGGAGATTCCCCCCCGGCGCTCTCCCCTTTCCCCATAAAAACATTTCTTACTTCACTGGGTCGAGTTAAGGTGATCTCCTTCACCTACTCGTACCTTCTTCAAACACTACATGCGGACCCGCTCTCGAATCTTAGGGGAAAATGGGAGTGTGACTTGGGTCCCATGGACGGGGAGGACTGGGAAGGAGCTCTGGGTAACCCGAGCCAGGTCACTAAATCGCTGCGGTTTCAACAGATACAGCTTTTCATTCTGCATAGATCATACATGACACCGAGCAGGCTGGCCAGATTCAGGTCTGATAGTACTGATGATTGCCCCAAGTGCGGGGCTGCTGGAGGCACATTCTGGCACCTCATATGGGAATGCCCAATGCTGCAGGTGTTCTGGGCTGGGGTCGGGTCGATTCTGGAACATACGGGAATATCGAGAGGATTACTGACTCCGAGATTTTGCATTTTGGGGGTGGGCGACTCTGACTCTGGGTCCCGATGGGAAGGCATGTATGCCCGTAGTGTGTGCGCGCTTGCAAAAGTGTGCATCGCGCGGACATGGATGGCCACGCGTCCCCCCACGATACTTGCTTTCACAAATTTGGTAAACGATACCCTATTAAAAGAACGCTATGTATATATGAAATATAATGCTCTCACCAGATACGAGAAGATATGGTCTCCTTGGATCACCTCCACATACTCCTCTCTTGCCCTTCAAAGTTAGAAGGCATTGGCTCTCGCTGCGGAGGGGTTGTTTGGGCCCCAGGGCGTCGGGCCGAGCTTTTTGTCTCCCTGAGTCTCCCCTTTAATGTAGCTGGTTAACTATTCAACTGCCACACCACACCATGTATATCTTAGCTTGATTAGGCTTGAGTTTGTTATAGAGGGTTTAGTTTGGGGGTAGTGGGGCTGTGGGCTATGTATGGCCCATTAGATGAGAAATCACACTAAAAAGTGTGGGGAGAAAATATCTAAAATGTTAAGTATGTGAATCAAGACCTGTATACAGACATCCAATATTATGCATAATGCGGGATGACCGCACGGGAATAACAACGCGGGGAATGTCAGTCATACAAGTATACCGTTATAATGGAAAATAATTGAATGTAAACAGAGATTGACTCAGAATTTTGTGATACTCCAAATATGTTTCCCAGTGTAAACTGAAATGTCTGTATCTTTATTATGATGTGGAATAAAAATTACTCTATTAAAAAAAAAAAAAACATTACGGTGTGTGGCAAAATGTGCAATAAGCATTACGGTGTGTGGCATAATGTGTAATGGGCATTACGGTGTTTGGCATAATGTGTAAGGGGCATTACAGTGTGTGGCATAATGTAGCCATGTCCCTATTTTCATGTAGCCACTCCCCTACTTTTTTGTGACCACGCCCCCTCATGACACGTGACTACGCCCATTTTTACTATCAGTAACACTAAGAAAAAAATTCTACTTGCACCACTGGCTGTAAGAAAAGGAAAACTGGGAGGACTAGACAAGAGGTCTATACTGGAAGGCTGGAATAATCCAGACACAGAAGGCCACATTATGAAAACATTGTGGGGTGAGATGTATCAAACATTTGAGAGAGCTAAAGTGGCATAGTTGCCCAAAGCAACCATTCAGTGTCTGTCATTTAAAAGATAGTGTTACATAAATGACAACTTGAAGCTGATTGCTTGCTATGGTCAACTTCTCTGCTTTATCGCTCTAGAATGTTTGAGACATCTCTCCTTGCATGTACTGCAAGATGCACTGAGGTGTCAGGCAGAGGACCAGACTGAAACAGGAAACATATTGTCCCTGAAGAGAAAGGAAGTAGTATAGTGAATGGTTGTTGCATGCATGCTTGTGATTCGCATTGTGCCAGGAGAGTCTGGGTACTCCGTAGCAGCTTGCGGTGTGCTGGGCAAGCCCCCAGCTTGAGGAGCACAGGAGCAGGATGCGCAGTCACGCCCTCCCAAATGCTGGAAGGTATATATACAATTAACCAATCAGTATATTTTGGGGTGAGGAAGGAAACCCACACAAATGGGGTGGAACGTATAAACTCCAGACATATAACTCGTGATATGGAATTGAATACATGTCCTCAGTGCTGCAAGACAGTAATAGAGAGAGAAAAAGTAAGAGAATAAAAGAGGTATTTAAATCTTGAAATACAATGTCTTACCTTTTCAGTGCTTCTTCTCTGTAAACAAAAGGAAAAACAATTACATTGTGCATACAGAGATCAATAAATAATTTGCTTACGGGAGACAGCTATGGTAATTTTAAAGGTTTACAGGGTTCATGGTAAAATTACATCATACACCTATGCTTTTTTTAATAAAAGTATGACACAGAGCTCAAATAAGATATTAAATAAACCATGGTATAAAAGGTCACACTGTTTATTATATAAAACCATCTATATAGCGGTAATCATCCATATATACACCATACTAGTGATGTGTGCTATCCACCGTGTTTTGGTTTTACTAAAACCGCCTTTGTTGTTTTTGTTTTCTGGTTTTGGCAAAATCACTCTCACATGTTTTGGTTCTGGATTTTTTTTTTAAATGCTAAAAACAGCAAAAATCAAATAATTTGGGCCAGTATTTGTCCCTACAGTATTATTAATAAATATCAATAACATTGTAATTTCCAGTAATTGTTCACCAATATAGGTCAAAAGCTGGCTGGCTAAACTAAGCAACAGAGCAGCAGCACAAACACGACAATTACTTTAAGAATATAGCACATATATGAAACATTGCGGCACAGTAGTGGCAGACAGGATGGCAGTTTAATAAATTACACAACTATACAACCCTATAAAAAGAATGTTAGACTAACACATAGCTAACATGAACACCATAGGCATTTCTATCATGGATGCAGTGTGTTCAGTGCACACGGGCCCCTGTGTCCAGGGGGCCCAAACCGCTCTGCACCCATATATTATACTTACCCTTCCAGAGTCCAGTGGCAGCGGCCCTGCAATGTGGACACATTTCTGAGTGATTTGTGTCTGCACTGCAGCGCCGCCGGGAACAAGACGTGGGCGCCATTTCCTGGAGACCTGTGCAGTAGACTCTGGCATTATGCCAGAGTCTAATAGGTTAGGTTAAGGCTGAGCGACGAGTAGCTTCCGGCCAGCACACTCGGGAGCTACTCTTGAAGTGCAAAGGTATCGCCGCTGTGCGGTGCCGTTGCACTTCTGCAGGAGGGAGGGGCGGCACTGACATGCGGGGCGGACTAGCCCTGTGCTGGGCGTCCCCCCGCATGTCAGTGTGAATGATCGTAACTGTGCTACATTTAGCACAGCTACAATCATCTCGGAATGAGGGCCATTGTCCACAGTGCTGCAGCCCACAGCCCTTCACTGTTTGACACAGCCACAGCAGTAGTGCCGCATTAGTGCTGCACTCCACAGCCCTTCACAGACTCAGGGGCCGAGTTACCAAACAACATTTTCATTTATATACCCGAACACACACGTTTTCGGGGGTTAGCGACAGATATTAAGTATCCCCTGAGTATGAGAAGGAGGGACCACAGCAGATATATCCGATACTTGCTGTGATCCCTCCATAGCTGCCCACAGCTGCATCTCCCATAGGTTTCTATTAGGAGATGCCATGCTGTCCGATTTACCAATATCCGTAATCTTCAGATAGCGGTAGCCTGTTGTATCCTACGGGCTACCTATTGGTGATGTAATTATGGAAGGGTTCCGCGGGAACCTTCTGCTGGTAATTCCCACTGTGCATTGTGGGCAGGCTGACCGTGCATGCGCAACAGCCCCAGCGCCACTCTCAGCGCCACTCTATGCACACTGCATTTTCAAAGCCCCCGTCCCTATCTGTGCCAGTTATAATTCACCCAATATGATCGCATTCTGCAATGCGATCCTGATTGCTAATTTTGCACCCAGATTGCATTGCAAATGCGCTCACTGATAAATGGTCCCCACATTCCTTAGTATTTTACCCAACAGCCCTTCACAGCAGAGCCATAGCAGTAATGCTTGCACCCCACAGCCCTTCACTGACACAGTCCGCAGTGCTGTACCCCACAGCCCTTCCATCTACCACAGCCACAGTAGTGCTTGCACCCCACAGCCCTTCACTGACAGGCTTCTTAGTGCTGCAAGCACCCCACATCCCTTCACAGTCTGCCACAGCAGTGGTTAGTTAGACCCCACAGCCCTTCACTGACACTGACGAGTGCTGCAGCCCACTTCTCAACCTAACCCTCTGGTGTCCTGTGTGGAATTGTGCCCAAATTATGAGAAAGGGAAAGTTATTGAATCCAAAACACAGGAGATCAGATGCTGGAAAGATGACGTTTTCCCTCCTATTGGAATCTGTGCCTAATGGAAAGACCTGAATCCAGGCTCAGAGGTACTCAAATACGTAAAATTTGGGTGGGATCAGTCTTCAGAAAACCGATCCCGCATATCTCTACACTATGCCAAACATGAAATATATAAAAAATATTTAAATAAAAACAATGTGGCCACAATTGGTTAGAATAAAGTCAATGCTGTTGCTATTAGCAACCCTCACCACTGTGAATATCCGCAATGGTTCTCCAAGCATACATGTTAATAGAAAAAGTCTAATTGGTTGATATCAGCACCCACTCTGTTAGCAATCAAACAGTTCCTGTGAGCAGGACTGCCATCAGAAATTGTGGGGTCCGCGACTGACAAAATAGGCAGGGCGCCCTCCTCAAACATTGTTTGGCCACATTTAGGAAACTGCCTGGTCAACATGTCAAAGAGCCACCATCACAATGTCCCTTTTTGGATTGTGGGGTGCACTCTGTCACATGAATGGATGAATCGCTAACTGTGCTGGGGGAGGCAATCATGAGACCGCCTGTCGTGATCACGGCAGTCACAATGCCAATGCTGGAACCCCGACAGGCAGTAATATGCTACCAGAATACCGGCGCCACAGGCTTGTCTCCCTCTGTGGGTGTCCACGACACCCACGCCTGTACCAATTAAAAAACGTATGCAACTGAGATAAATCTATTTATACACACACCGAGTATAACTTACTGTTTTTGCAGGTACTCCTCTCTTTGCTCTAATTTTCTTTTTCTTACTGCAGCAGTGCAGCTCTAGCCTTCACCCCCACTATAAGTCATTGGATGTGCATGGGAAGCAGTGAGGAAGACAGAGAGGGGTCGGGCTCTGGTGCTTGGCTTCCTTAGTGCACGAAGCAGCACTAGTCCAACTCCTGCAAGTGGCACTCAGCAATAGGGGCTATCCCTGTTCAGCACATCTAACCAGCTGCAGCGAGAGCAGGCGCAGGCGGACTGGCAGGCAAACGTGTGTGTGTGGTCGGGGGGGGGGGAGGTGGTGTCCGGCTCTGCTTGCTGGCATTGTGCACCGTTAATTATCAGGGACAGAAGTGGTACACAGAGATGCCTCTCTTATGTGCAGCAATAATCTTTCATATGCAATAAGTGTCACAAAAAAAGGGAAAGAAGACTCTTGTGTGGGCGCACTCTTATGTTTAGTCAGAATATAATAATTAAAATTATATCTTTAATTATTATGATTAAAAGTATAAACTATCCTGATAAACAATACTGAAGATAAACCAAATTGGTTGGACAGTAAATCAATATAGAGACATGTGACAATGAAATCTAAGGGTGTGTACACACGGTGAGATCTTTGCTATGCCCGATTTTCTATGCCCGATTTTCAATCGCTGACCGCAGAGTTCCCACCATTGGATACAATGGAACGCCTATGCGCTACATTGTATCTTCAGTGCGCAGCCTCACTGACAGTACAGGAGCGCAGAGCCAAACAGGAGAGTGCCACGACGTGGCGCTCCCTGATTGGCAGAAGGGACCCTCTTTAACAGGAGTCAGGGGGGGTCCTGGCAGTCGGGGAAAGGGGTCCCATGTGTAAACATGGGACCCCTTTCAGTGCGTGGTTCGGGTTTCCGGTTTGTTTTTTTGGCAAGTACGTGGATTATAAAGAGGACACTTGCTACACTAGATTATGTGAGTATATATTTTTTCACAGGTACCCCGTGGAGTCTACATGGAGAAGTGGACCGAGCCTCGTGTGAACATTTGTAGTAGTACTACAGGTACCAGCGGGCCCGTTTGTCCACTGCATGCTGGTACTTGTGGTTCTCCAAGTACCAGCTTGCGGGGGAGGCTTGCTGGGACTTTTAGTACTGCTACAAAAAACAATATTCTTATTTTTTCACAAGGCTATCAGCCCCCCATCCGCCGCCCTTGGATGGGGGGACAGCCTCGGGCTTCACCCCTGGCCCTTGGTTGGCTGGAGGGGGGACCCCTTGATTTAAGGGGTCCCCACTCCTCCAGGGTACCCCGGCCAGGGGTGACTAGTTAGTGATTTAATGCCAGGGCCGCAGGGACCTATATAAAAGTGTCCCCCGGCTGTGGCATTATCTCTCTGATTAGTGGAGCCCGATGCTGGTACAAAAAATACGGGGGACCCCTACACATTTTGTCCCCTGTATTTTTTGCACCAGGACCAGGCGCAGAGCCCGGTGCTGGTTGATCAAATATGGGGGAGCCCCTATCATTTCCCCCCCCCATATTTTTTCAACCAGGACCGGCTCAAAGAGCCCGAGGCTGGTTTTGCTTAGGAGGGGGGACCCCACGCATTTTTTTTTTTTAACACTTTAATTTTTTTTTTAAAGGTGCACAATGAAGCCCTGCACGGATCTCACAGATCCGTCCGAGATTCATTGTGTTAATGTCGGCAGTGTTTTACTATTCACTCCTGTAAAACACTGCCTGAAAATACGAATGACATCGACATCGGAAAACTCGAAAATGCAGAATACGACAGCATAGTAAATGAGTCGTAAAAAATTCAAAAAGTTGCAATTTCACACATTCAATGTCATTCGTGTTTGAACTTTAACCTCATTTAGGAAATTACGAATTTTAGTAAATATACCCCTGTGTATGTAAAGACAGAAAAGATTACCAGGAAAAAAATAGGGTGAATCTCCTGTCAGTGTTAGGCACGGAGTACCTGATGTATACTGGATTTTTTTGTGTAACAGAACATTGCTTTTTGCTTTAGATTTCATTATCACGTCTCTATATTGATTTACTGTTCAACCAATTTGATTTGTCTTCAGTGTTGTGTGTTTTACAGGATAGTTTATCCCTTTAATTATAATAATTAAAGATATAATTTTAATTCTTATATTCTGACGAAACATAAGAGTGCGCCTACACAAGACTCTAATTTCCCTTTTTTGTGACATAGTTCGTTATACTGACTCGGGGTGCACCACCAATCTGACTACAACTGGGATACTTTCCCCCAATCAGGGCCGGTGCTAGGGTGTTTGGCGCCTCCCTGCAAACTATAAATTTGCGCCCTCTCCCGCAGTAATACATGGAGGAGAAGCGGTATCAGCGCACATATGTGCTGATACAACTTCCCTCCTATAGCAACGCCTCATACATTTACCCCACTGTATTATACTCTGCTCACTTCATCCATCATGGTATTTGAAAAGTTACCTCTATTTGTGCACCATCTATTCACCATCATCCTTTCATGTGCGTATACAGATGTAGCCATGCTCATCGTTGTTCTTTGTGGCAGCGAAGGCGTGGCAAGTGTGCCCGTATCTATGGGCACGTGCTTGCATGCATTAAAACCTATGGAGCAAACGCCAGCTGCAACCAGTCGCAGCTAGGTGCATTTGCATTACGCTGCGATGCGTATGCCCGTGCGTACGCATTGCGGCTTAGATGAGTGTGGCTACGTCTGTAGGTGCCGACACAACAGGACAGAACGTGGTCACAAAACAACACATTAGTGTGCTGTCTTATTTTTATTCATGTCCATAATTGCCCCATATATATATATATATATATATATATATATATATATATACACACACACTGTATATATGTGTGTGTGTGTGTGTGTGTGTGTGTGTGTGTGTGTGTGTGTGTGTGTGTTTTTATCATCTCCAGTTTTTAACATTTTATATGCGCAGGGAAAAATAGACACTCACACATTATATATAAAGCTTGTAAAAGATAAAAATTATGATACACTTGCAGCAGGAGTATTTAGGAGCAATTGCTGACAAGGATTTTGAAGAGTTAAACTCACTATTATGTTGTAGTGATTCTTGTCGGCTGCCCTGAACTCAGTCGAGGTCCCGTGCACTGGAGCAACATGAAGAGGGGGAGGGCTCAGAAACCCGAGTCACAACAGTGCAGAGAACGGGTTCCTTGCCTCCCAGCAGAAGCAGGAACAGAAAGTAACAGCTGAAGTACGTCTCACAGCCCGTGCGGACTGCGCAGAAACCCTTCCTGATGCTGAGAGGTGGAAGTGACGGGAGATCAGCGGGTGGGGTGGAGCTTAACTTAGGGATGGACATCGAAAGCAAACCATCATATGATGGCAATGTTCCACCATTGAAACTTTCGATGCAATGGTTACTAACCATCACATCAAAAGTATTCGATGGTGAAAACTATTTATATGACTAGTTCATGCGCAAAAGCCTGCATTTTCGTTTGCAATGTGGGAATTGGGATCGGGGGCAGGGCCAGACTCTGAGAAACATATTACTTTATCACTGGACATTGTGTGTATAATATACATATATAATATACACACACAATGCCCAATGATGAAGTAACATTGCCCCCACTGTGCCAGATATACAATGCCCCCACTGTGCCAGATATACAATGCCCCCACAGTGCCAGATATACAATGCCCCCACAGTGCCAGATATGCATTGCCCCCACAGTGCCAGATATGCAATGCCCCCACAGTGCCAGATATACATTGCCCCCACTGTGCCAGATATACATTGCCCCCACAGTGCCAGATATACAATGCTCCCACAGTGCCAGATATACAATGCTCCCACTGTGCCAGATATACAATGCCCCCACTGTGTCAGATATACAATGCCCCCCTGTGGCAGATATACATTGTCCCACTGTGCGCTCATTGTCCCCCACCCCTTACCGCTGGCTCTGTTTCTTCTATGTGAGGGGAGGAGAGCGTAGCATAGCGTCTCTCTTGCCCCTCAATTCTCTTTGATGCCCGGTCTCACTCTCCAACAGCGGCGGGGTCAATCTGAAATGATGCGCCGGTTCGTTAGCCAATCAGAGCTTGCGGACCGGCAGCCAATCAGGAGCCGCGGCTGCCGGTCCATGAGCTCTGATTGGCTAGTAAACCGGTGCCTTATTCAGATTGACAGCGCCGCCACCGATGGAGAGTGAGACTGGGCATCCAAGAGAATTGAGGGGCAGGAGAGGCGCTGCGCTGCGCTCTCCTCCCCTCACACAGAACGAAGCCAGCGGAATGCAGTATTGTGGACGACCCGGCGGTATGGCGTACCGGCTGGGAATTTCTTACAATAATGTGGATGGCAACTTGCTCAGGGCACGGTTTGCTTTGCTGTCTCACATGGGACCAATTCCGATCTTTATAGTGTGGAGTTTGTATGTTCTTTCCATGGTTTTTGTGTTTTCTTTTCGTTTTTCCCACAGTCCAAAACATACTCAAGCAAGGACTTTGTCCATAGCCCTCCTAAATTATTCCCCCTGATCAATGGTGGTGTATAGCTGGGGTGATATAGATATCAGTGAGGTCACTCTGAATCCTCCTGAGCTCCGAGTGTCTGTGGCTTCTGCTGCTGCAGGGTAAGGTCTGGGATCTGATTGGCTCTCTGAGTTAGTGAGAGCCAATCAGAGTTTGCATTGGGCCCTGTTGCCTAGCAGCAGCCTAGAGAGGGGAGGGGGTGAGGGGACTGGCTGAGCAGGCTAATGTCTGAAACAGACAGCTTCCAACGGACTTAGGAAGTTTCCCTGATAGACACAGCAGCAAGGGGAGGCATAGCTATTTGGAATTAGAAAAAAACAAGCCACCATCGGAAGACCATCGAATGACTATCATTCGATAGTGAAAAACATCGGGAGGGCACCATTAAATGCTAAAAACACTACCATCGAAACGAAAACATCGATGGTTCGGAAACATCGACCATCGATGTCCATCCCTAGCTTAACTCCGCTGGCGCCGCTGCCGCTGCTCATTGTCAGCAATAGCGCACAGCGTGAGCGCACTCAGCGCACATTAGCAGGGTATAGCAGCAGAGCGATGAGAGCGCCTCTCCTGCCCGGTGCCTACCTGCTTTGCAGACTCTGCTGAGCGGGTAGCGCCGGGCCTGCCCCCAATTGTCCATTTTGGTTCTCTTATCCATAGATTATCTATTAGACCGGTGCTGGATCTCCCATATATTTTCACCATATGCAATACGTGCCAATATATAGCGCAGTGTATGCAGAGGTCCAGCTGTAGGATAAATGTCAGTGTGACGTCCCCTTTGTGCAACGAGCTTATATTAGCAACATACAGACACCGATTGCCGGTCCGTGCAGAGCTGTGCTGAGCCCGTCAGCAGCAAACTCCCCTCAGCACAGGCACACCGTCAGTATAGATTGCAATAAACCCACCTCGTAAAGAGCTGAAAAATCTTTGTAGCTACTTTGTACCAAAAGTGCCAGTACACAAAGTACCACTCCATGCAGCGGTAACAAAAGTGGGTGAGGTAAATAATATTAGCTTTTGATGAGTTTCTCCCGTCCAGAATTCTTCAAAGAAAATTAATGGATCTATCCTTTTTGTACCATATGGGGTGAGGGGATGTAGTTAGGATCCCGGCAGTCACAATACCGACGCTGGAATCCTGACCGCTGACAATGCCAACAGTCAGCATGCCGACTAACAGGCACTATTCCCACTCCATTGCACTTCCCCCACTGCCAGCATTCTGGTGGCCGGGATACTGGGGTCGGAATGCTGCCCTACGGGACCCTGACCGCCTGCATAACAGCCCCAATCGGGGTGAGACGCCTTAGATGCTCTGCCACAGAGGGAGTGTTTCCTGTACTTGAGAACTTTGGGCCTTATTCAGCTTCAATTCCAGTTTCCAATAAGAACATACTAGCGCAGTAGTTACACTCTTCTTCCTTTTTTCTTAATACAAGAATTAGGGAGTTTTTTCACTAACTCCCTACCACTTACAGCTTTTGATAAATATTAAGGAGAACTACACACACATATATATTTATATTTATTTTTCTATTCATTGTTTAGTAGCACCAGTAGGGTTAGTGATAAATCACTACCAACTTTGTAATCTTCAGTTCCAATTTTGCAGAATCACATATTGGGCGATTATCAGACAACTGTGCATGCGCTGTGTACGCATTGTGCATGCGTCACAGACACAATGCACTCACAGGCCCAGCAAGGGCCCTCATTCCGAGTTGATCACTCGCTAGCTGCTTTTAGCAGCAGTGCAAACGCTAGGCCGCCACCCTCTGGGAGTGTATCTTAGCTTAGCAGAAGTGTGAACAAAAGGTTAGCAGAACTGCTCGGAAATTTTTTCATGCCGTTTCTGTGTAGCTCCAGACCTACTCCTACCTTTTGATCATTTTAGTCTGTTTAGTTCCTGGGTTGACGTCACAAACACGCCCTGCATTCGTCCAGCCACTCCCCCGTTTCCGCAGGCACGCCTGCGTTTTTGGAGAACGAATTGACAGAATAGGAGAGGAGTGGGTTAAACCTCAGCTAGTCTGGGGGCAGGACGGTAAACCATTATGGGAGTTTTATTGTTAGCCAATAGGAATGAATGTTGGGGGTAGGTGGAATGGGTTCTTAAGCCTGAGAAAGGGGCTGGGTCAGCCTCTTCTGCTTTTGTCATGGTGAGGGTGAGTGCTCTAGAGATGAGCGCCTGAAATTTTTCGGGTTTTGTGTTTTGGTTTTGGGTTCGGTTCCGCGGCCGTGTTTTGGGTTCGAACGCGTTTTGGCAAAACCTCACCGAATTTTTTTTGTCGGATTCGGGTGTGTTTTGGATTCGGGTGTTTTTTTCAAAAAACACTAAAAAACAGCTTAAATCATAGAATTTGGGGGTCATTTTGATCCCAAAGTATTATTAACCTCAAAAACCATAATTTACACTCATTTTCAGTCTATTCTGAATACCTCACACCTCACAATATTATTTTTAGTCCTAAAATTTGCACCGAGGTCGCTGTGTGAGTAAGATAAGCGACCCTAGTGGCCGACACAAACACCGGGCCCATCTAGGAGTGGCACTGCAGTGTCACGCAGGATGTCCCTTCCAAAAAACCCTCCCCAAACAGCACATGACGCAAAGAAAAAAAGAGGCGCAATGAGGTAGCTGTGTGAGTAAGATTAGCGACCCTAGTGGCCGACACAAACACCGGGCCCATCTAGGAGTGGCACTGCAGTGTCACGCAGGATGGCCCTTCCAAAAAACCCTCCCCAAACAGCACATGACGCAAAGAAAAAAAGAGGCGCAATGAGGTAGCTGACTGTGTGAGTAAGATTAGCGACCCTAGTGGCCGACACAAACACCGGGCACATCTAGGAGTGGCACTGCAGTGTCACGCAGGATGTCCCTTCCAAAAAACCCTCCCCAAACAGCACATGACGCAAAGAAAAAAAGAGGCGCAATGAGGTAGCTGTGTGAGTAAGATTAGCGACCCTAGTGGCCGACACAAACACCGGGCCCATCTAGGAGTGGCACTGCAGTGTCACGCAGGGTGTCCCTTCCAAAAAACCCACCCCAATCAGCACATGATGCAAAGAAAAAGAAAAGAAAAAAGAGGTGCAAGATGGAATTATCCTTGGGCCCTCCCACCCACCCTTATGTTGTATAAACAAAACAGGACATGCACACTTTAACCAACCCATCATTTCAGTGACAGGGTCTGCCACACGACTGTGACTGATATGACGGGTTGGTTTGGACCCCCCCCAAAAAAGAAGCAATTAATCTCTCCTTGCACAAACTGGCTCTACAGAGGCAAGATGTCCACCTCATCTTCACCCTCCGATATATCACCGTGTACATCCCCCTCCTCACAGATTATCAATTCGTCCCCACTGGAATCCACCATCTCAGCTCCCTGTGTACTTTGTGGAGGCAATTGCTGCTGGTCAATGTCTCCGCGGAGGAATTGATTATAATTCATTTTAATGAACATCATCTTCTCCACATTTTCTGGATGTAACCTCGTACGCCGATTGCTGACAAGGTGAGCGGCGGCACTAAACACTCTTTCGGAGTACACACTTGTGGGAGGGCAACTTAGGTAGAATAAAGCCAGTTTGTGCAAGGGCCTCCAAATTGCCTCTTTTTCCTGCCAGTATAAGTACGGACTGTGTGACGTGCCTACTTGGATGCGGTCACTCATATAATCCTCCACCATTCTATCAATGTTGAGAGAATCATATGCAGTGACAGTAGACGACATGTCCGTAATCGTTGTCAGGTCCTTCAGTCCGGACCAGATGTCAGCATCAGCAGTCGCTCCAGACTGCCCTGCATCACCGCCAGCGGGTGGGCTCGGAATTCTGAGCCTTTTCCTCGCACCCCCAGTTGCGGGAGAATGTGAAGGAGGAGATGTTGACAGGTCGCGTTCCGCTTGACTTGACAATTTTGTCACCAGCAGGTCTTTCAACCCCAGCAGACCTGTGTCTGCCGGAAAGAGAGATCCAAGGTAGGCTTTAAATCTAGGATCGAGCACGGTGGCCAAAATGTAGTGCTCTGATTTCAACAGATTGACCACCCGTGAATCCTTGTTAAGCGAATTAAGGGCTGCATCCACAAGTCCCACATGCCTAGCGGAATCGCTCCGTGTTAGCTCCTCCTTCAATGCCTCCAGCTTCTTCTGCAAAAGCCTGATGAGGGGAATGACCTGACTCAGGCTGGCAGTGTCTGAACTGACTTCACGTGTGGCAAGTTCAAAGGGCATCAGAACCTTGCACAACGTTGAAATCATTCTCCACTGCACTTGAGACAGGTGCATTCCACCTACTATATCGTGCTCAATTGTATAGGCTTGAATGGCCTTTTGCTGCTCCTCCAACCTCTGAAGCATATAGAGGGTTGAATTCCACCTCGTTACCACTTCTTGCTTCAGATGATGGCAGGGCAGGTTCAGTAGTTTTTGGTGGTGCTCCAGTTTTCTGTACGTGGTGCCTGTACGCCGAAAGTGTCCCGCAATTCTTCTGGCCACCGACAGCATCTCTTGCACGGCCCTGTCGTTTTTTAAAAAATTCTGCACCACCAAATTCAAGGTATGTGCAAAACATGGGACGTGCTGGAATTGGCCCAGATTTAATGCACACACAATATTGCTGGCGTTGTCCGATGCCACAAATCCACAGGAGAGTCCAATTGGGGTAAGCCATTCCGCGATGATCTTCCTCAGTTGCCGTAAGAGGTTTTCAGCTGTGTGCGTATTCTGGAAAGCGGTGATACAAAGCGTAGCCTGCCTAGGAAAGAGTTGGCGTTTGCGAGATGCTGCTACTGGTGCCGCCGCTGCTGTTCTTGCGGCGGGAGTCCATACATCTACCCAGTGGGCTGTCACAGTCATATAGTCCTGACCCTGCCCTGCTCCACTTGTCCACATGTCCGTGGTTAAGTGGACATTGGGTACAGCTGCATTTTTTAGGACACTGGTGACTCTTTTTCTGAGGTCTGTGTACATTTTCGGTATCGCCTGCCTAGAGAAATGGAACCTAGATGGTATTTGGTACCGGGGACACAGTACCTCCAACAAGTCTCTAGTTGGCTCTGCAGTAATGATGGATACCGGAACCACGTTTCTCACCACCCAGGATGCCAAGGCCTCAGTTTTCCGCTTTGCAGTAGGATGACTGCTGTGATATTTCATCTTCCTCGCAAAGGACTGTTGAACAGTCAATTGCTTACTGGAAGTAGTACAAGTGGGCTTACGACTTCCCCTCTGGGATGACCATCGACTCCCAGCGGCAACAACAGCAGCGCCAGCAGCAGTAGGCGTTACACGCAAGGATGCATCGGAGGAATCCCAGGCAGGAGAGGACTCGTCAGACTTGCCAGTGACATGGCCTGCAGGACTATTGGCATTCCTGGGGAAGGAGGAAATTGACACTGAGGGAGTTGGTGGGGTGGTTTGCGTGAGCTTGGTTACAAGAGGAAGGGATTTACTGGTCAGTGGACTGCTTCCGCTGTCACCCAAAGTTTTTGAACTTGTCACTGACTTATTATGAATGCGCTGCAGGTGACGTATAAGGGAGGATGTTCCGAGGTGGTTAACGTCCTTACCCCTACTTATTACAGCTTGACAAAGGGAACACACGGCTTGACACCTGTTGTCCGCATTTCTGGTGAAATACCTCCACACCGAAGAGCTGATTTTTTTGGTATTTTCACCTGGCATGTCAACGGCCATATTCCTCCCACGGACAACAGGTGTCTCCCCGGGTGCCTGACTTAAACAAACCACCTCACCATCAGAATCCTCCTGGTCAATTTCCTCCCCAGCGCCAGCAACACCCATATCCTCCTCATCCTGGTGTACTTCAACACTGACATCTTCAATCTGACTATCAGGAACTGGACTGCGGGTGCTCCTTCCAGCACTTGCAGGGGGCATGCAAATAGTGGAAGGCGCATGCTCTTCACGTCCAGTGTTGGGAAGGTCAGGCATCGCAAACGACACAATTGGACTCTCCTTGTGGATTTGGGATTTCAAAGAACGCACAGTTCTTTGCGGTGCTTTTGCCAGCTTGAGTCTTTTCAGTTTTCTAGCGAGAGGCTGAGTGCTTCCATCCTCATGTGAAGCTGAACCACTAGCCATGAACATAGGCCAGGGCCTCAGCCGTTCCTTGCCACTCCGTGTGGTAAATGGCATATTGGCAAGTTTACGCTTCTCCTCCGACAATTTTATTTTAGGTTTTGGAGTCCTTTTTTTTCTGATATTTGGTGTTTTGGATTTGACATGCTCTGTACTATGACATTGGGCATCGGCCTTGGCAGACGACGTTGCTGGCATTTCATCGTCTCGGCCATGACTAGTGGCAGCAGCTTCAGCACGAGGTGGAAGTGGATCTTGATCTTTCCCTAATTTTGGAACCTCAACTTTTTTGTTCTCCATATTTTATAGGCAGAACTAAAAGGCACCTCAGGTAAACAATGGAGATGGATGGATTGGATACTAGTATACAATTATGGACGGACTGCCACGGTTAGGTGGTATAAAAAAACCACGGTTAGGTGGTATATATTATAATAATAATACAATTATGGATGGACGGACTGCCTGCCGACTGCCGACACAGAGGTAGCCACAGCCGTGAACTACCGCACTGTACACTGGTTGATAAAGAGATAGTAGTATACTCGTAACAATTAGGATGACACTATGACGGTATAAAGAATGAAAAAAAAAACCACGGTTAGGTGGTAGGTATATAATAATAAATAATACAATTCTGGTCGGACGGACTGCCTGCCGTGTGCCGACACAGAGGTAGCCACAGCCGTGAACTACCGCACTGTACACTGGTTGATAAAGAGATAGTAGTATACTCGTAACAATTAGGATGACACTATGACGGTATAAAGAATGAAAAAAAAAACCACGGTTAGGTGGTAGGTATATAATAATAAATAATACAATTCTGGTCGGACGGACTGCCTGCCGTGTGCCGACACAGAGGTAGCCACAGCCGTGAACTACCGCACTGTACACTGGTTGATAAAGAGATAGTAGTATACTCGTAACAATTAGGATGACACTATGACGGTATAAAGAATGAAAAAAAAACCACGGTTAGGTGGTAGGTATATAATAATAAATAATACAATTCTGGTCGGACGGACTGCCTGCCGTGTGCCGACACAGAGGTAGCCACAGCCGTGAACTACCGCACTGTACACTGGTTGATAAAGAGATAGTAGTATACTCGTAACAATTAGGATGACACTATGACGGTATAAAGAATGAAAAAAAAACCACGGTTAGGTGGTAGGTATATAATAATAAATAATACAATTCTGGTCGGACGGACTGCCTGCCGTGTGCCGACACAGAGGTAGCCACAGCCGTGAACTACCGCACTGTACACTGGTTGATAAAGAGATAGTAGTATACTCGTAACAATTAGGATGACACTATGACGGTATAAAGAATGAAAAAAAAACCACGGTTAGGTGGTAGGTATATAATAATAAATAATACAATTCTGGTCGGACGGACTGCCTGCCGTGTGCCGACACAGAGGTAGCCACAGCCGTGAACTACCGCACTGTACACTGGTTGATAAAGAGATAGTAGTATACTCGTAACAATTAGGATGACACTATGACGGTATAAAGAATGAAAAAAAAACCACGGTTAGGTGGTAGGTATATAATAATAAATAATACAATTCTGGTCGGACGGACTGCCTGCCGTGTGCCGACACAGAGGTAGCCACAGCCGTGAACTACCGCACTGTACACTGGTTGATAAAGAGATAGTAGTATACTCGTAACAATTAGGATGACACTATGACGGTATAAAGAATGAAAAAAAAACCACGGTTAGGTGGTAGGTATATAATAATAAATAATACAATTCTGGTCGGACGGACTGCCTGCCGTGTGCCGACACAGAGGTAGCCACAGCCGTGAACTACCGCACTGTACACTGGTTGATAAAGAGATAGTAGTATACTCGTAACAATTAGGATGACACTATGACGGTATAAAGAATGAAAAAAAAAACCACGGTTAGGTGGTAGGTATATAATAATAAATAATACAATTCTGGTCGGACGGACTGCCTGCCGTGTGCCGACACAGAGGTAGCCACAGCCGTGAACTACCGCACTGTACACTGGTTGATAAAGAGATAGTAGTATACTCGTAACAATTAGGATGACACTATGACGGTATAAAGAATGAAAAAAAAAACCACGGTTAGGTGGTAGGTATATAATAATAAATAATACAATTCTGGTCGGACGGACTGCCTGCCGTGTGCCGACACAGAGGTAGCCACAGCCGTGAACTACCGCACTGTACACTGGTTGATAAAGAGATAGTAGTATACTCGTAACAATTAGGATGACACTATGACGGTATAAAGAATGAAAAAAAAACCACGGTTAGGTGGTAGGTATATAATAATAAATAATACAATTCTGGTCGGACGGACTGCCTGCCGTGTGCCGACACAGAGGTAGCCACAGCCGTGAACTACCGCACTGTACACTGGTTGATAAAGAGATAGTAGTATACTCGTAACAATTAGGATGACACTATGACGGTATAAAGAATGAAAAAAAAACCACGGTTAGGTGGTAGGTATATAATAATAAATAATACAATTCTGGTCGGACGGACTGCCTGCCGTGTGCCGACACAGAGGTAGCCACAGCCGTGAACTACCGCACTGTACTGTGTCTGCTGCTAATATAGACTGGTTGATATTTAAAGAGATATTAGTAGTATACAACAATACTATACTGGTGGTCAGGCACTGGTCACCACTCCTGCAGCAAAAGTGTGCACTGTTAATTAATATAATTGTACTCCTGGCTCCTGCTAACAACCTGCAGTGCTCCCCAGTCTCCCCCACAATTAATTATAAGCTTTTAATTTATACATTGATGACTGTGCAGCACACTGGGCTGAGCTGAGTGCACACAGACTGAGTCACACTGTGTGACTGACTGTGCTGTGTATCGTTTTTTTTTTCAGGCAGAGAACGGATATAGCAGAGAGAAGTGAACGGATATATTATATTAAATAAAAGTTAACTAGCAACTGCACTGGTCACTGACTGTGGTAAACTAACTCTGTCTGCGACTCTGCACAATCTCTCTCTCTCTATCTAATCTATCTCTATTCTAATGGAGAGGACGCCAGACACGTCCTCTCCCTATCAATCTCAATGCACGAGTGAAAATGGCGGCGACGCGCGGCTCCTTATATAGAATCCGAGTCTCGCGATAGAATCCGAGCCTCGCGAGAATCCGACAGCGTCATGATGACGTTCGGGCGCGCTCGGGTTAACCGAGCAAGGCGGGAAGATCCGAGTCGCTCGGACCCGTGAAAAAAAACATGAAGTTCGGGCGGGTTCGGATTCCGAGGAACCGAACCCGCTCATCTCTAGAGTGCTCTTCCCCCCGTTGTCTCCTTGCTGTGCTGCTTGCACATTGTGAAATATTAGGTTGCTGCTGCTGTGGCAGTGTGCTTTATACTGTGCTTCCTCTGTCTCCATTACCTGGGATTAACTTGCATACCCTCCAACATTTTACACAGAAAAATCGGTACAAATCCGAAAAATGGGCGTGGCCGCGGTTAATGGGGCGTGGCCACGTCCCTTTTCCTATGCTTTTAATGGAAGTTTGGAGAGCCAAAAATCGGTACAGACTATAAAAAAAAAAAAAGGTACTGTACCTATTAAAAAGGTACAGTTGGAGGGTATGAACTTGTGGCCTGCCATGCCCCGTCCTCGCCGCTCCTCTGGCCCCCCTGCCCGCTATATTGATGCAGCTCCTGCTCAGGAGCCGGCATCCGGTGCCCCGTGCCTGAGCACTTTGCTCACGGCCGGGGCTGAGACTGCTGGCGCTGCTGCGGGCGCCCGTCCACGGGCGCGTGCGTCCGCCCCTTCGCCGGCTAGGCGACATTCCAGGAACAAAGATGTCCCTTTTAACTGAACAAAAAAAAAAACTGAAAAAATAAATGAAGATCCAAAAACGTTGTCACTACTCACACTCCTGCTTGTCAACGTGTTTCAGCCCTGGCCAGTTAAAAGGGACATCCTTGTTCCTGGAATTTTTCCCCCCTATTTTCCTTGCCGGCTCTGCCTAGGAACCATTTTATTTTGTATGCTGTGTTTTTATGGATTTAATACAGTTTGGCTGTATGTATGACTTTTAATAGACTTTTAATACATTTTTGTACCCCCCTACCTCCAGTTGAGGAAAGTGAGTTTTTTTCTGGGGAGGCTAAACTGCTACCACTAAGGACACTGCACAGGGATTTGAACCTAAAGATACCTTGATGGGAGTACAACTTCACTAAGAACTGTGAGTTTGGGTACGCATAAGTTGATCTACAGATTTCCTGTTATTTTAAAGATACCTTGATGTGCTTATCACCTACTCTGCGAGTGTGAGTCTTGGGGTACGCTCCATCTATATATTACAAGCTTCTAAAGATACCTTGATGTGCTTACTACCCAGTGCAAATACGCTAGTAAACAGAAGATTTCCTTTAATATTCTGTAAGTTCAACTCACAAACACAGGTTTAAAAAAGGCGTGTCACAATTGGGATAGTTCACAGATGGAAGTACTCAGGCGAACCAAACAGTTCCAGGGTAGCCACAGCTGCTGTGGCTACCCTGGAACTGTTTGGAATTGGAGCACCTTCAAAGAAAATCCCCCTGAGTATCCGGAACCCTGTGGGACATTTGTGGAACTTATCAGTCGATAAGTATATGTGACTCCCTCCATCCAGTCGTTTATTATATGCTTTTTTTCAATCTATGTTTGTGAGTGCATTTTGTGCTTATTAAATTTGTTATACTTGCACATTTGGTATTGCACTATTGCACTTTTCCATTCCAGTCTCCCCTACAAGAAAAGAAGTTTGGGGTTCGCCTGAGTACTTCCATCTGTGAACTATCCCAATTGTGACACGCCTTTTTTAAACCTGTGTTTGTGAGTTGAACTTACAGAATATTAAAGGAAATCTTCTGTTTACTAGCGTATTTGCACTATTGTAGTGTTCTTTTTTACAGTTGTATCCTCTAAGGATTCACTCTCCTACAACTCAGTGCTCCATGCCTTTGACTACATGAGAACTTCTACTTAGAATCGTTTCATCATATACAGTGTAAGCGCAATAATACATTTTTATCTACCCTGTATCATAATTGTTTTTGTTATAGCGCTATTGGTATAAATACAGATCTCAAATTTCTGGCATTGTAAGTAGTTCTGAGATGTGGTGACATCTCCTGAGGTGTGTTATATCATAAGCTGCTTGGCGCCTGTCCTGGAACACCCCCAAAAAAATCTTTTTGCGTGGCTGCATTATGACAAGCAATTTCGTCAGAAGCAGGATTGCCTGCACATCACTGATGTCACGCCTAGCAAAGATTGGGTATCCGGCAGCTGAGACTTGCCCAAGGAGGTAGCAGGCTGGGGAAGAACAAAATGAGGGGGTTGGATATAGTTCCTTTGCATGGGATACGGAGCAATGAAGGATGCAGGCGGAGTTTGAGAGTCAATGGAAAGTATTTATTATGTACAGAGCAGAGGTAGAAAACTGAGGTTGATGAACGGTGACTTGAGAACGTGGTCTTAGACAAAGAACTGTGAAACTGTGGGTGAGAGTAAAACGAGGCTGAAGACAAGAACCGTGGACTGCGACTTATGAGAAGAAACTGCGGTAGAGGAGCTGAGAACTGTGGACTGTGGCTTGAAAGATGAAGCTGGAGATAACGAGCTGAGGACTGTGAATGGTGGTTCGAGGACTTGGCTGGAAGCAAGAATCTGCGGACTGTGGCTTGGAGGACGAGGCAAGAGACCCGGGGTCGTCCGTGCCCAAAGGGTCTTACTGAACCGGGTTTTCCAAGAGCGTCTCCACGGGCAGCATCAGGCTAGGAACGGGAAAACTGCAGCAGCAACAGAGAACTGGCAAAGCAGGGTTAGAAGTACCAGAATATAGCAGGAATCCTGGGAGCACAGGCTAAAGCACCTACAACAGGGTTGTAACTTGAAGCACTGGCATCCCTGTCCTAAACCAGCCCCCTTTTATAGGAAGAAGTCTCCCTGGATTGGCTGGAAAACTAGGAACAGGAATTATGTCAGAAACTTGGTCTCCAACATGGCGGCGCTCAGTAATGCAGACCTTTTCTGACAACATGCTGCTCACTGCCCCTGGTCTCCTAGGCAACGGCTTAGCGAGAGCGAGCTGCTGCAGCGGCGTCCCGCCGCCATGAGCGGACCCCCTCAACGCCATTACCACTGCCTGTACCCTTGAACCCAGCGCCGCAGCCCTCCACCGCCGCTGCCCGGCCGCCAGTGAAGCCCGACCCGTGGCCCCAGCATTCCGGTAAGACCTCGGACGCTGACAATTGACTTCGGATGCAAAGATGTGGAGGTATGCCTTCGGGTCACATGAGCGCAGGATATAAAGATGGTGACTAAGGGGGCTGCTGTAGCGCAGGCCGCGGCAGCGAGTCAGTTTCGGCCCGCGGTTGAGGCTCCGCCGCGCCGCCCTTGGACCGCGGCCCATTCTCCGCAGCAGGCGCCGGCGGAGGGGAAGTGTTTTGCGTTCAACAATTCCACGTGCCCCCTCGGGCAACGGTGTCATTTTCGCCACCTTTGCTTACGATGTAACGGATCCCACCTTGCTTCCAATTGCTTCCGCGGGGGGCGACCAGGTGCCAGGGCGGCCGCGGGCCCAGCCGGAAAAACAGCTGGGGGGCTTGCCGCTAGTTAGGGCGCCGACCCCGGTTCGTTTGGGGGCCATGCTAAAGTGGTCGGGGTGGTACACAAACACAGACGACGCAAAATTTCTGCGGGAGGATTTTGCGTCGGGTTTACGTTTACCAGTGGTGGGGGGAGGTTTTGGTTCGGGCCGCCAGGAACCTGCAGTCTGCTCGGGATTTCCCCGACGTGCTTCGGGAAAAGGTTGAGCAGGAGGTTCGCCTGGGGAGAATGGCGGGCCCCTTTGCGCTGCCGCCCGTCGAGGATTTGATTATTTTCACGGTGGGGGTCGTGCCCAAAAAGGCTCCGGGTAAGTTCCGGCTCATTCAACATTTGTCTTATCCATCTGGGTCCTCGGTGAACGATGCAATTTCGCCGGAATATTGTTCGGTGGTGTATCAGTCCTTTGAGGATGCTTTGGACATGGTTCAGGGCTGTGGCCCCGGGGCCCTCATGACTAAACTGGACGTTGAATCGGCTTTTTGCTTGCTCCCCTTTGCACCCGGAGTCGTTTCGATTAATGGGTTTCCGCGTCGGGGAGGAATACTTTGTAGACAAGTATCTGCCTAGGGGGTGTTCCGTTTCGTGTGCCTTTTTCGAAAAGTTCAGCCTTTTTACATTGGTGTGTGGAGTTTTCTTGCGGAGGTAGCAGGATTGCACATTACCTGGATGATTTTTTTGTGCGTGGGGCCAGCGGGTTCTCCTTGCTGTGGTTTCCTGCTGTTTTCGCTGCGTGCCTTGTTGGGGCATTTTGGCGTCCCTGTGGCCGAGGACAAAACGGAGGGGTCCCTCTCCTGTCTGTCCTTTTTAGGTATCGAGATCGATATGGTCGCGGGGGCTTGCCGGCTGCCTCAGGACAAGGTTGCGAAGCTTCGGGAGTCCATTGCGCAGTGCTCGGAGTGGCGTAAGGTGACGTTGCGGGAGGCTCAATCCCTACTAGGCCTGTTGAACTTTGCCTGTCAAGTGATTCCCATGGGCCGGGTTTTATGTCGGAAGTTGGAAAGGTCCACGGCTGGGGTGTCCAGGCCGCACCCATTTTGTCAGTTTCTTGGCTGAGATTAGGCGGGACCTCGCTATGTGGGTTTCGTCTCTGGCGGATTTCAATGGTGTGCTGATCTGGATGGCCCCGCTCATTGACAGTTTCGACCTACAGTTGTTTACGGATACGGCGGGCTCGTCGGGGTTCGGTTGTTACCTAGACGGGGCTTGGTGCGCGGCCTCATGGCCCGAGTCTTGGTTGCGGGAGGGGCTGACCGGCGACCCGTTGTCGCTGGAGCTTTTTCCCATCATGGTGGCCTTGGAGGTTTGGGGAGAGCGCCTTCGCGATCGCAGTATTCTCGTCCACTGCGATAACTTAGGGGTCGTGCACGCGGTTAACAACCAAAGAGCTAAGGCCCTCCGGGTGTTGTCGCGACTCGTGCTGACTTGTATGCGCAGCAATATTCTGTTTAGGGCTCAACACGTCCACGGGGTTGATAATGGGATCGCCGATGCATTGTCCAGGGGGCAGTGGTATAGGTTCCGTTTGCTGGCCCCGGAGGCTGATTCGGCAGGTTTTCCCTGCCCTTTTTATGTTTGGCAGGTCATCATGGCGGATTGGAAGGGCTAGCAGAGCTGTCTTTGGCTCCGTCCACTCTCGCTGGATACCGTCGGGCCTGGAAGGAGTGGGAAGACTTTTCCCGTGACCAAGGGCCTAAAGGTAAGAGGGGTCAGAGCTTGTTTCTAGACTTCGTTTGGCAACTCTTCGTAACGGGGAGATCGAGGGCCGTGGTGTCTCCATACCTCGCCAGGATATCCTTTTATTCTAAATTGAAGGGTATGCCGGATTTTACGAAGGGTTTCCTGCTGGCCAGGGCGCTTAGGGGTTGGGCGCATTCGGGACCGATCCCTCCTGATGGTCGGCGCCCTATTGATGCGTCCCTGCTTTCTTCCCTCTTGGTGGCGGGGGTGGCGGACTCCTGTTTTGAAGCGCTCCTGTTTCAGCTGGCTTTTTCCATGGCTTTCCATGGCGCGTTCAGGGTTTCTGAGCTGGTTGCGGCTTCTAAGAAGTCCGAGGCCATGATGCGGCGCGCGGATGTTGTCGTGGGTGGGGGGGTCCGTGCTGTGCAGGCTGCACCGCTCCAAAACTGATCAGATGGGTAGAGGTCATTGGATCTCTTTGGCACCATCGGGTGGTGAGGACTGTTGTCCGGTGGCGTTGGCTAGTTGGTATGCGGAGGTCAGGCCCTTGTCTGCTACATTACGATGGGTCGCCATTGACGAAGTACCAATTTACATGGATGATGCGGCGCTGCCTGTCCAGTTTGGGCCTCTCCCCTCGGGACTTTAGTTCACATTCCTTTAGAATCGGGGCCGCCACTTCCGCAGCATCTGCAGGGCGCGCTGTAGACGAAATTAAGGCTTTGGGCCGCTGGAAGTCGGCGGCTTATAAGCGTTACATTCGGCCCGCTGTTGCGTAAGCGAGTTTGTTGCTACTAACATGTTGTTCGTTTACTGCGTTATGTGTTTCAGTTCAGTGTGTTCGTGCTGTTTTGTTTGTCTCCCCTGTCCTCCCTACTCGGATGGCTAGCTACTTGCCACTGCTGGTAGTGGGGGTCTGGAGTGCTTCGCAATTTTTTGCCTGAACTGACGAACTGATTTGGCTTAATTCATTAAATTCGGCTAATTATCTGGTCTTGTATGGTGCCGCGGTTGTGTTGGCGTAGAGTGGTGGATTGTCGGGCGATCGATGCGGCTCGACGGAAGGTAAATGCCGCGGTGGCTAAGTTTGCGGTGGCCCATGGCGGTGCCGTGGTTTGGCATCAGCGGATCAAGTTTCGGTACTTCTACTTGTTTACACCTGATGGTGTGCACTTGACAGGACAGGGACTATCTATGTTTTTGGAGGATCTGTTTTCGGTGGTTGGTTCGGTAGGTTAGGGGTATGGTGGCGGTGCGTAGTTTCTGTGGAACATAACTTCGCTGTTGGCGGGAAAGAACGGCAAGTTAACATTTGTTGTATTAAAGAGTGGATTGGAGGTCGTTTGGTTGTTGATTTTTAGGTGCGCTCTCCTTCGCTGACTGGTTTTACATCTGCTAGACCGCCTTCACGGGTGGGAGCCTCATCACCTTCACGGGTGGGTAGTCAGGATGGAGGTTGAGCGGATACCTATTTGTTTGTTGGAAGGTTTACGTCAGTTCTTTTTTATAAGATAGTTATCTATGGGATAGGGTTGTTTAGCCGTTCTTTCTGGCCACCATACTTTAGTTTAATTATTCACAGTTAAGGGTTCACTTAAATAAATAGCTAACAATTTCTGCCAAATTCAAGTCTCCGTGTCTTTATTTATTATAATTAAGTGTTAAGATGTTATAGTTTATGTTACGGACAATCCTCAGACTATATGAGGTTTAACCTGACACGTCTGCGTTTTAAAGCACACTCCCAGAAACACCCACTTCCTGTCAATCACTCAGCAGAGCGACTGAAAAGTGTCGGTGCAACAGCATTCTCACTATTCTGAGTAGCCCTGGGTCAACCGCAACTGTCGACGGTACTCAATTTCTGCATATGCATCGCAGTTATGCGACTTCATATGCACATTTCTGATTGCATCAGTAGGAGTCTTTTTCCTTTCTGGGAGGCTCTTCACATGCGTTTTTTAGCAGAAGCAGGATTGAGAAAATTGCACTTTCTGTCTCAATAGCGATCCAAGCTGAATGAGGTCTTTTATTCTGAATTTTGCGCTTTAGTCATTTGCAAATTTGCTTATAGTGTACTAGGAATATAGTTTTAGTATTTTGTTACAAAAGAATTTGTATAAAATTGTAGATTCATCATAATGAGTGGCACAAAGAATAACACGGGTCACCCATACTCCTACTTAACTGACTGTATGTCTGCCCCCTCCAGGTTGGCACAACAGGGGGCGTGGCATCATCCCAGGTGGGTGGTGTGGTAGACTGGATGCGCAATCATGTCATCGCAGCCCAGCTCCCATTATACAATGCCCAGATTACGAACATTGTAAAGTGGGGGGCAGGGCTATGATGACAAGATTCAGTGCAAATCAGCAGGGGGGGGGAAACCACTTTTGCCGGTTGCTGAAGGGGTTGTGGGCAGTGGAGGCCAGATCTGGGAGACTTGCCCACTTTTCTGGGCAGCTGGGAGTGCCACACAATTTTCAGGAGCCTCCCAGCTGTTAAGGGAGAGTAGTCAAGTATGTCTATACTGGACCTCTGTCTTTTGGCTTTTTACTCAGATTAAAATTTTTCCTGCATTCTGCGTCTTCATTTGCTTAGGGCAATGGTTCTCAAACTGTATGCCGTGGCAAACAAAGAAATATATCAACTGCGCTGAAATGCAAGGGGTGCAGCTACTCAACAGGTTACCACAAGAGACTGATACAGCGTGGAACCTTGAAGGGCAGAACAACTGGACCGTGGAGGAGTTACACCCGGGACTAACCCTTTCATGTGCAACACATGCCTTGTATAGGCCCACTCTGGTACGCAGTTACTCTGTATGGTGGTGGATAACTGATTGATTGTTATCATATGAATTTTTAAAGTTTTAGAATAAATGGAAAAATTGTTTTACGCTATGAGAGGCGTTTTTTCTAATCACATTTGAGGTATCTTGGACGTCTATGTGAGAAGATATCAGAACGTTAATTATTGTCATCATTATTCCTTGCAAGAATCTGATGGACATTACGCTTTGGTGATATTTATCCCAATTGGGGAGCGCTATTCATATATTTTTTTATTTCATGTATGCCGTGGCACTCTGGGGTGCCTTGGGACACTTGCAGGGGTGTCATGGCTTGTTGTTCCAGGGCCAATTTTCATTATTTATAGACAATGTGATAGGCATAACCAGTGCTGGTGGCTGCCAATTATAACATATGTGGACAAACAGAAGTGAATCTTGTCCCGCACCACATAACGTAACCTAAGAATAACATTATAAACACAATTCACTTCATTTTATATTTTTTTCTAAATTTCTTAATAACACACTATTGGCATAAGGTGCTGTGAAAAGAACTGGTACTCTAGGGCAGGCTTGGCCAACCTGTGGCTCTCCAGATGTTGTGAAACTACACATCCCAGCATGCCCTGCCACCGTTTTAGCAATCCCTAATAGCAAAACTGTTGCGGGGCATGATGTGACCTGTAGTTTTACAACAGCTGGAGAGCCACAGGTTGGCCTAGCCTGCTCTAGGGTGCCGTTATTTTAAAAAGTTTTGGAACCACTGGCTTAGGGGTAAATAGTATTGTAGTAAATTGAAAAATGACAGGAGCTGATTGGTTGATACTTTATTTCTCTCCACGTCATCTCTCCAAGTCTTAATAATAAAACTCGCCAGCCTCTTAATAATGAATGGCAAATATGCTCTTTACAGCATTGCGTGTCGCTATAAAAAGTACAATAATATTCATTTAAAGCACAAGGCAAAACAGGAGAAACTGCATACCAACTGACTGTACATTTCAGTGTCTTGTTTAAACATTCTGGCTGGGATGTAATCGGCGGCCGTGTGAGAGGCTGGCTGAACTCAGACTTTTTTTAAAGGGGCAATCATGTACAAGGCCAAACCATGCCTTATACATGATTGCCTCTTTACAAAAACATCCAAGTTTGGCTGGAGCTCGGGATCATGCCACTCAGAATGCCGGCGCCGGAAACAGGGGCGGATCCAGACTTTTCTTTTAGGAGGGGCGGTTTAGGAATGAATCCTGACTCCTTCCCCTCTACTCGTTACTCCTCCCACTTCTCTTCCCAGAGAGAGAGAGATGGGTCCGAGAGAGAGATCAGGGGTCAGTAAGAGAGACAGACAGGGGTCAGAGAGAGAGAGAGATCAGTGACGAGACAGACAGGGGTCAGAGAGAGAGAGAGAGATCAGTGGAGAGACAGACGAGTCAGAGAGAGAGAGATATAGAGATCGTTGAGTGAGAGAGAGAGATCAGGAGAGAGAGAGAGACAGGAGTCAGAGAAAGAGAGATCAGTGGAGAGACAGAGGTCAGAGAGAGAGAGATCAGTGGAGAGACAGATGGGTCAGAGAGAGATATATCAAAGGAGAGACAGACCGGGGTGAGAGAGAGAGAGGTGGGGGTGGGGGGTCAGAGAGAGAGAGAAGTCTCCTGTATCTGCTGCAAAGACAGAGCTAGAAGCTACAGTGTTCAGACACAGGCAGGCAGACCTAAAGATGAAATTGTATAGGCTAAATCCACCACAAGAGGGAGGAGGGGGAGACAAGCTGGAAGGAGGAGGTGGCCGGCGCGAGGAGCGAGAAGCGGCCTGATGCGCGGGTAGATCCTCTTCATATGTAAGTAGTCTCCCTCTCCCTTCATTACCCCCCACTTGACACTTGCCTGCCGTAATGTGTAAAATGGGGAGTCTTGCCTGCCGTACTGTGTAAAATGGGGAGTCTTGCCTGCGTAATGAGTACAATGGGGACTCCTGCCTGCCGCACTGTGTAAAATGGGAACTCTTGCCTGCCGTACTGTATAAAATGGGGACTCTTGCCTGTGTAATGTGTAAAATGGGGACTCTTGCCTGCCGCACTGTGTAAAATAGGGACTCTTGCCTGCCGTACTGTAAAAAATGGGGACACTTGCCTGCCGTACTGTATAAAATGAGGACACTTGCCTGCCGTACTGTATAAAATGGGGACTCTTGCCTGCTGTACTGTATAAAATGGGGACACTTGCCTGCCGTACTGTATAAAATGGGGACACTTGCCTGCCGTACTGTATAAAATGGGGACTCTTGCCTGCAGTACTGTATAAAATGGGGACTCTTGCCTGCCGAACTGTGTAAAATGGGGACTCTTGCCTGCCGTAATGTGTAAAATGGGGGCTCTCGCCTGCCGTACTGTGTAAAAATAAGAATTTACTTACCGATAATTCTATTTCTCGTAGTCCGTAGTGGATGCTGGGACTCCGTCAGGACCATGGGGAATAGCGGCTCCGCAGGAGACTGGGCACAAAAGTAAAAGCTTTAGGACTACCTGGTGTGCACTGGCTCCTCCCCCTATGACCCTCCTACGAGCGTACACAATAAGGAAGGATTTTTGAATCCCGGGTAAGACTCATACCAGCCACACCAATCACACCATATAACTTGTGATCTAAACCCAGTTAACAGTATGATAACATGAGGAGCCTCCAGAACAGATGGCTCACTACAACAAAACCCGAATTTTTGGCAACAATAACTATGTACAAGTATTGCAGACAATCCGCACTTGGGATGGGCGCCCAGCATCCACTACGGACTACGAGAAATAGAATTATCGGTAAGTAAATTCTTATTTTCTCTGGCGTCCTTGTGGATGCTGGGACTCCGTCAGGACCATGGGGATTATACCAAAGCTCCCAAACGGGCGGGAGAGTGCGGATGACTCTGCAGCACCGAATGAGAGAACTCCAGGTCCTCCTTAGCCAGGGTATCAAATTTGTAGAATTTTACAAACGTGTTTTCCCCTGACCATGTAGCTGCTCGGCAAAGTTGTAAATGTCACAACTGAGGGCCTGAGCTGACAGGAGGCAGCCTCAGTTGTAGGGGCTGAGATGTACCGGAACCTGGGAGGTTGTATCAGACCCCTGGACATGTAAGTAACATGAATAATAACTGCCCGAAGGCGTGACCACGACAACTTGGATAAAAGTCAATGATGTTTATTATGACAACTCCGCAACACAGCAGCAGTAAAAGAAAACGTAAAAGTCAGCAAAGAATAAATACAGTTCCTGGGTACTACAGGATGGCAGGAGCCACAGGGCACTGGTAGTGTGAGATAGTTCTTATGATCTTCTAGATGGAAAGTCCTTACCAGGCCCGACTGTAGCAATGGAGATAACCCAGGATTGTGCCAGCTGGTGTTCCAGGAAAAGCTGGGTTGCTGAAGATAAAACAGCTGCTGTGGATACTGGCTGGAACCAGACTGTTGTTAGCACGGAGTGGATACTGGCTGGAACCAGTTAAATAATAAATGAACTTGGGAGCGATGAAATATGAACTGAAATGTAGAACTTGAGAGCGGATAAATAATAATACCGGTGGAGAGTGGTAAAGTGTAGAAAGGACACCGGCCCTTTAAGGGAAGCTGTACTCTGCTGGAAGCTGAGCTGGAAGCAGGTAATGTTGTAGCTGGAAACAGATGAATCCACAATGGATTGGAGAGTCAGGCTACACCGCAGGTGGAATGCTGGTGCGGGTCTCTATGGTGGAAGTCTTGAGACAGGAGCTGGAACCTGGAAGACAATCACAGGAGAGAGACAAACAGGAACTAGGTTTGACAACCAAAGCACTGACGCCTTCCTTGCTCAGGCACAGTGTATTTATACCTGCAGCAAGGAAGGGATTGGCTAGGCAATTATGCAGATTATCAATACTGAGAACAGATTGGTGGAAATGATCAGCTGACAGAATCCAAGATGGCTGCGCCCATGCAGACACTTGGAGGGAAGTTTGGTTTGTAATCCATGTGGTAATGAAAACAGTAATGGCGGCGCCGGCCACCGGAGACAGGAGGCGCCAGGCTGACAGATGCACATCCAACCACGCGGACACAGCGGAGGCCGCGGCTGACGTAATCGCCACTCAGACACTCTGCATGCAGAAGTTCAGGGACGGCGGCGGAGGCCGCGGGAGACGCCATGCCAGGTGTAATATGGCGTTTACTGTGACAGCGTCCCAGAGTGACAGGAGAGGATACAGGAATGTACACATCAGGATAACAGATGGGATCCGGTCCTGGAGCGCTGAGCCAGCCTTAGGAGGCATCTGATGGGTAAGAAATGGCGTCCAGATACCCGGATCGTGACAGCACCCCCCCCCCCTTTAGGAGTGGCCCCAGGACACTTCTTTGGCTTTTGAGGAAACTTGGAATGGAATCTCCGGACCAAGGCAGGAGCATGGACATCAGAAGCATTGGTCCATGAACGTTCCTCAGGACCATAACCCTTCCAGTCAATAAGATATTGTAGTTGACCGTAACGGTGACGTGAGTCCAGGATCTTGGCCACTTCATACTCAACGCCTCGTTGAGTTTGGACTTTCGGAGTTGGAGGAAGTGAGGAATGAAACCGATTCAAGATCAGCGGTTTCAACAGGGAAACATGGAATGTCCTGGGTATTTTTAAGAAGGGAGGCAACTGGAGTCTGTAAGCAACAGGATTGATGACTTGTTCAATCTTGAAAGGACCGATATAGCGAGGTGCAAACTTCATACTGGGAACTCTTAACCTCAAATTCTTCGTGGATAACCATACCCGATCACCCACCTTGAGAGCAGGAACTGCTCGACGCTTCTTATCCGCAAACTTCTTGTACCTGAACGATGCCTTGAGCAGAGCTGATCGTACGCTCTTCCAGATATTGGCAAACTGATGCAAGGTGATATCCACTGCGGGAACAGAAGTTGCTGGAAGCGGTTGGAACTCAGGGACTTTAGGGTGGAATCCAAAGTTAGTGAAGAATGGTGTTGAAGCAGATGAAGAATGATACTGGTTGTTATGACAGAACTCGGCCCAGGGAAGTAATTGAACCCAGTCATCTTGAGAGGAGGACACATAGATGCGGAGGAAGGCCTCCAAGTCCTGATTCACCCTCTCGGTTTGACCATTGGTCTGAGGATGGTAAGCCGTGGAAAACTTTAGCTTGACTTGGAGGACTTGACATAAACTTCGCCAGAATTTGGCTGTGAATTGAACTCCTCGATCTGAGATAATTTCTTCAGGAAGACCGTGGAGTCGGAAGATCTCTTGTATGAATACTTGAGCCAACTTGGAAGCTGACGGAAGACCGGTGAGAGGAATGAAGTGTGCCATCTTGGTGAACCGGTCAACTACCACCCAGATGGTATTGAACTTGTTGCACATGGGTAAGTCTGTAATGAAATCCATCGACAAGTGGGTCCATGGTCGACGGGGAACGGATAGTGGAACCAGTTGCCCCGCAGGCGACTGGCGGGATACTTTATGTTGGGCACACTTTGGGCAAGATGCAATAAACTCCAAGACGTCCTTTTTCAGAGTTGGCCACCAATAGGACCTAGAGATAAACTCCAGGGTTTTTTGGATACCTGTATGTCCGGCAAAACGGGAAGCATGGGCCCAATGCATGAGCTTCTTCCTTAGCATCGGCTTCACAAAACTTTTCCCTGATGGGGGCGTAGAGTCCATCCCTACCGTGGAGAATGCCAACGGATTTATAATAGGATGCTTGTCTGAAGACTCTGACTCATTTTCTTGCTCCCATGAGCGGGAAAGGGCATCGGCCTTGCGATTCTGAGAGCCCGGACAGAACTGGAGTTTAAAGTCGAACCTGGAAAAGAAAAGTGCCCATCTGGCCTGACGAGGGTTGAGACATTGTGCGCCCTTCAGGTATAAAAGGTTCTTGTGGTCTGTAAGTATGGTGATTGAATGAGAAGCTCCCTCCAACAGATACCTCCACTCTTCTAGAGCGAGCTTGATGGCTAGCAACTCCTGGTCGCCAATGGCATTGTTGCGCTCAGCTGGGGAGAACTTCCGGGAGAAGAAACTGCAAGGGTGTAAATGGCCATCTTTAGCCCTCTGAGATAACACCGCTCCTACTCCAACGGAGGAGGCATCCACCTCTAAGATGAAAGGAGAGTCGATGTCAGGCTGTTTCAGAACAGGCGCAGAGATGAACCTTTGTTTTAAAAGATGAAATGCTTGCATGGCTTCTTCAGACCACTTGGACGGGTTAGCACCCTTCTTAGTGAAAGCAGTAATAGGCGCCACAATGGTGGAAAAGTCTCGTATAAACTTTCGGTAATAGTTGGCGAACCCTAAGAACCTCTGGACCCCTTTGAGGGTTAAGGGTACCGGCCAATTTTGGATTGCTTGTAGTTTCTCAGGATCCATCTCTAGTCCGGAACCGGACACAATGTACCCTAGAAACGGAATGGACTTGACTTCAAAGACGCATTTTTCTAATTTGCAATAGAGATGATTGACACGGAGACGGGACAGAACCTCTTTAACCCAAAAACGATGTTCCTCTAAATCGTTGGCAAAAATGAGGATATCGTCTAGATAGACCACGACATGACGGTATAGAATGTCTCTGAAGATCTCATTGACAAAATGCTGGAAGACAGCTGGAGCATTGCTCAATCCGAAGGGCATGACGAGGTACTCATAATGTCCGTCACGGGTGTTAAAGGCGGTCTTCCACTCGTCACCCTCACGGATCCGGATGAGATTGTATGCACCTCGCAAGTCCAGCTTTGTAAAGATGGTAGCTCCGCTAACTCTGTCAAAGAGCTCAGTAATCAGGGGTAAAGGATAACGGTTCTTGATGGTAATGTCGTTCAAACCTCTGTAGTCGATGCACGGCCGCAGACCACCATCTTTCTTTTTTACAAAAAAGAAGCCTGCGCCGGCTGGAGAAGAAGAAGGTCGAATGAACCCCTTTGCTAGGTTCTCTTTAATATATTCCTCCATAGAATGCGTCTCAGGCAGAGACAACGGATAAGTTCGGCCTCGAGGTGGAACCTTCCCTGGAACGAGATCAATCGGACAGTCCCATTCTCTATGAGGAGGAAGGATATCAGCAGAAGCTTTACTGAACACATCCGTGAAATCTTGATATGGAGGAGGTGGAACATCAGACGACCTGGGGGAGGAAGAACAGACAGGCAATACTTTAAACAAACATGTCTCAGCACAGGAGGAACCCCATGCCAGGATTTGCGTAGTCGTCCAATCAATTGTAGGATTGTGAAGACGGAGCCATGGAAGGCCCAGGACCACAGGATGTGTGGCTCTTGGAATCACTAAAAAAGAAATAAGTTCGGAATGAAGAACTCCCACTCTCAGACGAACTGGTAGAGTCCTTAAAGAAATAACTGCATCAAAAATTTTGCTGCCATCCACGGCAGTTAAAGAAATGGACGAAGGAAGTCTCTCGGTGGGTAGGGACCACCGTTTAACATAGGCTTCGGTAATAAAGTTCCCAGCTGCTCCGGAATCAAGGAGGGCAATGACGTTCCGATAACGTTGAGCAACTTGAAGCGAGACTGGGAGATTACAATCTTGAGGAGATGGAGAGGAGATCATTACTCCTAGCCGGCCCTCTCCTTGGCGAGCTAGGATTTGGAGTTTCCCGGACGTTTGGGACAGGCATTAATGGTGTGAGACGGAGCTGCACAATAGAGACAGAGAAACTCGGAGAGACGTCTTCGGCGCTCAGCAGGAGTTAAACGGGAACGGCCAAGTTGCATGGGCTCATCTTTAGATGGTGACAGTTGACGAGGAGGAGGAGCAGAAGATTTTGGAGCAGATGATCTTCCACGCTCAGTTGCTCTCTCTCTGAAACGTAAATCAACTTTCGTGCAGAGTGAGATTAGCTCATCTAACTTAGAAGGTAAGTCTCTGGTAGCTAACTCATCTTTAATACGCTCAGATAAGCCATGCCAGAATGCAGCATACAGGGCCTCGTCGTTCCATGCCAGTTCGGATGCCAGGATCTGGAACTGTATCAGATATTGTCCTACAGTACGTGACCCCTGGCGTAAACGGAGAATCTCGGAAGAAGCTGAGGTTACCCGGCCTGGCTCGTCGAAGATGCGCCTGAATGTTGACACGAAGGCAGTGTAGGAAGATAGCAGGGTGTCGGACCTCTCCCATAACGGTGATGCCCAATCAAGGGCTGAGCCACTGAGAAGAGAAATAATGTAGGCAATTTTTGTACGGTCACTGGGAAAATTGCCAGGTTGTAGCTCAAACTGAATCTCACACTGGTTGAGAAATCCCCTGCAGAATCTTGGAGATCCGTCAAATTTTGCTGGCGTTGGAAGATGAAGACGTGGAGCAGAAATGGGTAAGGTGGGTGGGGTTATAGCTGGAGTCACTGTGGTTGACGCACCAGACGCGCCTGATCCACGGAGAGTTGTCTGAATCCCATCCAGCCGAGTAGAGAGATCCTGGAGACAGCGGATGATGTGGCCCTGTGCAGCCTCCTGATGTTCTAGTCGGGCTGCCAGTTCTTGCATCGGCCTGGCCGCTTGATCCTGGTCTCCGGCTGGATTCATTAGGTCAGTGCTTACTGTCACAACTGAGGGCCTGAGCTGACGGGAGGCAGCCTCAGTTGTAGGGGCTGAGATGTACCGGAACCTGGGAGGTTGTATCAGACCCCTGGACATGTAAGTAACATGAATAATAACTGCCCGAAGGCGTGACCACGACAACTTGGATAAAAGTCAATGATGTTTATTATGACAACTCCGCAACACAGCAGCAGTAAAAGAAAACGTAAAAGTCAGCAAAGAATAAATACAGTTCCTGGGTACTACAGGATGGCAGGAGCCACAGGGCACTGGTAGTGTGAGATAGTTCTTATGATCTTCTAGATGGAAAGTCCTTACCAGGCCCGACTGTAGCAATGGAGATAACCCAGGATTGTGCCAGCTGGTGTTCCAGGAAAAGCTGGGTTGCTGAAGATAAAACAGCTGCTGTGGATACTGGCTGGAACCAGACTGTTGTTAGCACGGAGTGGATACTGGCTGGAACCAGTTAAATAATAAATGAACTTGGGAGCGATGAAATATGAACTGAAATGTAGAACTTGAGAGCGGAGAAATAATAATACCGGTGGAGAGTGGTAAAGTGTAGAAAGGACACCGGCCCTTTAAGGGAAGCTGTACTCTGCTGGAAGCTGAGCTGGAAGCAGGTAATGTTGTAGCTGGAAACAGATGAATCCACAATGGATTGGAGAGTCAGGCTACACCGCAGGTGGAATGCTGGTGCGGGTCTCTATGGTGGAAGTCTTGAGACAGGAGCTGGAACCTGGAAGACAATCACAGGAGAGAGACAAACAGGAACTAGGTTTGACAACCAAAGCACTGACGCCTTCCTTGCTCAGGCACAGTGTATTTATACCTGCAGCAAGGAAGGGATTGGCTAGGCAATTATGCAGATTATCAATACTGAGAACAGATTGGTGGAAATGATCAGCTGACAGAATCCAAGATGGCTGCGCCCATGCAGACACTTGGAGGGAAGTTTGGTTTGTAATCCATGTGGTAATGAAAACAGTAATGGCGGCGCCGGCCACCGGAGACAGGAGGCGCCAGGCTGACAGATGCACATCCAACCACGCGGACACAGCGGAGGCCGCGGCTGACGTAATCGCCACTCAGACACTCTGCATGCAGAAGTTCAGGGACGGCGGCGGAGGCCGCGGGAGACGCCATGCCAGGTGTAATATGGCGTTTACTGTGACAGCGTCCCAGAGTGACAGGAGAGGATACAGGAATGTACACATCAGGATAACAGATGGGATCCGGTCCTGGAGCGCTGAGCCAGCCTTAGGAGGCATCTGATGGGTAAGAAATGGCGTCCAGATACCCGGATCGTGACAGCAAAGCCGAGACCCCTCGGGCAGCCGCCCAAGATGAGCCCACCTTCCTTGTGGAATGGGCATTGACAGATTTTGGCTGTGGCAGGCCTGCCACAGAATGTGCAAGCTGAATTGTACTACAAATCCAACGAGCAATAGTCTGCTTAGAAGCAGGAGCACCCAACTTGTTGGGTGCATACAATATAAACAGCGAGTCAGATTTCCTGACTCCAGCCGTCCTGGAAACATATATTTTCAGGGCCCTGACTACATCCAGTAACTTGGAGTCCTCCAAGTCCCCAGTAGCCGCAGGCACCACAATAGGTTGGTTTAGCTGAAACGCTGAAACCACCTTAGGGAGAAATCGAGGGCGAGTCCTCAATTCCGCCCTATCCGAATGAAATATCAGGTAAGGGCTTTTATAGGATAAAGCTGCCAATTCTGATACGCGCCTGGCTGAAGCCAGGGCCAACAGCATTACCACTTTCCATGTGAGATATTTTAAATCCACTGTGGCAAGTGGTTCGAACCAATGTGATTTTAGGAAACCCAAAACCACATTGAGATCCCAGGGTGCCACTGGAGGCACAAAGGGAGGCTGTATATGCAGTACCCCCTTTACAAAAGTCTGGACTTCAGGAACTGAAGCCAATTCTTTCTGGAAGAAAATCGACAAGGCCGAAATTTGAACCTTAATGGATCCCAATTTTAGGCCCATGGACAGTCCTGTTTGCAGGAAATGCAGGAAACGACCCAGTTGAAATTCCTCTGTCAGGGCCTTCCTGGCCTCGCACCACGCAACATATTTTTGCCAAATACGGTGATAATGTTGTGCAGTTACATCCTTCCTGGCTTTGATCAAGGTAGGGATGACTTCATCTGGAATGCCTTTTTCCTTCAGGATCCGGCGTTCAACCGCCATGCCGTCAAACGCAGCCGCGGTAAGTCTTGGAACAGACAGGGTCCTTGCTGAAGCAGGTCCCTTCTTAGAGGTAGAGGCCACGGATCCTCCGTGAGCATCTCTTGAAGTTCCGGGTACCAAGTCCTTCTTGGCCAATCCGGAGCCACGAGTATAGTTCTTACTCCTCTCCGTCTTATAATCCTCAGTACCTTTGGTATGAGAGGCAGAGGAGGGAACACATACACTGACTGGTACACCCACGGTGTTACCAGAGCGTCCACCGCTATTGCCTGAGGGTCCCTTGACCTGGCGCAATACCTGTCTAGTTTTTTGTTGAGGCGGGACGCCATCATGTCCACCTTTGGTTTTTCCCAACGGTTTACAATCACTTGGAAGACTTCTGGATGAAGTCCCCACTCTCCCGGGTGGAGATCGTGTCTGCTGAGAAAATCTGCTTCCCAGTTGTCCACTCCGGGAATGAACACTGCTGACAGTGCTATCACATGATTTTCCGCCAGCGAAGAATCCTTGCAGCTTCTGCCATCGCTCTCCTGCTTCTTGTGCCGCCCTGTCTGTTTACGTGGGCGACTGCCGTGATGTTGTCCGACTGGATCAACACCGGCTGACCCTGAAGCAGAGGCCTTGCTTGACTTAGGGCATTGTAAATGGCCCTTAGTTCCAGGATATTTATGTGAAATGACGTTTCCATGCTTGACCACAAGCCCTGGAAATTTCTTCCCTGTGTGACTGCTCCCCAGCCTCTCAGGCTGGCATCCGTGGTCACCAGGATCCAGTCCTGAATGCCGAATCTGCGGCCCTCTAGAAGATGAGCACTCTGCAACCACCACAGGAGAGACACCCTTGTCCTCGGAGACAGGGTTATCCGCTGATGCATCTGAAGATGCGATCCGGACCATTTGTCCAGCAGATCCCACTGAAAATTTCTTGCATGGAATCTGCCGAATGGAATCCCTTCGTAAGAAGCCACCATTTTTCCCAGGACCCTTGTGCATTGATGTACTGACACTTGGCCTGGTTTTAGGAGGTTCCTGACTAGCTCGGATAACTCCCTGGCTTTCTCCTCCGGGAGAAACACCTTTTTCTGGACTGTGTCCAGAATCATTCCTAGGAACAGAAGACGTGTCGTTGGAATCAGCTGCGATTTTGGAATATTTAGAATCCACCCGTGCTGTCGTAGCACTACTTGAGATAGTGCTACTCCGACCTCTAACTGTTCCCTGGACCTTGCCCTTATTAGGAGATCGTCCAAGTAAGGGATAATTAAGATGCCTTTTCTTCGAAGAAGAATCATCATTTCGGCCATTACCTTGGTAAAGACCCGGGGTGCCGTGGACAATCTAAACGGCAGCGTCTGAAACTGATAATGACAGTTCTGTACCACGAACCTGAGGTACCCTTAGTGAGAAGGGCAAATTTGGGACATGGAGGTAAGCATCCCTGATGTCTCGGGACACTATATAGTCCCCTTCTTCCTGGTTCGTTATCACTGCTCTGAGTGACTCCATCTTGATTTGAACCTTTTTAAGTGTTCAAATTTTTTTAGATTTAGAATAGGTCTCACCTAGCCTTCTGGCTTCAGTACCACAATATAGTGTGGAATAATACCCCTTTTCTTGTTGTAGGAGGGGTAATTTGATTATCACCTGCTGGGAATACAGCTTGTGAATTGTTTCCCATACTGCCTCCTTGTCGGAGGGAGACCTTGGTAAACCAGACTTCAGGAGCCTGCGAAGGGGAAACGTCTCGACATTCCAATCTGTACCCCTGGGATACTACTTGTAGGATCCAGGGGTCCTGTACGGTCCCAGCGTCATGCTGAGAGCTTGGCAGAAGCGGTGAAACGCTTCTGTTCCTGGGAATGGGCTGCCTGCTGCAGTCTTCTTCCCTTTCCTCTATCCCTGGGCAGATATGACTCTTATAGGGACGAAAGGACTGAGGCTGAAAAGACGGTGTCTTTTTCTGCAGATGTGTGACTTAGGGTAAAAACGGTGGATTTTCCAGCAGTTGCCGTGGCCACCAGGTCCGATGGACCGACCCCAAATAACTCCTCTTCCTTTATACGGCAATACACCTTTGTGCCGTTTGGAATCTGCATCACCTGACCACTGTCGTGTCCATAAACATCTTCTGGCAGATATGGACATCGCACTTACTCTTGATGCCAGAGTGCAAATATCCCTCTGTGCATCTCGCATATATAGAAAATGCATCCTTTAAATGCTCTATAGTCAATAAAATACTGTCCCTGTCAAGGGTATCAATATTTTTAGTCAGGGAATCCGACCAAGCCACCCCAGCTCTGCACATCCAGGCTGAGGCGATCGCTGGTCGCAGTATAACACCAGTATGTGTGTATATACTTTTTATGATATTTTCCAGCCTCCTGTCAGCTGGCTCCTTGAGGACGGCCCTATCTATAGACGGTACCGCCACTTGTTTTGATAAGCGTGTGAGCGCCTTATCCACCCTAAGGGGTGTTTCCCAACGCGCCCTAACTTCTGGCGGGAAAGGGTATACCGCCCATAATTTTCTATCGGGGGGAACCCACGCATCATCACACACTTCATTTAATTTATCTGATTCAGGAAAAACTACGGTAGTTTTTTCACATCCCACATAATACCCTCTTTTGTGGTACTTGTAGTATCAGAAATATGTAACACCTCCTTCATTGCCCTTAACGTGTGGCCCTAATAAGGAATACGTTTGTTTATTCACCGTCGACACTGGATTCAGTGTCCATGTCTGTGTCTGTGTCGACCGACTAAAGTAAACGGGCGTTTTAAAACCCCTGACGGTGTTTTTGAGACGTCTGGACCGGTACTAATTGTTTGTCGGCCGTCTCATGTCGTCAACCGACCTTGCAGCGTGTTGACATTATCACGTAATTCCCTAAATAAGCCATCCATTCCGGTGTCGACTCCCTAGAGAGTGACATCACCATTACAGGCAATTGCTCCGCCTCCTCACCAACATCGTCCTCATACATGTCGACACACACGTACCGACACACAGCACACACACAGGGAATGCTCTGATAGAGGACAGGCCCCACTAGCCCTTTGGAGAGACAGAGGGAGAGTTTGCCAGCACACACCAAAAACGCTATAATTATATAGGGACAACCTTATATAAGTGTTTTCCCTTATAGCATCTTTTATATATTTCTAACGCCAAATTAGTGCCCCCCCTCTCTGTTTTAACCCTGTTTCTGTAGTGCAGTGCAGGGGAGAGCCTGGGAGCCTTCCCTCCAGCCTTTCTGTGAGGGAAAATGGCGCTGTGTGCTGAGGAGATAGGCCCCGCCCCTTTTTCGGCGGGCTCGTCTCCCGCTCTTTAATGGATTCTGGCAGGGGTTAAATATCTCCATATAGCCCCCGGAGGCTATATGTGAGGTATTTTTAGCCAAAAAAGGTTTTCATTTGCCTCCCAGGGCGCCCCCCTCCCAGCGCCCTGCACCCTCAGTGACTGCCGTGTGAAGTGTGCTGAGAGGAAATGGCGCACAGCTGCAGTGCTGTGCGCTACCTTAAGAAGACTGAGGAGTCTTCTGCCGCCGATTCTGGACCTCTTCTTGTTTCAGCATCTGCAAGGGGGCCGGCGGCGAGGCTCCGGTGACCATCCAGGCTGTACCTGTGATCGTCCCTCTGGAGCTAATGTCCAGTAGCCAAAGAAGCCAATCCATCCTGCACGCAGGTGAGTTCACTTCTTCTCCCCTAAGTCCCTCGTTGCAGTGATCCTGTTGCCAGCAGGACTCACTGTAAAATAAAAAACCTAAACTAAACTTTTCTAAGCAGCTCTTTAGGAGAGCCACCTAGATTGCACCCTTCTCGGCCGGGCACAAAAATCTAACTGAGGCTTGGAGGAGGGTCATAGGGGGAGGAGCCAGTGCACACCACCTGATCCTAAAGCTTTACTTTTTGTGCCCTGTCTCCTGCGGAGCCGCTATTCCCCATGGTCCTTTCAGGAACCCCAGCATCCACTAGGACGATAGAGAAAGGTGGATTTCCCAGCCGTTGCCGTGGCCACCAGGTCCGATAGACCGACCCCAAATAACTCCTCCCCTTTATACGGCAATACTTCCATATGCCGTTTGGAATCCGCATCACCTGACCACTGTCGCGTCCATAACCCTCTTCTGGCAGAAATGGACAGCGCACTTACTCTTGATGCCAGGGTGCAAATATCCCTCTGTGCATCTCGCATATATAGAAATGCATCCTTTAAATGCTCTATAGTCAATAATATACTGCCCCTGTCCAGGGTATCAATATTTTCAGTCAGGGAATCCGACCAAGCCACCCCAGCACTGCACATCCAGGCTGAGGCGATTGCTGGTCGCAGTATAACACCAGTATGTGTGTATATACTTTTTAGGATATTTTCCAGCTTCCTATCAGCTGGCTCCTTGAGGGCGGCCGTATCAGGAGACGGTAACGCCACTTGTTTTGATAAGCGTGTGAGCGCCTTATCTACCCTAGGGGGTGTTTCCCAACGCGCCCTAACCTCTGGCGGGAAAGGGTATAATGCCAATAATGTTTTAGAAATTAGCAGTTTTTTATCGGGGGAAACCCACGCTTCATCACACACCTCATTTAATTCATCTGATTCAGGAAAAACTACGGGTAGTTTTTTCACACCCCACATAATACCCTTTTTTGTGGTACTTGTAGTATCAGAAATATTCAAAACCTCCTTCATTGCCGTGATCATGTAAAGTGTGGCCCTACTGGAAATCACATTTGTTTCCTCACTGTCGACACTGGAGTCTGTATCCGTGTCTGGGTCTGTGTCGACCATCTGAGGTAACGGGCGCTTTAGAGCCCCTGACGGTGTTTGAGACGCATGGACAGGCACTAACTGATTTGCCGGCTGTCTCATGTCGTCAACAGGCTTTTGTAAAGTGCTGACGCTATCACGTAATTCCTTCCATAAGACCATCCAGTCAGGTGTCGACTCCCTAGGGGGTGACATCACTATTACAGGCAATTGCTCCGCCTCCATACCATTTTCCTCCTCATACATGTCGACACAAACGTACCGACACACAGCACACACACAGGGAATGCTCTGATAGAGGACAGGACCCCACTAGCCCTTTGGGGAGACAGAGAGAGAGTTTGCCAGCACACACCAGAGCGCTATATATATATATAGGGATAACCTTATATAAGTGTTTTTCCCTAATATAGCTGCTGTATAGATTAAACTGCCAATTTAGTGCCCCCCCTCTCTTGTTTTACCCTGTTTCTGTAGTGCAGGACTGCAGGGGAGAGTCAGGGAGACGTCCTTCCAGCGGAGCTGTGAGGGAAAATGGCGCTTGTGTGCTGAGGAGATAGGCTCCGCCCCCTTCTCGGCGGCCTTTCTCCCGCTTTTTTAAGGAAAACTGGCAGGGGTTAAATGCATCCATATAGCCCAGGAGCTATATGTGATGTATTTTTTGCCATCTAAGGTGTTTTTATTGCGTCTCAGGGCGCCCCCCCCCCAGCGCCCTGCACCCTCAGTGACCGGAGTGTGAAGTGTGCTGAGAGCAATGGCGCACAGCTGCGGTGCTGTGCGCTAGCTTATGGAAGACAGGACGTCTTCTGCCGCCGATTTCCCGGACCTCTTCAGTCTTCTGGCTCTGTAAGGGGGCCGGCGGCGCGGCTCTGGGACCCATCCATGGCTGGGCCTGTGATCGGTCCCTCTGAAGCTAATGTCCAGTAGCCTAAGAAGCCCAATCCACTCTGCACGCAGGTGAGTTCGCTTCTTCTCCCCTTAGTCCCTCGATGCAGTGAGCCTGTTGCCAGCAGGACTCACTGAAAATAAAAAACCTAACTTAAACTTTTACTCTAAGCAGCTCAAGAGAGCCACCTAGTATGCACCCTTCTCGTTCGGGCACAAAAATCTAACTGAGGCTTGGAGGAGGGTCATAGGGGGAGGAGCCAGTGCACACCAGGTAGTCCTAAAGCTTTTACTTTTGTGCCCAGTCTCCTGCGGAGCCGCTATTCCCCATGGTCCTGACGGAGTCCCAGCATCCACAAGGACGTCAGAGAAATGGGGATACTTGCCTGCCGCACTGTGTAAAATGGGGACACGTGCCTACTGTAATGTGTAAAATGGGGACTCTTGCCTGCCGTACTGTGTAAAATGGGGACTTTTTTTTTTTTTTTTTCCCTGTGGTGGCCGTGATGATATCAGGTGAGGCCACGCCCATTTTTAAATGAGGTCACGCCCATTTTAATGAGATCACGCCCCTTCCCGGGAGCGCAAGCATTCTTTTTCCTTTTATAGCTATGGGGGAGGGGGTTCATTTTTTTTTTTTATGGCAATGGTGGGGGGGTACTGTGTAAAATGGGGACTTTTTTTTTTTTTTCCCCCTGTGGTGGCCGTGATGATATCAGGTGAGGCCACGCCCATTTTTAAATGAGGTCACGCCCATTTTAATGAGATCACGCCCCTTCCCGGGAGCGCAAGCATTCTTTTTCCTTTTATAGCTATGGGGGAGGGGGTTCATTTTTTTTTTTTATGGCAATGGTGGGGGGGGGGGGAGGGGGGGACCTTTTTAAATCTCGCACCGGGAGCCAAATTGGCTAGAAACAGCCCTGAGGGAAGGTTAAGGTTAGGCTATGTGAGGGAGGGAGAGGATTAGGCTTAGCTGCCTCCTGCACCCCTGTCGGCCAGGTTTCCAGGGTCAGTATTATGACTGCCGGGATCAACTACCCAGTGCCTTGGCATTACAGGGTTGTGACTGCAGTAGTTCACAGAGCGCAGGTAATGGGTAAGTGTAAATAAGTGCAAGTGCAAGGAAAATAGCCCCTTTTTTTTCAATGTATCGCAAAAATACTGGGCAGCTTTATTTAACACCACACTTTAGATTTGAAGTAGGGCATGACCAATTCCCAACTTTAAAGGTGCACTAAGCTGGTTCAAATCATTTCTCACAGGCAGGTCACAGAGAGTATCATCTGGATTATACTCATCACCACCAGTGCCATTGCCATGTGGTGTCCCACAAGGTTCTATACTATCCCCCATGCTTTTTGCAGTATACATGCTCCCATTGGGCAAAATAATCAGGCGCCATGGCCTGGTCTACCACTGCTATGCAGATGATACACAACTGTACTTGTCCTTTGCTCCGGGCACTGATAACCCAATAGCAACCCTAAATGGCTGTCTAGCTGAACTACAGGAGTGGATGAGCGCCAGTTGGCTGCGACTGAACCCGGATAAAACAGAGGTCCTTTTGATACGACCGCAACATCAAAGGACAAGACTGCAGCATAGCCAACCAACTGGACTTACACTCGGGGATTCAGAATTACAGACCAGTGATCGTGTGCGGAATCTTGGCGTTGTCCTGGATGGTGGCTTGACACTTAAACATCAGATCTCAGCCACAATCAAATCCTCATTCTTTCACCTGAGGAATATAGCCAGAATCAAGCACTTAATTCCCTCAGATGATATGCCAAAAGTCATACATGCATTTGTATCATCTCGTTTAGACTACTGTAATGCCCTCTACCTTGGTCTACCAGCAAAAGAATTGCAACGCTTACAGCTGGTGCAAAACACAGCTGCCAGGCTATTAACCAACCAGCCCTGTTCTAGCCACATAACACCCATCCTCTACTCCCTTCACTGGCTGCCTGTAAAATGGCGAATCATCTTCAAGATTGGCTTACTGAGTTTCAAAGCATTACATGACCAAGGCCCAAGGTACCTGAAACAGCTTCTGACCCCATACTGCCCCACTCGATTACTGCGATCTGTAGATGAAGGACTTTTAGCAGTACCTAGAATCTACCGTAATTCATCTGGGGGTCGAGCTTTTAGTCATGCGGCTCCGACTCTATGGAACTCACTTCCCCGCACAGTGCGAGAGGCCCCAACTATAGAATCCTTCAAAAGTAGACTCAAGACTTTTCTGTTTACTCAAGCATTTCCATAATGTCCCTTTTAGTATCTTCATGCTTCTGTATTTTATGAAAATGTACTTCATTATTTTCTGTACTATATTATGCTATGTATCTGTTAAGCGCCTTGAGTCCTATTGGAGAAAGAGCGCTATATAAATAAAATTATTATTATTATTATTATTATTATACAAACGGTGAGATATTGACTATCTCCGATTTTGACTTTGCGATTTCCCCTGAACCCCTCCGATCTCTGAACAACCGATATTGACTACAGATGGAGCCACGCTAGTCGTGGCTCCATCTGTGCGCGCGTAGTGCCGAGAGCATCCCCTTCCGCCTGGGCATGCCCCTTAATTTTGGGACATCTTAATTTAAAAAAATCTAATTGAGTCACAAAATGAATCAGCTAGTCCAGCAAAACTGATAGCTAATTTTAATAAGTCAGATATTAATTTTCTGGACGTGAATATCTCAGTTGTGCAAGGACAAATTAATACAAAGTTGTACACTAAGCCCACAGACAGGAACACCATTTTACGCCACAATAGTTGTCACCCCATATCTAGGATAAAGGGGTTACCCTTCTCTCAATTCATTAGATTGTGTCACCAGCGATCCCCTTGAACGAGAACATCAGTTAAACCTTATGATTAAAAAATTTGTAGATAGGGGTTACCCTATTAAAGAATTAAAAGCAGCCAAGAATAAATCTTTATCAAGGGATAGATCTGAATTAATAAAGGAGAGGAGTACCACAAATGATCAATGTATAGCACAGAAAAGATTTCCATGGATCAATAGATTTGATAACGCGAGTCAAATAACAACTAAAAAAGCTAAACAACTATGGCAAATAATAGCCACAGACCCAGATTTGAAACAACTAAAGGATAATAAACTATTAGTAAGCTATTCAAGCGGTCCTAACATCAGAGATCTGGTGGTTAAGACAGACATAAGTAAAATGAAACCTAAAAATAAAAAAAAATTGAGTCGAGGAGGCTGTTACATTTGCACAGGGTGCACAACCTGTGCCTATATGGTACCAGGAGGAAGTTTTATATATACTGGGAAGAAATATTTTATAAAACATCCCCTAACATGTACTTCTACTTTCGTGGTGTATCTTCTATCTTGCCCATGTGGGTTAAATTACGTGGGCAAGACAGATAGGCAATTCCATGAACGTATGGCCCAACAAAGAACAGCCATAAGGGCTGCACCTAGGGAAAGCAAGAGCGAATAGTCTGTGGCAAGACACTTTTTTTGAGGCAAGGCATAGCATGGCAATGTTACGCTATCGAATCATTGACCACGTACCACCTTCAATCAGGGGAGGTGACAGGTCTAAAAAATTACTCGAGTTGGAGAGTAAGTGGATTTTCACACTTGATACTATGGGGGAGATTCAATTGTTTGAAAAGTCAGTTGGGTGTCTGTTTTTTCCTATCTAATAGATAGGAAAAAAACAGACACCCAACCGACTTTTCAAACATTTGAATTCCACCCTATGGGGGAAATTCAAATGTTTGAAAATTCAGTTGGGTGTTTGTTTTTTCCTGTCTAAAAGCCAGTACTCACGGCCCGATGCGAAAGAGATGTGTGCTGAGCGAACCGCTCAGCACACATCTCTCCCGGCGCTCAGCACAGCGCGATGTGTGCTGAGGGTGCGGGGGGAAACCGGGGGCCGCTCATTTTACCCAGCGGGTGAAGTGAGCGACCTGCTAGATTGGCCTGCATGCAGGCCAATCTAGCACCAGCGATAGCGATGCACGGGGCTGCGCATCGCTATCGCTGTTAGGGCTACACACGGAGCGATCTTGCTGAAAATCTAAGCAATCTAGTCAGATTGCTTAGATTAAAGCTCCGTGTGTACCCCCCTTAATAGACAGGAAAAAACAGGCTTTTCAAGCCGACTTTTCAAACATTTGAATTCCCCCTATAAGTCCTAAGGGACTATGGGGTACATTTACTAAGCAGTGATAAGAGCCAGTGGAGAAATTTCCCCATCAACCAACCAGCAGCTCTGTATCATTTTATAGTATGCAAATTATAGATGTTACTTCAGTGCTGATTGGTTGCCATGGGCAACTTCTCCACTGGCTCACTTCTCCACTCTTATCACTGCTTAGTAAATGTACCCCTAAATGAGGCGTTGAAGTTAAGCTGCTTTTTATAAGTATATAAATTATAATTTGTATTTGCATTATGATATGGTACGTTCAGTATAAATAATTATGTGATTATAGAACTACATAGGATAAAAAAAAATAACATTAGCAGTCATTGATGGCCAAAAGGTTTGGATAGGCTGTTTATTTGTTGTTGTTTTTTTTTTACAGTTTTTGGTTTTATAATAAGGTGGTGTTTAATACCTCACTATTTTTTATAAATATGTCTTTTGTATTACAATATATTTTTTATGTATTTAATACACATCTAACACAACACATACATATATATGAGTGTAATTTAAGCATTCCTTATAATATTTGTCTACACAGTAGGTTTTATATATATTGTACACATTGATGAATGTAAGTTCAGCATTCCTTATATTTTTTAACACTATTTATTTAAAAAAGCACCACTAGAGGGTGCTTTCACAGTAACAAAGTGATGATCACCATTTAGATATAACTTATGCTGCTTTCACATCACAAATGCCGGATCCTACCCGGTAAGAGAAACGTGTCCTTACCGGGTGGGATCCGGCATTTGCGCTCCGTGGCTGGCTTTCCGACCCGGCAATATACCGGGTCGGTTGCCATGACAACGGAGGGCGCAGCAGCAGCAGGGGCGGGGGTGGAGGCGGCGGCGGGAGATGAGCTCATCTCCTGCGGCGCCTCTCCCTATGCTGTGAATGGGAACCGTGTCGCATCGACACGGCTCCCATTCACACCGCACCTGACCCGGTAATCAACCCGGGTAAAACCCTTCTTTTTTACCGGGTTGAATTACCGGGTCAGGCGACCCGCTAAAACGACCAAGGACCTTTCACAACGCACACTGACCCGGTTCGACACGGCAATATGTCGTGTCGATACCGGGTTATTTGTGCGGTGTGAAAGGGGTATTACAGGAATCCACATGTTACGTTTAATGATGTTTTGTACTTATATTATACTATGTAACAGCTGCCCTGACTTGTGCCCACAGCGCTCCAGCGGATGGACCCTGTGTACGTCACTTCTGGTGTGATGCCAGAGCCGAATCTGGAAGCAGCTACACTGACGCCGGGTGGACGAGCTGGAGACTGGGGGGAGAGTCTAATGGACATGTAAATATAAATAATATATATATATATATATATATATGTACAAATCAGGAGCACTCACCAGTCTTCATAAGCCTTATTTTATTAGTAGCATCAGGAAATCAGCATAGGGGTATCGACGTTTCGGGACACACAGGTCCCTTTGTCAAGATCACAAGCCAGTGTGAGTAACCCACTTTTATACCCATATAGCCCTCCCCTTCATTAGATAAACAGAAACACCTGTGTTGTAATCAGAAAATAAGAATTTACTCACCGGTAATTCTATTTCTCGTAGTCCGTAGTGGATGCTGGGGACTCCGTAAGGACCATGGGGAATAGACGGGCTCCGCAGGAGACTGGGCACTCTAAAGAAAGATTTAGGACTACCTGGTGTGCACTGGCTCCTCCCCCTATGACCCTCCTCCAAGCCTCAGTTAGGACACTGTGCCCGGAAGAGCTGACACAATAAGGAAGGATTTTGAATCCCGGGTAATACCAGCCACACCAATCACACCATATAACTCGTGATAGGAACCCCGGTTAACAGTATGATAACAATGGAGCCTCTGAATAGATGGCTCGCAACAACAACCCGATTTGTGTAACAATAACTATTTACAAGTATTGCAGACAATCCGCACTTGGGATGGGCGCCCAGCATCCACTACGGACTACGAGATATAGAATTACCGGTGAGTAAATTCTTATTCTCTCTGACGTCCTAGTGGATGCTGGGGACTCCGTAAGGACCATGGGGATTATACCAAAGCTCCCAAACGGGCGGGAGAGTGCGGATGACTCTGCAGCACCGAATGAGAGAACTCCAGGTCCTCCTCAGCCAGGGTATCAAATTTATAGAATTTTGCAAACGTGTTTGCCCCTGACCAAGTAACAGCTCGGCAAAGTTGTAAAGCCGAGACCCCTCGGGCAGCCGCCCAAGATGAGCCCACCTTCCTTGTGGAATGGGCTTTTACAGATTTAGGCTGCGGTAGTCCCACCGCAGAATACGCCAGCTGAATAGTGCTACAAATCCAGCGCGCGATAGTTTGTTTAGAAGCAGGTGCACCCAGCTTGTTGGGTGCATATAGAATAAACAGCGAGTCAGTTTTCCTGACTCCAGCCGTCCTGGAAACATAAATTTTCAGGGCCCTGACTACGTCCAGTAACTTGGAATCCTCCAAGTCCCTAGTAGCCGCAGGCACCACAATAGGTTGGTTCAAGTGAAAAGCTGATACCACCTTCGGGAGGAACTGAGGACGAGTCCTCAATTCTGCCCTATCCATATGGAAAATCAGATAATAAGAATTTACTTACTGATAATTCTATTTCTCGTAGTCCGTAGTGGATGCTGGGAACTCCGTAAGGACCATGGGGATAGCGGCTCCGCAGGAGACTGGGCACAAAAGTAAAGCTTTAGAACTACCTGGTGTGCACTGGCTCCTCCCCCTATGACCCTCCTCCAAGCCTCAGTTAGGATACTGTGCCCGGACGAGCGTACACAATAAGGAAGGATTTTGAATCCCGGGTAAGACTCATACCAGCCACACCAATCACACCGTATAACTTGTGATCTAAACCCAGTTAACAGCATGATACCAGAGGAGCCTCTAGAAAAGATGGCTCACTACAGCAATAACCCGATTTTTGGTAACAATAACTATGTACCAGTATTGCAGACAATCCGCACTTGGGATGGGCGCCCAGCATCCACTACGGACTACGAGAAATAGAATTATCGGTAAGTAAGTTCTTATTTTCTCTGACGTCCTAGTGGATGCTGGGAACTCCGTAAGGACCATGGGGATTATACCAAAGCTCCCAAACGGGCGGGAGAGTGCGGATGACTCTGCAGCACCAAATGAGAGAACTCCAGGTCCTCCTCAGCCAGGGTATCAAATTTGTAGAATTTTACAAATGTATTTGCTCCTGACCAAGTAGCTGCTCGGCAAAGTTGTAAAGCCGAGACCCCTCGGGCAGCCGCCCAAGATGAGCCCACCTTCCTTGTGGAGTGGGCATTTACAGATTTTTGGCTGTGGCAGGCCTGCCAAAGAATGTGCAAGCTGAATTGTACTACAAATCCAACGAGCAATAGTCTGCTTAAAAGCAGGAGCACCCAGCTTGTTGGGTGCATACAGGATAAACAGCGAGTCAGATTTTCTGACTCCAGCCGTCCTGGAAACATATATTTTCAGGGCCCTGACAACGTCTAGCAACTTGGAGTCCTCCAAGTCCCTAGTAGCCGCAGGCACCACCATAGGTTGGTTCAGGTGAAACGTTGAAACCACCTTAGGGAGAAACTGAGGACGAGTCCTCAATTCCGCCCTGTCCGAATGGAAAATCAGATAAGGGCTTTTACAGGATAAAGCCGCCAATTCTGACACGCGCCTGGCCCAGGCCAGGGCCAACAGCATGACCACTTTCCATGTGAGATATTTTAACTCCACAGATTTAAGTGGTTCAAACCAATGTGACTTTTGGAACCCAAAAAACTACATTGAGATCCCAAGGTGCCACTGGAGGCACAAAAGGAGGCTGTATATGCAGTACCCCTTTTACAAACGTCTGAACTTCAGGGACTGAAGCTAGTTCTTTTTGGAAGAAAATTGACAGGGCCGAAATTTGAACCTTAATGGACCCCAAATTCAGGCCCATAGACACTCCTGTTTGCAGGAAATGTAGGAATCGACCCAGTTGAAATTCCTCCGTCGGGCCTTACTGGCCTCGCACCACGCAACATATTTTTGCCAAATGCGGTGATAATGTTTTGCGGTTACATCCTTCCTGGCTTTGATCAGGATAGGGATGACTTCATCCGGAATGCCTTTTTCCTTCAGGATCCGGCGTTCAACCGCCATGCCGTCAAACGCAGCCGCGGTAAGTCTTGGAACAGACAGGGTCCTTGCTGGAGCAGGTTCCTTCTTAGAGGTAGAGGCCACGGATCCTCCGTGAGCATCTCTTGAAGTTCCGGTTACCAAGTCCTTCTTGGTCAATCCGGAGCCACGAATATAGTGCTTACTCCTCTCCATCTTATAATTCTCAGTACCTTGGGTATGAGAGGCAGAGGAGGGAACACATACACTGACTGGTACACCCATGGTGTTACCAGAGCGTCTACAGCTATTGCCTGAGGGTCCCTTGACCTGGCGCAATACCTGTCGAGTTTTTCCCAACGGTTTATGATCATGTGGAAAACTTCTGGGTGAAGTCCCCACTCTCCCGGGTGGATCTGCTGAGGAAGTCTGCTTCCCAGTTGTCCACTCCCGGAATGAATACTGCTGACAGTGCTATCACATGATTTTCCGCCCAGCGAAGAATCCTTGCAGCTTCTGCCATTGCCCTCCTGCTTCTTGTGCCACCCTGTCTGTTTACGTGGGTGACTGCCGTGATGTTGTCCGACTGGATCAACCCCGGCTGACCTTGAAGCAGAGGTCTTGCTAAGCTTAGAGCATTGTAAATGGCCCTTAGCTTCAGGATATTTATGTGAAGTGATGTCTCCAGGCTTGACCATAAGCCCTGGAAATTCCTTCCCTGTGTGACTGCCCCCCAGCCTCGCAGGCTGGCATCCGTGGTCACCAGGACTCAGTCCTGAATGCCGAATCTGCGGCCCTCTAGAAGATGAGCACTCTGCAACCACCACAGGAGAGACACCCTTGTCCTTGGTGACAGGGTTATCCGCTGATGCATCTGAAGATGCGACCAGGACCATTTGTCCAGCAGGTCCCACTGGAAAGTTCTTGCGTGGAATCTGCCGAATGGGATTGCTTCGTAGGAAGCCACCATTTTTCCCAGAACCCTTTCATTGATGTACTGAGACTTGGCTCGGTTATAGGAGGTTCCCGACTAGCTCGGATAACTCCCTGACTTTCTCCTCCGGGAGAAACACCTTTTTCTGTACTGTGTCCAGGATCATCCCCTAGGAACAGAAGACGAGTCGTCGGAATCAGCTGCGATTTTGGAATATTGAGAATCCAATCGTGCTGCCGCAACACTACCTGAGATAGTGCTACACCGACCTCCAACTGTTCCCTGGATCTTACCCTTATCAGGGAATCGTCCAAGTAAGGGATAACTAAAAATTCCCTTCCTTCGAAGGAGTATCATCATTTCGGCCATTACCTTGGTAAAGACCCGGGGTGCCGTGGACCATCCATACGGCAGCGTCTGAACTGATAGTGACAGTTCTGTACCACAAACCTGAGGTACCCTTGGTGAGAAAGGTAAATTGGGACATGAAGGTAAGCATCCTTGATGTCCCGAGACATCATGTAGTCCCCTTCTTCCAGGTTCGCAATCACTGCTCTGAGTGACTCAATCTTGAATTTGAACCTCCGTATGTAAGTGTTCAAGATTTTAGATTTAGAATCGGTCTCACCGAGCCGTCCGGCTTCGGTACCACAACAGTGTGGAATAATACCCCGTTCCCTGTTGCAGGAGGGGTACCTTGATTATCACCTGCTGGGAATACAGCTTGTGAATGGCTTCCAAAACTGCCTCCCTGTCAGAGGGAGACATCGGTAAAGCCGACTTTAGGAAACGGCGAGGGGGAGACGTCTCGAATTCCAAATTGTACCCCTGAGATATCCCTTGAAGGATCCAGGGGTCTACTTGCGAGTGAGCCCACTGCGCGCTGAAATTCATTGAGACGGGCCACCACCGTGCCTGATTCTGCTTGTAAAGCCCCAGCGTCATACTGAGGGCTTGGCAGAGGCGGGAGAGGGCTTCCGTTCCTGGGAACTGGCTGATTTCTGCAGCCTTTTTCCTCTCCCTCTGTCACGGGGCAGAAATGAGGAACCTTTTGCCCGCTTGCCCACGAAAAGACTGCGCCTGATAATACGGCGTCTTCTTATGTTGAGAGGCGACCTGGGGTACAAACGTGGATTTCCCAGCTGTTGCCGTGGCCACCAGGTCTGAAAGACCGACCCCAAATAACTCCTCCCTTTAATAAGGCAATACTTCCAAATGCCGTTTGGAATCCGCATCACCTGACCACTGTCGTGTCCATAACCCTCTACTGGCAGAAATGGACAACGCACTTAGGGCCATATTCAATTAGCAGTGATAACGGACTTTTCACGTGAAAAGTCCGGTTTTCGGGTGAAAAACCGGACTTTTCACGTGAAATGCAATTACAGCCTATTCAATTATCCTGGAAAATTTATCGGTGATCATGTTTTCACTAATTTCACTTCACCTTCTCTGAAGCAGGTGAAAAGTTGGGAAAAGTCACTATTTTAAGGTAAAAATGTTTGGATATGGTACAGAACTCCTGGGACACCCCCCTTTATGACTAATTAGGCACGTTGAAGTTTTTAATTATTTTTAATTGGCCAATAATGACATGTCATTTTTGGGGTGAAAAAGTAAAAAGTGATGGAAATTGGGGTTCAAGGTATGGGACAGGTATATTGGGGTGCTTTATGAGTGGGACAGGTGTTTTTTAGGCTTGCAGATGGGAGTAATCGGTCTGTTTCCACTTTTTTTTTAAAGTACCCTAAAATTACCCAAATATATACTTATACCCATTTTCATGTACCCCAAATTTAGTGAGAGCATTTATTTTGCTCAAAAAAACTTGCTTTCTATCATTTTTTTGCATTTAAAAAAAAATGCATATAACCGCCATTTCACACAATTTAAGTCCCCAAAAACTCTCTAATGTGATCTCTAACACACTTCTCTTCTGTTTTCCTATGTTAGTTTAGCATTTTTTGGGGTACAGGCTGATTTCCCCATTTTCACCTGCACTTTTCACTGCAAGAATTTTCACGTGAAACCCGGTCGGAATTGAATAGGTCGAAAAATGGAGCGTTTTCGCTGCAATTTTCGGCCGATTGCCGCGAAAAAATTTCGGGCGAAAAATTGCCGCGAATTTGCGAAAAATTGAAAAACGGAGCGTTTTCGCGGCAATTTTCGGCCGATTGCCGCGAAAAATTTTCGGGCGAAAAATTGCCGCGAATTTGCGGATAATTGAATACCCTAGTTAGACTTGATGCCAGTCGGCAAATATTCCGCTGTGCATCACGCATATATAGAAATGCATCTTTTAAATGTTCTATAGGCAATAATATACTGTCCCTATCTAGGGTATCAATATTTTCAGTCAGGGAATCCGACCACACCAACCCAGCACTGCACATCCAGGCTGAGGCGATTGCTGGTCGCAGTATAACACCAGTATGTGTGTAAATACATTTTAGGATACCCTCCTGCTTTCTATCAGCAGGATCCTTAAGGGCGGCCATCTCAGGAGAGGGTAGAGCCCTTGTTCTTACAAGCGTGTGAGCGCTTTATCCACCCTAAGGGTTTTTTCCCAAAGCACCCTAACCTCTGGCGGGAAAGGATATAATGCCAATAACATTTTAGAAATTATCAGTTGTTATCGGGGGAAACCCACGCATCATCACACACCTCATTTAATTTCTCAGATTCAGGAAAACTACAGGTAGTTTTTCCTCACCGAACATAATACCCCTTTTTGGTGGTACTCGTATTATCAGAAATGTGTAAAACATTTTTCATTGCCTCAATCATGTAACGTGTGGCCCTACTGGAAGTCACATTTGTCTCTTCACCGTCGACACTGGAGTCAGTATCCGTGTCGGCGTCTATATCTGCCATCTGAGGTAACGGGCGCTTTAGAGCCCCTGACGGCCTATGAGACGTCTGGACAGGCACAAGCTGAGTAGCCGGCTGTCTCATGTCAACCACTGTCTTTTATACAGAGCTGACACTGTCACGTAATTCCTTCCAACAGTTCATCCACTCAGGTGTCGACCCCCTAGGGGGTGACATCACTATTACAGGCAATCTGCTCCGTCTCCACATCATTTTTCTCCTCATACATGTCGACACAAACGTACCGACACACAGCACACACACAGAGAATGCTCTGATAGAGGACAGGACCCCACTAGCCCTTTGGGGAGACAGGGGGAGAGTTTGCCAGCACACACCAGAGCGCTATATATATATACAGGGATAACCTTATATAAGTGTTTTTCCCCTTATAGCTGCTGTATTTTTAATACTGCGCGTAATTAGTGCCCCCCTCTCTTTTTTAACCCTTTCTGTAGTGTAGTGACTGCAGGGGAGAGCCAGGGAGCTTCCCTCCAACGGAGCTGTGAGGGAAAATGGCGCCAGTGTGCTGAGGAGATAGGCTCCGCCCCCTTCTCGGCGGCCTTATCTCCCGTTTTTCTGTGAATTCTGGCAGGGGTTAAATTCATCCATATAGCCCAGGAGCTATATGTGATGCATTTTATGCCATCCAAGGTGTTTTTATTGCGTCTCAGGGCGCCCCCCCCCCAGCGCCCTGCACCCTCAGTGACCGGAGTGTGAAGTGTGCTGAGAGCAATGGCGCACAGCTGCAGTGCTGTGCGCTACCTTGTTGAAGACAGGACGTCTTCTGCCGCCGATTTTCCGGACCTCTTCTGTCTTCTGGCTCTGTAAGGGGGCCGGCGGCGCGGCTCTGGGACCTATCCATGGCTGGCCCTGTGATCGGTCCCTCTGGAGCTAATGTCCAGTAGCCTAAGAAGCCCAATCCACTCTGCACGCAGGTGAGTTCGCTTCTTCTCCCCTTAGTCCCTCGATGCAGTGAGCCTGTTGCCAGCAGGTCTCACTGAACATAAAAAACCTAAAACTAAACTTTTCACTAAGCAGCTCAGGAGAGCCACCTAGTCTGCACCCTTCTCGTTCGGGCACAAAAATCAAACTGAGGCTTGGAGGAGGGTCATAGGGGGAGGAGCCAGTGCACACCAGGTAGTTCTAAAGCTTTACTTTTGTGCCCAGTCTCCTGCGGAGCCGCTATCCCCATGGTCCTTCTAGGACGTCAGAGAAAAGGGCTTTTACAGGACAAAGCCGCCAATTCTGACACACGCCTGGCTGAAGCCAGGGCCAACAGCATAACCACTTTCCACGTGAGATATTTCAAATCCACAGTCTTAAGTGGCTCAAACCAATGTGATTTCAGGAACTCCAAAACCACATTGAGATCCCAAGGTGCCACTGGGGGCACAAAAGGAGGCTGAATATGCAGAACTCCCTTAACAAATGTCTGAACTTCAGGCAGTGAAGCCAGTTCTTTCTGGAAGAAAATCGACAGAGCCGAGATCTGGACCTTAATGGACCCCAATTTGAGGCCCAATGTCACACCAGCTTGCAGGAAATGCAGGAATCGACCCAGTTGAAATTCCTCCATTGGGGCCTTCTTGGCCTCACACCAAGCAACATATTTCCGCCAAATGCGGTGATAATGTTTTGCGGTGACATCCTTCCTGGCTTTGATCAGGGTAGGGATGACTTCCTCCGGAATGCCTTTTTCCTTTAGGATCCGGCGTTCAACCGCCATGCCGTCAAACGCAGCGGCGGTAAGTCTTGGAACAGACAGGGTCCCTGCTGCAGCAGGTCTTGTCTGAGCGGCAGAGGCCAAGGGTCCTCTGTAAGCATCTCTTGAAGTTCCGGGTACCAAGCTCTTCTTGGCCAATCCGGAACCACGAGTATAATTTTCACTCCTTGCCTTCTTATTATTCTCAGTACCTTAGGAATGAGAGGCAGAGGAGGAAACACATAAACCGACTGGTACACCCACGGTGTCACTAGAGCGTCCACAGCGATCGCCTGAGGGTCCCTTGACCTGGCGCAATATCTTTTTAGCTTTTTGTTGAGGCAGGACGCCATCATGTCCACCTGTGGTCTTTCCCAACGGTTTACCAGCATTTGGAAGACTTCTGGATGAAGTCCCCATTCTCCCGGGTGGAGGTCGTGCCTGCTGAGGAAGTCTGCTTCCCAGTTGTCCACTCCCGGAATGAACACTGCTGTCAGTGCTAACACATGATTCTCTGCCCATCGGAGAATCCTTGTGGCTTCTGCCATTGCCCTCCTGCTTCTTGTGCCGCCCTGTCTGTTTACATGGGCGACCGCCGTGATGTTGTCTGATTGGATCAGTACCGGCCGGTTCTGAAGCAGGGGTCTTGCTTGGCTTAGGGCATTGTAAATGGCCCTTAGCTCCAGAATATTTATGTGAAGCGAAATCTCCTGATTTGACCACAGTCCTTGGAAATTTCTTCCCTGTGTGACTGCACCCCAGCCCCGAAGGCTGGCATCCGTGGTCACCAGGACCCAGTCCTGTATTCCGAATCTGCGGCCCTCTAGTAGATGAGCCCTCTGCAGCCACCACAGCAGCGACAACCTGGTTCTTGCCGACAGGGTTATCCGCTTTTGCATCTGGAGATGGGACCCGGACCATTTGTCAAACAGGTCCCACTGGAAAGTCCTTGCGTGGAACCTTCCGAATGGAATTGCCTCGTACGAAGCTACCATTTTCCCCAGGACTCGTGTGCATTGATGTACCGACACCTGGTTTTAGGATGTCTCTGACTAGAGATGACAACTCCTCGGCTTTTTCCACTGGAAGAAACACTCTTTTCTGGTCTGTGTCCAGAATCATTCCCAGGAACAGAAGACGTGTCGTCGGGACCAGCTGGGACTTTGGAATATTGAGAATCCAGCCGTGCTGTTGTAGCACTTCCCGAGAAAGTGCTACCCCCACTACCAACTGTTCCTTGGACCTCGCCTTTATCAGGAGATCGTCCAAGTACGGGATAATTAAAACTCCCTTCTTGCGAAGGAGTATCATCATTTCGGCCATTACTTTGGTAAAGACCCTCGGTGCCGTGGACAACCCAAACGGCAGCGTCTGGAACTGATAGTGACAGTCCTGTACCACAAATCTGAGGTACTCCTGGTGAGGAGGGTAAATGGGGACATGCAGGTACGCATCCTTGATGTCCAGGGAGACCATGTAATCCCCCTCGTCCAGGCTCGCAATAACCGCCCTGAGCGATTCCATCTTGAACTTGAACCTTTTGATATAAGTGTTCAAGGATTTTAGATTTAAGATGGGTCTCACCGAACCGTCCGGTTTTCGGTACCACGAACATTGTGGAATAGTAACCCTTTCCTTGCTGAAGGAGGGGTACCTTGACAATCACTTGCTGTGAATACAGTTTTTGAATAGCCACCAACACCGCCTCCCTGGCAGAGGGAGTTGCCGGTAAGGCAGATTTTAGGAAACGGCGGGGGGGAGACGTCTCAAATTCCAGTCTGTACCCCTGAGATACTACTTGAAAGACCCAGGGATCCACTTGTGAGAGATCCCACTGAGCGCTGAAATTTCTGAGACGGGCCCCCACCGTACCCGGGTCCGCCTGAGCAGCCCCAGCGTCATGCTGTGGACTTACCGGACGTGGGGGAGGACTTCTGCTCTTGGGGACTAGCTGTGTGTTGCAGCTTTTTCCCTCTACCTTTGCCTCTCAGCAGAAAGGATGAGCCTCTAGCCCTCTTGCTTTTCTGGGGCCGAAAGGACTGTACCTGATAATACGGTGCTTTCTTTTGCTGTGGGGTAGCCTGTGGCAAAAAGGTCGATTTCCCAGCAGTAGCTGTGGACACGAGGTCCAAAAGACCCTCCCCAAACAGTTCCACCCCCTTATAGGGTAAAACTTCCATGTGCCGTTTCGAGTCGGCATCGCCAGACCATTGCCGAGTCCATAACCCCCTTCTGGCGGCAATGGACATAGCGCTTATTTTTGATGCCAGCCGGCAAATATCCCTCTGTGCATCACGCATGTATAAGACTGCGTCTTTTATATGCTCAATGGTCAGCAAAATATTGTCCCTATCCATGGTATCAATATTATCCGACAGGGAATCTGACCACGCAGCAGCAGCACTGCACATCCAAGCTGATGCAATCGCTGGTCGCAATATAATGCCCGTGTGTGTGTAGATAGCTTTTAGGGTAGTTTCCTGCTTCCTATCAGCAGGTTCCTTTAGGGCGGCCGTATCCGGAGACGGTAGTGCCACCTTCTTTGATAAGCGTGTCAGCGCCTTATCTACCCTAGCGGGTGTTTCCCAACGTGACCTATCCTCTGGCGGGAAAGGGTACGCTGCCAATAACCATTTAGAAATTATCAATTTCTTATCGGAGGAAGTCCACGCTTCCTCACACACCTCATTTAATTCCTCAGATGCAGGAAAAACTACAGGTAGCTTTTTCTCACCAAACATAATACCCTTTTTTGTGGTACCTGGGGTATTATCAGAAATGTGTAAAACATTTTTCATTGCCTCAATCATGTAACGGGTGGACCTATTGGAGGGTACACTAGTCTCATCGTCGTCGACACTGGAGTCGGTATCCGTGTCGACATCTGTGTCTGTCACCTGAGGTAGCGGGCGTTTTAAAGCCCCTGATGACATTTGAGACGCTGGAACAGGCACAAGCTGAGTAGCCGGCTGTCCTATGTCGTCAAACCTTTTGTGTAAGGAGTTGACACTGTCACGTAATTCCTTCCATAAGTCCATCCACACAGGTGTCGACACGGGGTGACATCACATTCACAGGCATTTGCTCCGCCTCCACATCATTTTCCTCATCATACATGTCGACACAGCAGTACCGACACACAGCAGACACACAGGGAATGCTCTTACAGAGGACAGGACCCCACAAAGCCCTTTGGGGAGACAGAGGGAGAGTATGCCAGCACACACCAGAGCGCTATATACCACAGGGATATCACCTATAAAACGTGTTTTCCCCTTATAGCTGCATATATATATTCATACTGCGCCTAATTTGTGCCCCCCCCCTCTCTTTTTTACCCTTTCTGTAGTGCAGGACTGCAGGGGAGAGCCAGGGAGCGATCCTTCCAGCGGAGCTGAGGGAGATGGCTCCGCCCCCTTTTCGGCGGGCTTTCTCCCGCTATTTTAATAGTTCTGGCAGGGGTTAATATACACCTATATAGCCCCTGGGGCTATATATGGTGTCAGTTCGCCAGCCAAGGTGTTAATATTGCTGCTCAGGGCGCCCCCCCCAGCGCCCTGCACCCATCAGTGACCGCAGTGTGTGGTGTGCATGAGGAGCAATGGCGCACAGCTGCAGTGCTGTGCGCTACCTTGGAGAAGACAGAAGTCTTCAGCCGCCGATTTTACGGACCTTCTTGCTTCTGGCTCTGTAAGGGGGACTGCGGCGCGGGGCCGGGAACGGACAACGAGGTCGGGTACTGTGTGCGATCCCTCTGGAGCTAATGGTGTCCAGTAGCCTAAGAAGCCCAAGCTACCACCACTTAGGTAGGTTCGCTTCTTCTCCCCTTAGTCCCTCGGTGCAGTGAGCCTGTTGCCAGCAGGTCTCACTGTAAAATAAAAAACCTAAACTATACTTTCTTCCTAGGAGAGCCCCTAGTGTGCATCCAGCTCAGCCGGGCACAGAAATCTAATTGAGGCTTGAAGGAGGGTCATAGGGGGAGGAGCCAGTGCACACCAGGTAGTCCTAAATCTTTCTTTAGAGTGCCCAGTCTCCTGCGGAGCCCGTCTATTCCCCATGGTCCTTACGGAGTCCCCAGCATCCACTAGGACGTCAGAGAAAAGTATATACAAAAGCGCTGAATATATCAGCACAAACAACACTTATCATAAGAAGACAACATATATAGACATACATCACAATTATATTAAAATCAATGTGTAAACACTCACAGTAATATACTCAGACAGCACAGAAACGCGGTTTGCGTTCCACTGCGCCATACTTCCTGTATTTGGAACACATCTACTGGTCACATGACCGGAAGTGCATAGTACTACAGAGTAAAGCATCAGGAAAGCGTCCCCATGGCAACCCAGTCTTTTTATATTTGTATTTTCTACAATTTTTAAATTTTGAATATGATGCTTTTTATGTAGTGGAAATGGAATCCCAATCTAGGCTTTCCGTTTCACTGTGCAGCGCTGGTTGGCTAACCAGGTCATGTGTGCAGCTCTGGCTGGCTAATCAGGTCTTGTATGGAGATACAGTTAAAATACCGGCTGTCGGGATCCCAGCGTTCAGGAGACTGAAGCCGGAATCCCGACAACTGTAGATTATTCCCACTTGGTTGGTGGATCCATGCCGCCAACTGAGTGGGAATATAACCTGTGGCAAGCGAAGCGAGCCACAGGGCCTAAAGCGTGGCGAGTGCATTGAGCCCACGAGGTGACTCGCTGCAGAGATTCCAACAGATGGGATGCCGCTGTTGGTATACTGACAGCCGGCATCCCGTCTGCCGGTAACACATATCAATCCTTATGTATGTGCAGATCCCATTAGGCTGGCATGGGGAAGCCATAATTGCAACCAGAACTGCATGGGTTTTATTTTGGGAAAATGTTAAATTGTTCAGATAATAAGAATTTACTTACCGATAATTCTATTTCTCGTAGTCCGTAGTGGATGCTGGGGACTCCGTAAGGACCATGGGGATTAGCGGCTCCGCAGGAGACAGGGCACAAAAAGTAAAAGCTTTAGGACTAGCTGGTGTGCACTGGCTCCTCCCCCTATGACCCTCCTCCAAGCCTCAGTTAGGATACTGTGCCCGGACGAGCGTACACAATAAGGAAGGATTTTGAATCCCGGGTAAGACTCATACCAGCCACACCAATCACACTGTACAACTTGTGATCTGAACCCAGTTAACAGCATGATAACAGAGGAGCCTCTGAAAAGATGGCTCACAACAATAATAACCCGATTTTTGTAACAATAACTATGTACAAGTATTGCAGACAATCCGCACTTGGGATGGGCGCCCAGCATCCACTACGGACTACGAGAAATAGAATTATCGGTAAGTAAATTCTTATTTTCTCTGACGTCCTAAGTGGATGCTGGGGACTCCGTAAAGACCATGGGGATTATACCAGAGCTCCCAAACGGGCGGGAGAGTGCGGATGACTCTGCAGCACCGAATGAGAGAACTCCAGGTCCTCCTCAGCCAGGGTATCAAATTTGTAGAATTTTGCAAACGTGTTTGCCCTTGACCAAGTAGCAGCTCGGCAAAGTTGTAAAGCCGAGACCCCTCGGGCAGCCGCCCAAGATGAGCCCACCTTCCTTGTGGAATGGGCATTTACAGATTTTGGCTGTGGCAGGCCTGCCACAGAATGTGCAAGCTGAATTGTACTACAAATCCAACGAGCAATCGTCTGCTTAGAAGCAGGAGCACCCAGCTTGTTGGGTGCATACAGGATAAACAGCGAGTCAGTTTTCCTGACTCCAGCCGTCCTGGAAACATATATTTTCAGGGCCCTGACAACGTCTAGCAACTTGGAGTCCTCCAAGTCCCTAGTAGCCGCAGGCACCACAATAGGTTGGTTCAGGTGAAACGCTGACACCACCTTAGGAAGAAACTGGGGACGAGTCCGCAGTTCTGCCCTGTCCGAATGGAAAATCAGATATGGGCTTTTGTGAGACAAAGCCGCCAATTCTGACACTCGCCTGGCTGAGGCCAGGGCCAACAGCATGGTCACTTTCCATGTGAGATATTTTAAATCCACAGATTTGAGCGGTTCAAACCAATGTGATTTGAGGAATCCCAGAACTACGTTGAGATCCCACGGTGCCACTGGAGGCACAAAAGGGGGTTGTATATGCAGTACTCCCTTGACGAACGTCTGGACTTCAGGAACTGAAGCCAATTCTTTCTGGAAGAAAATCGACAGGGCCGAAATTTCAACCTTAATGGACCCCAATTTGAGGCCCATAGACACTCCTGTTTGCAGGAAATGCAGGAATCGACCGAGTTGAAATTCCTCCGTGGGGGCCTTCCTGGCCTCACACCACACAACATATTTTCGCCAAATGCGGTGATAATGTTGTGCGGTCACCTCCTTCCTGGCTTTGACCAGGGTAGGGATGACCTCTTCCGGAATGCCTTTTTCCCTTAGAATCCGGCGTTCAACCGCCATGCCGTCAAACGCAGCCGCGGTAAGTCTTGGAACAGACAGGGTCCTTGCTGAAGCAAGTCCCTTCTTAGCGGCAGAGGCCATGGGTCCTCTGTGAGCATCTCCTGAAGTTCCGGGTACCAAGTCCGGAGCCACAAGTATAGTTCTTACTCCTCTCCGTCTTATAATTCTCAGTACCTTGGGTATGAGAGGCAGAGGAGGGAACACATACACTGACTGGTACACCCACGGTGTTACCAGAGCGTCCACAGCTATTGCCTGAGGGTCCCTTGACCTGGCGCAATACCTGTCCAGTTTTTTGTTGAGGCGGGACGCCATCATGTCCACCTTTGGTCTTTCCCAACGGTTCACAATCATATGGAAGACTTCCGGATGAAGTCCCCACTCTCCCGGGTGGAGGTCGTGCCTGCTGAGGAAATCTGCTTCCCAGTTGTCCACTCCCGGAATGAACACTGCTGACAGTGCTATCACATGATTTTCCGCCCAGCGAAGAATCCTTGCAGCTTCTGCCATTGCCCTCCTGCTTCTCGTGCCGCCCTGTCTGTTTACGTGGGCGACTGCCGTGATGTTGTCCGACTGGATCAGCACCGGTTGACCTTGAAGCAGAGGTCTTGCTAGGCTTAGAGCATTGTAAATTACCCTTAACTCCAGTATATTTATGTGAAGTGAAGTCTCCAGACTTGACCACACTCCCTGGAAATTTCTTCCCTGTGTGACTGCTCCCCAGCCCCTCAGGCTGGCATCCGTGGTCACCAGGACCCAGTCCTGAATGCCGAATCTGCGGCCCTCTAGTAGATGAGCACTCTGCAGCCACCACAGAAGAGACACCCTTGTCCTCGGAGACAGGGTTATCCGCTGATGCATCTGAAGATGCGATCCGGACCATTTGTCCAGCAGATCCCACTGAAAAGTTCTTGCGTGAAATCTGCCGAATGGAATCGCTTCGTAGGAAGCCACCATTTTTCCCAGGACCCTTGTGCAATGATGCACTGACACTTTTCCTGGTTTTAGGAGGTTCCTGACTAGCTCGGATAACTCCCTGGCTTTCTCCTTCGGGAGAAACACCTTTTTCTGGACTGTGTCCAGAATCATCCCTAGGAACAGCAGACGTGTCGTCGGGATCAGCTGCGATTTTGGAATATTTAGAATCCACCCGTGCTGTTGTAGCAGTATCCGAGATAGTGCTACTCCGACCTCCAACTGTTCCTTGGACTTTGCCCTTATCAGGAGATCGTCCAAGTAAGGGATAATTAAGACGCCTTTTCTTCGAAGAAGAATCATCATTTCGGCCATTACCTTGGTAAAGACCCGGGGTGCCGTGGACAATCCAAACGGCAGCGTCTGAAACTGATAGTGACAGTTCTGTACTACGAACCTGAGGTACCCTTGGTGAGAAGGGCAAATTGGGACATGGAGGTAAGCATCCTTGATGTCCAGGGACACCATATAGTCCCCTTCTTCCAGGTTCGCTATCATTGCTCTGAGTGACTCCATCTTGAATTTGAACCTTTGTATGTAAGTGTTCAAAGATTTCAGATTTAAAATAGGTCTCACCGAGCCGTCTGGCTTCGGTACCACAAATAGTGTGGAATAATACCCCTTTCCCTGTTGTAGGAGGGGTACTTTGATTATCACCTGCTGGGAATACAGCTTGTGAATTGCTTCCAATACTGCCTCCATGTCGGAGGGAGACGTTGGTAAAGCAGACTTCAGGAACCTGCGAGGGGGAGACGTCTCAAATTCCAATCTGTACCCCTGGGATACTACCTGTAGGATCCAGGGGTCCACTTGCGAGTGAGCCCACTGCGCGCTGAAACTCTTGAGACGACCCCCCACTGCACCTGAGTCCGCTTGTAAGGCCCCAGCGTCATGCTGAGGACTTGGCAGAAGCGGTGGAGGGCTTCTGTTCCTGGGAAGGGGCTGCCTGCTGCAGTCTTTTTCCCTTTCCTCTACCCCGGGGCAGATATGACTGGCCTTTTGCCCGCTTGCCCTTATGGGGACGAAAGGACTGAGGCTGAAAAGACGGTGTCTTTTTCTGCTGAGAGGTGACGGGGTAAAAAGGTGGATTTTCCAGCTGTTGCCGTGGCCACCAGGTCCGATAGACCGACCCCAAATAACTCCTCCCATTTATACGGCAATACTTCCATGTGCCGTTTGGAATCCGCATCACCTGACCACTGTCGTGTCCATAAACATCTTCTGGCAGAAATGGACATCGCACTTACTCTTGATGCCAGAGTGCAAATATCCCTCTGTGCATCACGCATATATAGAAATGCATCCTTTAAATGCTCTATAGTCAATAAAATACTGTCCCTGTCAAGGGTATCAATATTTTCAGTCAGGGAATCCGACCAAGCCACCCCAGCACTGCACATCCAGGCTGAGGCGATTGCTGGTCGCAGTATAACACCAGTATGTGTGTATATACTTTTTAGGACATTTTCCAGCTTCCGATCAGCTGGCTCCTTGAGGGCGGCCGTATCCGGAGATGGTAACGCCACTTGTTTTGATAAGCGTGTGAGTGCCTTATCCACCCTAGGGGGTGTTTCCCAACACGCCCTAACTTCTGGCGGGAAAGGGTATAATGCCAATAATTTCTTAGATATCAGCAATTTTTTATCGGGGGAAACCCACGCATCATCACACACTTCATTTAATTCATCTGAATCAGGAAAAACTACGGTTAGTTTTTTCACACCCCACATAATACCCTTTTTTGTGGTACTTGTAGTATCAGAAATATGCAAAGCCTCCTTCATTGCCGTGATCATGTAACGTGTGGCCCTACTGGAAAATACGTTTGTTTCTCCACCGTCGACACTGGAGTCAGTGTCCGTGTCTGTGTCGACCGACTGAGGTAATGGGCGCTTTATAGCCCCTGACGGTGTTTGAGACGCCTGGACAGGCACTAACTGATTTGCCGGCTGTCTCATGTCGTCAACAGTTTTTTGTAAAGTGCTGACACTATCACGTAATTCCTTAAATAGGACCATCCAGTCAGGTGTCGACTCCCTAGGGGGTGACATCACTAATACAGGCAATTGCTCCGCCTCCACACCACTTTCCTCCTCATACATGTCGACACACGCGTACCGACACACAGCACACACACAGGGAATGCTCTGATAGAGGACAGGACCCCACTAGCCCTTTGGGGAGACAGAGGGAGAGTTTGCCAGCACACACCAGAGCGCTATATATGTATAGGGACAACCTTATAAGTAAGTGTTTCTCCCTTATAGCTGCTATATATGTTTATATGCCAAATTAGTGCCCCCCCCTCTCTTTTTTACCCTGTTTCTGTAGTGCAGGACTGCAGGGGAGAGTCAGGGAGACGTCCTTCCAGCGGAGCTGTGAGGGAAAATGGCGCTTGTGTGCTGAGGAGATAGGCTCCGTCCCCTTCACGGCGGCCTTTCTCCCGCTTTTTATGAGGTAAAATGGCAGGGGTTAAATACATCCATATAGCCCAGGAGCTATATGTGATGTATTTTTAGCCATATATAGTGTTTACATTGCGTCTCAGGGCACCCCCCCCCCAGCGCCCTGCACCCTCAGTGACCGGAGTGTGAAGTGTGCTGAGAGCAATGGCGCACAGCTGCAGTGCTGTGCGCTATCTTTCTTGAAGACAGGACGTCTTCTGCCGCCGATTTCTGGACCTCTTCACTCTTCTGGCTCTGTAAGGGGGCCGGCGGCGCGGCTCCGGGACCCATCCATGGCTGGGCCTGTGATCGTCCCTCTGGAGCTAATGTCCAGTAGCCAAGAAGCCCAATCCACTCTGCACGCAGGTGAGTTCGCTTCTTCTCCCCTTAGTCCCTCGATGCAGTGAGCCTGTTGCCAGCAGGACTCACTGAAAATAAAAAAACCTAAGTCTAACTTTTACTCTAAGCAGCTCAGGAGAGCCACTTAGATTGCACCCTTCTCGGCCGGGCACAAAAACCTAACTGAGGCTTGGAGGAGGGTCATAGGGGGAGGAGCCAGTGCACACCAGCTAGTCCTAAAGCTTTTACTTTTTGTGCCCTGTCTCCTGTGGAGCCGCTAATCCCCATGGTCCTTACGGAGTCCCCAGCATCCACTTAGGACGTCAGAGAAAAATCTTACCAAGTATTAATAAGCTGCCTCACTGAGACTTTAATAATAAACTATGGCAATAGGTGGCATGCTATTGCAGCAATAAGTTACCTATCACTCTGTATGTATTAATAAATAGAGAAGACTCCTATGTCTCTCCACAAATTTTAAACCTGCCCCTTCCCCTAACACACAACATAACATGGCTTTGCTAAAGTGCACCTTATATCTGAGTAACTCTGAACTAAAGGCCTAATTCATACTTGTATGCAAGCCTGATGGTTTGCGTACAGACATGATGGTTGTGGGTCTGCGCAGGTGCAAGACCCGTTCTGATATCACTTACAGCCCTCTGTCAGCCACAGCATGATTGACATGCTGCGCAATTTGGGGGCAGAGCAGGGGGGCGGCACTCTCACTTTGCCCCAAATTTGAAGGTGTGACGCGTCCAGGGTCTGCGTCTTCGGATGCAGACTTACTGGACCCGGATATCCAGATTGGACGGCCAGCCTGCGTAAACTTCGGCTAACCGCTGCCTAAAACCATCGCGAATCGTGACCAGTGGTCACAATGGAAACAATGGTGATCCGAGGCTGCGTCCACAGATACAACACTCAGATCTTGCTAATGCTATCAGGAGGTGTCTACCTCCTACAGGCGCCTCCTGCTGCATTTGGATTTTAACACACAGAATCTCATTGCTGCTGCCCAGAGCCGGCCCTAACCAATATGATGCCCTAGGCAAGATTTTGGCTGGTGCCCCCTAGCACCACCGCTAGTTCCGCCTCTGACCTTGCATCTCTTTCCCAGCACCATCACCCCTCATCCATAGCAGTCCTTATTTTGGTATTTGTACCCCCTATATTTTAAATAGGAACAGTTCGCACATTTGGCGCACAGCCCAAAAAGGGGTGTGTTTTTGCTGGCAAGGGGCATGGCCACACAATAGTAACCCCAATTCCAATTACGCCACACACTACTGCAACTTTATTCACATTAGAACATGTGATAGTGTCCATAATTCATATTACATCCCACAGTAGTATCACTTTACCTTATAAACATTACTCCTCACAGTAGAGCCCCTTATTCACATTACATCACACTGAATTGCTCCTTATTCACATGACACCACACCCTATTGCTCTTTATTCACATTAGATGACACAGTAGTGCCCTTTCTATATGCAACGCCACATAGTAGAGCACCTTATACACATAATGCTGCACAGTAATGTCCCTTACACATATGAGACACATTATTAATGTCCTTATAAACATAATGCGCCTTACACATTATGACAACCTTTATTAATGCCCTTTTACACATAATGTCCCTTACACATATGCTTCACAATATTAATGCCCTTATACACATAATGACACACATAGTGCCCCTACACATTTGCTGCACATTATTATTGCCCCTATACACATAATGACAGACATACAGTAGTACCCTGTTACACATATGCCGCACATTATTAATGCCCTTATACACATAATAAAACACATAGTGCCCCTTACACATATGTTGCACATTATTAATGCATTTTTACATGACACACATAATGCTCCTTACAAATATTCCAAACACTACTGCACAACCAACCCACTCACATGCACACAGCACTCACACTGCCACTAACACAGCACTCACACTGCCACTAACACCTCTGCCTCTGCTTGGATACAGATGTGTCCTCATAAATCTTCCCTCAATGCTAACATCGGGCACTTTTTATGAAAATGCATCTTATTTGCATTGCTATGTGACTAGGATGCACAAGCAGTTTCTGCTGATTAAAATGATATGCAGCATGCCTATGTACTGTGTGAGACTGGCTGTATCTGCATATGAAATGCTACACACAGAATATAGGCATGCCACATATCATTTTAATCAGTAGAAGCTGCTGATGCCCCTAGACATATCAAATGCCCTAGGCAATTGCCTAGTTTGCCTATGCCTATGGCTGACTCTGCTGCTGCCTTGCAGCTGTGCAGTTACATACAATCAGGAATTTGGCCCTAAATTAGGCCCAGGTTGTGAAGTGAATTTTAAAGAAGTAAAAGATAACAGATAAAAAGCCTGTCAGACCGACAGATATTTACTTTGGAATTAAAAAAAGCGCAGTGGGAGCGCTGGGAGAGTGTATTAATGACAATTTTAATTAAAATACTGTGGTATAGATAGCATTACACAAATAAACATGTAAAAATAAAATATAAAACCAAACAATGTTATAAGTTTCCTATAATAGGGAGATATTTACTTTATCTGACATGCAGCACGTATTGTGGCCATGCACTGAGACATCTCAGTCGGGCATGTCTGAACGTCCAATCATTACTTATCAGTTGCCGGCATACTCTATACGAATACTGCCCCAAGCAATCGATCATTAGCAGATCAGGGCAATAATCACATCAGTTTTGACCTCCTTAAGCAGAAGAGGTGCGATACTTTGAAGTGTGCCAACATGGTACATTGGGGAAAATGAATGCTGAAATGTATTTTGATTGTACATATGTGTATTATGTAAATGAAACATGAAAATGTTTATGTAATGCGTGCACCATAGTTACCGACTTTACAGCTGCCCCCACCGGGGAGGGCGCAGCCAGGTCGGCACAGTGCCCTATGGCATGTGCAGTGTCTCCATTTGAACATGGCTGCTGTGGCTGAGAACGCAGCCTCTTTCACCAACATGCCCATAACACGCCCATGCGACAAAAGTAAGGAAGGATATACAGTACTTAGCCGCTGCACCCTTCTTCATCAGTGTTATAACATCGATGAAGATGGGTACGGCGGCTGAGTAATGCACTGGGGGACGGAGCTATGAGCTTTGCACGCTGCATAAGTTAAGAAGACAATAAAAAAAAACCATCACTGCATTTGCTATCGATAGTAGATAACCATCAGACCTCTGCCATCGATGGCAAAATCATCAACCATCAGTGTCAAACTATCAATGATTGCTGGACATTTCTAAAAGATAAGAAGCAATAAATGTGAAAGGAAGAGGCAGGCAAATTGTGGCTCTTACACGGTTATGAAACTTCATAATTTTTCTATCATTACATAATGTACTTATAGTTCTGCTATAGTAGTTCCACAATAGATGTAAAGTCACAGATATTCTAAGTCAGGGCAGATTTAGTACTGACAACCCCTATGTAACTCTCCTTGCTATCTGCTCTCCTTTCCATGTTTTGTTTATCTATTTTCTTCCGGTATTCATTCCACACAGAGCTCCCTCCCATCGCCCTGTCTCAGTGCCAATGCTCTTCTATCCCCTGTGTTCACTTCTTCTGGTTTATGCTCCCCCTTACAAGTTACCCACCCTGTTTGTTTTCTTCTTGCAATGTGTTAACCCCTCACTCTCTCTTGTGTTCTGTCCACATCTGTTTTCTATTCTACTATGCTCATATTCTTAAACGCACATCTCATCCAAATATTGATAACCAAATATATATATAGTCATTTATACTGACCTGAATGTTTCTCAGTCCTTCAATAAGATAGTCACAATTTATCGGAGACAGAACATAAAAAAACAAAACATAACCCAGCAGGAAATTATCCATTTGGAAATGCTTTGTTTGGCTGAAACCAAGAGTTATATATAATATTTAAAAAAAGTTGATAAATAATAGGAGGTCAAATATTGCACATCTACCACAGCAGACTATTTATAATATGCCATCTGTGGGACAAATTTCTAAAAAATGCATGAAGCAGGGGTTTCTAGTTACCCAGACCACCACCTACCCAAAGCTCCAATCACATTATCTGCTGATGCTGACTGCTGGGAACCAGGAACCTCCCAGTTCTCTGTAATATAGTAAGACATTGTATACTATCTAGGTGAGGTGGTTAGATTGATGTAAAGTGGGTTAATATTAACGTGTAGTTTTATATTAAGATACAGCTTACTTTATGCACCATCATTTTTTAATTCTAAATTTTAATACATTATGTAAATTTTACATTTCTAATTCTAGTTTTCATATCTGCCTAACTTCTGTCCTGCATTGTTTTCAGGCTGTACATAGGGATAACTGCACTGCACCCAGGGCTGCCATCAGAAATTGTGGGTCCTCGGACTGCGAGAATAGGCAGGGCCCCTACCCCCCTCACCTTCTGCCCCCCCTGCAGAACATCAGGTGGCGCCCCTAGGCATGACCGTGATGGGGCGGGACCACAACAGCAGCAGCACAGGGAAGGAGTCCGGAGCAGGCAGCCATAGAGGGACAGCTATGGCGGTATTTCATATTTGGAGCAGACCACGAGCATACCTCGCAACTGTTCCGATTCCAGCGGGACAGTTCTACTAATTTGGACACTGTCCCGCTGTCCCACCCGTGGGCTGCAGTGTCCCGCTGGTGGGGTGCAGTTGGGAGATCCTGTGATCACCGCTGCTCTGCTCAGCAAAGTAGCCGGTGATCACTGAATTAGATGCCGTGCGCATGTGCATGGCATCTAAACAGTGCGGGGAGTTAGACGGCGGCTGCCCAGCTGCTCAGGGAGCACTGGCCATGCCCCCCAAAAACGGAGGTCATGCGCCATGGCCCTGCCCCCTTCTGTCGATGCCCCGCCACTTCTTTTGGACCCTTTAGCGTCTAAAAAGTTGCGAGGTATGAACGAGCCAATCAGAGCTAGCGAACTGGCAGCCAATCAGTAGCTGCTGCTGTGGACGCTCCTGATTTGCTGCCCATCCGCAAGCTCCGATTCGCTAAAGACCAGCTCCAAATTAAAAATTCTGCAGCTGTCCCTCTATGGCAGCCTGCGGTGCACTCCAATCCACACTGCTGCCATGAAGGTCCTCTCGCGGTCCAGGCCTGGGACTGGAGTCTCGGCAGTTCCCCCACTAATGGCGTCCTGACTGCACCACTTCTCTTTATGGAATTTTCAGCATGGACAAGTGTACCTCAATTGTTTTGTATTTTCTGTGTAGTTTTGTAGTAGACCAGCACCTGTATATCTCCGTGCAGTTCTCCACTGAGTATATAGGCTTCTGGTTGCTCTAGGCACAGAGGGGCAGATGTATTAACCTGGAGAAGGCATAAGGAAGTGATAAACCAGTGATATGTGCAAGGTGATAAAGGCAGCAGCCAGTCAGATCCTAACTGTTAATTTACATATTGGAGCTGATTGGCTGGTGTGTTTATCACCTTGCACATATCACTGGTTTATCACTTCCTTATGCCTTCTCCAGGTTAATACATCTGCCCAGTGGCGTAACTACTGCCCCCGCAGTCCTCGCGGTGGCTTGGGAGCGAGGGGCTGCGGGGGCGCCACTGATTTAGCAGACTGACATGCGGACGAGCCGTCCGCATGTCAATCTGCGGTCTCCTTCCCTCCGCTGCTGTAAGGAGGGACACGGAGGGCACAGCGCGCGCCTCTCCCGTGTCCCTCCGTCCTGCGTCTCCGGCGGGTCTAATAAAGGAAGTGCCGTTCGTGAGCTCTGATTGGCTCACGAACCGGCACTTCCTTTAACAGACCCGCCGGAGACGCAGGACGGAGGGACACAGGAGAGGCGCGCGCTGTGCCCTCCGTGTCCCTCCAACACAAAACAGGGGGGGAGCGGGGGCACACTGGGGGAGCATGGGGGGCACTGGGGGAGCATATGCGGCACAGGGGGAGGGGGGCTTATGTGGCACTGGGGGCATATGCGGCACAGGGGGAGGGGGGGCTTATGTGGCACTGGGGGCATATGTGGCACAGGGGGAGGGGGGCTTATGTGGCACTGGGGGCATATGTGGCACAGGGGGAGGAGGGCTTACATGGCACTGGGGGCATATGTGGCACAGGGGGAGGGGGGCTTATGTGGCACTGGGGGGGTATATGTGTACCTGGCACATGGGGGGAAGGGGGCTGTATTTGGCACTGGGGGCATGTGAGTACCTGGCACTATGGGGGAATATCTGGCACTGGGGTCATATGTTGCACTGGGAGAGCACAGCCCTAGCAACAAGCACTACCCCCTGGCAACGAGCATGACACCCAGTGCATGAAACCCCTGGCAACGAGCATGACACCCAGTGCATGAAACCCCTGGCAACGAGCATGACACCCTGAGCATGAAAACCCCTGGCACCGTGCATGAAACCCCTGGCAACGAGCAGGTAATTTAAAAGTAATTAGAAGCCTTACTGTAGGACTTAATGTGTAATGGGCATTACGGTGTGTAGCATAATGTATCACGGACATTGCGGTGTGTGTCATAATGTGTCACAGGCATTATGGTGTGTGGTATACTATATCACGGGCATTGTGGTATGTGGTATAATGTCTCAGGGGCATTGCAGTGTGGCATAATGTATAACGGGCATTGCAGTGTGTGGCATAAGGTATAACGGGCATTGCAGTATGTGTCACAGGCATTACGGTGTATGGTATACTATATCACGAGCATTGTGATATGTGGTATAATGTCTCAGGGTCATTGCAGTGTGTGGCATAATGTATCACGGACATTGCGGTGTGTGTCATAATGTGTCAGGCATTACGGTGTGTTGTATAATATATCACGAGCATTGTGGTATGTGGTATAATGTCTCAGGGTCATTGCGGTGTGTGTCATAATGTGTCACAGACATTGTATGTGCTATAATGTATCAGGGGCATTGCAGTGTGTAGCATAATGTATAACGGGCATTGCAATTCCTGTCATAATGTGTCACAGGCATTACGGTGTGTGGCATAGTGTGTCGGGGGCATTACGGTGTGCATTATTGTGTGTGGCATAATTTCTAAGGGCCATTGCAGTGGGTGTGGTTCATCAAATCGACAGTATCTAGGTCGACAATGTTTAGGTCGACCACTATAGGTCGACATTCACTAGGTCGACAGGGTTTCTAGGTCGACATGTGCTAGGTCGACAGGTCTAAAGGTCGACATGAGGATTTTTTTTTTTTTGGTGTTGTTTTCTTCGTAGAGTGACCGGGATCCCAAATTAGTGTACCGCGTCCCCTCGCATGGCTCGCTTCGCTCGCCATGCTTCGGGCATGGTGCCTTCGCTCCGCTACCGCTTCGCTCGGCACAGATTACCGTTCCAATCGTAGTCCACGTGGATCGTAAAGTATGAAAAAATTCAAAAAAAGAAAAAAAATGTGAAAAACTCGTGTCGACCTTTAGACCTGTCGACCTAACACATGTCGACCTAGAAACCCTGTCGACATTCCATCCATGTCGACCTAGTGACTGTCGACCTATAGTGGTCGACCTAAACATTGTCGACCTAGATACTGTCGATCTTCAGACCGGATCCCCATTGCAGTATGTGGCATAATGTCTAAGGGCCATTGCAGTATGTGGCATAATGTATACTGGGCATTACTATAAGGAGGAAAAATGACAAATAATGTAAGGGGCATGAATCAGGATTATTTTTCTTTCCTGTGGTGGCTAACGTCTGAGCGTGCAGGTTGCAAAACTGGGGTATGAGGTAGTCTTTTCCTGCAATGCCAAGCCCCTTTATGCGTAACCACATCCATTTCAACGAAGCCACGCCCCCTTTTTTGCTGTGCGCGCCTTCGGCGCACGCATGTTTATCCATTTTCTATTCCCAATTATGGGGGATGGGGGGGGGGGGGCGCCGAATAATTTTTTTGGCTTGGGGGAGAAAAATTTCTAGTTACGCCACTGCATCTGCCCCAGAGTCCTCTTGCCGCCGGGGCATACAAAACCAAAAAAAGGGGTGACCCGGCACTGGTCATATAGGGATACACATTTAATCTGAGAAAAACCAAGATTGAACGATTTTATACATAAATTCTCAAATCTATGTCCAGTTTGGTGGTGCGCCCAGAGCCAGAAAAAACATATGTCAAAAAAGGGAGAAGAAAGAAGGCTCTTGTGTGATGCTCTACATCACTTCATATGATGTGTGGTATGTGACATCAACAGCAGCATCACCACTTGTTTCTAATTTTCAATAACTTTCTCCTGAGATTGTGTATAGTTCAATCTGAAGAACAAACATTAGTCTTCAAAGTACATACATAGATTTAGGTCCTTGTAATATATTTGTGCAGTTTCCTGACAAACAGAATGAACCTTAATCTGTTTTGTTTATAAGTTTTGACCTTGACGAATTTACCATTCAATTGACCATATATTGGTTTCATTAATACAGATTGTCTGTACTGGTCGGGTCGAAATTGATGTACGACTGTGAAGTGTCTACAACCTTTCTTATCTCATTTTCTGAGGCAGGACCAGAACATTTTACCATATTTTTCACAATTCAACCCAATGTGCGCAGAACTTACTTTGGATCATATTTTCTATAATGGGCAATTACACTGATCTTAAAGAATATCGCAATAAAGTTATGTTTTATCAGCATTTCTTATGAATAACTTGATAAATATTGTAAGTTATTTCAATTAAATAAGAGTGCGCCCACACAAGAGCCTTCTTTCTTCTCCCTTTTTTGGGGCATACAAACAAAACCACAGGTCTGCAGAGGACTTGACAAACACGTTGTATCTAAGCCCATTTTTCCTCCAAAATTGCATTCATCCATAGGCTGCTTGTGTGTTCTGTATTTCACTGATTCATTTTACTTGCTTGTACAGTATTACTTTGTGTTTGATTGTATCATCCATTGCATTGTATGTTGTGTCTGTGTTGTTATAGTTAGAACATCTGTATTATGGAGTTAAAGTAGTGCAATAAGGGCCTAATTTAGGGTTGTTTGCAAAAGCAAAATCTTTCTCCAATGGGCAAAACCATGTGCACTGCAGGTGGGGCAGATATAACATGTACAGAGAGAGTTAGATTTGGGTGGGTTATATTGTTTCTGTGCATGGTACACACTAAGCGATTTCAACTTAATAAATAAACAATAACGACATAAATGTCATTATCGTTTATTTTTAGGCTTAAATCGTCCAGTGTGTATGGGGGCAACATTGGTGACCGATGAACGATGCGCACTCCCACACGTATTTCCGAAATCACCAATATTGAGCTGACATGCAGCTCAACCCGTCAATGTCGGGCTGAGCTGCATGTTCGGGAATGCCGGCGATGACGTCACTGAATGCTATCGTTGAACGATAAAGTTCAGTGTGTACGCACTATATCCTTGAACGCTACATCATTCAACTATATAGTCGTTCACTGCCAGCAATTCCTAATTGCGTAGTGTTTACCGCCTTCACTCTTCGCACATGTTATATCTGCCCCACCTCCAGTGCACGTGGTTTTGCCCATTAGAGAAAGATTTTGGTTTTGCAATCAACCCTGAATTAAGCCTTGTGGTCCTAACTCAGAGATGTACATAAATCTCTGATGTTTTAGTTCTGGGACTGGGATGTTGCAGTGCCCCAAAAGTCACAGCATGATTGACATGCTGCTGGTGTTTGGGAGCAGCAACAACAGGCAGTGTTACAGAAAATGGGGTGCGTCAGCCCCCGTTTTCTGGAACTTTACTGACTCCAGCAGCATTATTTAAGTGGACATTCTGAGTAAACTGAGGTTTATACAGATGTCCAATGTTCACGTAGAGAGATCTAATGCTTCGTCTTTGGATGCAACAGTGGAACACCTAAGCCGGCAGTGGGCATCTATTTACACAAGATGCCGCCTGCTGCTTTTGCATATTTTAGCACTGACGCTGCATACAAACACAGGGGCTGTTCTTCAGTGTCTGAATCAGCCCCTGTGTTAGGACAGAGTGCCCTGCACTGTCTCTGACAGTGGACTTCTGGAGGCACAACCTACACAGTGTGGCCAAGCTACTGCTTTGGGGGTCCGGCCTGATCAACAGTGATTGGCAGCACAGCAAACACTGGGGTAGTGTGTGTCAGGAGCCGGCGGCTTACTTCTGGTGTTGGGGTCCAGGGTCTGCCAGTCCGGCTGCTGACTATGTTGCGGGGGACGCGAAGGGGGCTAGCGGCAGTGACTGTCAGCTTCCGGAGCTGTGGAACAGGAGTATAGGCGCACCCTTGTATGTCCTCAGTGCGGGTGGCCGATCTGTTGGAGTCCAAATATCTGTGGCCAATGGCTGGGACTCTGTGGAATGTCCAGCCAATCCCTGGCAGCTTTCTTTTACAAAAGGGGGCAGTTCTGGCTATAACACTGCCAGTGCTTTAAGTTACTTCCCAAAGTAGAAGCACCAGCTCTGAGCTCCTTCAAGAATTTCCTGTGACCATTTCCTTGTTCTTTTGCAGTCTTTTCAACAATAGAATAAGCAAATTGCGCCTGTAAGAATGTGTGCAAGAGATGAGTGAAAATGGAGCTTTTATGCAAAAAAAAGGGTTCTTTACTTGGTTAAATGGTAAACATAAATTGTAGGTAGTGACACAATATGTATAAATCTTTGCTTCTGGCTACAGATTATGCATATTCTCAATCGTATCTATTTGCCATGGTGGAAGATGATAGAAGCTTAGTGTTCTTCCTTCTTTATTTGTGTACACTAAGCTTCTATCATCTTCCACCATGGCAAATAGATATGATTGAGAATATGTGATGAATAATCTAGAGCCAGAAGCAAAGATTTATACATATTGTGTCACTACCCAGGGGCGGATTGGGATCGAACACCAGCCCGGGAAATTTATGGAAGCAGCCCTAATGAGGGCGGAGTCTGTTGAGGGGGAGGGGCCGGTCAAGAGGGCAGGGTCGCTACTCAGAGGTCCTGATTGTGAGATAGACACAGTTGGGGCCCCCTTTGCTTTACGATATGCTATTGTTTACCTGTAACTGTGGCCCTCATTCTGAGTTGATCGTTCGCTAGCTAAATTTAGCAGCTGTGCAAACGCATTGTCGCCACCCACGGGGGAGTGTATTTTCGCTTTGCAAGTTTGCATGTGCAGCCGAGCGACACAATGTTATGCACACCAGTGCCTGCAGGAAAGTACTGGTGTTTGAACTGTTATGCAAAACAGATGGACTCACAGACAAACTGGGGGATATGACATAATGTACACAGAAGGTGATAGGGTAACAAAATACACACAAAGTGAACAGAGAAGCCCAGAGGCTAAGGAACTGGGTATCTCCCTTGTATTAGAACTGCTCAGATGGAAAAGCAAGATGTTGTGTTTTAATACGTAGAGAACCCGAAATGCTGTTGCTAAGGGCAACAGCAAAACCCTAAAGGGTTACCAGCGGGTGTGGCAGTAAATGTCACGATCCGGGTATCTGGACGCCATTACTTACCCTTCAGATGCCTCCTAAGGCGGGCTCAGCGTTCCAGGACCAGATTCCGCTGTTCCTGAGTTTCCACATGCAGAGTGTCAGAGTGGTGTTTTCATCAGCCGCGGCCTCCGCTGTGCCCGCGTGGTTAAATGTGCATCTATCAGCCTGGCGTCTCCTGTCTCCGGTGGCCGGCGCCGCCATTACTGTTTCCCAGACCACATGGATTACAAACCAAACTTCCCTCCAAGTGTCTGCATGGGCGCAGCCATCTTGGATTCTGTCATCTGATCATTTCCACCAATCTGCTGTTTGTATTGTTGATTTGCATAATTGCCTAGCCAACCCCTTCCTTGCTGCAGGTATAAGTAAGCTGTGCCTGAGCAAGGAAGACGTCAGTGCTTTGGTTGTCAAACCTAGTTCCTGTTTGTCTCTCTTCTATGATTGTCTTCCAGGTTCCAGCTCCTGTCTCAAGACTTCCACCATAGAGACCCGCACCAGCATTCCACCTGCGGTGTAGCCTGACTCTCCAATCCATTGTGGATTCATCTGTTTCCAGCTACAACACTACCTGCTTCCAGCCTCAGCTTCCAGCAGAATACAGCTTCCCTTAAAGGGCCGGTGTCCTTTCTACACTTTACCACTCTCCACCGGAATTATTATTTCTCCGCTCTCAAGTTCTACATTTCAGTTCACATTTCATCGCTCCCAAAGTTCATTTATTATTTAACTGGTTCCAGCCAGTATCCACTCCGTGCTAACAACAGTCTGGTTCCAGCCAGTATCCACAGCAGCTGTTTTACCTTCAGCAACCCAGCTCTTCCTGGAACACCAGCTGGTACAATCCTGGGTTATCTCCATTGCTACAGCCGGGCCTGGTAAGGACTTTCCATCTAGAAGATCATAAGAACTATCTCACACTACCAGTGCCTTGTGGCTCCTGCCATGCTGTAGTACTCAGGAACTGTATTTATTCTTTGCTGACTTTTACGTTTTCCTTTATTGCTGCTGTGATGCGGAGTTGTCATAATAAACATCATTGACTTTTATCTAAGTTGTCGTGGTCACGCCTTCGGGCAGTTATTATTCATGTTACTTACATGTCCAGGGGTCTGATACAACCTCCCAGGTTCCGGTACATCTCAGCCCCTACAACTGAGGCTGCCTCCCGTCAGCTCAGGCCCTCAGTTGTGACAGTAAGCACTGACCTAATGAATCCAGCCGGAGACCAGGATCAAGCGGCCAGGCCGATGCAAGAACTGGCAGCCCGACTAGAACATCAGGAGGCTGCACAGGGCCACATCATCCGCTGTCTCCAGGATCTCTCTACTCGGCTGGATGGGATTCAGACCACTCTCCGTGGATCAGGCGCATCTGGTGCGTCAACCACAGTGACTCCAGCTATAACCCCACCCACCTTACCCATTCCTGCTCCACGTCTTCATCTTCCAACGCCAGCAAAATTTGACGGATCTCCAAGATTCTGCAGGGGATTTCTCAACCAGTGTGAGATTCAGTTTGAGCTACAACCTGGCAATTTCCCCAGTGACCGTACAAAAATTGCCTACATTATTTCTCTTCTCAGTGGCTCAGCCCTCGATTGGGCATCACCGTTATGGGAGAGGTCCGACACCCTGCTATCTTCTTACACTGCATTCGTGTCAACATTCAGGCGCATCTTCGACGAGCCAGGCCGGGTAACTTCAGCTTCGTCTGAGATTCTCCGTTTACGCCAGGGATCACGTACTGTAGGACAATATCTTATACAGTTCCAGATCCTGGCATCCGAACTGGCATGGAACGACGAGGCCCTGTATGCTGCATTCTGGCATGGTTTATCCGAGCGTATTAAAGATGAGTTAGCTACCAGAGACTTACCCTCCAAGTTAGATGAGTTAATCTCACTTTGTACGAAAGTTGACTTACGTTTCAGAGAGAGAGCAACTGAGCGTGGAAGATCATCTGCTCCAAAATCTTCTGCTCCTCCTCCTCGCCAACTGTCACCAACTAAAGATGAACCCATGCAAATTGGCCGTTCCCGTTTAACTCCTGCTGAGCGCCGAAGACGTCTCTCCGAGTTTCTCTGTTTGTACTGTGCAGCTCCGTCTCACACCATTAATGCCTGTCCCAAACGTCCGGGAAACTCCAAATCCTAGCTCGCCAAGGAGAGGGCCGGCTAGGAGTAATGATCTCCTCTCCATCTCCTCAAGATTGTAACCTCCCAGTCTCGCTTCAAGTTGCTCAACGTTATCAGAACGTCATTGCCCTCCTGGATTCCGGAGCAGCTGGGAACTTTATTACCGAAGCCTATGTTAAACGGTGGTCCCTACCCACCGAGAGACTTCCTTCGTCCTTTTCCTTAACTGCTGTGGATGGCAGTAAAATTTTTGATACAGTTATTTCTCTAAGGACTCTACCAGTTCGTCTGAGAGTGGGAGTTCTTCATTCCGAACTTATTTCACTTTTAGTGATTCCAAGAGCCACACATCCTGTGGTCCTGGGCCTTCCATGGCTCCGTCTTCACAATCCTACAATTGATTGGACGACTACGCAAATCCTGGCATGGGGTTCCTCCTGTACTAAGACATGTTTGTTTAAAGTGTTGCCTGTCTGTTCCTCCTCCCCCAGGTCGTCTGATGTTCCACCTCCTCCATATCAAGATTTCACGGATGTGTTCAGTAAAGCTTCTGCTGATATCCTTCCCCCTCATAGAGAATGGGACTGCCCGATTGATCTCGTTCCAGGGAAGGTTCCACCTCGAGGCCGAACTTATCCGTTGTCTCTCCCCGAGACGCATTCTATGGAGGAATACATAAAAGAGAACCTAGCAAAGGGGTTCATTCGACCTTCTTCTTCTCCAGCCGGCGCAGGCTTCTTTTTTGTAAAGAAGAAAGATGGTGGTCTGCGGCCGTGCATCGACTACAGAGGTTTGAACGACATTACCATCAAGAACCGCTATCCTTTACCCCTGATTACTGAGCTCTTTGACAGAGTTAGCGGAGCTACCATCTTTACAAAGCTGGACCTGAGAGGTGCATACAATCTCATCCGGATCCGTGAGGGTGACGAGTGGAAGACCGCATTTAACACCCGTGACGGACATTATGAGTACCTCGTCATGCCCTTCGGATTGAGCAATGCTCCAGCTGTCTTCCAGCATTTCGTCAATGAGATCTTCAGAGACATTCTATACCGTCATGTCGTGGTCTATCTAGATGATATCCTCATTTTTGCCAACAATTTAGAGGAACATCGTTTCTGGGTAAAGGAGGTTCTGTCCCGTCTCCGTGTCAATCATCTCTACTGCAAATTAGAGAAATGCGTCTTTGAAGTCAAGTCCATTCCGTTTCTAGGGTACATTGTGTCCGGTTCCGGACTAGAGATGGATCCTGAGAAACTACAAGCAATCCAGAATTGGCCAGTACCCTTAACCCTCAAAGGGGTCCAGAGGTTCTTAGGGTTCGCCAATTATTACCGAAAGTTTATACGAGACTTTTCCACCATTGTGGCGCCTATTACTGCTTTCACCAAGAAGGGTGCTAACCCGTCCAAGTGGTCTGAAGAAGCCATGCAAGCTTTTCATCTTTTAAAACAGAGGTTCATCTCTGCACCTGTCCTGAAACAGCCTGACGTCGACTCTCCTTTCATCTTAGAGGTGGATGCCTCCTCCGTTGGAGTAGGAGCGGTGTTATCTCAGAGGGCTAAAGATGGTCATTTACATCCTTGCAGTTTCTTCTCACGGAAGTTCTCCCCAGCGGAGCGCAACTATGCCATTGGCGACCAGGAGTTGCTAGCCATCAAGCTCGCTCTAGAGGAGTGGAGATATCTGTTGGAGGGAGCTTCTCATTCAATCACCATCCTTACAGACCACAAGAACCTTCTATATCTAAAAGGCGCACAATGTCTCAACCCTCGTCAGGCCAGATGGGCACTTTTCTTTTCCAGGTTCGACTTTAAACTCCAGTTCTGTCCGGGCTCTCAGAATCGCAAGGCCGATGCCCTTTCCCGCTCATGGGAGCAAGAAAATGAGTCAGAGTCTTCAGACAAGCATCCTATTATAAATCCGTTGGCATTCTCCACGGTAGGGATGGACTCTACGCCCCCATCAGGGAAAAGTTTTGTGAAGCCGACACTAAGGAAGAAGCTCATGCATTGGGCCCATGCTTCCCGTTTTGCCGGACATACAGGTATCCAAAAAACCCTGGAGTTTATCTCTAGGTCCTATTGGTGGCCAACTCTGAAAAAGGACGTTTTGGAGTTTATTGCATCTTGCCCAAAGTGTGCTCAACATAAAGTATCCCGCCAGTCGCCTGCGGGGCAACTGGTTCCACTATCTGTTCCCCGTCGACCATGGACCCATTTGTCGATGGATTTTATTACAGATTTGCCCATGTGCAACAAGTTCAATACCATCTGGGTGGTAGTTGACCGGTTCACCAAGATGGCACACTTCATTCCTCTCACCGGTCTTCCGTCAGCTTCCAAGTTGGCTCAAGTATTCATACAAGAGATCTTCCGACTCCACGGTCTTCCAGAAGAAATTATCTCAGATCGAGGAGTTCAATTCACAGCCAAATTCTGGCGAAGTTTATGTCAAGTCCTCCAAGTCAAGTTAAAGTTTTCCACGGCTTACCATCCTCAGACCAATGGTCAAACTGAGAGGGTGAATCAGGACTTGGAGGCCTTCCTCCGCATCTATGTGTCCTCCTCTCAAGATGACTGGGTTCAATTACTTCCCTGGGCCGAGTTCTGTCATAACAACCAGTATCATTCTTCATCTTCTTCAACACCATTCTTCACCAACTTTGGATTCCACCCTAAAGTCCCTGAGTTCCAACCGCTTCCAGCAACTTCTGTTCCCGCAGTGGATATCACCTTGCATCAGTTTGCCAATATCTGGAAGAGCGTACGATCAGCTCTGCTCAAGGCATCGTTCAGGTACAAGAAGTTTGCGGATAAGAAGCGTCGAGCAGTTCCTGCTCTCAAGGTGGGTGATCGGGTATGGTTATCCACGAAGAATTTGAGGTTAAGAGTTCCCAGTATGAAGTTTGCACCTCGCTACATCGGTCCTTTTAAAATTGATCAAGTCATCAATCCTGTTGCTTACAGACTCCAGTTACCTCCCTTCTTAAAAATACCCAGGACATTCCATGTTTCCCTGTTGAAACCGCTAATCTTGAATCGGTTTCATTCCTCACTTCCACCAACTCCGAAAGTCCAAACTCAACGAGGCGTTGAGTATGAAGTGGCCAAGATCCTGGACTCACGTCACCGTTACGGTCAACTTCAGTATCTCATTGACTGGAAGGGCTATGGTCCTGAAGAACGCTCTTGGACCAATGCCTCTGACGTCCATGCTCCTGCCTTGGTCCGAAATTTCCACGCAAAGTTTCCTTTAAAGCCTAAGAAGTGTCCTGGGGCCACTCCTAAAGGGGGGGGTGCTGTCACGATCCGGGTATCTGGACGCCATTACTTACCCTTCAGATGCCTCCTAAGGCGGGCTCAGCGTTCCAGGACCAGATTCCGCTGTTCCTGAGTTTCCACATGCAGAGTGTCAGAGTGGTGTTTTCATCAGCCGCGGCCTCCGCTGTGCCCGCGTGGTTAAATGTGCATCTATCAGCCTGGCGTCTCCTGTCTCCGGTGGCCGGCGCCGCCATTACTGTTTCCCAGACCACATGGATTACAAACCAAACTTCCCTCCAAGTGTCTGCATGGGCGCAGCCATCTTGGATTCTGTCATCTGATCATTTCCACCAATCTGCTGTTTGTATTGTTGATTTGCATAATTGCCTAGCCAACCCCTTCCTTGCTGCAGGTATAAGTAAGCTGTGCCTGAGCAAGGAAGACGTCAGTGCTTTGGTTGTCAAACCTAGTTCCTGTTTGTCTCTCTTCTATGATTGTCTTCCAGGTTCCAGCTCCTGTCTCAAGACTTCCACCATAGAGACCCGCACCAGCATTCCACCTGCGGTGTAGCCTGACTCTCCAATCCATTGTGGATTCATCTGTTTCCAGCTACAACACTACCTGCTTCCAGCCTCAGCTTCCAGCAGAATACAGCTTCCCTTAAAGGGCCGGTGTCCTTTCTACACTTTACCACTCTCCACCGGAATTATTATTTCTCCGCTCTCAAGTTCTACATTTCAGTTCACATTTCATCGCTCCCAAAGTTCATTTATTATTTAACTGGTTCCAGCCAGTATCCACTCCGTGCTAACAACAGTCTGGTTCCAGCCAGTATCCACAGCAGCTGTTTTACCTTCAGCAACCCAGCTCTTCCTGGAACACCAGCTGGTACAATCCTGGGTTATCTCCATTGCTACAGCCGGGCCTGGTAAGGACTTTCCATCTAGAAGATCATAAGAACTATCTCACACTACCAGTGCCTTGTGGCTCCTGCCATGCTGTAGTACTCAGGAACTGTATTTATTCTTTGCTGACTTTTACGTTTTCCTTTATTGCTGCTGTGATGCGGAGTTGTCATAATAAACATCATTGACTTTTATCTAAGTTGTCGTGGTCACGCCTTCGGGCAGTTATTATTCATGTTACTTACATGTCCAGGGGTCTGATACAACCTCCCAGGTTCCGGTACATCTCAGCCCCTACAACTGAGGCTGCCTCCCGTCAGCTCAGGCCCTCAGTTGTGACAGTAAACTCCTTGGTCAGAGATGGAATGATAGACACAAGGAGAATCTCCACAATCCTAATTCTCACTTGCAGTGCACAGGTTTTAGCTTACTGCCACTAAACTGACCCCTGACACCTAGCACAGTGAGACAGGATTAGACAGGCAAGTCTTAGAATACAGCCGCAAACTTGCTAAGTTCACAGAGTAGTAACAGAACCCCAGCAAGCTAAACGACTGACTCCAGTCTTACTGCTAGGTCTGGATTGGCAGAGTGTAATACCAAATCCCCAGGCCTATTTGCAGTAAGCAACAAACAAATACAAAGCTACACAGTACTGGCTAACTTTCATGAACTGACTAACCAACAAAGATTCAGCAGCATCTGCTTACCCTGAAAAGAGGCCTTATAAAGCAGGTGCTGTCCACGCCCCACTCAGACCTCACAGACTGTGAGCACAAAAACCAGCACCGGATCCCCTGCCGTGCACAGAGCCTATAACCACTGCACAGCAAAAGACCCGAACCGGAGTATCAGCTGCGCTCAGGTTACTCCACTAGCACTTGTCTCCCGGTTGCCATGACGACGTGGCAGCACAGGGCAGGAGACCCTAACACACAAACACATTTTGTGCAAAACAAGACCAGCCCTGTAGTTACTTATCCTGTGTTATGATTCTAGCGACGGAGGTCCCGGAATTTACGTCAGATACCCGCCCTGCAAACACCTGGACACGCCTGCGTTTTCCCAAACACTCCCAGAAAACGGTCATTTGCCACCCACAAACGCCCTCTTCCTGTCAATCTCCTTGCGATCGGCTGTGCGAATGGATTCGTCGCTAAAAGCATTGCACAACAATGGTGCTCTTTGTACCCGTACAACGGGCGTGTGCATTGCGGCGCATACACATGCGCAGTTTTGACATTTTTTTTACCTGATCACAGCGCTGCGAAAATCGTCAGCAAGTGATCAACTTAGAATGACCCCCTTTATGCATATGCTGCTACAATACCCTTCCCTGATGCACATCTGTATGTCTGCATATACAAGGACTGATATGCCCACTTTCAGTGTCTACTGACACTGCAGTCATGCCTTTAATCTACTTCTGATTTTACTGATTTTTCATTCTACAAACCCCTTTTATTAACCTTATATGTTTCAAAGTACAGGGAGGAGGAGCACACACTACATACAGCACTGTACAAGGAGGAGGAGCACACACTACATACAGCACAGTACAGGGAGGGAGTACACATAAGTAGTGAAACACAGACACAGGGGACCAGCGCAGCAGAATCTGTCCCAGTGGCCAATCCGCCCCTGATTACATACATAGCCACCATATTACATACATAGACACCACATTATTACATGAATAGCACCACATTATACAAATAGCACTGCGTTACACGTATAGCACCACATTACACGTATAGCACAGCATTACATGAATAGCACTACACGTATAGCACTGCATTACACAAATAGCACCACATAACACGAATAGCACAACATTACAGGTATAGCACCGCACTACACGTATAGCACCGCATTATATGACTAGCACCACATTACATACATAGCCACCGCATTACGGTGGTCATTCCGCGTTGATGGCTAGCTGCATTTGTTTGCAGCGCAGCGATCAGGCTAAAAAACGGCAGTTCTGCGCATGCGTATGTGGCGCAATGCGCACGCCCGACGTACGGGCACAACGAACGATGCAGTTTTGCACATGGTCTAGCGATGCATTTCAGTCGCACTGGTTGCCGCAGAGTGATTGACATGAAGTGGGCATTTCTGGGTGGCAACTGACGGTTTCAGGGAGTGTTCGGAAAAACGCAGGAATGCCAGGGAAAACGCAGGCGTGGCTGGGCGAACGCTGGGTGGGTGTGTGACGTCAAATACGGAACTGAATAGTCTGAAGTGATCGCAAGCACCGAGTAGGTTTTGAGCTACTCTGAAACTACACAAAAATTTTTTGCAGGCGCTCTTCGATAAAACCGTTCGCACTTCTGCTAAGCTAAAATACACTCCCAGTGGGCGGCGGCATATCGTTTGCATGGCTGCTAAAAACTGCTAGCGAGTGATCAACTCGGAATGACCCCCTACATGCGTAGCCACTGCATTACATTTGTAGACACCGCATAAATAGGCCCATCATCATGGACAGACATTGGGCAGCTACAGGGCTGAAGGATGTTGCATTAGAGATTGTCCCAGGGCTGGCTGTGAGTGGTGCCTGGTCAGCTGGCATCCTGAGAACAAAGTACATCCTGCTCCTGTCCAGTCCCCAAACCATACACTATGACCGGGGACACCCTATCCATACTTACCTACTCTCCCGGAAGCTACGGGAGGCTTCCGTTTTTTGGGGTAGCCCCCCGCACTCCCGGAAGAGTGGGCAGGTCTCCCGCATCCTGCTCGCACCCTAGTGATGCGAGCAGGATGGAGAGATAACCTCCCGCATTTGCGCGTCCGTCGGGTGGAGAAGGGGTTAAAATGACGCAAATCTCGTCATTTTAGCCCCGTCCCCTTTCAGCGGACCCGCGAATCGCGCCATTTCCCGCTGCGGGGTGGGGCTTAGTGATGTCACAGTCCGGGCCCAACCCCTGAAGACACCTGCAGCGTCTCCTCTCCAGGCTTCTCCCGGAGAGGAGACTTACAATGTAGGTAAGTATGCACCCTATCCTTTACACCATCATGATAATGCAAATAATGTAATTAAAAATAACCTCTCTGCTGGGTCCCCTTCAGTGCTCAGTCGCCGCTCTGGCCAGTTCAGCGAGAGTGCATGAGCCCGCTAGCCTAACTTCCGGACTGCATTTCAATGAACCACAAGTACTGGAAGCAGTGTGAGCCAGGCCAGCCTGAGTGTGAATCGGCCTGGCTGAGGGGGATATGGGACCAGCCCATCAGAATCTATCATGGTATCCTGGTGGGCCAATCCGCTCCTGGCTATGAGTAACTTCTCCATTATTCCTCTTTTAGAAGGTTTTATACATTTGCAAAACGAATGTTACTTTGCATTGCAAAACGTGACCTTGACACCTGACCTCTATAGTAGCAAACAGCTGTTTCAGCTACTCTCCCATTCAGTTTCTAGTTCATTAGGAATGTACTACATAAGATTTTTTAAAGTTCGAATACTTTACATAATTCCCAACTGTGCGTTCTTGTCCCTAGAAATCAGCCAGAAGATGTCGCTGTTGCACTGCATATTACTTGCTGTTGCGTTAAAGCTGTAGCAACTAATTTTTTTCCAGTAGGTGTCGCTGATAAGTATACAACTACAACATCGTACACAACATACCCTGCAGTTTTTGTGCTCAGCAGTTTCCGTGCTCCGGGTTCTGGTTGCCTGGTTACCGGGAAGCTGCCGGAAGTTGTGTTCAATCATGAGGCCGTAGCGAACTACAATAGAGTTGGGATGTGAAGAATTGGAAACGGGATGGAGGCGCATAAGATGCGGACAAAGTTGGAGGACTATAGGATCGCTGGAGTGGTGGGGAAGGGAAGCTACGGGGAAGTCAGCCTAGCAACACACCGAGCGGAAGGGAAACAGGTAACATACTCTGATGTTTAATGCCGCACATTGCATACTACACACTAACACTGGACAGCTGTATGCCATACATTAACACTGTGCTGCCTCTTGCCACATTCTGCATACTGCACTGCCGCTTGCCACACTCTGCCATACTGCTCTGCCTCTTGCCACACTGCCATACTGCGCTGCCTCTTTCTACACTCTGTCATACTGCGCTGCCGCTTGCCACACTTTGCCATACTGCGTTGCCTCTTGCTGCACTCTGCCATACTGCGCTGCCGCTTCCCACACTCTGCCATACTGCACGATCGCTTGCCACACTCTGCCATACTGCACGATCGCTTGCCACACGCTGCCATACTGTGCTGCCTCTTTCCACGCGCTGCCATACTGCACTGCCTCTTGCCACACGCTGCCATACTGCGCTGCCGCTTGCCACACTCTGCCATACTGCGCTGCCGCTTGCCACACTCTGCCATACTGCACGGTCGCTTGCCACACGCTGCCATACTGCACGGTCGCTTGCCACACGCTGCCATACTGCATGATCGCTTGCCACGCGCTGCCATACTGCACGGCCGCTTGCCTCTCTCTGCCATACTGCACGCTTGCTGCCAGCCCCCTTTGCTGCCAACCCTAACTGCATGGGTGCTTGCCACTCACTACCATACTGTACTGTCGCTTGCCGCTTGCTGCCATAGTTCACCCCTGAATGCCACACGCTGTAACACTGCACTACTACATGCTGCATGCAACATGCATGTACGGTAGTACGGATGGTGTAATGGTTAGCATTACTGCCTCAAAGCACTGAGGTCATGTGTTTAATTCCCACCATGGCCCTAACTGTGTGGAGTTTGTATATTATCCCAGTGCTTGTGTGGGTTTCCTCTCACATTCCAAAAATATACTGTTGGGTAATTGTCTCCCAACAAAGTGAACCCTAGTGTGTAAGTGTGTGCGTGTACATGTGATAGGGAATATAGATTGTAAGCTCCACTGGGGCAGGGACTGCTGTGAATGGACAATTACTCTCTGTAAAGAGCTGGAGTATATGTGTGTGCTATATAAATAATAGAGATGTGCACTTGAAATTTTTCGGGTTTTGGTTTTGGGTTCGGTTCCGCGGCCGTGTTTTGGGTTCGACCGCGTTTTGGCAAAACCTCACTGAATTTTTTTTGTCGGATTCGGGTGTGTTTTGGATTCGGGTGTTTTTTTTAAAAAAACACTAAAAAACAGCTTAAATCATAGAATTTGGGGGTCATTTTGATCCCAAAGTATTATTAACCTCAAAAACCATAATTTCCACTCATTTTCAGTCTATTCTGAATACCTCACACCTCACAATATTATTTTTAGTCCTAAAATTTGCACCTAGGTCGCTGGATGACTAAGCTAAGCGACCCTAGTGGCCGACACAAACACCGTGCCCATCTAGGAGTGGCACTGCAGTGTCACGCAGGATGGCCCTTCCAAAAAACACTCCCCAAACAGCACATGACGCAAAGAAAAAAAGAGGCGCAATGAGGTAGCTGTGTGAGTAAGATAAGCGACCCTAGTGGCCGACACAAACACCGTGCCCATCTAGGAGTGGCACTGCAGTGTCACGCAGGATGGCCCTTCCAAAAAACCCTCCCCAAACAGCACATGACGCAAAGAAAAAAAGAGGCGCAATGAGGTAGCTGTGTGAGTAAGATAAGCGACCCTAGTGGCCGACACAAACACCGTGCCCATCTAGGAGTGGCACTGCAGTGTCACGCAGGATGGCCCTTCCAAAAAACCCTCCCCAAACAGCACATGACGCAAAGAAAAAAAGAGGCGCAATGAGGTAGCTGTGTGAGTAAGATAAGCGACCCTAGTGGCCGACACAAACACCGTGCCCATCTAGGAGTGGCACTGCAGTGTCACGCAGGATGGCCCTTCCAAAAAACCCTCCCCAAACAGCACATGACGCAAAGAAAAAAAGAGGCGCAATGAGGTAGCTGTGTGAGTAAGATAAGCGACCCTAGTGGCCGACACAAACACCGGGCCCATCTAGGAGTGGCACTGCAGTGTCACGCAGGATGGCCCTTCCAAAAAACCCTCCCCAAACAGCACATGACGCAAAGAAAAAAAGAGGCGCAATGAGGTAGCTGTGTGAGTAAGATAAGCGACCCTAGTGGCCGACACAAACACCGTGCCCATCTAGCAGTGGCACTGCAGTGTCACGCAGGATGGCCCTTCCAAAAAACCCTCCCCAAACAGCACATGACGCAAAGAAAAAAAGAGGCGCAATGAGGTAGCTGTGTGAGTAAGATAAGCGACCCTAGTGGCCGACACAAACACCGGGCCCATCTAGGAGTGGCACTGCAGTGTCACGCAGGATGGCCCTTCCAAAAAACCCTCCCCAAACAGCACATGACGCAAAGAAAAAAAGAGGCGCAATGAGGTAGCTGTGTGAGTAAGATAAGCGACCCTAGTGGCCGACACAAACACCGTGCCCATCTAGGAGTGGCACTGCAGTGTCACGCAGGATGGCCCTTCCAAAAAACCCTCCCCAAACAGCACATGACGCAAAGAAAAAAAGAGGCGCAATGAGGTAGCTGTGTGAGTAAGATAAGCGACCCTAGTGGCCGACACAAACACCGGGCCCATCTAGGAGTGGCACTGCAGTGTCACGCAGGATGGCCCTTCCAAAAAACCCTCCCCAAACAGCACATGACGCAAAGAAAAAAAGAGGCGCAATGAGGTAGCTGTGTGAGTAAGATAAGCGACCCTAGTGGCCGACACAAACACCGTGCCCATCTAGGAGTGGCACTGCAGTGTCACGCAGGATGGCCCTTCCAAAAAACCCTCCCCAAACAGCACATGACGCAAAGAAAAAAAGAGGCGCAATGAGGTAGCTGTGTGAGTAAGATAAGCGACCCTAGTGGCCGACACAAACACCGTGCCCATCTAGGAGTGGCACTGCAGTGTCACGCAGGATGGCCCTTCCAAAAAACATTCCACAAACAGCACATGACGCAAAGAAAAATTAAAGAAAAAAGAGGTGCAAGATGGAATTGTCCTTGGGCCCTCCCACCCACCCTTATGTTGTATAAACAGGACATGCACACTTTAACCAACCCATCATTTCAGTGACAGGGTCTGCCACACGACTGTGACTGAAATGACGGGTTGGTTTGGACCCCCACCAAAAAAGAAGCAATTAATCTCTCCTTGCACAAACTGGCTCTACAGAGGCAAGATGTCCACCTCATCATCATCCTCCGATATATCACCGTGTACATCCCCCTCCTCACAGATTATCAATTCGTCCCCACTGGAATCCACCATCTCAGCTCCCTGTGTACTTTGTGGAGGCAATTGCTGCTGGTCAATGTCTCCACGGAGGAATTGATTATAATTCATTTTAATGAACATCATCTTCTCCACATTTTCTGGATGTAACCTCGTACGCCGATTGCTGACAAGTTGAGCGGCGGCACTAAACACTCTTTCGGAGTACACACTTGTGGGAGGGCAACTTAGGTAGAATAAAGCCAGTTTGTGCAAGGGCCTCCAAATTGCCTCTTTTTCCTGCCAGTATAAGTACGGACTGTGTGACGTGCCTACTTGGATGCGGTCACTCATATAATCCTCCACCATTCTTTCAATGGTGAGAGAATCATATGCAGTGACAGTAGACGACATGTCCGTAATCGTTGTCAGGTCCTTCAGTCCGGACCAGATGTCAGCATCAGCAGTCGCTCCAGACTGCCCTGCATCACCGCCAGCGGGTGGGCTCGGAATTCTGAGCCTTTTCCTCGCACCCCCAGTTGCGGGAGAATGTGAAGGAGGAGATGTTGACAGGTCGCGTTCCGCTTGACTTAACAATTTTCTCACCAGCAGGTCTTTCAACCCCAGCAGACTTGTGTCTGCCGGAAAGAGAGATCCAAGGTAGGCTTTAAATCTAGGATCGAGCACGGTGGCCAAAATGTAGTGCTCTGATTTCAACAGATTGACCACCCGTGAATCCTTGTTAAGCGAATTAAGGGCTCCATCCACAAGTCCCACATGCCTAGCGGAATCGCTCCGTGTTAGCTCCTCCTTCAATGTCTCCAGCTTCTTCTGCAAAAGCCTGATGAGGGGAATGACCTGACTCAGGCTGGCAGTGTCTGAACTGACTTCACGTGTGGCAAGTTCAAAGGGCATCAGAACCTTGCACAACGTTGAAATCATTCTCCACTGCGCTTGAGACAGGTGCATTCCACCTCCTATATCGTGCTCAATTGTATAGGCTTGAATGGCCTTTTGCTGCTCCTCCAACCTCTGAAGCATATAGAGGGTTGAATTCCACCTCGTTACCACTTCTTGCTTCAGATGATGGCAGGGCAGGTTCAGTAGTTTTTGGTGGTGCTCCAGTCTTCTGTACGTGGTGCCTGTACGCCGAAAGTGTCCCGCAATTCTTCTGGCCACCGACAGCATCTCTTGCACGCCCCTGTCGTTTTTTAAAAAATTCTGCACCACCAAATTCAAGGTATGTGCAAAACATGGGACGTGCTGGAATTTGCCCATATTTAATGCACACACAATATTGCTGGCGTTGTCCGATGCCACAAATCCACAGGAGAGTCCAATTGGGGTAAGCCATTCCGCGATGATCTTCCTCAGTTGCCGTAAGAGGTTTTCAGCTGTGTGCGTATTCTGGAAAGCGGTGATACAAAGCGTAGCCTGCCTAGGAAAGAGTTGGCGTTTGCGAGATGCTGCTACTGGTGCCGCCGCTGCTGTTCTTGCGGCGGGAGTCCATACATCTACCCAGTGGGCTGTCACAGTCATATAGTCCTGACCCTGCCCTGCTCCACTTGTCCACATGTCCGTGGTTAAGTGGACATTGGGTACAGCTGCATTTTTTAGGACACTGGTGAGTCTTTTTCTGAGGTCTGTGTACATTTTCGGTATCGCCTGCCTAGAGAAGTGGAACCTAGTTGGTATTTGGTAACGGGGGCACACTACCTCAAGAAATTGTGTAGTTCCCTGTGAACTAACGGCGGATACCGGACGCACGTCTAACACCAACATAGTTGTCAAGGCCTCAGTTATCCGCTTTGCAGCAGGATGACTGCTGTGATATTTCATCTTCCTCGCAAAGGACTGTTGGACAGTCAATTGCTTACTGGAAGTAGTACAAGTGGTCTTCCGACTTCCCCTCTGGGATGACCATCGACTCCCAGCAGCAACAACAGCAGCGCCAGCAGCAGTAGGCGTTACACGCAAGGATGCATCGGAGGAATCCCAGGCAGGAGAGGAATCGTCAGAATTGCCAGTGACATGGCCTGCAGGACTATTGGCATTCCTGGGGAAGGAGGAAATTGACACTGAGGGAGTTGGTGGGGTGGTTTGCGTGAGCTTGTGTCATGACTGAGGTTTTTGTGAACCCGGTGTAGTGAAGTCTGTGCGGGCGACTGGAGGATTATGTGAATACTACCACTGACCTGGTTCTGAAATGCTGTGGACTCAGGGTTTCCTCCGGTGACTGGGAAGAGGAACCGCAGCAGAGATGGCCGAATCTAGGTTCTCCTCATGCAGGATTAGGTCGGCAGACAGGAGGCATGCTGAAGGTCTCCTGAAAGACAGAACTGGAAAGGCACTGATGAATCAGTGAAGAATACCAGGTATAATTGTGCTAACGGGGTGCTTGGAGACACTGAGGTGCTTGCGGACACTGAGGTGCTTGCGGACACTGAGGTGCTTGCGGACACTGAGGTGCTTGCGGACACTGAGGTGCTTGGAGACACTGAGGTGCTTGGAGACACTGAGGTGCTTGGAGACACTGAGGTGCTTGGAGACACTGAGGTGCTTGGAGACACTGAGGTGCTTGGAGACACTGAGGTGCGTGGAGACACTGAGGTGCGTGGAGGCACGGAGGTACGTGGAGGCACTGGGGTGCGTGGAGGCACGGAGGTACTGAAACACGGAGATGCTGGAAGCACGGAGATGCTGAGGCACGAGGTGCTGGAAGCACGGAGGTACTGAGGCACGGAGGTACTGAGGCACGGAGGTGCTGGAAGCACGGAGGTACTGAGGCACGGAAGTGCTGAGGCACGGAGGTGCTGGAAGCACGGAGGTACTGAGGTACTGAGGCACGAGGTGCTGGAAGCACGGAGGTACTGAGGCACGGAGATGCTGGAAGCACGGAGATGCTGAGGCACGAGGTGCTGGAAGCACGGAGGTACTGAGGCACGGAGGTGCTGGAAGCACGGAGGTACTGAGGTACTGAGGCACGAGGTGCTGGAAGCACGGAGGTACTGAGGCACGGAGGTGCTGGAAGCACGGAGGTACTGAGGCACGGAGGTGCTGAGGCACGGAGGTGCTGAGGCACGGAGGTGCTGAGGCACGGAGGTACTGAGCTCTGGAGATCCCAACTACAACAGTAGTAAAACTGAAACACGACAACTGTGGTATTAGTGGAGAACACGGAATTCTGTACTGTGCCTTTAAGACAAAACACTGCAGCTGTGCCTTTACATTGAGACTCAGGGAAATGGTGAAATCAATGGCAACACAAAGGTAAACCATACGGTAACAAGGGAACAGAGTTTCCACAGGAACTTAGGTACAAAGGTTACCTTTAGGGAGCTCAGCTTTTCAGACTCACACAAGGCTGTATGTGACACAAGGAACTGGCCCAGATTGTAACTCAGCCTCCTGATTTATACTTCCTGGTCCTTGATGATTGGTGGGCAGGATTAGGTGATGTCACTGACATGTGACTACTCTAGCCAAGGCTGTAATGTAGAATGAGGCCTAGCAGGCCAAGAGAACACTGAAGCCTGGACTTCTGCAAAACACAGGATGCTTGCTTTTAGATTACTGAATTCAGCCTCACACAGGAGACCACCACAGGTGGAGCTGATTACCTCTCAGGCAGAGAACTCAGGAATACTCATAGTGCTGACAAGCTGTTTAACTCCGTGAGTGAAAAGACACAGGATCCAGGACAGATGGCAGGGGTAAGTCACCAAATATAAACCTACAGTCAGGATTGTGACAGTATCCCCCTCTTCAAGGGTGGACTCCGGACACCCATCTTGAATCTTAGAGGAACTTGATGAATAACTTGTACACAAAGCTTCTAAAAAGTGGAAACCAGAGGGTCCAGAACAAAACTTAAGCTGGATTCTTTAGAAGTCTTCCTGATCTTCATCTTCAGAACAGGTAGACCATCCATCATAGACAAGACTGGAATTTCCTTCATCCGAAAGGACTGAGGAATAAACTGTAGAAGGTTCCAAAGGTTTAGGACTAAATTCTTTAACTACAGCGTTACTAAAAGTCTGTAAGTCATGGAACACAGGATCATTACTCTCAAAGAGCATGTTGGCCCACTCCAAAGCTCTTCCTCTGAATGCCAGGAACAGATATCGAGTAACGTTGGAAGGAGTTATTGCACCTAAAGGATCAGACTCCATCCGAGAGAGAAATTGTTCAACCAGAGCGGCATATTGCAATAAATCTCCATCAAAGTAAATAGGTGGAAAACCATCAGACGAAAGCTTAGAGGATGAAACTGAAGAAAGCTTTGGCTGGACGAGTAGGACTGGATTGGATCCGAGGATACTTGGATTGGCTGGAGCCAAAGGAGACGGACCAGGCTGGTCCTGGAGTATTGCTGGACCGGCTGGAACCGGGACGGACTGACCAGGCGGAGCCTGGAGTATTGCTGGACCGGCTGGAACCGGGACGGACTGACCAGGCTGGGCCTGGAGTATTGCTGGACCGGCTGGAACCGGGACGGACTGACCAGGCAGGGCCTGGAGTATTGCTGGACCGGCTGGAACCGGGACGGACTGACCAGGCAGGGCCTGGAGTATTGCTGGACCGGCTGGAACCGGGACGGGCTGAGCCCTTTCTTCACAGGGCTGGGCTGAGGCAAGAGCCCCCACTTCACGGGGCTGGGCTGAGGCAAGAGCCCCCTCTTCACGGGGCTGGGCTGAGGCAAGAGCCCCCTCTTCACGGGGCTGGGCTGAGGCAAGAGCCCCCTCTTCACGGGGCTGGGCTGAGGCAAGAGCCCCCTCTTCACGGGGCTGGGCAGCACTCTGTAGAATCTCTGGCTGGGCAGCACTCTGTAGAATCTCTGGCTGGGCAACACTCTGTAGAATCTCTGGCTGGGCAGCACTCTGTAGAATCTCTGGCTGGGCAGCACTCTGTAGAATCTCTGGCTGGGCAGCACTCTGTAGAATCTCTGGCTGGGCAGCACTCTGTAGACTCACTGGCTGGGCAGCACTCTGTAGACTCACTGGCTGGGCAGCACTCTGTAGACTCACTGGCTGGGCAGCACTCTGTAGACTCACTGGCTGGGCAGCACTCTGTAGACTCACTGGCTGGGCAGCACTCTGAAGACTCTCTGGGGCTGGACGCTCTGAAGACGCCCCTCCTGGGGCTGGACGCTCTGAAGACGCCCCTCCTGGGGCTGTGGACACGGACTCCTCTGTGACTGTAAATGGCTTGAACATTCTTCTCTGGACACCCAACTTGGGATAAGGTCTTTTAACCACCGGACCCCAGTCATAAATTTGAGTCTCTCTCAGAAGAGTAGCCTTCTTGATACCCCCGTCAGCAGCAGAAGAATCGGATACTGTGGATGACTTGTAGACATGAGCACTATGATACTGAGATTTGTCACTATTACCTGGCTTGCGAAGAATGCAGTCTTTAACAAAATGACCAGAATTTCCACAGTAAAGACAGAGATGTAGCTCCTTACGCCGCTGACGTTCAGCTTCAGAGAGCTTGGGCCGTGGATAGCTCTGATGAAAAACTTTCCCTTGCGCAGAGGAAGAGACTCTATTAACTGGATGGGACAAAACAGGATCAACAACGTTGGTAGTATTCCTGAAGAGATCAGGCATCACAGAGAGAATACTAGGCAAAAGTTCTTGTAACTGTAGTAACATCTGGTAGAAAATCTGCAGTTGGTCAGGAGTCTTAGAGCAGAAGGTCATAGAATCACTGGAGGACGAATTCCGCTGCAGACACTGTGCCAATCGATGCTGAGTCGACTCCAGACCTTCCAAGCGTCCTGCAATATTGCTTAGGAGGTCATGCGTCAGACTAACACTTTCGGCCGGGTCCATGTGGCCAGTTCCTACTGTCATGACTGAGGTTTTTGTGAACCCGGTGTAGTGAAGTCTGTGCGGGCGACTGGAGGATTATGTGAATACTACCACTGACCTGGTTCTGAAATGCTGTGGACTCAGGGTTTCCTCCGGTGACTGGGAAGAGGAACCGCAGCAGAGATGGCCGAATCTAGGTTCTCCTCATGCAGGATTAGGTCGGCAGACAGGAGGCATGCTGAAGGTCTCCTGAAAGACAGAACTGGAAAGGCACTGATGAATCAGTGAAGAATACCAGGTATAATTGTGCTAACGGGGTGCTTGGAGACACTGAGGTGCTTGCGGACACTGAGGTGCTTGCGGACACTGAGGTGCTTGCGGACACTGAGGTGCTTGCGGACACTGAGGTGCTTGGAGACACTGAGGTGCTTGGAGACACTGAGGTGCTTGGAGACACTGAGGTGCTTGGAGACACTGAGGTGCTTGGAGACACTGAGGTGCGTGGAGGCACGGAGGTACGTGGAGGCACTGGGGTGCGTGGAGGCACGGAGGTACTGAAACACGGAGATGCTGGAAGCACGGAGATGCTGAGGCACGAGGTGCTGGAAGCACGGAGGTACTGAGGCACGGAGGTACTGAGGCACGGAGGTGCTGGAAGCACGGAGGTACTGAGGCACGGAAGTGCTGAGGCACGGAGGTGCTGGAAGCACGGAGGTACTGAGGTACTGAGGCACGAGGTGCTGGAAGCACGGAGGTACTGAGGCACGGAGATGCTGGAAGCACGGAGATGCTGAGGCACGAGGTGCTGGAAGCACGGAGGTACTGAGGCACGGAGGTGCTGGAAGCACGGAGGTACTGAGGTACTGAGGCACGAGGTGCTGGAAGCACGGAGGTACTGAGGCACGGAGGTACTGAGGCACGGAGGTGCTGGAAGCACGGAGGTACTGAGGCACGGAGGTGCTGAGGCACGGAGGTGCTGAGGCACGGAGGTGCTGAGGCACGGAGGTACTGAGCTCTGGAGATCCCAACTACAACAGTAGTAAAACTGAAACACGACAACTGTGGTATTAGTGGAGAACACGGAATTCTGTACTGTGCCTTTAAGACAAAACACTGCAGCTGTGCCTTTACATTGAGACTCAGGGAAATGGTGAAATCAATGGCAACACAAAGGTAAACCATACGGTAACAAGGGAACAGAGTTTCCACAGGAACTTAGGTACAAAGGTTACCTTTAGGGAGCTCAGCTTTTCAGACTCACACAAGGCTGTATGTGACACAAGGAACTGGCCCAGATTGTAACTCAGCCTCCTGATTTATACTTCCTGGTCCTTGATGATTGGTGGGCAGGATTAGGTGATGTCACTGACATGTGACTACTCTAGCCAAGGCTGTAATGTAGAATGAGGCCTAGCAGGCCAAGAGAACACTGAAGCCTGGACTTCTGCAAAACACAGGATGCTTGCTTTTAGATTATTGAATTCAGCCTCACACAGGAGACCACCACAGGTGGAGCTGATTACCTCTCAGGCAGAGAACTCAGGAATACTCATAGTGCTGACAAGCTGTTTAACTCCGTGAGTGAAAAGACACAGGATCCAGGACAGATGGCAGGGGTAAGTCACCAAATATAAACCTACAGTCAGGATTGTGACAGCTTGGTTACAAGAGGAAGGGATTTACTGGTCAGTGGACTGCTTCCGCTGTCACCCAAAGTTTTTGAACTTGTCACTGACTTATTATGAATGCGCTGCAGGTGACGTATAAGGGAGGATGTTCCGAGGTGGTTAACGTCCTTACCCCTACTTATTACAGCTTGACAAAGGCAACACACGGCTTGACACCTGTTGTCCGCTTTTCTGTTGAAATACCTCCACACTGAAGAGCTGATTTTTTTGGTATTTTCACCAGGCATGTCAACGGCCATATTCCTCCCACGGACAACAGGTGTCTCCCCGGGTGCCTGACTTAAACAAACCACCTCACCATCAGAATCCTCCTGGTCAATTTCCTCCCCAGCGCCAGCAACACCCATATCCTCCTCATCCTGGTGTACTTCAACACTGACATCTTCAATCTGACTATCAGGAACTGGACTGCGGGTGCTCCTTCCAGCACTTGCAGGGGGCGTGCAAATGGTGGAAGGCGCATGCTCTTCATGTCCAGTGTTGGGAAGGTCAGGCATCGCAACCGACACAATTGGACTCTCCTTGTGGATTTGGGATTTCGAAGAACGCACAGTTCTTTGCGGTGCTTTTGCCAGCTTGAGTCTTTTCAGTTTTCTAGCGAGAGGCTGAGTGCTTCCATCCTCATGTGAAGCTGAACCACTAGCCATGAACATAGGCCAGGGCCTCAGCCGTTCCTTGCCACTCCGTGTGGTAAATGGCATATTAGCAAGTTTACGCTTCTCCTCCGACAATTTTATTTTAGGTTTTGGAGTCCTTTTTTTACTGATATTTGGTGTTTTGGATTTGACATGCTCTGTACTATGACATTGGGCATCGGCCTTGGCAGACGACGTTGCTGGCATTTCATCGTCTCGGCCATGACTAGTGGCAGCAGCTTCAGCACGAGGTGGAAGTGGATCTTGATCTTTCCCTAATTTTGGAACCTCAACATTTTTGTTCTCCATATTTTAATAGGCACAACTAAAAGGCACCTCAGGTAAACAATGGAGATGGATGGATACTAGTATACTTATGGATGGACTGCCGAGTGCCGACACAGAGGTAGCTACAGCCGTGGACTACCGTACTGTGTCTGCTGCTAATTTAGACTGGATGATTGATAATGAGATGAAATCAATATATATATGTATGTATATATAATATCACTAGTACTGCAGCCGGACAGGTAGATAATATATTTATTAGGTAATGATGACTGATGACGGACCTGCTGGACACTGTCAGCTCAGCAGCACCGCAGACTGCTACAGTAAGCTACTATACTCTATAGTAGTATGTACAAAGAAGAAAGAAAAAAAAAAAACCACGGGTAGGTGGTATACAATTATGGATGGACTGCCGAGTGCCGACACAGAGGTAGCTACAGCCGTGGACTAACGTACTGTGTCTGCTGCTAATATAGACTGGATGATTGATAATGAGATGAAATCAATATATATATGTATGTATATATAATATCACTAGTACTGCAGCCGGACAGGTAGATAATATATTTATTAGGTAATGATGACTGATGACGGACCTGCTGGACACTGTCAGCTCAGCAGCACCGCAGACTGCTACAGTAAGCTACTATACTATAGTAGTATGTACAAAGAAGAAAGAAAAAAAAAACCACGTGTAGGTGGTATACAATTATGGATGGACTGCCGAGTGCCGACACAGAGGTAGCTACAGCCGTGGACTAACGTACTGTGTCTGCTGCTAATATAGACTGGATGATTGATAATGAGATGAAATCAATATATATATGTATGTATATATAATATCACTAGTACTGCAGCCGGACAGGTAGATAATATATTTATTAGGTAATGATGACTGATGACGGACCTGCTGGACACTGTCAGCTCAGCAGCACCGCAGACTGCTACAGTAAGCTACTATACTATAGTAGTATGTACAAAGAAGAAAGAAAAAAAAAAACCACGGGTAGGTGGTATACAATTATGGATGGACTGCCGAGTGCCGACACAGAGGTAGCTACAGCCGTGGACTAACGTACTGTGTCTGCTGCTAATATAGACTGGATGATTGATAATGAGATGAAATCAATATATATATGTATGTATATATAATATCACTAGTACTGCAGCCGGACAGGTAGATAATATATTTATTAGGTAATGATGACTGATGACGGACCTGCTGGACACTGTCAGCTCAGCAGCACCGCAGACTGCTACAGTAAGCTACTATACTCTATAGTAGTATGTACAAAGAAGAAAGAAAAAAAAAAAACCACGGGTAGGTGGTATACAATTATGGATGGACTGCCGAGTGCCGACACAGAGGTAGCTACAGCCGTGGACTAACGTACTGTGTCTGCTGCTAATATAGAGTCTAGACTGGATGATAAATTATTGGTAATGAGATGAAATCAATATAATATCACTAGTACTGCAGCCGGACAGGTACTATATATATTTATTATGTAATGACTGATGACGGACCTGCTGGACACTGTCAGGTCAGCACAGCACCGCAGACTGCTACGGTAAGCTACTATAGTAGTATGTATAAAGAAGAATGAAAAAAAAAAAAAACACAGGTAGGTGGTATACAATATTATATATATATATATATATATATATATATATATATATATATATATATATATATATATATATATTATATACAATTATATATATATATATATATATTAAACTGGTGGTGATTGATTATTAAACTGGTGGTCACTTCAGGTCACGTTGCAACTTGCAACTAGTACTCCGAGGCCTAAGCAGACAATCACAAAATATATTATTATACTGGTGGTCAGTGTGGTCACAACAATGGCAGTGTGGCACTGACTCTGGCAGCAAAAGTGTGCACTGTACGTTATATGTACTCCTGAGTCCTGCTCTCAGACTCTAACTGCTCCCCACTGTCAGTGTCTCCCCCACAAGTCAGATAATACACTTACAGTCACACTATCTATTATCTAAAATATAAATATCACTTCAGCAAGTAGTATAGTAGTATACAGTATAGTAGTACTCCTCCTAATAATGCTCCCCAAAATACTGTGTCTCTCTCTTCTCTAAACGGAGAGGACGCCAGCCACGTCCTCTCCCTATGACTCTCAATGCACGTGTGAAAATGGCGGCGACGCGCGGCTCCTTATATAGAATCCGAGTCTCGCGATAGAATCCGAGCCTCGCGAGAATCCGACAGCGTGATGATGACGTTCGGGCGCGCTCGGGTTAGCCGAGCAAGGCGGGAAGATCCGAGCCTGCTCGGACCCGTGTAAAAAACCTGAAGTTCGGGCGGGTTCGGATTCAGAGGAACCGAACCCGCTCATCTCTAATAAATAACTGGAATAAATAATAAACGCGCTGCAACACTGCACAGCTGCATGCTACACATGTGCAGAATGGATACTGCACTCAGGAGCCTATTCAGGTTGGATCGCATTTCGCAATCCAACCGCAAAAAATACAATGATGATGTGGGCGCATGTGCAAGGAGGAAGACGTCAACGATCCGTTTCCTAGGCGTAGACGGAGCGCTGCTGGGGCGGCATTACTGTAACGGGTGGCGTTACTGTAACGGAGGCGTGGTGTGGGTGTGATCGGGGTGGCTGCATTGTGTCACACGCAGCCGCTCCGATCACAAAGATGGCGGCGGCCGTCCTGCCGTTGCAGCCAGGCTGCGCCAGCAGAAGGCTTCCCTACTTCACGGCCCCCTCCTCTGGCGCCCGTCAGCACAATATAGTCTAAAAAGCAGAATTTGCAGTCCTTACTGAATAGGGCCGTCAGTTCCACCAAGCCTCTGCCTGTTTGACAGGCAAAGGCATTTGGGGGGCGGTGTGGGGGCGTACCTAGGCAGTTTTCTGGGAGGGGAGAGACAGGGGTCTGAGTGTCATGATGCACACTTCTTGGCCTCGCAGCCTCCACTTCCTTCGGTCAACTGGTCTTTTGTGTGGAACGATGTTGGATCCCAGCTTGCGTCATCGGTCGCAGTGCTGGGATTGCAGCTACGTGCAGGAGGTGTCGGACGAAAATAAAATGGAGCTTGCATGCAGCATTGCATTTTTGTCTATGAATCAGGCCCACAATACTGTACTATTTCACGCTATACAAACTAACACTGCACTGTATACTACATTGTAACGGAGTGCCGGCATACTGCACCATATGACCGACCACGGCATCCCGACACTGAGAATGCCCGCATTGGACGGTGTAAGTATTTTGCATAACAAAAAAGGAATAATAGAAGTGGATGGTTGCGCTGTAAGGATTTGTGCAGGCCTGGGGGTAGTCTGGGAGTTCCCTACAAACTCCAAACGGTAAAAATGCACTACAAATGGTAAAGTGACTCCTCCCACTTTGGCGCTAATCCAATGCTACACTTTTTGCAGGAACTTCTATTTTCTCAATAAAATGTAATGTACCGGCTTGATGTGAATAAAATATAAATGTAATACTACACAATGATTAAAAGTGAGACAAAAACAGAACCCAACATAGGGAACAGAGTCCTACCAAGATGATAATCGGAGCCGCAGGTGTTATGAATGCAAGGTATTTCCCGGGAACAATACCCTGCATGTGGCTCCGTCAGGAGTGTTCCCCAGTGGTCCCTTTCACAGTCAAGGATGTCCAGAAGCACAGGAAAGTACTGGAAAGCAGGTGCCGACGCGTTTCGGGACATCAAAGACCCTTTTTCAAGGCTGTTCCAGGTTCTGCTTTACGCACCCCACAGCAGGAATAAGCACAGAACCCAGGGGGTGCATGTGCCGCGTTTCTCTCTCACCAGTCTGGGTGCTGCTGTGGTGGGGGAAGGGTGAAAATGTCTGCAGGAGGCAGGGCCCTTCCTATAGTAGCTGCCACCTATGGGGAGAGACTTCCTCTTGAGTGCACACTCCCCAACACACACACTCTAACGTCCCCTCCTCCTCGGAGCTGTACAGGAGGCACATGCTGCGGCACAGGGGGGCCATGTCCATGAGCAGATGACACGGCCTGGGGCCCTCTAACAAGCTCGGACCCAGGTAATTAGTATTCCCCCTGCCCCCTTCCACCCCCATTCTCAGAGCCCCTGGATATAGTGTATGATTGGGTGCTACTGGGACGGGGTGGTGGTAGTAATTACAAGCGGAGGTGGCACCAACAACTATCTCGCCTCCGAACTCACGCCCCCGACTGTACTATATAATAATAAAATATCTAATAACAGCATTACTGTAAGCTGCACATTATAATACTGCACTAAAGTAGTGTATAACACGCTGTAATATGATACTATAGCGCAATTCTTAGTTGTAGCCCTTTTTCCTTGTATTAGATATATTTAGTTTTGTGTTTGAGGAGAATTAGTATAGGTTATATTTTGTATAATTATATCCTCTATTCACTTTTATTTTGCTTTTGAATACAGAGCGTATGTTTCCAATAAACACCCCCAGTTATTTCATTTAATTTGTTGCTATTGTTCTTCTTTACTTATGCGTTCTTAGGCATATGGGGACATAATCAGGTAATAATCAGTGTTGCTACTCTGTCCCCCCGCAGTTTCATTTGGTTGTTATATAAATAAGGGTCAGTGACTGTGTGCAATTGATCACTTCCCAGAGGAAACTCGATTCTGTCTTCGTGTTCCCAAATCACTTTATGGGGTCAATCAAATTACCTCATCATGGAAGTTAGAGCAGCTTCCGGTTCCGCCTGACTTGCAGATTTAAGTTTGAAGCCTCATAGGGCTGCATAGAAAAGCTGAGTCTGGGATGAGGGGGGTATTGCAGTGCTTTGCCGGAATATACACTCTACTGCAACAGCAACTCGCCAAATTAGCGGCTAATTTTATTAACCCAATGAATGAATATGTGTGTGATTAGGTATTTTGTAGAGATAGCAAGCAAGGCCGGGCACACCCAAGGATGACTTCATCCAACCCAGCTTCCTCATCACCAAACAGCCTACCATCTCTAGACTCCTACCAGTATGCCCAGATTTTGGGAAATTTAGGGAGCGCTTTGCCACTTGTATATGTAGAGCGTCCATTCTGTGTAGTTTCTTTAACCAGTGTTCTCATTTAAATAAGTCGGGAGGCTTCCCCTCCAATTCATATTCTAGTAATAATAACTTTAGCGTGGATTGTTAATCTGAATACATATCTACACACAATAGTGGAAAAAGTCTCCTAAAGAGAGAGATCAAATCAGCTTGTCTTAATGAGGTAAATGCTGGCAATGTCTCACGTGGACTGTATAGCTCCAGAAACATTCCCAGAAACAGCCACTACTGCACCATAGCAGGTGGCAAAATGAGCAGGCAGTAACCTCACCTTAGGACACACTGAATTCTGTTGGAGTGAAGAATGTACAAATGAATCTGATGAAGAAACATCATGACAGCCCTGATCCCTGCCCAGCATACAAAGCCACATCTCATCAGAGAGGATCTCCCAATGTATCTCCAGATGTATCTCCCTTTGCCTCTAAAAGACAGCAGATTCGTAAGAGGAGACCAAGGATTACTTTACAGAAATTTTACTCCATCATTTCACATCACTCTGCAAAGCGACATCACCACCCATATTCCAACAGTGAATTTAGAGCCTGTGCACCTCTTAATAATTGTTCTTCTATCATTGTTTTGGGTGCTACACTAATTAATGGGCACCCAATTGAGCTATTCAATTGTTTTGGACGCCCATTATTGTGCGTGTTGCGCCCAAAAGCACAGAATTTAGGGGCTAATTCCAAGTTGATCGCAGCAGGAATTTTGTTAGCAGTTGGGCAAAACCATGTGCACTGCAGGGGAGGCAGATATAACATGTGCAGAGAGAGATAGATTTGGGTGTGGTGAGTTCAATCTGAAATCTAAATTGCAGTGTAAACATAAAGCAGCCAGTATTTACCCTGCACAGAAACAAAATAACCCACCCAAATCTAACTCTCTCTGCAAATGTTATATCTGCCCCACCTGCAGTGCACATGGTTTTGCCCAACTGCTAAAAAATTTCCTGCTGCCAGCAACTTGGAATTACCCCCTTAGTTGCGTAAAATTGCTAAGCCTGTCTAAAATCCTGGTTAGGGAGTTAGTTTGGGCACCCAAACCATGGAATTTTTGCACATCTCTGCTTGCCACGTCACGGAGGCGGCACTCACTTTTAAACGCAGCAACAATTGAATCTTTACACAGAGCCAGGCTAAAAACAATTGAATTACCCCCAGTGTGTTAAACCTTCCTAAGCGGCCAGTAACTTGGCAAAGAGACTTTCGGGGTCAATCCTATTCGCTGCAATGGGTGCGTTGTGCCGCTGCCGTGGAATTTGTATGCCAGCAATGGCATTCGATCTCTCACCCTTCGCATGCTAAAATCAGCCCCAATTCACACAGAATTGCTCAGGGCCCTATGGGTCAGCGAGCACTGTTGTGCAAATTTGAGCCACGGTAAAGTGTGGCCGCTGCCGTGATGACTTGCACTTGCGAGATCATCACGGCTAATAGGATCGACCCCTTTGTAACAAAGGGAATATTTTTCATTTAAAAACGAAAAATCATCTTCCTAAAAAGATACATACAGTAAATATATAAAATGATCTTTTCAATTCATTAGTAATCTAAAAAGCCAAACTCTTATTCAGCAGTGTCATTGAGTCGTCGGATAAAGGGTCCTACACACCTAGCGACCCTCCGCCGAGCTGCCCGACGGCCGATACGGCAGACAGGTGACCTGGCAGCAGGGGGAAGGAATTTTCTTCACACCCCCCATCACCAGGCTCCATAGCACTGCATGCTATTATGGACGAGATTGTCCATATTGGCCTGCATGTTTAAACGAGCCGGCACCAGCGATGAACGAGCGCGGGGCCGCGCATCGTTCAATCGCTGGTGCCTACACACTGAAAGATATGAATAGTATCTCGTTCATATCTTTCACTGGTATCGACCAGTGTGTAGGGCCCTTAAGAGTCCAGAAGATTAATTCATCGCCCATCATCACGATTCCTTAAATAAAAGTATATTGGTCCCCATTAAGTTGCCAGCAAAATCGGACTCTTCAATCACTGAAACAATTTGAATGTAGAAAAGAAGCAGAGTCTTTCTAAAATGTAGGTATGGGCAATAACCTAATCAGTACCTCTGTACACCTACAGTATATCTTGTTGTGTAATGTGGTACAGGTTAACTTTTCTGTACTGCGAGATCACTTGCATTTTATAGATTGTCAGTGGTTACAAAACGTTTAAATCAGGGTGCCCTAGAATATCAGATTTTTAGTCACGGCGCCCCTAGGCCAGAAGTTTGTTACAGAGAAATTCAGGAAAAAAATATAAAATGAAATAAGTTGTACTTGTGTGTCGTCCTTGGGTTCATCAGTTATGTGGTGTTGGACAAGATTTGCTTCTGTTTGTCCACATATTGTATGATTGACAGCCACCAGCACTGGTTTTGCCTATTACATTGACCATAAATAATTTGAATTGGTCCTGGACCACCAACCCAGGGCACCCCTGCAAATACACCGAGATACCCCAGGGTGTCACGGCACCCAGTTTGGGAACCACGGGATTAAGTTGTATGGTTCTTATGGTTTAAGTTCCTATTTCTTTTCCAGTATGTAATAAAGAAGCTGAATCTTCGCATTGCCCCCCCTCGAGAGCGGAAAGCAGCACAACAGGAGGCTCAGCTCCTCTCTGAGCTGAAACATCCAAACATTGTGGCATATAAAGAATCATGGGAAGGTGAAGATGGGCTGCTGTACATTGTCATGGGCTATTGTGAAGGGGGAGACCTGTACCATAAACTGAAGGAACAAAAGGGAAAACTTCTTCCTGAGAGCCAAGTGGTGGAGTGGTTTGTACAGATCGCCATGGCACTTCAGGTAAAGTGCTTCTTCATTTTATTTACTTTCTCCTTCAGCCAATTTGGGAAACATTGCTACCATGAGGTTTTAGAGGCTGACCAACAGATGTAGATAACTACTTAAAAAAAATGAAACCCCTCCCCCTCTATAGCTCCATTCGCCAGATTCTTCTCCGTTAAACTAAGGATATTTATCAAAGCTTGGACAGTGATAAAGTACCAACCAATCAGCTCCTAACTGCTATTTTACAAGCTGTGTTTAAAAAAAAAAAAAATACAGTTAGGAGCTGATTGGTTGGTCCCCTTTATCGTTCTCCAAGCTTTGATAAATATCCCCCGAAGTATTTCACAGGTACATGGAAAACCTTTTATGTTACTTCTGTTTTATTTATTTGACTTCAATATACTGTGTTTAAGTCAGTTTACTGTATCTTACTTTTACTTTATTCTGTTTTACTTCAAGTTACTGCATTTTACTTTACTGTATATTCTATCATTTTACTTAATTTTACTTCAGGTATTTTACTTCATTTTATTTCAATATACTTGAGTTTATTTTGTTTTACTTCAGTTTATTTTTTGTGCTTTATTCCATTTCACTGTATGTTACTTATTTTTCCTTACTTTTATTTACTTTCACTTCCTCTTATTGTAATCTATTTTAAATTTGAATGTACTTTGCTGTATTTTACTTCAGTTTACTAAATTTTACTTTATTTTGTTTTACCGCATCTTAAGAGTACTGTTTTTTGTTTTGTCTTTTCAAAGCTTAGAAACCAGTGTAGAGAGGCCTGAAGATGGGGACTGATGTTGCCTAGTCATTGTTGTGCATACTGCTCCACCTCTTGTCAGGTTGTGCTCTATAAAGGTTTAGGAATTTCACTGTAACAGAACTGTATTTCAACCAGAGTGCACTCTAGAATGTTTTCTACGATTGAGTTACACAATCTTCTTTTGTCATATTGTGTTTACAGTGCAACAGTAAAAATTTTTATAAATATCACTGTGACATCACCAGGGCTAGATTACAATTGTCAGCTGCTTGGCCTGATGATTGTGTAGGTAGGTGTGTATGCAGGAGATAGATGGCATAAAACGCTACTTCAATTGTCGGATCGGGAGGTCTTATGTGCTGTTTTAATATTATAGATGCCGACCTCCTGATCTGGGTTACATATGGTATCCCAGCGGGCAGGATGCCGACTGTCAATATCCCAACAGCAGCATCCCGCCTGCCAGAATGCCGGCAGCGGGGCGAGCTATAAGAGTCCCCTTGCGGGTTCTGTGGCTCGCTCCGCTCAACGCAGGATATTTTCCCACTCTGGGTGTCGTTGGAATATCCCTAGTGCGCTGGGATTCCGGCTGCCAGCAGTGGCGGCTGTCGGGATTTCAGCGTCGGTATCCTGAAAGCTAGTGTCCCGATAGCCGGCATTTTAACTGCATCCCCCTGATACCATAGAAAACCGTATACATTTATATATTTCTACCTCGGTGTGTATGGGGTCACAGGTAGTCAACTAGGAACACACTACTCATGGTGTGTACTCTTCGTAAAGCCCATGGGTTGGGGCTGAAAACTAACAAAGGTCTATAATGAGAAGCAGAGGGTGTCTGACCAGGATCATGGTCTGGTCCGGGTAGATGAAACATTTAATTGCACCAGCATATCTACAGTATTTAAAATGATTGTATACCCCCTTTAATATCACAATGTAGCTATCCAGTACAAAACAACAACCTGTAGTAATAGTGTCCCATACACTGTAGATGCAGATAGATAGATATAATATTCAAATGGATTTGGAGAAATGGATTTAATGGTGAGTATCAAAAAGCATCGTTTTATGTTGTTATTTTATTGTATACCATGTTTACAACACTTATTAGGTGTTCTTGCTGTATAAATTATTCTGCAGTATGTAATGCTGTTGGGCTTTACTGCCTGGCAAAATACATTGCTGGTATAGCATAAGGTTGGGTAGAGGATGCTGGGGTCCACATTAGTACCATGGGGTATAGACGGGTCCACCAGGAGCCATTGGCACTTTAAGAGTTTGAGAGTGTGGGCTGGCTCCTCACTCTATGCCCCTCCTACCAGACTCAGTTTAGAAAATGTTCCCGGAGGAGACAGTCACAGCTAGGGGAGCTCTCCGGAGTTTCTCTAGTAAAGTCTATTTCTCTTACGTCCTAGAGGATGCTGGGGACTCCGTAAGGACCATGGGGTATAGACGGGCTCCGCAGGAGATAGGGCACCTAAAAAGAACTTTGACTATGGGTGTGCACTGGCTCCTCCCTCTATGCCCCTCCTCCAGACCTCAGTTAGATCTTGTGCCCAGAGGAGAAAGGGTACAATGCAGAGAGCTCTCCAGAGTTTTCTGTTTTAAAGAATTTTGTTAGGTTTTTTATTTTCAGGGAGTCCTGTTGGCAACAGGCTCCCTGCATCGTGGGACTGAGGAGAGAGAAACAGAGCTGGCTTGTCAAGTTGGGCACTGTTTCTAAGGCCACTGGACACCATTAGCTTCAGAGGGAGTCGGAACACAGGTCTCAACTGGGGTTCGTCCCGGAGCCGCGCCGCCGTCCTCCTCACAGATGCCGAAGATAGAAGCCAGGTGAGTATGAGAAGGCAAGAAGACATCAGGCGGCAGAAGACATCAGATCTTCATGAGGTAAGCGCGCAGCTGTAAGCTGCGCGCCATTGCTCCCAGTACTCACACACAAGCAGGCACTGAAGGGTGCAGGGCGCAGGGGGGCGCGCCCTGGGCAGCAATATTCCTCATTTTGTGGCAATATAAGCAGGATTAGGCTGTGGCACAGTAAATCCACAAATCCCCCGCCATTTTTTATATAAGTTTACTGGGACCGAAGCCCGCCGTCGGGTGGGCGGGGCTTGATCCTCAGCACTAACCAGCGCCATTTTCTCCACAGAAACTGCACGAGGAAAAGCTGGCTCCCTGGTCTCTCCCCTGCTGAACCTTCACAGGCTGGAAAAAATGAGGAGGGGGGCACTTTGGAACGCAGTGAGTGGGAATTAAGGCTATATATATAAAAAGCGCTATCTGGTATATATATTCCAGTGTTTTTAAGCGCTGGTGTGTGCTGGCATACTCTCTCTCTGTCTCTCCTAAGGGCCTGGTTGGGGTTTTGTCCCCTTATAGGTTAATCCCTGTGTGTGTGGGGTGTCGGTACGTGTGTGTCGACATGTCTGAGGCGAAAGGCTTCTCCAAGGAGGCGGTGGAGCAAATGAGTGGTGTGTCCCCGTCGGTTGTGCCGACTCCGGATTGGATGGACATGTGGCATATATTGAATGCAAGTGTGGCATCTTTACATAAAAGGCTTGATAAGGCTGAATTAGGGGGGACATCAGGGGGTCAATCCTCGGATTGGACCGACTCACAGGGCCCGTTGGGGTCTCAAAAGCGTCCCTTAACACAAGACACTACTACCGACACGAATTCTCACTCCAGTGTCGACTACGACAAAGTAAAATTGCACCCGAGGGTTAATAAAACCATTCAGTGTATGATTGTGGCAATAAGGGATGTGTTACATATTGAGGATGAACCCTTGGTCCCCGACACAAGGGTACACATGTTTAAGGAAAAGAAACAGATTATTAATTTTCCCACATCTCATGAATTAAATGATTTCTTTGGAAAAGCTTGGGAGACTCCGGAAAAGAGACTGCAGATCCCCAAAAGAATTTATATGGCATACCCCTTCCCTAAGCAGGACAGGGAGATTTGGGAATCATCCCCCACTGTGGACAAGGCCCTGACGCGCTTGTCTAAGAAAGTGGCGCTACCGTCTCCTGACACAGCGGCCCTTAAGGTCCCTGCAGATCGCAGGCAATAAACTACCTTAAAGTGTATTTATTCTCATACGGGGGCTGTGCTAAGACCGACAATTGCGTCGGCATGGGTGTGTAGCGCAATTGCAGCTTGGACAGATGAGCTGACAGATCAATTTGATAATATGGATAAGGATACTATATTCTTAACTCTAGCCCATATAAAAGACGCAGTCTTATTTATGAGGGATGCTCAAAGGGACATTGGATTGCTGGCTTCTAGGGCCAATGCCATGTCTATCTCAGCGAGAAGATCCTTATGGACTCGCCAATGGACGGGTGATGCGGATTCCAAAAAACATATGGAAGTACTACCCTATAAGGGTGATATATTGTTCATATGGAAGTACTACCCTATAAGGGTGATATATTGTTTGGGGATGGGCTGACGGACCTGGTTTCCACAGCTACAGCAGGTAAATCAATTTTTTTTACCATATATTCCCCAACAGCAAAAGAAAGTAACACCCTATCAGATGCAGTCCTTTCGGTCGCACAAGTCCAAAAGAGGTCGGGGATCCTCTTTCCTCGTCAGAGGTAAGGGCAGAGGCAAAAGAGCACCTGCTTCGGCTATTCCCTTCGGTAGGTTCCATGCAAGGACTTTTCAATGGGACCTTCTGGACAAGTGGTCCGGGTCCCATCTGCACTTACATCGGAAAATAACTCTGTCCCCAGGGGCCAGAGTGTCTCTCCTGTGGTGGTTGCAAAGTGCTCACCTGCTGGAGGGTCGCCAGTTCGGGATTCAGGACTGGATCCTGGTTACCACGGACGCGAGCCTCCGAGGATGGGGAGCGGTCACACAGGGAAAAAACTTTCAGGGACTTTGGTCAGACCAGGAGTCCTGTCTACACATCAATGTGTTGGAACTCAGGGCCATTTACAACGGCCTTCGACAAGCGGAGAGTCTTCTTCGAAACCTACCGGTTCTGATTCAATCAGACAATGTCACAGCAGTGGCTCATGTGAACCGCCAAGGCGGGACAAGAAGCAGAGTCGCGATGGCGGAAACCACCAGGATTCTTCGCTGGGCGGAAAATCATGTAAGCGCTCTGTCTGTTGTCTTCATTCCGGGAGTGGACAACTGGGAAGCGGACTTCCTCAGCAGACACGATCTCCATCCAGGAGAGTGGGGACTTCATCAAGAAGTCTTTGCAGACATAACACGTCTTTGGGGAACTCCTCAAATAGACATGATGGCGTCACGCCTCAACAAAAAGCTTCGGAGGTATTGTGCCAGGTCTCGGGACCCTCAGGCAGTGGCAGTAGACGCTCTGATAACACCGTGGGTGTTCAAATCGGTCTACGTGTTTCCTCCTCTTCCTCTCATCACAAAAGTGTTGAGGATCATAAGGCAAAGAAGAGTACAGACGATACTCGTTGTCCCAGACTGGCCTCGAAGGGCCTGGTACTCAGATCTACAAGAGATGCTCACAGGAGATCCCTGGCCTCTTCCTCAGAGAGAAGACCTGTTGCAATAGGGGCCCTGTGTATTTCAGGACTTACCGCGGTTACGTTTGACGGCATGGCGGTTGAACGCCGAATCCTAGCGAAAAAGTAGATTCCGGAAGAGGTCATCCCTACTTTAATAAAGGCTAGGAAGGAGGTGACGGTTAAGCATTATCACCGTATCTGGCGAAAGTATGTGTCTTGGTGTGAGACCAAGAATGCACCTATGGAAGATTTTCATCTGGGTCGTTTTCTCCACTTCCTACAGACAGGAGTGGATATGGGCCTGAAATTAGGCTCTGTTAAGGTTCAGATTTCGGCCCTCTCGATTTTCTCTCAGAAGGAATTGGCTTCTCTTCCAGAAGTCCAGACGTTTGTAAAGGGAGTGCTACACATCCAGCCTCCTTTTGTGCCTCCAGTGGTACCGTGGGACCTCAACGTGGTGTTGCAGTTTCTAAAATCACACTGGTTTGAACCGCTTAACAAGGTTGAGTTGAAATTTCTTACTTGGAAGGTGGTCATGTTGTTGGCCTTGGCATCAGCAAGGCGAGTATCAGAATTGGCGGCTTTGTCACACAAAAGCCCTTACTTGATTTTTCATGTGGATCGAGCTGAATTGAGGACACGTCCGCAATTTTTGCCTAAGGTGGTTTCTTCATTCCATGTGAATCAACCTATTGTGGTGCCTGTGGCTACAAGTGACCTGGAGGATTCCAGATCCCTGGACGTAGTCAGGGCCTTAAAGATTTATGTAGCCAGGACGGCTAGAATTAGGAAAACAGAGGCCCTGTTTGTCCTGTATGCGGCCAATAAGATTGGCGCACCTTCTTCGAAGCAGACTATTGCTCGCTGGATCTGTAATACGATTCAGCAGGCTCACTCTACGGCTGGATTGCTGGTACCAAATTCGGTTAAGGCCCATTCCACTAGGAAGGTGGGCTCTTCTTGGGCGGCTGCCCGAGGCGTATCAGTATTACAACTTTGCCGAGCGGCGACTTGGTCGGGGTCAAACACTTTTGCTAAATTCTACAAGTTTGATACCCTGGCTGATGAGGACCTAGCGTTTGCTCAATCGGTGCTGCAGAGTTATACGCACTCTCCCGCCCGATTGGATGCTTTGGTATAAACCCCATGGTCCTTACGGAGTCCCCAGCATCCTCTAGGACGTAAGAGAAAATAAGATTTTAAACCTACCGGTAAATCTATTTCTCCTAGTTCGTAGAGGATGCTTGGCGCCCGTCCCAGTGCAGAAACTCTGCAAGACTTGTATATAGTTGTTGCTTACATAAGGGTTCTGTTACAGTTGAATTCGGTTTTGGACCGTTACTGTTGTTGTTCATATGGTTAACTGGTTATGTATGATCCAGGTTACATGGTATGATTGGTGTGGGCTGGTATGAATCTTGCCCTTGGATTGCTAAATCCTGCCTTGTATTGTCCATCTCCTCTGGGCACAGTTCTCTAACTGAGGTCTGGAGGAGGGGCATAGAGGGAGGAGCCAGTGCACACCCATGGTCAAAGTTCTTTTTAGGTGCCCTATCTCCTGCGGAGCCCATCTATACCCGATGGTCCTTACGGAGTCCCCAGCATCCTCTACGGACTAGGAGAAATAGATTTACAGGTAGGTTTAAAATCTTATTTTTAGAGTTTGTTATTTTACAGGGAGGCTGCTGGCAACAGCCTCCCTACTTTGTGGGACTAAGGGGGGGAGTAGTGTCCGTCCTGCGGGGTCTGAGCCACTATCTCCGCTGACAGGAGACTGAGCTTCTGAGGGGATAGATCGTTCCCCCGCCACAGGGGATCGCTCACCCCAGCAGCATGCCGCCACCCCCTTACAGAGCTGAAGATCATTGGCGAGTGAGTCACCGCCCCCCCTAGCAAGCGGGAGGCCGGTTTGAAGAAGGCGGCATCAGGGTACATAGTGCGGCGCTGTGAGGGGCGCCCTGAGCCAGCTCCTGCACCCTGCAGTGGTCAGCAAGCCTGTCGGGGTCCGTGGATCTCAGCCAGCATTTTACCTCAGGCCAGTATAATCCTTGTGAAGAGCGGGAAGACAGCGCCATTTTGGGGGCGGAGCTTCTCCTCAGAGCAGACCCAGCAGCGGTCAGCGCCATTTTCCTGCCTGCACAGCGATGTCCAGGAAGAGCAAGCCCCTCCACATCAACTCCAGCTATCTCTCACGGTACCAGGGGGTTGTAGAAGGGGGGGGCTGCAAAACGAATGTGTAACCTACTAAGGTGCACAGTCACCGCTAGTAGGGGTCTCCCTTTATATTAAAAGCGCTGTGTGTGGGTTGGCTCCAATCTCTGTGTCTCTCTTGCCATTCTTGGGGGTGAAACTCTGTCTGTCCTCCCCTATGTGTGTGGAGTGTCTGTGGTCTCCATTAAGCAATGTCCAGGGACTCTGTGTCATATGCTGCACAGGATATGTCCTCTAAGGATGATCCCATTCCATGTAATCAGGATTGCACTGGTTTAGCACAGATTCCGGCAAGGGAGTCTGAGTGGTTATCCTCTATCAAATTTATGATTTCTCAGATTTCAAATAGGGTTGCACAAAATTAATCTGCAACTGAGGCTTTACAGAACAATATGGCAGTCTGGCCCAGTTCTGATACATCAGGGCTCCCCACTGTATATTCACATAAACGTGCTCTTGCACAGATCATGCAGGATGATACCGATTCTGATACTGAAGCATCTCTTGCAAAAGGGGTGCAGATGATGATAGAGGCTATTAGGGATGTGTTGAATATTGCTGATACAACACCCGAGCAGGTTGAGGAGACTTACTTCACTGAAAATAAGAAAGCCTCGCTAACCTTCCCTGCGTCAAAGGAATTAAATGCTATTTTTGAAAAGGCTTGGGAAAACCCGTATAAAAAATTCCAGATACCTAAAAGGGTTCTGGTAGCATTTCCTTCCCCAGTAGAGGATAGGAAAAAATGGGAAAACCCACCTATTGTTGACGCGTCAGTATCCAGACTCTCAAAAAAGGTGGTTTTACCTGTTCCAGGATCTACCGCCTTGAAAGAGCCGGCTGATCTTAAAATTGATAATACGCTTAAATCCATGTACACGGCTTCTGGGGCAATACTACGTCCCGCTATTGTCAGTGCTTGGATTGCCAAAGCTATAGTAAAGTGGTCAGGCACATTACTTGAGGACTTGGATACTATGGAGAAATGTGATGTTGAATTGTTTTTACATAACATTCAGGATTCGGCAGGATTTCTGGTAGAATTCATGAAAGACCTGGGTTCCATGGCTGTGGGAATTTCTTCCATGCCCGTATCGGCTCGTCGAGGACTGTGATTGCGCCAGTGGTCTGCCGATGCGGAATCCAGGAGAAGTGTGGAGACCCTACCCTACACAGGTCAGGCTCTCTTTGGGGAAGCGTTAGATGCGTGGATCTCCACGGCTATGACTAGTAAGTCATCCTTTCTTCCCTCAACTACACCTGCTCCGAAGAAATCCTTTTCTTCAGTTACATCACAGCCCTTTCGGTCTACCCAGCCCAGAAGGCCAAGCCGTCCAACACCTTCTTTCGGGGAGGTCGGCCCAAGTCCAAGAAACCTGAGGCTGCAGGTTCCCAGGAACAGAAACCTGCTTCAGGTACACCAAAGTCCTCCGCATGACGGTGGACTGCACGCCCCAGAGGTGGGGCCGGTGGGAGCGAGACTCAGACATTTCAGTCATGTCTGGGTGTCCTCCGGCCTGGACCCCTGGGTGCAAGATATTGTGTCCCAGGGTTACAGGCTGGAATTTCAAAATCTCCCTCACCAATTTTTCAAATCAGGCTTGCCAGCTCTGCTGGCAGACAGGACTGTCCTGCAAGAAGCCGTCCAGAAGCTGGTGGAGGCACAGGTCATTGTGCCAGTACCGCCTCATATGCAAAACAAAGGTTACTATTCGAACCTTTTCGTGGTACCGAAACCGGATGGTTCGGTCAAGCCCATTCTGAACTTAAAATCACTAAACCCCTTTCTGAGGGAGTTCAAGTTCAAAATGGAGTCTCTAAGGGCAGTGATATCAGGTCTGGAGGAGGGGGAATTCCTAGTATCCCTGGATATCAAGGATGCGTACCTCCACATTCCAATTGGCTGCCGCATCAAGCTTATCTTCAATTCACACTGTTGGACTTTCACTTTCAGTTCCAGGCCCTCCCATTCGGCCTCTCAACAGCACTGAGGGTATTCACCAAGGTGATGGCGGAAATGATGATTCTCCTCCGCAGACAGGGGGTGAACATAATTCCGTATCTGGACGATCTGTTGATAAAGGCATCATCCAAGGAGCCTCTGTTACGGTCCATAGCACTCACGACCCAGCTTCTCAGGGAACATGGTTGGATCCTGAATCTTCCAAATCACATTTGGAACCAACCAGGAGGTTGTCCTTTCTGGGAATGATCATCGACAGAGGTGCAGAGGGTGTTTCTTCCAGAGGAAAAGGCGTTGGTGATTTAAACGATGGTCCGGGATGTCCTGAAGCCAGCCCGGGTGTCAGTTCATCAGTGCATTCGCCTTCTGGGGAAGATGGTGGCCTCTTACGAGGCTCTGCAGTACGGGAGGTTTCACGCTTGGTCCTTCCAACTGGATCTCCTGGACAAGTGGTCGGGATCCCATCTACACATGCACAAGAGAATACGTCTGTCGCCAAAGGCCAGTATTTCACTCCTCTGGTGGCTGCAATTACCCCACCTTCTGGAGGGCCGCAGGTTTGGGATTCAGGACTGGATCTTTCTAACCATGGATGCAAGTCTCCGGAGCTGGGGCGCAGTCACTCAAGGGGTAACCTTCCAAGGAAGGTGGTCAAGTCTGGATGCCGGCCTGCTGATAAACATTCTGGAACTAAGAGCCGTCTACAACGGTCTTCTCCATCTTCTGAAAAATCGGGCCATTCAAGTGTAGTCGGACAATGTGACAGCAGTGGCTTACATAAACCGACAGGGCAGAACGAAGAGCAGAGCTGCAATGGCAGAGGTAACAAGAATCATCTGCTGGGCAGAAAAACACGTGTTGGCGCTGTCAACAATCTTCTTTCCGGGAGTAGACAACTGGGAAGCGGACTTCCTCAGCAGACACAGTCTCCATCCAGGGGAGTGGGAGCTCCATCCGGAGGTGTTCAAGGAGGTAACAGATCTTTGGGGCGTACCCCAGATCGACATGATGGCCTCTCTCAACAAGAAGCTTTGGCAGTATTGTTCCAGGTTGAGGGACCCGCAAGCAGTGGTGGTGGACGCCCTAGTGACTCCTTGGGTGTTCCAGTCGGTGTATGGGTTTCCTCCACTTCCACTCATCCCAAGAGTTCTAAAGCTCATAAGGAGAACAAGGGTTCAAGTGCTCCTCATTGCTCCAGACTGGCCAAGAAGGGCTTGGTATACGGATCTTCTGGATCTACTGCAAGAAGAGCCAAGGCCTCTTCAGGAGGACCTGCTGCAGCAGAGGCCATTCGCCTATGAAGACTTACCGCGGCTACGTTTGACGGCATGGAGGTTGAATGCCTGATACTATCTCGAAAGGGCATTCCGAACAAGGTTTTTCCTACCCTAATACAGGCTAGGAAAGGAGTAACGTCTAAACATTACTATCGAATTTGGAAAAAATATGTATCTTGGTGTGAGTCCAAGAGATTTCCTGCGGTGGAGTTTCAACTGGGACGGTTTCTCCTCTTCCCACAAGCCGGTGTGGATATGGGCCTGAAGTTGGAATCTGTGAAGGTCCAGATTTCGTCCCTATCCATTTTCTTCCAGAAACAATTGGCCGCCCTCCGTGAGGTTTAGACCTTTTTGAAGGGAGTTCTGCACATCCAGCCTCCCTTTGTACCACCTATGGCGCCTTGGGACCTTAACGTGGTGTTGCAGTTCCTCCAATCGGACTGGTTCAAGCCTCTACAGGAGGTTGAGGTCAAATTTCTTACGTGGAAGGCTGTCACGTTGTTGGCCTTAGCTTCTGCTAGACGTGTGTCGGAGTTGGGGGCTTTGTCCTGTAAAAGCCCATACTTGATCTTCCACGAAGATAGGGCTGAACTCCGGACACGTCAGCAGTTTCTTCCGAAGGTTGTGTCAGCATTTCCTATCAACCAACCTATTGTGGTGCCAGTGGCTACTGACTCCTCAATTTCATAAAGTCCTTGGATGTTGTAAGGGCTCTGAAAATCTATGTGAAGAGGACTGCTCGTCATAGAATATCGGACTCTCTGTCCTGTATGATTCCAAGAAAATTGGGTGTCCTGCTTTTAAGCAGACGATCTCTCGCTGGATCAGGTTCACTATCCAGCATGCGTATTCTACAGCAAGATTGCCATGTCCTATGTCTGTCAAGGCCCACCTTACTCGTAAGGTTGGGTCTTCCTGGGCGGCTGCCCGGGGTGTCACGGCGTTACAGCTTTGCCGAGCTGCAACTTGGTCTGGGTCGAACACGTTTGCTAAGTTCTACAAGTTCGATACTTTGGCCTATGATGATCTGAAGTTCAGTCAATCAGTTCTGCAGGAGCCTCCGCGCTCTCCCTCTCATTCTGGGAGCTTTGGTACATCCCCATGGTACTAATGTGGACCCCTGCATCCTCTAGGACGTAAGAGAAAATAGGATTTTGGTTACCTACCGGTAAATCCTTTTCTCGTAGTCCGTAGAGGATGCTGGGCGCCCGTCCAGCGCTTCGTTTTCCTGCTTTCATTATTTGGTTCAGTACAACTTCATTTTAGTTGAGTACTGCATTGTTACTAGGTAAGTAATGTTTCAGCAGTTGCTGAATTTTCAAGCTAAGTTAGCTTGATGTGCCTTGTATGTGTGAGCTGGTGTGAATCTCGCCGCTATCTGTGTAAAATCCTTCTCTCGAAGATGTCCGTCTCCTCGGGCACAGTTTCTAGACTGAGTCTGGTAGGAGGGGCATAGAGGGAGGAGCCAGCCCACACTCTCAAACTCTTAAAGTGCTAATGGCTCCTGGTGGACCCGTCTATACCCCATGGTATTAATGTGGACCCCAGCATCCTCTACTGACTATGAGAAAAGGAGTTACCGGTAGGTAACCAAAATCCTATTATTTTTTTCTTAAGAAGTCAATAAATATTTGTTTTTAAATGTTTCTTCTTAGGCCTCTGGTGTTACAGTTGGAGAATTGTAAAGGGTACAGTTGAAACTACCACCCGTTGTAATTTATTTATTTCATGTTTTTATTCCCTTCATTGTTATTTATTAACCATTATTACAGTTATACTGTATTGGCTAACATGAGCCCATTGATCACACGAGATCATGTGACTCAAGGCGGTCAGAGTTTTATATGGAAGTCTGAACAACAATGGGCCTGATTCATGTCTGATTCATGTCAGGTTGGATGTGTGTCCTGATGGGCAACGTACCGATTTTCATTACGTTGAGCATGCGCAGGACCCAGGGATGGCATCTGACTGTTAGTGATTGACAAACTGATGGCTTTTGGGGGCAGGGAGGGAGTAGCGATGGGCTCCGTTTGTGAAAACAGAGGCGTGTCAACGCCATTTAGGGGGAGGGAAGAGGACAGGGACCTCTAATTGCACAGAGAATTCCAGGCCTCTACAATGGGCGGCTTGCATGTCTGCATGGGTGCTGCAAGCTGCCCGATGGTGCTGGGAAAGATCCACCACCTGTTGCATTACCATATAAGTGCTATCGCTGCTGCTTCTATGGAAGCAGGTGCAATAGCAACTCTTAACGGGTTCACTGTGGTATGCCGGCGGTCGGGCTCCCGGCGACCAGCATACCGGTACCGGGTGCCCGACCGCCTGCTTACCGACAGTGTGGCGAGCGCAAATTGAGCCCTTGCGGGCTCGCTGCGCTCGCCACGCTAGGGGCACAGTGCACGCTATTTTATTCTCCCTCCAGGGGGTTCGTGGACCCCCACGAGGGAGAATAAGTGTCGGTATGCCGGCTGTCGGGAACCCGGCGCCGGTATACTGTGCGCCGGGATCCCGTCAGTCGGCATACTGAAGACCACCCACTCTAACCACATCTGAATCAGACCCAATGTGAATTGCAGGCATTTATGGACTTCTATAGCTTTTCCTTGCATTGCGCATTCTAAACATGTGCTCTCAATATCTTCCCTTTGCAGTATTTACATGATTTGCACATAATGCACCGGGACCTGAAAACTCAGAATATTTTCCTGACAAAATCGGACATCATCAAGGTGGGAGACATGGGTATTGCAAGGGTTTTGGAGAGCAAGTACGATATGGCCAGTACTCTCATCGGGACCCCATACTACATGAGTCCGGAGCTTTTTTCTAATAAACCATATAATTATAAGGTAATGTTAGATTAATTGGACTAATATTTCATAAACTCTTGATCAATTTCAATTACAGACCTATACTGTCTAATACATCATCAGGAACATTTTATAAAAATTAAAGGTTATTTGAATATGTCTGTTTTCCATAGAGGCTGCGGTATATTATATCAACAGTCAAACTGTCGACTTTCTTTACGTCGACACTATTGTAATGACTACATTGTTGAAATGTTGACAGTGTGTTTTTAGTGTGCTTCTATTGTAAATGTCGACATTTTGGCAATGACCATGCTTTCCATGTCAACTTTATCCAGGTGTCGACATTAATGGTGCCAACTTTTTAAAACATATCAACATCGTGAATGTTATCCTTCTGGTGCTGATCACTCTTGATTTAATAACCGCATACCTCCATAGATAAAGCCATACTTTAAAACATGTTATTTAATTGTCAATAACACTAGCAATCTACTTCTATGCCTGTGGCTGTTTTTTGCATTTTTCTGTGTGTGTCATTTTACTGACCTGTTACCATGACCATAGGCAATATTACAGTATGTGTTAATGCTGAGAGCAATTGTACATGACATTAACCAGTGTTCTTGTATTGTGTGATCCTGCAGTCTGATGTGTGGGCACTAGGATGCTGTGTGTACGAGATGGCAACTCTCAAGCATGCATTCAATGCTAAGGACATGAACGCTTTAGTATATCGTATCATTGAAGGGAAGGTAATCATTTCCAGTCAATATATTTCTTAAACCAGGTGTGCTACTTTTACATTGGATTTATTTATATATATATATATATATATATATATATATATATATATATATATATAATATGTATGCATGTCATTCTATATCACCCTGAAGATTAGATTTCTTGCAGTAGCTGTCACTTTTTAGAGAATTTTTTCAACAAAGTTGAAAAGGAAATTTTAGGGGGGGGGGGGTGTTCAGAAAACATCGGGCAGGAAATACGGACCCATATACATAAGTGTAGAGAAAAGAATAACACATAATTATCCAAAACTGACAAACCTAAAACAACATGGTATACTCAATTTGTAGCTTGGGGACTCTCAAGAGAGAAATGCCAATAATACCATTTCTTCAACAGAGAATTTGGGGAGATAAAGTATGGGCAGTTTAACATCTCTGTCAGATAAATATATCTAATTTTGCTAATTACAGATGTGTCCTCATACATCTTGCCTCAGTATGCCATGTAGCGGGAGATGCCTGGCGTGAGTGTGATGACAGGTTCCGTGCAACTCCGTTAGCGCCTGGCATCTTGCTCGCATTGCTATGTGAATATGACGCACAAGCAGTTTATGCTAATTAAAGTGATATGCAGCATGCCTATAATCTGTGCGCAGCGTAGTATTTCGTATACAGATACAGCCACGGTCGCACACAGAATATAGGCATGACGCATATCATTTTAATAAGCACACGCTGCTTGTGCGTCCTATTCACATAGTTTTGTGAAAAGACACATTTTAATGGAAAAAGTTGCATGAAAAGACACTCGGCGCTACCAAGTCACGCACAGATTGGTGTGACTAGAAGGGCTGTTAAATGTACCAGGGGGCTAGATGTTAGTGGACACATCTGTATTAACTCCAGTGGAGGAGGCATTTGCAGAATTTGGCTATGGCTGCTTTCGTGGCAATAAAAATATGACTAAGAAGATATCTATGATGGATTGGGACAGTTATAGAAAATATACTGTATGTAGGAGTGCCAATTGTGGAGTTAAAAATCAGCCTAGAATGAATAATATGAAGGATTAAATCCTCTGCCTCCTGCCAAAGAGAGCGAATGTATGGCCACTTTCTTTTTTTTTAAACTCTTTATTTGTACCAGGAGAGACAAACAGGTGCACAGAATACATTGAGATGTACAATAAAAAGTACAGAAAGTTCTCCTAGACGTTTTTCAAGAATAAATTTTACAGTTAACAAGCATGGGAGTCCCTCTAGAGGGGACGATAGACGGGGGAGAAGAAAACGAAGAGGAGCAGAGGAAAAGGAAAAGGGGGGAACGGGGAAGGGAGAAGAAGAAAGAGAAAAAGGCAGATACAATTGAAACAAACCAGGCCGATCTAAGCCATGGGGAGAAAGTTATACCAAACGTAACAATATGTAGTTTATAAATATAGCAATATACATATAGACATATGGACAGATTACTGCTTAATAACCAAGAGACCGCCAGGGAAGGCAGGAAGGCATCTGGAGGGAGGGTCCAGGTACAGTGTGGTGGGTAGCTCCAGAAGGCCTGAACAAAGGGACACTTAGAGTATCACGGAGAGGGAGACATCTTAAGCAACCAGGGGCTCCAAACGAGTTCAAATTTGTGTGGACAGCCATGCAGACAGTAAGTGATCTTTTCCATATTAGAAACAAACCAAACGTAATTATTCAGCGCAGAGACAGTAGGGGCAGCGGGGGACTTCCAATTCCTGGCAATCAAGGATTTAGCGGCCAGCATTATATGGGAAAACAATTTATTCAGAAGCGGGTCAAGATCTGAATATGGACTTGCCAACAAAAATCCCCAAGGGTCCAACACGAGGGGAAGGCCAGAGAGGGACCAATATATTGAGCACCTTATTTCAGAAGTGAGCTATACGGGGACAGGTCCACCAAATATGGAAGAGAGTTCCCCGATGTCCACATCCTCGCCAGCAGACTGAGGTGGCAGAAGGGAACATCCTAGACAATTTATCCGGGATGTAATACCACCGGTAATACAGTTTATAGGATGTCTCCTTGAGTCGGGTTGAGATAGAACTTTTAGCTATGCCCTCTCGTACCTCCTCCCAACAGGCATCATCTGTCGGGGATCCCAAGTCTCTCTCTGTATGGCCACTTTCAAACAATATTCATATTATTCCCAGCTGTATTGTAGCCTCTCCAACAAAGTCTCCAACAAAGACTAGGCTGGGAAGGCCACATTTTATGTAATCTATCTGGAGTCAAATAAATGCAATTAAACAGGTATATATACATTTGAATATAAGAGATACAACTAGACATTTTATATACGGAATGAAATAGTTGAGACCATTCATAAGGTTCCAAACAGAAATCGACGTCTGATTCCCATGTGGGCCAGCAGCTTATCCAGAGCTTTGGCTGACCACACAAGGGAGTAGGGTACTCCTTTTCAATGACAACTTAGAAATTGCCTGCCTTTATATGATTAATGCAGTCACATTATCCTTCTGTTCATTGATACTCCGTATACTATCAACTGACAAATGCAGCATGACCGCCATTAGCTTGTAGGTTTCCACATCAGAAAATGTTAGGTCAGAACACACCTAGGTAGGAGGGTCACCCTTGGTCAGCAACTGGTATAGTTTGGGCCCAAGTATAGGGTTAATCATTTAAAATGCAAAAAAAACAAAAAAACAACAAAAAAGATTATCAAACTTTCTTTTTTTAAACAATTCTATATTAGATGCATTTTAGTTTGCTAACTATCCTAACTGTCATGTTACAGGCTATGACAGGAGCTGGTTGGTTGGGGTATCTGGTCTTTAGGTCGACCACACCTAGGTCGACATGGTCTTAAGGTCGACACATGAAAAGGTCGACATGAGTTTTTCACATTTTTTTTTTACTTTTTCATGCTTTACGATCCACGTGGACTACGATTGGGAACAGTATCCTGTGCCGAGCGTAGCGGTGCGAGGCACCTTGCCCGAAGCATGGCAAGCGAATACGGTGCACTAATTGGGGTTCCCGGTCACTTTACGAAGAGAACGACCATAAAATAAATAAATCATGTCGACCTTTTTCCATGTCGACCTATTTCAGGTGTCGACCTAGTCACTGCCAACCAATAGTGGTTGACCTAGTTAGGGTTGACCCAATGAGCCACACCTGTCTGTTGGTACTTTATCTGTCTCCAAGGCTTCGTAAATAGACTCCAGTCACGAAGATAAACAATAGTGAAAAAATAGCAGCGCTAACGATTCGCTGAGCTAAAAACCAGATGGATTGTTGAGAGGATGAGAAATTTAATAAAAGACAATAAATTAAAAGCAATACGTAATATAAAACATTGAATAAGAACATTCCTAGTCACCAGTATTGACTCTCTAATAGCAGGCGCTCATTCCTAGAGATTTATACTGGACTGCAGGCAATAATATAATATTGGACAGTATAGTATTTTTAGAAAACTGATAGCACAGTCCATATAGGATGGACATTGCCACATGATCTTCGCTGGAGGTATAGTCCCATGTGCATTCTATCCGGATTCAAAACTCTGGGTCCGCACCAGAAGTGCAGTGACTTTTTCAAAGGTGGCGTCCAATCCAATGTTGGTAAATCAATATGTCCGAAATAGTATAGCGCTGCTGGGCTTGTTCTTAGGTCCAGTGATGGTCTGAGCACAAGAGAGGCATTATTCAGTCATGTGCGTGTGACCAGGCGTACCACAGACGCTTTTTGCTGCTGGTTTCAGCACTAAGTGTTGCTAGACTATTTCAGTCTCAACATCCTCTACCTGGTTACTGCCATGATGATCTCGCAGAGCGACCATTACTGCTGTGTATACATCCCAATGGGTGGTTTTCAGTATGCCGACTGTTGGGATCCCGGCGCACAGTATACCGGCGCCGGAATCCCGACAGCCGGCATACCGACACTTTTTCTCCCTCGTGGGGGTCCACGACCCCCCTGGAGGGAGAATAAAATAGCGTGGCGCGCCACCATGCCCGCAGCATGGCGAGCGCAGCAAGCCCGCAAGGGGCTCATTTGCGCTCGCCACACTGTCGGTATGCCGGCAGTTGGGCTCCCGGCGCCGGTATGCTGGTCGCTGGGAGCCCGGCCACCGGCATACCATACTACACCCCATCCCAATGCAGTCTTATTGGTTTATGAAAAAGGAATAGAGACACACCAATAAAAGTTGTCTGTGGTAACAAATTCAGCAAAATGATCCGATTGGAGAATACTTTTTTGTATACAGTATCGCATTATTGGTTTTTACTTATTTTTAAGATACTACAATAGCTTTCCATTTGTAGGTACACAAAGCAATTCATAATACACTGCATCCAATATTTCAGTAACTTATCTCTGTCCTGCTACCTCCTAGCTGCCACCAATGCCTAAAGATTACTCTAAAGAACTGGGAGACTTGATTGGAACAATGCTAAGCCGACAACCTGAAAAGAGGCCAACAGTGAGGCAGATACTAAGGAACACTTACATCAAAGAGCACATCGCCTTATTCTTACAGAACACAAAACTGTAAGTAATGTTCTGAACAGATAAATCCTGTTTTAACCAGATTGTCTCCTGCCGTCATAAACTGCATTACGAAAACGAATTGATTTCAGTTAATTACCATTGTTTGTAAGAATGTGCCAGTTTTGTCCTTAATATAAAAAATAGCACAGTCAGCGTCTTTGTTTTCAAGAAAACAGGTCAAGCGGCGAAAGAAAATGGTTGAGTCGAATCGAAGTAACGCCCGCAGGCATGATGAACAGCGAGAGCATGAGGTGCAGCCACGGGCAGCTCCTGACAACGCTAAACTGCACAAAGTGGTAATAATCTCATTTTTAACATGCGTACAAATAAATTCAGCACATTCTGACCATGTAGAGGCGCATTTACTGGATTCCTTATAAATGAACATATCTTCTCAGTATGGGGCAGACGTATTAAGCCTGGAGAAGTGATAAAGCAGTGGTAAGTGCAAGGTGATAACGCACCAGCCAATCAGCTCCTAACTGTCAATTTACATATTGGAGCTGATTGGCTGGTGCATTATCACCTTGCACTTATCACTGGTTTATCACTTCTCCAGGCTTAATACATCTGTCCCTATGTGTGGTATACAACTTCTACAGAGTTGGCCAAAATTGCGGACACTTTCTGAAATTTGAATGTGTTTCAACTTCGAAGGCTTATAAAAACTGTTACACTTCATGCAGTGCAATGATTCATATAGCAAATGAAAGGAAATGTAATGCTGAATTCAACACAATAAACAGAGGTTAAATATTTGCATTACAAGGGAAGTTATGCAGTGAAAACAACACTTAAGGTGAAAATCCCTGTGTACTTATGATGTCACTGTCCTATCAGTATTTCGTTGGGTATCCTTTATTTTGTCAAGACCGCTGCACAGCGACGTGGCATTGAGCCAACCAATGTTTGGAGCTCTTCCTTCTTTATTATGTGGTGCCATGAGACAATGATAGCCTCAATTCATTCTCTTTTATTGGATGGACGCCTCAGCTGTACCAGTTTTTTCAAACGGAACCACAAATGTTCTATGGGGTTCAGGTCTGGGCTGTTTCCTGGCCATCCCAGCACCTGTGTGTCATTCTCCGTGAACCAGTGGCGTAAGTTTGTCCCAGTTGCCCGGAGGCAAGAAAAATATTGGTGCCCCCCAAATAAATCTATCTATCTATCTATCTATCTATCTATCTATCTATCTATCTATCTATCTATATTTCTCTGACGTCCTAGTGGATGCTGGGACTCCGTCAGGACCATGGGGGATAGCGGCTCCGCAGGAGACAGGGCACAAAATTTAAAAGTTTGACCACTAGGTGGTGTGTACTGGCTCCTCCCCCTATGACCCTCCTCCAAGCCTCAGTTAGGTTTTTGTGCCCGTCCGAGCAGGGTGCAATCTAGGTGGCTCTCCTAAAGAGCTGCTTAGAAAAAGTTTGTTAGGTTTTTTTATTTTCAGTGAGTCCTGCTGGCAACAGGCTCACTGCAACGAGGGACTTAGGGGAGAAGAAGTGAACTCACCTGCGTGCAGGATGGATTTGCTTCTTAGGCTACTGGACACTAGCTCCAGAGGGACGATCACAGGTACAGCCTGGATGGGTCACCGGAGCCGCGCCGCCGACCCCCTTGCAGATGCCGAATAGAGAAGAGGTCCAGAAACCGGCGGCAGAAGACGTCTCAGTCTTCATGAGGTAGCGCACAGCACTGCAGCTGTGCGCCATTGCTCTCCGCACACTTCACACCAGCGGTCACTGAGGGTGCAGGGCGCTGGGGGGGGCGCCCTGGGCAGCAATGTAATATACCTATTCTGGCTAAAATATATCACATATAGCCCCTGGGGCTATATGGATGTATTTAACCCCTGCCAGGTTCCAAAAAAACCGGGAGAAGAAGCCCGCCGAAAAGGGGGCGGGGCCTATTCTCCTCAGCACACAGCGCCATTTTCCTGCCCAGCTCCGCTGCGAGGAAGGCTCCCAGGACTCTCCCCTGCACTACACTACAGAAACAGGGTAAAAACAGAGAGGGGGGGCACTTATTGGCGATATTTATAATATTTGAGCTGCTATAAAGGGAACACACTTATTAAGGTTGTCCCTATATATATTTATAGCGCTTGGGTGTGTGCTGGCAAACTCTCCCTCTGTCTCCCCAAAGGGCTAGTGGGGTCCTGTCTTCTATCAGAGCATTCCATGTGTGTCTGCTGTGTGTCGGTACGTGTGTGTCGACATGTATGAGGACGATGTTGGCGTGGAGGCGGAGCAATTGCCTGTAATGGTGATGTCACCCCCTAGGGAGTCGACACCAGAATGGATGGCTTTGTTTATGGAATTACGGGATAGTGTCAGCACGCTACAAAAGTCGGTTGACGACATGAGACAGCCGGCAAACCAGTTAGTACCTGTCCAGGCGTCTCAGACACCGTCAGGGGCTGTAAAACGCCCTTTACCTCAGTCGGTCGACACAGACCCAGACACTGACACTGAATCCAGTGTCGACGGTGAAGAAACAAACGTATTTTCCAGTAGGGCCACACGTTATATGATCACGGCAATGAAGGAGGCTTTGCATATCTCTGATACTGCAAGTACCACAAAAAGGGGTATTATGTGGGGTGTGAAAAAACTACCGATAGTTTTTCCTGAATCAGAGGAACTGAATGAAGTGTGTGATGAAGCGTGGGTTACCCCAGATAGAAAACTGCTAATTTCAAAGAAGTTATTGGCATTATACCCTTTCCCGCCAGAGGTTAGGGCGCGCTGGGAAACACCTCCTAGGGTGGATAAGGCGCTCACACGCTTATCAAAGCAAGTGGCGTTACCGTCTCCTGATACGGCCGCCCTCAAGGATCCAGCTGATAGGAGGCTGGAGAATACATTCAAAAGTATATACACACATACGGGTGTTATACTGAGACCAGCAATCGCCTCAGCCTGGATGTGCAGTGCTGGCGTGGCTTGGTCGGAGTCACTGTCTGAAAATATTGATACCCTGGATAGGGACAGTATTTTACTGACTATAGAGCAGTTAAAGGATGCATTTCTTTATATGCGAGATGCACAGAGAGATATTTGCACTCTGGCATCAAGAGTAAGTGCGATGTCCATATCTGCCAGAAGAAGTTTATGGACGCGCCAGTGGTAAGGTGATGCGGATTCCAAACGACATATGGAAGTATTGCCGTATAAGGGGGAGGAATTATTTGGGGTCGGTCTATCGGATCTGGTGGCCACGGCAACGGCCGGAAAATCCACCTTTTTACCCCAGGTCACCTCCCAGCAGAAAAAGCCGCAGGCTTTTCAGCCGCAGTCCTTTCGTTCCTATAAGAACAAACGAGCAAAAGGACATTCCTATTTGCCCCGAGGCAAAGGAAAGGGTAAGAGACTGCAACAAGCAGCTCCTTCCCAGGAGCAGAAGCCCTCCCCGGCTTCTACAAAGGCGTCAGCATGACGCTGGGACCTTACAAGCAGACTCAGGGGGGCCGCCTCAAACATTTCAGCGCACAGTGGGCTCACTCGCAGGTGGACCCCTGGATCCTGCAGGTAGTATCTCGGGGTTACAGGTTGGAATTCGAGAAGTCCCCTCCTCGCCGTTTCCTAAAGTCTGCTTTGCCAACGTCTCCCTCCGACAGGGCGACGGTATTGGAGGCCATTCACAAGCTGTATTCTCAGCAGGTGATAGTCAAGGTACCCCTCCTACAACAGGGACAGGGGTATTACTCCACGCTATTTGTGGTACCGAAGCCGGACGGCTCGGTAAGACCGATTCTAAATCTAAAATCTCTGAACCTGTACATACAAAAATTCAAGTTCAAGATGGAGTCACTCAGAGCAGTGATAGCGAATCTGGAAGAAGGGGATTTTATGGTGTCCTTGGACATCAAGGATGCTTACCTTCATGTTCCAATTTGTCCTTCACACCAAGGGTACCTCAGGTTCGTGGTCCAAAACTGTCATTATCAGTTTCAGACGCTGCTGTTTGGATTGTCCACGGCACCCCGGGTCTTTACCAAGGTAATGGCCGAAATGATGATCCTTCTTCGAAGAGAAGGCGTCTTAATTATCCCTTACTTGGACGATCTCCTGATAAGGGCAAGATCCAGAGAACAGCTGGAGGTCGGAGTAGCACTAACCCAAGTAGTGCTCCAACAACACGGGTGGATTCTGAATTTTCCAAAATCCCAACTGATCCCGACGACACGTCTGTTGTTCCTAGGGATGATTCTGGACACTGTTCAGAAAAAGGTATTTCTTCCGGAGGAGAAAGCCAGGGAGTTATCCGATCTAGTCAGGAACCTCCTAAAACCAGGAAAAGTATCTGTGCATCAATGCACAAGAGTCCTGGGAAAAATGGTAGCTTCTTACGAAGCGATTCCATTCGGCAGATTCCATGCACGAGTCAAGCCTGGAGACGTCTCTTCACATAAATATACTGGAGCAAAGAGCAATCTACAATGCTCTAAGCCTGGCAAAACCTCTGCTTCAGGGTCAGCCGGTGTTGATTCAGTCGGACAACATCACGGCAGTCGCCCACGTAAACAGACAGGGCGGCACAAGAAGCAGGAGGGCAATGGCAGAAGCTGCAAGGATTCTCCGCTGGGCAGAAAATCATGTGTTAGCACTGTCAGCTGTGTTCATCCCGGGAGTGGACAACTGGGAAGCAGACTTCCTCAGCAGACACGATCTGCACCCGGGAGAGTGGGGACTTCATCCAGAAGTCTTCCACATGATTGTGGTCCATTGGGAAAGACCAATGGTGGACATGATGGCGTCCCGCCTCAACAAAAAACTGGACAGGTATTGCGCCAGGTCAAGAGACCCTCAGGCAATAGCTGTAGACGCTCTGGTAACACCATGGGTGTTCCAGTCAGTGTATGTGTTTCCTCCTCTGCCTCTCATACCAAAAGTACTGAGAATTATACGGCAAAGGGGAGTAAGAACGATACTCGTGGCTCCGGATTGGCCAAGAAGAACTTGGTACCCGGAACTTCAGGAGATGCTCACGGAAGATCCGTGGCCTCTACCTCTAAGACGGGACCTGCTTCAGCAGGGACCGTGTCTATTCCAAGACTTACCGCGGCTGCGTTTGACGGCATGGCGGTTGAACGCCGAATCCTAAGGGAAAAAGGCATTCCGGAAGAGGTCATCCCTACCCTGGTAAAAGCCAGGAAGGAGGTGACTGCACAACATTATCACCGCATTTGGAGAAAATATGTTGCGTGGTGTGAGGCCAGGAAGGCCCCGACGGAGGAATTTCAACTGGGTCGATTCCTACATTTCCTGCAAACAGGATTGTCTATGGGCCTCAAATTAGGGTCCATTAAGGTTCAAATTTCGGCCCTGTCGATTTTCTTCCAGAAAGAATTGGCTTCAGTTCCTGAAGTCCAGACTTTTGTAAAAGGAGTACTACATATACAGCCCCCGGTTGTGCCCCCAGTGGCACTGTGGGATCTTAATGTAGTTTTGGATTTTCTCAAATCCCATTGGTTTGAGCCACTCAAATCGGTGGATTTGAAATATCTTACATGGAAAGTAACCATGCTACTGGCCCTGGCTTCAGCCAGGAGAGTGTCAGAATTGGCGGCTTTATCGTATAAAAGCCCATATCTGATTTTCCATTCGGACAGGGCAGAACTGCGGACGCGTCCTCACTTTCTGCCTAAGGTGGTTTCAGCGTTTCACCTGAACCAGCCTATTGTGGTGCCTGCGGCTACTAGCGATTTGGAGGATTCCAAGTTGCTGGACGTTGTCAGAGCATTGAAAATATATATTTCAAGGACGGCTGGAGTCAGAAAATCTGACTCGCTGTTTATACTGTATGCACCCAACAAGCTGGGTGCTCCTGCTTCTAAGCAGACGATTGCTCGTTGGATTTGTAGCACAATTCAACTTGCACATTCTGTGGCAGGCCTGCCACAGCCTAAATCTGTCAAGGCCCATTCCACAAGGAAGGTGGGCTCATCTTGGGCGGCTGCCCGAGGGGTCTCGGCATTACAACTCTGCCGAGCAGCTACGTGGTCAGGGGAGAACACGTTTGTAAAATTCTACAAATTTGATACCCTGGCTAAGGAGGACCTGGAGTTCTCTCATTCGGTGCTGCAGAGTCATCCGCACTCTCCCGCCCGTTTGGGAGCTTTGGTATAATCCCCATGGTCCTTACGGAGTCCCAGCATCCACTAGGACGTCAGAGAAAATAAGATTTTACTTACCGATAAGTCTATTTCTCGTAGTCCGTAGTGGATGCTGGGCGCCCATCCCAAGTGCGGATTGTCTGCAATACTTGTACATAGTTCTTATTACAAAAAAATCGGGTTGTTATTGTTGTGAGCCGTCTGTTCAGAGGCTCCTACGTTTGTCATACTGTTAACTGGGTTCAGATCACAAGTTGTACGGTGTGATTGGTGTGGCTGGTATGAGTCTTACCCGGGATTCAAAATCCTTCCTTATTGTGTACGCTCGTCCGGGCACAGTATCCTAACTGAGGCTTGGAGGAGGGTCATAGGGGGAGGAGCCAGTACACACCACCTAGTGGTCAAACTTTTAAATTTTGTGCCCTGTCTCCTGCGGAGCCGCTATCCCCCATGGTCCTGATGGAGTCCCAGCATCCACTACGGACTACGAGAAATAGATTTATCGGTAAGTAAAATCTTATTTTTTTTAGTTGCTCCTACATTGCAAGCCTGCAGATTCTAACTGCATGAAGCTACTACAAAACCGTTGCAACTGGGCAGGTCTTTGTAGGGGTCCAGCCACACACTACATAGATCTGCTCAGTCACTCACAATGCTGATTATTTCTCTGACAATTAATTTGCAAGTGTCATATCCAGGATTAGAACCCAGAACCTATTACACTGGAAGCATGCACCTTACTGATGGAGATATTTGCTCTTGCATAGGAAGTATGAGAATTCTACCTATATGAAGTTACTTGTAATTGTCAGAGAATTAACTTCATATAGTTAGAATTCTCATGTTTCCTTTATAGGAGCAAATAGCTTCATCAGTAAGGTGTCTGCTTCCAGTGTATCTATAATAAAGAGGGTGTGATCTGTAAGGTGTAGTGACTAGTGGGGAAGTCGGCTACGGAAGAGATACCGGCTGCTGTCAGTTAACTTAATTGATTAATGTCGCTGAACACATGGAACAGGAGGAGAGGTGCCCCCCTTCAAAGCAGGAGCCCGGCGACAGTTGACTCCGTTGCCTCCCAGAGTTCTGCCTCTGCCGTGAACCACTGTTTGCATATCCGTGCAGTGTGGCAGGGAGCTGAATCCTGCTGGAAAGAAAATGAGGCATTATCTGGAAAAAGATCCCTGATAGAAGGTAGAAGTTTTCGTTGTAGGATGGTGTCAATGTACGTTCTGCTGTTCAGTGTGCCATCTATGACATGAAGGCGGCCTACAGCATCTGCTGTCATACATGCCCAGATCATAACACTTGTAGGATTCTTTGTTGTCGCTTGAATGCAATCTGTATGTACCTCTTCCCCGATGCGACATCTCACATATTTTCTCCCATCACTACCAAATATCGATATCTTAGCTTCGTCACTCCATATCACTTGTTTCCACTGACCTTCTGTCCATGTAATGTGTTCTTTTGCCCACTGTATTCATTTCTGACGCTGCTTTTTATTCAGGAATGGCTTTTTTGGGGTAAATCCTACCTTTTAGGCTAACCTCCGTTAGTCTTCTCACGCATCTGTGCTTCTTTGTCTGACTGAAAGTAGCATAACTCCCCTTATATTGTAAATATTTGACCTTTGTTTATTGTGTTGAATTCAGCATTACATTTCCTTTCATTTGATATATGAATCAATGCACTACGTGAAGTAAAACAGTTTTTATAAGCATTCAAAGTTGAAAAACATTCAAATTTCAAAAAGTGTCCGCAGTTTTGGCCACCACTGTATATGTCTCTCATGTCGCATGTCTATAAATTGTGCTATATCCATAGCATTTGGAGCTTGTAATAGTGATAAACCACAATGACATTCTGTAATAATGTCATTATTTCACCTTCCTTTTGAACCTGTGGTTCATATTGACTCAAATATCGTAATTGATCCTGATCAGGTTTCTTGTAAAACCTACAGTAGCTACTATTTTGAGAGCGCACGTGAAACCAGTTTGCGTTTGAGTGCATTCCCGTAGATGACCAAGTTACTCGTTACTGACATTGGAACCTTTTTGTTTTAATGCACAATGATCTATTTCATACCTTTCCAGAATAAAGTGAAAAGTCCAGTAAAGATGAAAGCTGTTTCCCCAGCTGCTCCCGACCTCCCACACATGAACAACACAGTAGTGTCTATTTCAACCCTTAGCAAAGTGGACATTGATATCCTTCCCGATGAAAACAAATCACCAGGTGATGAACATTTGACACCTGAGCCTCAGAATGGCTGCACGTCAAAGGACACTCCAAGTAAAGTGACACGGAATGGTCCCCAATCACAGGACACACACGCAAAGCCCCAGGCAGCGTTCAGCTCCAACATAGAAAATCCAATTTCTTCTGTAAGGATGGAGGATGAAGAGGACACTATGAAGCTTTTACAGCCAGGCTCCAAAAGTGAAGAAAAGATGAACCAGGTTAGTTATATTTTTTTTTATTGCAAATAGATTTGTTTAATATAGAGAATGAGATCTATAGCAATACCTCTTGGATCAGAGAAAAGGATTTTACAGGTAAGTACCAATATCCATATTTTTGCTGCAGCATCTGGATTCCAAGAAAGCGGATACTATTCTGGTTACATACCAATTGTCCAATCAACATTATCTCCAGCTAGTTTTCTCTGAATTTCTGTGTTTTTAATGATTATAAGATTGTATGTATTGTGTTTCAGGTCTGTAATTAGACGTTTGTTGTTAAACCTATATATACATTATTTCTGTTTAAAGTTGTATAGTATAATAAATGTATTCATTATTCTGACAGCACTTAATGTTGCTTTTTTACTATTTTGGAGGAGCTAGTCGTGGTTTGTGGGGATCATTGTAGTGTCTAATTTTGTCCCAGTCTTCCTTTTAAAATATGTAGAGATGTGCAGTGGAGAATATTGTATGTGTTTTCCCATATATAGCTCTTAATTCACCCAAAAGTGTGTAAATCATTTGGGAATTCCCACTAGGCACATGCCTATGGGCGCCACCTAGTGGGGGTGACATGGTAGGCTACCACCCCCATCCCATTTAGAGTAGCTGCTGATCCTTCTTTTAGGCAGTGGGGAGACGTAGGAGAGGGGGTGTAGTCTGCAATTTGTGTGTTAATAGAGGTTGGGGCTACCTGCTGGGTCCCGGAGGCACCAGCTTCCAGGCTGTGTCTATGCAGAGCAAGCCTGTCACAGATTTTGTGCGGCTCTGCACCTATGCTTCACTCCCCGCTCTGGTCTCTGCCAGTTGTGCATCAGAGCAGCAACTGACCTTTTTTTTATTGAGTATCAATGCCCCAGGAGAAAGGGGGCGGTTTGTGGCAGCAGTTTGTGTGTACAGGGTTACCTGCTGGGTTCCGGAGGCTTCAGCTTTGAGACCAGTCTGCCAGGGGTGTAACCAGAACTTTGTGGGCCCCTGTCCCAGTGCTTCTAGGGAGACTCCTCTCCACAGCAGTTGTCAATCTTCTGCCTCATAATAGTGCCCTAGTTCATTTTCTGAACCATAGGAGTGCCCTAGTTCATGTTATTTCACATTGTAGGGGTGCCAATGCACATTGTATAACACAGTACTCCCAATTCACATTTTAACATAGAGTTCACATTATGCCACACTGTAGTGCCCCCAATTCATATTATGCCACATTACAGTGCCCCCAGTTCATATTATGCCACATTACAGTGCCCCCAGTTTATATTGTGCCACACTATAGTGCCCCAGTTCAAATTATGTCACACTATAGTGCCCTAAGTTTATATTATGCCACACTATAGTGCCCTAAGTTTATATTATGCCACACTATAGTGCCCCTAGTTTATATTATGCCACACTTTAGTGACCCCAGTTTATATTATGCCACACCATAGTGCCCCAAGTTTATATTATGCCACACTATAGTGCCCCAAGTTTATATTATGCCACACTATAGTGACCCCAGTTTATATTATGCCACACCATAGTGCCCCAAGTTTATATTATGCCACACTATAGTGCCCCAAGTTTATATTAGGCCACACTATAGTGCCCCAAGTTTATATTATGCCACAGTATAGTGCCCCTAGTTTATATTATGCCACACTATAGTGACCCCAGTTTATATTATGCCACACCATAGTGCCCCAAGTTTATATTATGCCACACTATAGTGCCCCAAGTTTATATTATGCCACACTATAGTGACCCCAGTTTATATTATGCCACACCATAGTGCCCCAAGTTTATATTATGCCACACTATAGTGCCCCAAGTTTATATTAGGCCACACTATAGTGCCCCAAGTTTATATTATGCCACAGTATAGTGCCCCCAGTTCATATTATGCCACAGTATGGTGCCTCCACTTTATATTTGGCACATTACAATACCCCTGTTCATATTGTATAACATTATAATGCCCTCCAGTTAATTTTATACTACATTACAATGAGCAGGTCCAGGGTATTCCATGATGTCTTGCAGACTCCAAGGGCACTTATGTTTCTCTTACATCCTAGAGGATACTGTGATTCCATTTAGTACCATGGGGTATAGACGGGTCCACTAGGAGCCATGGGCACTTTAAGAATTTGATAGTGTGGGCTGGCTCCTCCCTCTATGCCCCTCCTACCAGACTCTGTTTAGAAAATGTGCCCGGAGGAGCCGGTCACGCTTATGGAAGCTCCTGAAGAGTTTTCTGCATTTATTTTATATGTTTGTTATTTTCAGGCAGGGCTGGTTGGCACCAGCCTGCCTGCTTCATGGGACTTAGGAAGGGGGGGTCCAACCTCCTTGAAGGGTAAATGGTCCCGTTCCCCGCTGACAGGACACCGAGCTCCTGGGGAAACTATTTGCAAGCCCCACCACAGCGAGCGTACATTCCCGCAGCACACCGACACCCCTAACAGAGCCAGAAGAATGAAGAGTGGTGAGTACTAAGCCGGCGTCCCGGCTAGCGGATCACCGGCCATTATGGTGCATGAGGGTACGGAGACGGCTTCTAACCGGGGCGGAATGCGTCTCCAGACACAGTACACAGCTGCATCTCAGTACACTGTACACAGTACCCACACTGGCAAAAACAGCCTCAAAACGGTTTTCTCTCCATTTTAAGCACCATATTACTTCAGCCAGTATAAAAAAAGTGGGAAGACCGCGCACCATTGAAGGGGCGGGGCCTTCACTATGAGCGGATCCAGCAGCTCACCAGCGCCATTTTCCCTCTGCAGTGGACACAGACACTGACTGACAGGGACGCGCAGCTCCTCCGGAGAGACTCCAGATTACCTCAGCGGTACCAGGGGGTCATAGCAGGGGGGGGGAGCGATTATTAGTGTACTAAGGTGGTCATTCTGAGTTGTTCGCTCGCTAGCTGCTTTTAGCAGCATTGCACACGCTAGGCCGCCGCCCTCTGGGAGTGTATCTTAGCTTAGCAGAATAGCGAACGAAAGATTAGCAGAACTGCTAATAAATAATTCCTTGCAGTTTCTGAGTAGCTCCAGACCTACTCCTAGATTGCGATCACCTCAGTCCGTTTAGTTCCTGGTTTGACGTCACAAACATGCCCTGCGTTCGGCCAGCCACTCCCCCGTTTCTCCAGCCACTCCTGCGTTTTTACCTGGCACGCCTGCGTTTTTTAGCACACTCCCTGAAAACGCTGAGTTGCCGCCCAGAAACACCCACTTCCTGTCAATCACACTACGATCACTCGAGCGTAGAAAAAAATGTTGCTCAAGCTTGTGTAAATCTCCAAAGTTTTGTGTTAAATTACTTAATGCATGCGCGCTGCGTACCATGCGCATTTTCCACCTAATCGCTCCATTGCGAAAAACGGCAACGAGCGAACAACTCAGAATGACCACCTAAGTCCCCTATCAGGGTACTTAGTCTGCGACCCGGCTAAGCTTGGCATTAGCGAAAAGGGCGCATTGGGGGCTGGCTCCAAATAACTCTGTGTCTCCCTGAAGGGCTCTTTGTGAGTTAATTGTGCTTAACCTTTTCGTGTGTGTGTGTGTGTGTGTGTGTGCAGTCACATTTACATTATGTCAGGCAAAGAGTGTGTTTCTTGTACAGCGGAGTGCTCCTCTTCACTAGGGGGCTCACTACTGGGTACTCAGGGAAGTGCACCTTCCCAGAATAGCGGGGCTGAACCAGAGTGGGTTAATTCCATTAAGGGAATGGTCTCAAATATTTCTACAAAACTATCCCGCAATGAGAAAGAGATGCAATACTTAAGACAGACTGTGCATGAGTTTATGAATAGAGACTCCCCAAACCAGCGTCTCAATCCCTTCCCATTTGTCCGCAAAAACAATCTCTGGCCCATATCCTGCAGTCTGACTCTGACGCTGACGGGTCAGACATGGAGGAGGGTGAGGTGGATTTGGAGGGGGGGATGCTACTCTGTCACAGGGAATAGAGGCTCTTATAGAAGCTATCAGAGATGTTCTGCAAATTCCTGATAAGGTGTCAGAGTAGTGCGAGGAACCTTATTTTAATGTAAAAAAGAAGTCCTCAGTCACTTTTCCTGCGTCAGAGGAATTGAATACCCTGTTTGAAGAACCGTGGGTTAATCCTGATAAGAAATTTCAAATCCCTAAAAGGTTGCTCTCATCTTTTGCTTTTCCTCTGGAGGATAGGAAAAAATGGGAAAATCCACCGATCCACTAACGCATCAGTCTCTAGGCTGTCAAGAATTTTTTTTTGCCTGTCCCTGGTGCATCCTCCCTAAAAGATACGGCTGATCGTAAAAAATTGAGACTACACTCCAATCATTGTACACAGCTGCTGGGGTGACCCAGAGACCCACTATTGCATGTGCGTGGATCACAAAAGCCATTTCTAAACGGTCAGGTAACCTAATTGAGGGGTTAGATTCCTTGTCTAGGTGGGGATGTTGTTTTACTCCTGCATATACAGGACTCTGTGAACTTTATGGTGGAAGCCATAAAAGAGATTGGTTTGCTTAATGCACGCACCACCGCTGTGGCAGTGTCAGCACGGAGGGTCTTGTGGCTACGCCAGTGGACTGCTGATGCGGACTCCAGGAAAGGTGTGAAAGGCCTACAATTCACAGGAGAGGCCTTGTTTGGAGACGAACTAGACAAATGGATCTCCAACGCTACTGCGGATAAGTCTGCGTATCTTCCTTCCGCAGCTCCCCCAGCCAGGAAGGCTTATTCAGCTTCAAATTTACAGTCCTTTCAGACAGCCAAGTTTAAGGGAAAATCCAGAGGTGCTTCTACGGCCTCCAGAGCTGCTTCTACGGCCTCCAGAGACGCAAGAGGTAAACCACGCAAACCAGCAACTGCAGGTGCTCAGGAACAGAGCTCAGGCTCTGCTTCCTCAAAGCCTTCAGCATGACGGTGGACCGCGATGCCTAGAAGACTGTCATGTGGGAGCCCGACTAAAATTCTTCAGTCACATCTGGTCAAGTTTGCGCCGGTATCCCTGGGTCATAGATCTTATTTCCCAGGGCTGCAGACTGGAGTTCCAAGAGCTCCCACCTCACAGATTCTTCAAATCAGGCTTACCAGCTTCACAAGAGGCAAGTATAACTTTACAGCAGGCCATACAAAAACTGGTACAGACTCAAGTAATTGTTCGAGTTCCACCTCATTTGCACAGCAAGTGGTACTGGTCCAACTTGTTTGTAGTGCCGAAATTGGACGGTTCGGTACGACCAATTCTGAAACTCAAGTCCTTGAACCCATTCTTAAGAGTGTTCAAGTTCAAGCTACAAGAATCAGGGCTAGGAAGCACAATATGCACTTGGGTCAAAAACTGGTTAGATAATAGGGAGCAGCGCGTTGTGGTTAATGGATCTTTTTCAACTTGGACTGAAGTGCTAAGTGGTGTGCCGCAAGGCTCAGTATTAGGACCGCTATTGTTCAATATTTTCATTAACGACCTAACAGAAGGTCTAGAGAGCATGGTGTCAATTTTTGCAGATGATACCAAATTGTGTAAAGTTATAAATGCGGAGGGGGATGCTGAGTCGCTTCAGAACGACTTAGTTAAATTAGAAGCTTGGGCAGCGAAATGGAGAATGCGCTTCAATACAGACAAGTGTAAGGTAATGCACTGTGGTAACAAGAACAAAAATAACACCTACATACTAAATGGGGTAAAATTAGGGGATTCTGTACTGGAAAAGGACTTAGGTGTCCTCATAGATAGCAAACTAAGCAGTAGTACCCAAAGTAGGACTGCAGCACAGTAGGCTAATAAGATATTAGCATGCATAAAACGGGGAATTGATGCTAGGGTCGGAGTATTATACTCCCGTTATATAAATCACTTGTGAGGCCAAACCTTGAATACTGTGTACAATTCTGGGCACCTTACTACAAAAAGGATATCCTGGAGCTAGAAAAGGTTCAAAGGCGGGCGACCAAACTAATTAAGGGTATTCCCTGCCTGAGGGAGTTGTAATGGCCGACTCAGTCAACACCTTTAAGAATGTGTTAGATAAATTCCTAATGGATAAGGATATCCAGGGTTACGGGGCACAGTCACGCACTATGGTTATAAAAAAGAGGGGTAAAACGTAATGGCAGTCATCAACTTCAGTCAAAATTTTATACAAAATAATCGTGCATAGGAGACCACAAATAGGTTGAACTCGATGGACAATTGTCTTTTTTCAACCTTAGATACTATGTTACTATGTAAGATGGAGTCTCTGAGAGCGGTGATCTCAGGTCTGGAGGAAGGGGTATTCCTTGTGTCTCTGGATATCAAGGATGCGTACCTTCACATTCCGATCTGGCCACCTCATCAGGCTTATCTACGGTTTGCACTGCGGGACTGTCATTACCAGTTCCAGGCCCTGCCATTTGGTCTCTCCACGGCACCGAGGGTGTTCACCAAAGTGATGGCAGAGATGATGCTTATACTCCGCAAGCAGGGAGTGAACATAATTACATACCTGGACGATCTTCTGATAAAGGTGTCGTCCAGGGAGAGGTTGCTGGACAGCATTGGTCTCTCAACCAAACTTCTCCAGGATCACGGGTGGATTCTGAACCTTCCGAAATCTCACCTACAGCCAACACGGAGGCTCCTATTCCTGGAAATTATACTGGACATGGAGTCAGTTGGAAAAGGCATTGGTAATCCAGTCGATGGTTCAGGATGTCCTGATGCCAACCCGGATATCGGTGCATCTATGCATTCGCCTTCTGAGGAAGATGGTGGCCTCTTACGAGGTGCTTCAATACGAAAGGTTTCACGCAAGACCCTTCCAGCTCGATCTGTTGGACAAATGGTCCAGATCGCATCTTCACATGCACCAGAGAATCCATCTGTGGCCAAAAGCCAGGATCTCCCTTCTGTGGTGGCTACAGATTTCTCACCTCGTCGAGGGCTGGAGGTTCGGAATTCAGGACTGGATCCTGTTAACCATGGAAGCAAGCCTCCGATGTTAGGGAGCAGTCACCCAGGGGGTGCAGTTTCAAGGAAGATGGTCAAGTCAGGAAGTCATCCTTCCAATCAACATTCTGGAACTCAGGGCCATATACAACTAGTGATGTGCACCAGAAATTTTTCGGGTTTTGGTTTTGGATTCGGTTCAGCGGCCGTGTTTTGGATTCGGACGCGTTTTGGCAAAACCTCCCTGATAATTTTTTGTTGGATTCGGGTGTTTTTTTACAAAAAACCCTCAAAAACAGCTTAAATCATAGAATTTGGGGGTCATTTTGATCCCATAGTATTATTAACATCAATAACCATAATTTCCACTCATTTCCAGTCTATTCTGAACACCTCACACCTCACAATATTATTTTTAGTCCTAAAATTTGCACCAAGGTCGCTGGATGACTAAGCTAAGCGACCCAAGTGGCCGACACAAACACCTGGCCCATCTAGGAGTGGCACTGCAGTGTCAGACAGGATGGCCGATTTAAAAAATAGCCCCCAAACAGCACATGATGCAAAGAAAAAAAGAGGTGCACCAAGGTCGCTGGATAGCTAAGCTAAGCGACCCAAGTGGCCGACACAAACACCTGGCCCATCTAGGAGTGGCACTGCAGTTTTCTAGCGAGAGGATGAGTGCTACCATCCTCATGTGAATCTGAACCACTAGCCATGAACATAGGCCAGGGCCTCAGCCGTTCCTTGCCACTCCGTGTCGTAAATGGCATATTGGCAAGTTTACGCTTCTCATGAGACGCTTTTAATTTTGACTTTTGGGTCATTTTACTGAACTTTTGTAGTATACTTGACGACACAGAGGTAGAGCAGTGGACTACTGTACCGTACTGCTATATATATACTGGTGGTCACAGCAAAATTCTCCTACTATATACTACAATGCAGCACAGATATGGAGCGTTTTTCAGGCAGAGAACGTAGATATTTGCAGCACACTGAGCGCAGATATTTGCAGCACACTGAACACAGAAACTGAGAGAACGCAGCCATGTCCTCTCGCTATCATCTCCAAAGCACGAGTGAAAATGGTGGCGACGCGCGTCTCCTTATATAGAATATGAATCTTGCGAGAATCCAACAGCGGAATGATGACGTTCGGGCGCGCTCGGGTTAACCGAGCAAGGCGGGAAGATCTGAGGCTGCCTCGGAACCGTGTAAAATGGGTGAAGTTCGGGGGGGTTCGGATCCTGAGGAACCGAACCCGCTCATCACTATATACAACACCCTTCTGCAGTGTTCTTATCTTCTTCACGATCGACCCATTCAGGTCTTTTCAGACAATGTGACAGTAGTGACGTACATAAACCGACAGGGCGAAACGAAAAGCAGAGCTGCAATTTCAGAGTGCACCCGGGGAAGTGGGGCTTTCACCTAGAAGTGTTCAGGTGCTTGACACGTCGGTGGGGATATCCACAAATCAACATGATGGCCGCTCGTCTCAAGCTCAAGTGGTATTGTTCCAGGTCGAGGGACCCACAGGCAGTGGCGGTAGACGCTCTGACGACTCCATGGGTCTATCAGATGGTGTACGTGTTTCCTCCACTTCCTCTGATCCCAAGAATTCTCAAAAATAAAAAGACAAAAGGTTCAAGCAATACTCATTGCTCCGGACTGGCCAAGAAGGGCCTGGTACGTGGACCTTCTGGAGATGCTCATCGAGGATCCGTGGCCTCTACCTCTTCGGAAGGATCTTCTGCAACAGGGCCCGTTTGTCTATCAGGACTTACCGTGGCTATATTTGACGGCATGGAAGTTGAACGGCTGATTCTAGCCAGAAGAGGGATCCCTAACAAAGTTATCCCGACTATGATCCAAGCCAGGAAGGGGGTAATGTCTAAACATTACCACCATATTTGGAAGAAATATGTCTCGTGGTGCGAGAGCAGAACTTATTCTGCGGTGGAATTTCACCTGGGATGTTTCCTGCTTTTTCTGCAGGCAGGTGTGGATGTGGGCCTACGTCTGGGCTCCATAAATGTCCAGATTTCGGCCTTGTCCATTTTCTTTCAGAAACAATTGGCTTCTCTCCCTGAGATCCAGACGTTTTTGAAAGTGGTTCTGTGCATCCAACCTCCCTTTGTGCCTCCCACGGCACCTTGGGATCTCAATTTGGTGCTCCAATTCCTCCAATCGGACTGGTTTGAACCATTGCAGGAGGTGGATGTAAACTATCTTACGTGGAAGACCGTCACCCTCACCAGAGCCCCTATTTAATTTTCCATGAGGACAGAGCTGAACTCAGAACTCGTCAGCAATTTCTTCCGAAAGTGCAGTCTGCGTTTCACATCAACCAACCTATTGTGGTTCCGGTTATCACCGACACTTTCGCTACTTCAAAGTCTTTGGAAGTTGTGAGGGCCTTGAAGGTATACGTAAAGAGGACAGCTCGTCACATGAAATCCGACTCACTGTTTGTTCTGTATGATCCCAATAAAATTGGGTGTCCTGCTTCAAAGCAGACAATTGCACGCTGGATCAGGCTCACTGTCCAGCATGCTTATTACACGGCAGGTGGGTTCTTCCTGGGCGGCTGCCCGGGGTGTCTCGGCTTTACAGCTCTGCCGAGCGGCTACTTGGTCTGGTTCGAACACGTTTGCTAAGTTCTACAAGTTCGATAATTTGGCCTCTGAGGACCTTCAGTTTGGTCAATCAGTTCTGCAAGAACCTCAGCACTCTCCCACCCGGTTTGGGAACTTTGGTACAATGCCATGGTTCTAAATGGAACCCCAGTATCCTCTAGGACGTAAGATAAAATAGGATTTTAATTACCTACCGGTAAATCCTTTTCTCGTAGTCCGTAGAGGATACTGGTCGCCCGCCCGGTGCGTAATTTTTCCTGCACTGTTACTTGGTTAAGTATTGTTGGTTCAGCTGTTGCTGTTCCTGTTTAAAGTTGGGTTAGCATTGCTTTCCTCTGTTTTGTGTGTGCTGTTTCGGAATCTCACCACTATCTTTATCTATCCTTCTCTCAAAGTATGTCCGTCTCCTCGGGCACAGTTTCCTAGACTGAGGGGCAGATGTATTAACCTGGAGAAGGCATAAGGAAGTGATAAACCAGTGATATGTGCAAGGTGATAAAGCCACCAGCCAATCAGCTCCAATATGTAAATTAACAGTTAGGATCTGATTGGCTGGTGCCTTTATCACATTGCACTTATCACTGGTTTATCACTTTCTTATGCCTTCTCCAGGTTAATACATCTGCCCCTGAGTCTGGTAGGAGGGGCATAGAGGGAAGAGCCAGCCCACACTATCAAATTCTTAAAGCGCCCATTGCTCCTAGTGGACCCGTCTATACCCCATGGTACTAAATGGACCCCAGTTTCCTCTACGGACTACGAGAAAAGGATTTACCGGTAGGTAATTAAAACCCTATTATCACCCAATGGTACAAAAATGTATGTAACTTTGGCAGGGAAGGTGCTGGGCCCATAGCAGCTGCACTCCCTGCACCTAAAGCTATGCCCTTGCAGTCCTCCCTGACCATTCTAAAGGGGACAAAGCCAGAAATGGCTGTGTTTATGCAGAGTCGCATATCGCAGCTATGCTTCACCTCCTGCTTCAGAGCAGCTTCTGATCCTGTCACTGTTGCTTGGGCAGCTCTGCATCTTTCCTTACTGCCTGCGACCATGGAGCCTGAGGGCAGTCAGGGCTAGTTGTGAAGCAAATGGACAATTTCCCTAAATACAGTGCCTTGCACAGCTGCTCTTTACCTGCACGATAGTCCTCAAATGTGATTTAGTGGGAGGTCAGGCCTCTTAAGGTGGGTACACACTGGCCGATATATTGCGGGTCCGTCGGCCAGCGTGTACGGGCGATATGTCTGTGAACTCCGTCGTTCACAGACATATCGCGTCGGTCCCGCAGCACAGCCGACGGCCAATATATCTGCCGATATATTGGTGCGTCACTGTGTGTGTACGGGCAGTCGGCCGACCGCCCGTACACATGCTGCGGCAGCCGGCGGTGATTAACAACTGAACTGGGCCGGCGTGTGTACACGCCCTCCCAGTTCATGACATCAGTACCCAACGGATCTGGCAGTGTGTATGCTCAACACACTGCCCGATCCGTCCATAGATATATCTGCCGATCAGTTGATCGGCAGATATATCTATCGGTGTGTACCCACCTTTAGTTAGCAATCTTATGGCCTCTCCATTATATGAAAGGCCCAGTTCCTTAATAAAGCAGCTGTTTTCATATCCATATACTGCCATGCCAGGAAATGGGTTAATATCAAACAGCCTCATTTTTAGCTGACACGCTTGTCTGGGATTCCTTTAAAACAACCATACTACTTCTGTACTTCTGCCTTCTGTTTCCACAGGGATCTCTGAGACAAGGAGGCTTTTTAGAGGAAACTTGGCCTTAGGAAGAGGATAAAAGACACTAAATAATCAAATAATCCTTTTGTTGCTGTATGTATGACTGTGAGCTTTAGTATTCAGAGAGGGGCAGAAGGAGCCTCCCTCACACTGGCATATCTATAGTGGGTGTGGTGCACACAGGCCCCTGGGGTTCAGGTGGGCCCGCACCACAATCTCTGCACCCATTTTTTTCAGTACTTACCCTCCGGAGTCCAGCGTCGACAGCAGCACTGCAGAAACCATTGGGAAAATGGTGCGGTGGTCATTTTCCTAACATTTGACATGCACAGTAGGTAAATCACCAGGAAAATGTCTGCCACTCCATTTTCCAAGAGACCTGCGAATGCGCACATGGACCTCTTCCTGTCTTTATGCGCCCCTGCTCCCGCACCATCAGGGCTGACTGGTAATTAATCACGACACACACACAAGCACACCGACACACACACGCAGAGCTGCTGCTGATTTTTATATATATATATATATATATATATATATATATCTATATATCTACCTATCTATATATATCTATATATATATCTATATATATATCTATATATATATATATATATATATATATATCTATATATATATATATCTATATATATATATATATATATATTTATATATATATATATATATATATATATATATATATATATATATAGTTGTGCTCATAAGTTTACATACCCTAGCAGAATCACAAGCTTTTCTTTCACTCATGGTTAGTGGTTGGGTGAAGCCATTTATTGTCAAACAACTGTGTTTACTCTTTTTAAATCATAATGACAACAGAAACTACCCAAATGACCCTGATCAAAAGTTTACATACCCTGGAGATTTTGGCCTGATAACATGCACACAAGTTGACACAAACGGGTTTGAATGGCTACTAAAGGTAACCATCCTCACCTGTGATCTGTTTGCTTGTAATCAGTGTGTGTGTATAAAAGGTCAGTGAGTTTCTGGACTCCTGAAAGACCCTTGCATCTTTCATCCAGTGCTCCACTGACGTGTCTGGATTCTGAGTCATGGGGAAAGCAAAAGAATTGTCAAAGGATCTGCGGGAAAAGGTAATTGAACTGTATAAAACAGTAAAGGGATATAAAAAGATATCCAAGCAATTGAGAATGCCAATCAGCAGTGTTCAAACTCTAATTAAGAAGTGGAAAATTAGGGATTCTGTGGAAACCAAATCACGGTCAGGTAGACCAACAAAAATTTCAGCCACAACTGCCAGGAAAATTGTTCGGGATGCAAAGAAAAATAAACAAATAACTTCAGCTGAAATACAGGACTCCCTGAAAAAAAGTGGTGTGGTTGTTTCAAGATGCACAATAAAAAAAATGGGCTGCATGGTCGAGTTGCCAGAAGAAAGCCATTACTACGCAAATGCCACGAAGCATCCCGCTTACAATACTCCAAACAGCACAGAGACGAGCCTCAAAACTTCTGGAGCAAAGTCATTTGGAGTGATGAGACCAAAATTGAACTTTCTGTCCACAACCATAAACGTTACATTTGGAGAGGCGTCAACAAGGCCTATGATGAAAGGTACACCATTCCTACTGTGAAATACGGAGGTGGATCGCTGATGTTTTGGGGATTTGTGAGCTACAAAGGCACTGGAAACTTGGTCAAAATTAATGGCAAGATGAATGCAGAATGTTATTAGAAAATACTGGAGGAAAATTTGCACTCATCAGCCCGGAAGCTGCGCATGGGACGTACTTGGACGTTCCAACATGACAATGATCCAAAACACAAGGCCAAGTCGACCTGTCATTGGCTACAGCATAATAAAGTGAAGGTACTGGAGTGGCCATCTCAGTCTCCTGACCTCAATATCATTGAGCCACTCTGGGGAGATCTCAAACGTGCAGTTCATGCAAGACAGCCCAAGAATTTACAGGAACTGGAGGCTTTTTGCCAAGAAGAATGGGCAGCTTTACCATCTGAGAAAATAAAGAGCCTCATCCACAACTACCACAAAAGACTTCAAGCTGTCATTGATGTTAAAGGGAGCAAAACACAGTATTAAGAACTGGGGTATGTAAACATTTGATCTGGGTCATTTGGGTAGTTTCTGTTGTCATTATGATTTAAAAAGAGTAAACACAGTTGTTTGACAATAAATTGCTTCACCCAACCACTAACCATGAGTGAAAGAAAAGTTTGTGAGTTATCATTCATGTTCTCTGACAAATGGCCAGAAAATCACAAATTCTGCTAGGGTATGTGAACTTGTGAGCACAACTGTGGTATATATATATATATATATATATATATATAAAATATTTATTATCTCAGCACTAGTAATAATGTTATGCCTAGGGGCTGCCTGACCTCTTGGCCACTGCTGTGAATTTAATATAATGCTAGTAATGTTGGCGCTCCCCCCACCACCACCAATAAAGGCACACCCACAACCCTAAATTACATAGCTGTTGGAGCTCTGCAGTTCTAATATATTTGTGTTTTGAACCTAAACAGAAAGAAGATCGTAATTATAGATGTACTGTCTTTATGCAATATTTACTACAGAACTTCCAGGTTCTAATGTATTGTTTTGTTTTTATCCGAGTGCAGGAAGCTATGGACTCTACAGACAAACTCTTAGAACCGTTTGTTCCTGTTACAGAACCCGTAAGTGTGAATTCATAATAATAATGTAACCAGAACAGGAAAATTAATTATGTGGCTTCACATTGTTTTTCTATGTTGTATCAAAGTTATAATAGATACATGTAAACAGGTGTGGTATGGCATGTTGGAGGTCATAATGTCGACTTGAGAATGTAGACATGGTCTTAATATCAATCTTGGCCATGTCAACATTCATCATGTATACAATGATGAAACGTGGACATTGTTATTAATGTCATCCTAATGCCTGCATCCCATGTAAACTGTCCTATCTTACGTCCAGAGACTGCATTTATAGTACGCATTGTTTTTCCTTTAGGACGGAGTAGCTGCAAGAACTGAAATGCAGCCTCACAGTTCTGTGTCTGAGCCATCTTTATCCAGAAAGAGGAGACAAAGGATCAAAGAGGACATATCGGAACATCCTGAGCAGGTGACAGCTGTAGACACATAATAGGGAATTGTTTTCTTAAAAAACGCCTCAGGGTTTAACTGACGACTACAACCTCCCACCCCTTACACAAAATGAAAACTGATGTTGCTGTAGAGCCATCTAGAGGTAACTTTTTTTAAGTCAATTATAATAATGACAAAGTTTATTAGTTTCTATATCAGACATGCCAAACTATTAAGTGCATGGTTCCCACAATTCTTAATAAGTTGTAGCCTCCAGGGGCATATCTACCCCCTTGGCCAGGATGGCATTCGCCAGGGGTGCTGGCCGAGGGAATAGTAGTTCCAAACTATTTCATCCGATCATGTGGGTGGCCTCTGGCAGCAATCATTCTCCATTAACTGCTAACAAGCCAGACAGGTAAGGGCCCGCTCCATCCTGTGGCAGCGCAGAGCCCTGCTCTGTCTCCTCCCCCATCTGCTGCCGGCGTCGGGAAAGGAGTATAGCTGCACCCGTCCCTCCTGTATGTGTACTCTCCTTTGTGTCGTTGGATGCCATGTTTTCAGATCTCAGACTATAGGGTGTCTGGGCTGTGAGGGGGGAGTTTGTGACACGGAGCCGGCAATCACTGCCTGACCTCCGCTCCCGGGCCCCATTGATTTGAATGAACCCAGATAAGGGGTTTGGTGCAGTGACGTCACGACAGTGGATCTGTGTGTTGGGGAGATGAAACCACGTACTGGGTGCAGCGGTGAGGTTCAGGCCTGAGGTCCTTTGCAGAGCCCACACAGTAGCACCCGGTATCACACTATGGCCCTCATTCCGAGTTGTTCGCTCTGTAAATTTCATCGCATCGCAGCGATTTTCCGCTTAGTGCGCATGCGCAATGTCCGCACTGCGACTGCGCCAAGTAAATTTGCTATGAAGTTAGGATTTTTACTCACGGCTTTTTCTTCGCTCAGGCGATCGTAGTGTGATTGACAGGAAATGGGTGTTTCTGGGCGGAAACTGGCCGTTTTATGGGCGTGTGGGAAAAAACGCTACCGTTTCCGGAAAAAACGCAGGAGTGTCTAGGCGAACGCTGGGTGTGTTTGTGACGTCAAACCAGGAACGACAAGCACTGAACTGATCGCAGATGCCGAGTAAGTCTGAAGCTACTCTGAAACTGCTAAGAAGTTTGTAATCGCAAAATTGCGAATACGTCGTTCGCAATTTTAAGATGCTAAGATTCACTCCCAGTAGGCGGCGGCTTAGCGTGAGCAACTCTGCTAAAATCGCCTTGCGAGCGAACAACTCGGAATGACCTCCTATGTGTGGTGTCATCGCTGCTCCCGGAGGCAGCACACCTCTTGGTAAAGGGATCTCCGGGCCACTCTCTGGCTGTGTTGTCCCTCTACACTGTACTGCGCCTATCAGTGGCAGTGCTGATATCCTTGGAACAAGTGCTGGCAGTTATTTGTGCAGGCTACAGTTTACAATGACAGTAGCACTGTACAGGTGAAACTCAGAAAATTAGAATATTGTGCAAAAATTCATTTATTTCAGTAATTCAACTTAATAGGTGAAACAAATATATTATATAGACTCGTTACATGCAAAGTGAGATATTTCAAGTAATTATTTGTTATAATTTTGATGATTGTGGATTACAGTTTAAGAAAACCCCAAATCCAAAATCTCAGAAAATTAGAATATTACATAAAATCAATAAAAAAAAGGATTCTAAATACAGTGTTACAAATTGCGAATGCAGCTTGCATTCTGTTTATGTTTTTTATGTTGTGAGGCTGTTGTATTTTTGTTAGCATTCCAGGTTTTCTTATGTACTTGTTTGGGGTACGGTTGCGGGCCACCTTCGGTGAGTCTGTGAACTGCAGCCTGTTTCCTGTATGTGTGGCCTGTGCAGTCTCACCTGTCAGATAATTAAGTCATTGTCTTTTGTCTGGTTTGCCAGCCATCCTGATTGGGGCTTGCTCTCTTTATTACCCTGCTTGCCCTTCACCTGAGGCCGGTTATAGCTTGAAGCTTCCTGTTTCCTGTTTGTACCTAAGTCCGGTCCCTGTTCCTTGGTGGAATCTAGAATCTGTGCAGTTAGTGCTGTCTGTTCCAGTTGCCAAGCCAGCTATCACTGCACACAGTGTAATCCTGCTTTGAAGCCGGTCTCAGTCTCAGTGTCTCTGGATCTCTGCTTCCCTTCAGGGGGTTCTGTTCCAGTTCCAAATACTGGGCTTCTTCAGAATTCTCATCAGACACTTTAAGCTAAATCCTGGGATTTGCATTGGTTATTTTCAGAGTTTGAGTTACCTCTTGTGTTTCATTTTTAAACCACCCTGTGCATTGTTGCATGTATATACAGTCTTGTTGCTTATAACACCCTGTGCATTGTTGCATGTACATACTGATTGTGTTAAATTTATATTCCAACCTATGCATTGTTGCACCCGTGTGCATCCGGCTGTTTCTCTCTGTGTGTATTGTAGCGGTATCTAGGTAAGGTTCAATGAACGTCTCACCGTACTGCAATTTACTCTTGCCCAGCCTCCAATAGTCGCCTTGTCCATACTTAAAACCTGGGGGCCTCTGAGTACGGGGTGGACCTAATTCACTCTGGAAATGCGGCTGCTATAGGAGAAGCCTAGCATCGGAGGCTAAAAGACTGCTGGGCAAGGGTAATTGCGTGAGCGTCACCAAGAACCACCAGGTACTTCCTTATAACCCAGGAGACTGAGTAGTCATAACATACAGAAATGTCGGCCCTCTGAAAAGTATAATCATGCATATGTATTCAGTACTTGGTTTGGGTCCCTTTTGCATGAATTACTGCCTCAATGCGGTGTGACATGGATTCTATCAGCTTGTGGACCTGCTGAGGTGTTATGGAAGACCAGGATGCTTCAATAGCGGCCTTCAGCTCTTCTGCTCATGTCTCTCATCTTTCTCTTGGCAATGCCCCCTAGATTCTATATTGGGTTCAGGTCAGGCGAGTTTGCTGGCCAATCCAGCACAGTAATCCCACGGTCATTGAGCCAGGTTTTGGTACTTTTGGCAGTGTGGACAGGTGCCAAGTTCTGCTGGAAAATGAAGTCAGCATCTCCGTAAAGCTTGTCTGCTGAAGGAAGCATGAAGTGCTCTAAAATGTCCTGGTAGACGGCTGTGTTGACTCTGGACTTAAAGCACAGTGGACCAACACCAGCAGATGACATGGCTCCCCAAATCAACACAGACTGTGGAAACTTCACACTGGACTTCAAGCATCTTGGATTGTGTGCCTGTATTCTTCCTCCATACTCTGGGACCTTGGTTTCCAAATGAGATGCAAAATGTGCTCTCATCAGAAAAGAGGACTTTGGACCACTGAGCAACAGACCAGTTCTTTTTTTCTTTAGTCCAGGTAAGACGCCTCTGACGCTATTTGTTGTTCAGGAGCGGTTTGACAAGAGATGGAGATGCTGACTTCATTTTTCAGCAGGACTTGGCACCTGCCCACACTATAAAAAAGTACCAAAACCTGCTTCAATGACCATGGGATTACTGTGATGGATTGGCCAGCAAACTCGCCTGACCTGAACCCCATAGAGAATCTATGGGGCATTGCCAAGAGAAAGATGAAAGACATGAGACTGAACAATGCAGAAGAGCTGAAGGCCACTATTGAAGCATCCTGGCCATCCATAACACCTCAGCAGTGCCACAGGCTATTAGAATCCATGCCACGCCGCATTGAGGCAGTAATTCATGCAAAAGGGGCCCAAACCAAGTACTGAGTACATATGCATGATTATATTTTTCAGAGGGCCGACATTTCTGTATTTAAAATCCTTTTTTATTGATTTTATAATAGTCAAATTTTCTGAGATTTTGGATTTGGGGTTTTCTTAATCTGTAAACCACAATCCTAAAAATTATAATAAATAAAGGCTTGAAATATCTCACTTTGCATATAATGAGTCGATATAATATATTAGTTTCACCTTTTAAGTTGAATTACTGAAATAAATGAACTTTTGCACGATATTCAAATTTTCTGAGTTTCACCTGTATAGTGTTTGAAATTGTCTCAAACCGTGTAAGATATGTTGTCACTCCTGTTTTTGTTGTATAGCATTTTATGAAGAATTATGTATATGCTTGTATATTTCTTTATTCAGGCAAGTGTGTTGACAAGTATTAAAGTTAACTCCTATACGAAACAAATGAAATGTTCAGTACAGTATGTTACTAAAGTATTCCCTAATACCTGTGCTATATACTTTAGAAAATGGTTTGACAGTTTGTTACAATCATATTGCAGGGAGGGGTGGAGTTACATGCAAAAGCAATGTTTTATGTAACCTAGCTAATTAGTTTGTTCAACCTAAAAAGTTAGTATCCTGCAACTCAATACTTTTATGCTTTGGCTGTCACTTGCATGGCTTGTTTAGCTGCGTTATGTTTAAAGTGAATTCTATAGCACACATTCAGCACAGCTATGCACAGAACATTTGCTTTATTTCTAACTGTGTGTGGAATAATGTAAGTAAGGGGCTCTAGTGTGTGGCTTAACATGTATAAGGGATACTGCTGTGTGGCATAACCTGTGTAAGGGGCACTACTGTGTGGTGTAATGTGAAGAGACACAACTGTGTGGCATAATTAGAATTAGGGGTACTATTGTGTGGTCACGTCCCTGCCCCATGAGACCCCACCCATTTTGCAGTGAACCCTGTCACTATTTACATTATGGGGGAGCGCCAGTCCCTTAGTTTGCCAGGGTCTCTTGAACCCCTAGATACACCCCTGGTAGCCCCCAAACTTTCTTTTAGGTTTTACTAGTTCTGCTCATATTTAGTGGTACTGATAATGTTTTCTGGTGGTTGTATTGAAAAATGGTTTTAGAAATGTACAACATTTTTGTAATTTAAATGACAAATATACTCATTAAACCATGGTGTGTTCCCGGAAAACTCTGTCTGGAAGTCTGCAAAACAAATCAGATCTTGCACATGTAAAGTGGGCAGTTTATAGTCCTGAATGCTCTTTGCAGGATTCTGTGCCTGGTATGGCTAGATTCTCATTGCTCCAGCCTTCAGAGTGTCTTCAGCTTGTCATTGCAGATTGGATATCCACCACCCATTGGCTGAGAATTCCCAGGGTGGACACAATGGTACTTGACTGGGGAGGGGATCTGGTATCTAGGTCGACAGTAACTAGGTCGACCACTATTGGTCGACAGTAACTAGGTCGACAGGGTTTCTAGGTCGACAGGATCTCTAGGTCAACATGTTGTAGGTCGACACGTCAAAAGGTCGACATGAGTTTTTTACGATTGTTTTCTTTTTTTTTTAACCTTTTCATACTTAACGATCCATGTGGACTACGATTGGAACGGTAATCTGTGCTGAGCGAAGCGGTAGCGGAGCGAGGAACCTTGACCGAAGCATGGTGAGCGAAGCGAGCCATGTGAGGGGACACAGTGCACTAATTGGGGTTGCTGGTCACTCTACGAAGAAAACTACACCAAAAAAACATAAAACTCATGTCGCCCTTTTGACCTGTCGACCTAGTTACTGTCGACCTAGACACTGTCGACCTAGTTACTATCTACCTTCCATACCACACCCACTGGGGAGAACTATCTTCTGCTTTCTATGTACTGTACCTTTTTAGGGAATAGTTTTTTTTACTTTTGCTCTGCTCACTAGTTAATGTAGAAGGTCATAAATTAGGCTCTTACTTTAAAGAACGACTGAGTAGTCTGTAGAAGGCTTTTTTCCTTACTTACTTAGCAGCAGCAGTTTCTTCTGTCTGTGCGGGGGTGGCGGGAGAGCGATCGCGCCTTTCTCTGGATTTGCCCTTGGCTGGGAGACACAATAACACCACCCCAAATCTGCGCTTCGTGACTCTGAAAATATTTTCCCCCATGTTTATTTGCACAAGGGGCAACGCCACACCTACCATGATTAGGCCATGTCCCCCCCCCCCCCCAAAAAAAAAAAAGGGACTTGGGCCCCCTAGTACTCTCTAAACCCCTGTTCCAGGCAACTCACTATCTATTTTTTTGCTGCTCACGTTCTGCCTGTTGTCAGCTTTGCAGATTTCCGCAAAGGTTGTGGCTTCAACTGTTTCATCAGTGGGTTATGAATGCCAACAGAAATACAAAGATTACCACCTGGCGCAAATTAAATATTCAGTGTTCCTCCATTTGTCTGCAGCTTCCCTACGAACAGGGGGTTACTCTGCCCCTTTAAAAATAGATAACCACAAATAGAGATTTGGGAAGCACTGGCAAATAGAGTTTTTGTTTTTTTCTGTTTGTTTTTTACCTGGGTTTAATTTTTCCAAAAGAGGTTATAAAACGTCCTTTTGTTTACCTTTTTAAACATATATTTGGGTTGGGTATGCGTTACTGCTGCTGGGGATCCCAACGGTCAGCATACCGACCTCGGGATCTCGGCAGTGGAATGCTGGTGGGGGGAGCCCAACAAGCCCCTTGCGGGCTCGGTGGCGAGCACAGGTTCTATTCCAGAGGCGTAGCTAGGGTTTTTGGAGCCCAGGGCAAGATGGAAAATGGCGCCCCCCCCCCCTCCCCCCCAAAAAAAAAAAAACACCAAAAGAAGCATGTGCGCGCGCAGCAAAAAAATGGGTGTGGCCACATTTCAGAAGGGGTGTGGCCACTGAAAATGGCCCACAGTGCCAGTTACATTGCCCCACAGTGCCAGATACAATGCCCCACAGTGCCGGATACATGCCCCACAGTGCCAGATACAATGCCCAACAGTGCCGGTTACATACCCCACAGTGCCAGTTACATTGCCCCACAGTGCCAGATACAATGCCCCACAGTGCCAGTTACATTGCCCCACAGTGCCAGATACAATGCCCCACAGTGCCAGTTACATTGCCCCACAGTACCGGATACAATGCCCCACAGTGCCAGATACATTGCCCCACAGTGCCAGATACAATGCCCCACAGTGCCAGATACATGCCCCACAGTGCCAGATACATTGCCCCACAGTGCCAGATACATTGCCCCACAGTGCCAGATACAATGCCCCACAGTGCCAGTTACATTGCCCCACAGTGCCAGTTACATGCCCCACAGTGCCAGCTACATTGCCCCACAGTGCCAGCTACATTGCCCCACAGTGCCAAATACATGCCCCACAGTGCCAGATACAATGCCCCACAGTGCCGGATACAATGCCCCACAGTGCCGGATACAATGCCCCACAGTGCCGGATACAATGCCCCACAGTGCCGGCAGTGCCAGATACATGCCCCACAGTGCCAGATACAATGCCCAACAGTGCCGGTTACATGCCCCACAGTGCCAGTTACATTGCCCCACAGTGCCAGATACAATGCCCCACAGTGCCAGTTACATTGCCCCACAGTGCCAGATACAATGCCCCACAGTGCCAGATACAATGCCCCACAGTGCCAGATACAATGCCCCACAGTGCCAGTTACATGCCCCACAGTGCCAGAGACATTGCCCCACAGTGCCAGAGACATTGCCCCACAGTGCCAGACATTGCCCCACAGTGCCAGAGACATTGCCCCACAGTGCCAGAGACATTGCCCCACAGTGCCAGATACATTGCCACACAGTGCCAGATACATGCCCCACAGTGCCAGTTACATTGCCCCACATACACCACACTAGCCCCAGACACACACACACACACCACACTAGCCCCAGACACACACAGTAAATTACACACACACACACACACACACACACACACACAGTGTAGCCTGCCCTGCTCACCTCCTGCACCTCCCTCCGAGGCCACACGCGCACCTCCAAACAAAGTCGCGCACGCGCGTACCTCCGAGGTCGCGTACGCGCACCTCCGAGATCGCGCACACGCGCACTGAAGGAGGGGGGGGGGGGGGGTTAGTAGGGGGAGGCTCCTGGCTGCCGCTGACTGCACAGTGTGACAGGCACAGCAGCCGGGGAAACAGGGAAAGCGCCGCGTGTAGCGCCGGCGGAATCCCTGTCGTATGGGGCGAGTGGGCCGTGCAGGTGCCGGTGGCGCCCCCATCTGCTGGGGCTGCCACGGCGCCCAGGGCACGTGCCCTGCTCGCCCCATGCTAGATACGCCTCTGTTCTATTCCCACTCTATGGGTGTCGCGGACACCCACGAGTGGGAATAGTCCCTGCTAGTCAGCATGCCGACTGTCGGGATTTAGAGGGGGGGCGGGATGTAGCCGGCGGTAATGTGACCGGTGGTCACATAACTACATCCCATATATTTATTACATTACATATAAAAAGACAATAAAACATACAAGAAAAGGACAGGCATATTAATTACAACTGATTTGGTGATTATTATTATTATTTTCTCTTACGTCCTAGAGGATGCTGGGGACTCCGTAAGGACCATGGGGTATAGACGGGCTCCGCAGGAGACATGGGCACTCTAAAGACTTTAGAATGGGTGTGCACTGGCTCCTCCCTCTACGCCCCTCCTCCAGACCTCAGTTAGATCCTGTGCCCAGAGGAGACTGGGTGCACTGCAGGGGAGCTCTCCTGAGTTTCTCTGAAAAATACTTTTTGTTAGGTTTTTTATTTTCAGGGAGCACTGCTGGCAACAGGCTCCCTGCATCGTGGGACTGAGGGGAGAGAAGCAGACCTACTTAAATGATAGGCTCTGCTTCTTAGGCTACTGGACACCATTAGCTCCAGAGGGTCAGAACCAGTGGCGGATCCAGGGGGGGGGGGCACTCGGGTCCGTGCCCCCCCCTGTCATTTGTGGCTTCCCCCCCCCCCCCCGCGGTGTCGGCGCCGCACAGGGAGATGACGGGCGCCCGCTGAGATTGTGTTACCAGCGGGCGCCCGTCTCCCTGCACAGCGGTAGCCGGAGGCAGGAGCTCAGTACTGAGCTCCGGCTTCCGGCGCTGTCACTGCGCCGTGCGCTATGGGAGAGACGTCAGTCATGACGTCTCTCTCATAGTACTGAGGAGAGGACGCCAGCCAGGAGTACTGCAGCGGCGCGGGAACGGGGCTCGGTAAGTATTATGTTTTTTTCTTCCTTAATGCAGCGGGGGCATCTCCTGGGGGAAACTACGGGGGGACATTACTACTGGGGGGGGCACCAACAAGGGGCATTACTACTGGGGGGGGCATCAACAAGGGGCATTACTACTGAGGGGGGGCATTACTACTGGGGGCATTATAACTGGGGGCATCACTACTGGGGGGGCAGCTACTGGGGGCATTATTACTGGGGGGGGCAGCTACTGGGGGCATTATTACTGGGGGGCACCTACAGGGGGCATTACTACTTGGGGGCTAAACTACTGGGGCATTACTACTTGGGGGCTAAACTACAGGGGGAGCCAAACTACTGGGGGCATAACTACAGGGGCCCAACTATTGGGGGCATTACTACTTGGGGGCTAAACTACAGGGGCATTACTACTTGGGGGCTAAACTACAGGGGGAGCCAAACTACTGGGGGCATAACTACAGGGGCCAAACTATTGGGGGCATTACTACTGGAGGCTAAACTATAAGGGGGGCATAACTACAGGGGCTAAACTACAATGGGGCAAACTATAGGGGGGCATTACTACTGGTGGCTAAACTACTGGGGTCATAACTGCAGGGGCATTCCCACTGGGGGCATAATGACTGGGGGCATTACTACAGGCAACATTACTACTGGGGGCAATACGGGCATTGCATAAGGGACACCACTTCTATGGGGTCTATATAAGGGGCACTACCAGTACAGTGGACATTGCATAATGAGCGCTACAACTGTGGGCATTGTATAAGAAGCGCCACCTCACATGCACCGAAGCCGCACGCAAATGTACTTGCCCCTTCCATGGTGCCCCCCCTATCATTTTCTTCTGGATCCGCCCCTGGTCAGAACGCAGGTCTCACCCTCGCCGTTCGTCCCGGAGCCGCGCCGCCGTCCTCCTCACAGAGCCGGAAGATAGAAGCCGGGTGAGTATTAAGAAGAAAAGAAGACTTCAAAGGCGGCAGAAGACTTCAGATCTTCACTGAAAGCGGTAACGCTGCGCGCCATTGCTCCCACACATACACACACAGCGGGTACTGTAAGGGTGCAGGGCGCAGGGGGGGGGCGCCCTGGGCAGCAATATAAACCTCAAGGGACACTGGCAGATGGATTAGATACTGCAGAGGCAGTATATTAAAAAAAAAAACGCCAGTATAAATAATTTGAGCGGGACCGAAACCCGCCGGTGAGGGGGCGGAGCTTGATCCTCCAGCACTAACCAGCGCCATTTTCTCCACAGCACACTGCAGAGAAGCTGGCTCCCCGGACTCTCCCCTGCTGAACACGGTTACAGAGGGCAAAGAAGAGGGGGGGGGGGGCACATTTAATTGGCGCGGGGAGTGTATATATATATATACACTCACCTGTTCACCTTGACAAAGGGGCGTGCTAGCCCCGAAACGTCGGCAGGAAGTGTTAAACTTTCTAATACACGTTTTGCAACATTAAGTCTCCGAGTGCCGCGGATTTCTTTTTCATTGGTATTTGCCCCATTGTACACTGGAGGCACCGAAGCCCTGAAGCATTTATTATAGCGGAGTGCCGGTCCATATCCCTATCTACCTATCTACCTATCTATCTACCTATCTATCTATCTATCTATCTATCTATCTATATATATATATATATATATATATATATATATATATATATATATATTTATATAAAGCGCTGTACTGACTAGGATTTTATTCCAGTGTCAGGTGGTGCTGGGTGTGTGCTGGCATACTCTCTCTCTGTCTCTCCAAAAGGCCTTATTGGGGGACTGTCTCCATATAGATATATCCCTGAGTGTGTGGGGGTGTCGGTACGTGTGTGTCGGCATATCTGAAGCGGAAGGCTCATCTAAGGAGGAGGTGGAGCAGATGATTGTGGTGTCTCCGTCGGCAACGCCGACACCTGATTGGTTGGATATGTGGAATGTTTTAAATGCAAATGTGTCTATTACATTAGAGATTGGACAAAGCAGAGTCCAGGGATAAAGCAGGGAGTCAATCCATGGCTTTGACTGTGTCTCAGGGCTCTTCAGGGTCTCAGAAACGACCCCTGTCCCAAGTAGCAGACACTGATACCGACACGGATTCTGACTCCAGTGTCGACTACGATGAGGCGAAGTTACACCCAAGGGTGGCCAAAAGTATTCCTTATATGATTATTGCAATAAAAGATGTTTTACATATCACAGATGACCCCTCTGTCCCTGACACGAGGGTATGCATGTTTACGGAAAAGAAACCTGAGGTAACCTTTCCCCCATCTCATGAGCTGAACAGGGTACGGTGGGAATCCTCGCCCAGGGTGGACAAGGCTTTAACGCGCTTGTCCAAAAAGGTGGTGCTACCATCTCCAGACACGGCAGCCCTCGAGGATCCTGCTGATCGCAGACAGGAAACTACCTTAAAATCAATTTATACATATACGGGTGCTTTGCTCAGACCGGCAATAGCGTCGGCTTGGGTTTGTAGCGCTTTAGCAGCTTGGACAGATACCTTGTCAGCTGACATTGATACCCTAGATAGGGATACCATTTTATTGACCTTAGGTCACATTAAAGACACAGTCTTGTATATGAGAGACGCTCAGAGAGACGTTGGGCTGCTAGGTTCGAGAGCCAACTCCATGGCGATTTCTGCTAGGCGAGCCCTGTGGACCCGCCGATGGACGGGTGATGCCGACTCAAAGAGGCATATGGAAGTTTTGCCTTACAAGGGTGAGGTTTTATTTGGGGAAGGTCTCGGGGACCTGGTTTCCACAGCTACTGCGGGTAAATCTACTTTTTTACCTTATGTTCCCCCACAGCAGAAGAGAACACCACAGTATCAGATGCAGTCCTTTCGACCGCATAAGTCCAGAAGAGGTCGGGGCTCTTCCTTCCTCGCCAGAGGTAAGGGTAGAGGGAAAAGAATGCCTGCTATGGCTAGTTCCCAGGAGCAGAAGTCCTCCCCGGCTTCTACTAAATCCACCGCATGACGCTGGGGCTCCACTGAGGGAGTCCGCGCCGGTGGGGGCACGTCTTCGACTCTTCAGCCACATCTGGGTTCAATCAGACATGGATCCTTGGGCGATGGAAATTGTATCCCAAGGATACAAGCTGGAATTCGAAGAGGTGCCTCCGCGCCGATTTTTCAAATCGGCTTTGCCAGCTTCTCCCCTAGAGAGGGAGATAGTTTTAGCTGCAATTCAAAAGCTGTATCAACAGCAAGTGATTGTCAAGGTTCCCCTAGTTCAACAGGGGAAGGGGTACTATGCAACCCTGTTTGTGGTTCCGAAACCGGATGGCTCAGTCAGGCCCATTCTAAATCTAAAATCCCTAAACCTGTACTTGAAAAAGTTCAAATTCAAGATGGAATCGCTCCGGGCGGTTATCTCCAGCCTGGAAGGGGGGGATTTTATGGTCACTAGACATAAAGGATGCATACCTTCATGTCCCCATATATCCCCCTCATCAGGCGTACCTGAGATTCGCTGTGCAGGACTGTCATTACCAGTTTCAGACGTTGCCGTTTGGGCTTTCCACGGCCCCGAGGATTTTCACCTAGGTAATGGAGGAAATGATGGTGCTCCTGCGCAGGCAGGGAGTCACAATTATCCCGTACTTGGACGATCTCCTGATAAAAGCGAGATCGAGAGATCAGTTGCTGAAAAGCGTGTCGCTCTCCCTGAGAGTAATGCAGCAACATGGCTGGATTCTAAATCTACCAAAGTCACAGTTGGTTCCAACGACTCGGCTATCTTTCTTAGGCATGATTCTGGACACAGAACAAAAGGAGGTTTTTCTCCCGATGGAAAAAGCCCAGGAACTCCAGAACATGGTCAGAGATCTGTTAAAACCGAAAAGATTGTCAGTCCATCAATGCACTCGAGTACTGGGAAAAATGGTGGCGACCTACGATGCCATCCCCTTCGGCAGGTTTCATGCGAGGACATTTCAGTGGGACCTTCTGGACAAGTGGTCCGGGTCCCATCTTCAAATTCATCAGAAAATAAGCCTGTGTCCCAGGGCCAGGGTGTCTCTCCTGTGGTGGCTGCAGAATGCTCACCTTCTAGAGGGTCGCAGGTTCGGCATTCAAGACTGGGTTCTGGTGACCACAGACGCGAGCCTCCGAGGATGGGGAGCCGTCACACAAGGAAGAAATTTTTTAGGGAACATGGTCAAGCCAGGAGGCTTGTCTACACATCAACATACTGGAATTAAAGGGCCATATACAACGGCCTACGACAAGCGGAGAATCTTCTTCGCGACCTACCTGTTCTGATTCAATCAGACAACGTCACAGCCGTGGCTCGTGTAAACCGCCAAGGCGGGACAAGGAGCAGAGTGGCAATGGCGGAAGCCACAAGGATTCTGCGCTGGGCGGAAAATCACGTAAGCGCTCTGTCAGCAGTCTTCATTCCGGGAGTGGACAACTGGGAAGCAAACTTCCTCAGCAGACACTATCTCTATCCAGGAGAGTGGGGACTTCATCAAGAAGTTTTTGCAGAGATAACAAGTCAGTGGGGACTTCCACAAATAGACATGATGGCGTCACGCCACAACAAGAAGCTTCGGAGGTATTGTGCCAGGTCAAGGGACCCTCAGGCAGTAGCGGTAGACGCCCTGGTGACACCATGGGTGTTTCAGTCGGTCTATGTATTCCCTCCTCTTCCTCTCAACTCCAAAATATTGAGAATCATACGAAGAAAAAGGGTGCAGACAATACTCATTGTTCCAGATTGGCCTCGAAGGGCCTGGTATTCAAATCTTCAGGAGATGCTCACAGAAGATCCATGGCCTCTTCCTCTCAGGGAGGACCTGTTGCAGCAGGGGCCCTGCGTGTTCCAAGACTTACCTCGGTTACGTTTGACGGCATGGCGGTTGAACACCGAATCCTAGCTGGGAAAGGTATTCCGGAGGAAGTCATCCCTACTCTGATAAGAGCTAGGAAGGCGGTGACGCCGAAACTTTATCACCGTATCTGGAGGAAGTAAGTATCTTGGTGTGAAGCCAAGAATGCTCCTACAGAAGAATTCCACCTGGGCCGTTTTCTCCACTTTCTACAGACAGGAGTGGATATGGAAAAAGAGAGATGGCTGCGCTGGATTTCAGAAATAAATATTAGTAACAGTAGAGAGAGCCAACGTAACAATAAATAATATCGTATTTTATTTAGAAGACTGTGGGATGATGCATTTAAAACAAATGATAAACATGAAGGAAATTGCTCAGTTCATTATCTCACAATAACGGCACAATTGAAATATGTGTAATGGGACAACTGTATTGTGAATGCTGAAGTCCGTATTCCGTGACAAAGATGATTACTGTTCTGAATACACGGTAGTAATGAAAAGAAAAGCAGTTGTGACACTCCAGTATTAGATCACGTATAAGTAGCCAGTAGATCAATCAGTGAAATACCTCTCACGTGGGCTGGTCCATTTACCGGGTGTCCCCGGTCAGGTATCCTGCGTTGCCCACTACCGCTAAGCAGCGGAGAGGAGACGGGTTGCTGTGAAGGATCGACTGGCCTGTGTTGCACGGATAGCAGCGGCAGTAGAAAAGCTGGAGTGAGTCAGGAAGGCTGCCGTGAAAGAGTCCTGAACTCTGTACCGTATGTAGAACACCTGAGCAGGGTGTATGAAGCGGCGAGTCTTAGAGAGTCCTGAACTCCGTGCCGTGTGTGAGACACCTGAGCAAGGTGTAAGAAGAGGCGGGTCCTAACGCGTTTCGTCACGCTCCACGTGACTTTTTCAAAGGCAATTTCCTGCCTCTAAGTTTCCCAGTATTTAACTATGATAGATCCATAATAGACAGCTGTCTGTACTCAATCTCAGATTGCAGAACAAAGAATCATTAAAACTACGTGGCTCTCTCTTAAAAACACAGTAACGATTATATATACAATGAGCAGACTTGACTTGCTTACGATACAAATTATGAAGGAATACATGAGGTGATAAAAGATAAATAATAATTAATAATAAAAGTAATCAATAAAAAATAATAAAGGATAAAAAATAAAACCTAAAAAGTGGAACACAAATTGTCAGATGAAGGCTTGATTAGATGGTAAGATCTCAAAGGAAAATGGGACAGATGTAATACACTTATGTTTCCCAGGTGTAAATATCAGGATTTTAACCCGTTATATGAAGAGCAACAAAGGTGCCAAGGGGAATATTATCAAGCTCATATTCTTAACTATAAAGAAGTGAAGATCTCAATATGAACATATCTAGCCGGTATTGCAGATTTAAAACCTACTACCTAGTAAAAGACAGGTTTTTAAATTACATTATGAGACATTCATCTTTTAACTAAATAGTGTGCAGGGTGACATCAAATCTACGTATTCAAATTAGACGTCTAATTGAAGCGGGTGATCTAACCCGGGCTCCACCAATAAAGATGATATATCCTTTGTATCCTCTGTAGCTTGTGCGCATCCAGTGGCGCACACGGCTAAGTGACTAACATGCTTTGTACTAATGAATGACTCCTAGCTCAATCCTGAATCAAGTCTGGCAGGTGACAGTAACCATTTGAATACGTAGATTTGATGTCACCCTGCACACTATTTAGTTAAAAGATGAATGTCTCATAATGTAATTTAAAAACCTGTCTTTTACTAGGTAGTAGGTTTTAAATCTGCAATACCGGCTAGATATGTTCATATTGAGATCTTCACTTCTTTATAGTTAAGAATATGAGCTTGATAATATTCCCCTTGGCACCTTTGTTGCTCTTCATATAACGGGTTAAAATCCTGATATTTACACCTGGGAAACATAAGTGTATTACATCTGTCCCATTTTCCTTTGAGATCTTACCATCTAATCAAGCCTTCATCTGACAATTTGTGTTCCACTTTTTAGGTTTTATTTTTTATCCTTTATTATTTTTTATTGATTACTTTTATTATTAATTATTATTTATCTTTTATCACCTCATGTATTCCTTCATAATTTGTATCGTAAGCAAGTCAAGTCTGCTCATTGTATATATAATCGTTACTGTGTTTTTAAGAGAGAGCCACGTAGTTTTAATGATTCTTTGTTCTGCAATCTGAGATTGAGTACAGACAGCTGTCTATTATGGATCTATCATAGTTAAATACTGGGAAACTTAGAGGCAGGAAATTACCTTTGAAAAAGTCACGTGGAGCGTGACGAAACGCGTTAGGACCCGCCTCTTCTTACACCTTGCTCAGGTGTCTCACACACGACACGGAGTTCAGGACTCTCTATGACTCGCCGCTTCATACACCCTGCTCAGGTGTTCTACATACGGTACGGAGTTCAGGACTCTTTCACGGCAGCCTTCCTGACTCACTCCAGCTTTTCTACTGCCGCTGCTATCCGTGCAACACAGGCCAGTCGATCCTTCACAGCAACCCGTCTCCTCTCCGCTGCTTAGCGGTAGTGGGCAACGCAGGATACCTGACCGGGGACGCCCGGTAAATGGACCAGCCCACGTGAGAGGTATTTCACTGATTGATCTACTGGCTACATATACGTGATCTAATACTGGAGTGTCACAACTGCTTTTCTTTTCATTACTACCGTGTATTCAGAACAGTAATCATCTTTGTCACGGAATACAGACTTCAGCATTCACAATACAGTTGTCCCATTACACATATTTCAATTGTGCCGTTATTGTGAGATAATGAACTGAGCAATTTCCTTCATGTTTATCGTTTGTTTTAAATGCATCATCCCACAGTCTTTTAAATAAAATACGATATTTATTGTTACGTTGGCTCTCTACTGTTACTAATATTTATTTCTGAAATCCAGCGCAGCCATCTCTCTTTTTCTTGTTTATTTCCACACACTATAACACATATAGTTATCTGGCTAGCGCAGTAGTTCAGAAATTATTATTAGTATTATTATCATTATTTTTACACATCCTCTGCTGAGGCGCTTATTTAGCAGTTAATTTATCCTGTTTTTGTCTTTGCAACAGGAGTGGATATGGGCCTAAAGTTAGGCTCCATTAAGGTACAGATTTCGGCCCTATCTATATTCTTTCAGAAGGAATTGGCTTCTCTCCCAGAAGTCCAGACTTTTGTAAAGGGAGGGCTGCACATAACGCCTCCTTTTGTGCCCCCAGTGGCACCATGGGACCTTAACGTGGTGTTACAGTTCCTAAAGTCACACTGGTTTGAACCTCTTCAAACCGTTGAGTTGAAATTTCTCACTTGGGAAGTGGTCATGTTGTTAGCCTTGGCATCTGCGAGGCGGGTGTCCGAATTGGCGGCTTTGTCTCACAGAAGCCCCTATCTGATTTTCCATGTGTATAGAGCAGAGTTGAGGACTCGTCCTCAATTTCTGCCTAAGGTGGTTTCATCGTTTCATATGAACCAACCTATTGTGGTGCCTGTGGCTGCGGGTGACTTGGAGGATTCCAAGTCTCTTGATGTAGACAGGGCCTTAAAAGTTTATGTAGCCAGGACGGCTCGGGTTAGGAAAACAGAGGCACTGTTTGTCCTGTATGCAGCCAACAAGGTTGCCGCTTCTGCTTCTATGCAGACTATTGCCCGCTGGATCTGTAATACAATTCAGCAGGCTCATTCTACGGCTGGATTGCCGGTACCAGATTCGGTAAAGGCCCATTCCACTAGGAAGGTGGGATCTTCTTGGGCGGCTGCCCGAGGCGTCTCGGCATTACAGTGCAGCTACTTGGTCGGGTTCAAACACTTTTGCAAAATTCTACAAGTTTGATACCCTGGCTGATGAGGACCTCAATCGGTGCTGCAGAGTCATCCGCACTCTCTCGCCCGGTCTGGAGCTTTGGTATAATCCCCATGGTCCTTACGGAGTCCCCAGCATCCTCTAGGACGTAAGAGAAAATAAGATTTTAAACCTACCGGTAAATCTTTTTCTCCTAGTCCGTAGAGGATGCTGGGCGCCCGTGCCAGTGCGGACATATTTCTGCAAGACTTGTATATAGTTGTTGCTTACATAAGGGTTATGTTACAGTTAAGTTCAGTCGTTGGCTGATACTGTTTTGTTCATACTGTTATCTGGTTGCGTATATTCCAGGTTATACGGTGTGGATGGTGTGGGCTTGTATGAATCTTGCCCTTAGATTAACAAAAATCCTTTCCTTGTACTGTCCGTCTCCTCTGGGCACAGTTCTCTAACTGAGGTCTGGAGGAGGGGCATAGAGGGAGGAGCCAGTGCACACCCATTCTAAAGTCTTTAGAGTGCCCATGTCTCCTGCGGAGCCCGTCTATACCCCATGGTCCTTACAGAGTCCCCAGCATCCTCTACGGACTACGAGAAAAAGATTTACCGGTAGGTTTAAAATCTTATTATTTTATTATCAATGTGGACTTCCATACACCTAATTCCCTATGCATATAACACAGTTATAAGAAATTCCTCTTTTAATTCCATCTGTTAGTATAAGCATAATCTACTACATAACTTTCAGTATTATTCCATCTAGACAATTTAGCCTGAGGCAATTTTACAATCTTTCGTGCAGCGATGTCTTACTGAAGATAGATTGCATATAGGTGTTTTCAAATATTGGGAATGCTCCAAAATATAATCAAAATAATTTATAGAAAGATAAAACGGAAGGTAGATAAGTTATAATAAATATATGTTTAAAAAGGTAAACTAAAGGGCGTATTATAACCTCTTTTGGGAAAAATTAAACCCAGGGGGGGAAAAACCCTCCATTTGCCAGCTTTTCCCAAATCTTATTTGTGATTATGAATGTCCCATATCGGACTAGTCCCTGTCCATGTTACAGTGAGACATCTGGATGCTTTGTTCACAAACAGAAATAAAGCTGGGCATACACTATACAGTTATCTGGCAAATTATCTGACACATCTGGTTGGTTGGAATGAAAATCTGGTAATGGATGCGAGCAAATGACCAGTAAACGGTCGTTCATGGAAATTGGTTAAATCCGTGAGAGGGAGCAGCCAAGTATGTTGGATAGTCTCACAAGTTGCTACACATAATTTAATTTCAGTAAAAGCTGCCTACCGCCCTGTATGATGCACGAAGGTGTGGGCGTAAAAGGGATATCATTGAAAAAATTGGCTATATAGTAGTTACAGGCCTGGATCCAAAAGCCTCGATTTATATCGGACATGCCCGTAGGATATGGTATAGGTCAGCTGACTGAGTTCTACACTTGCAGCAATTTGACGAATCCCCTATCATAAATCTCCTACGAGGAGATAAATAGGCCTTACGCAGTATATTTAGAACCATTGCAGTATAGTAAGAGTAGGGTAGGAGTGTGCAGGCCTTAGCATGAGACTGAAGTAAATTGTTCGCTGATACATTGGAGAGTTGAGAATGTCGAGGGCTGAGACTTGTAGGAGAGTTATCAGGTATACATTTTATATGGAGGCTGGTATAAATTGTTGAAATGGCTCTTGCTGTTAGGGATAAACTTTGTAACAGAGTGTCTAACAGATTATCCCAATCTGTGTTTGAGAATGCCTGTACAACAGAGCTAACATAGTGTAATGGTGACCATACACTTGTGCGATGCCCCGCGACGCGACATCGCGGGGCACGGCACATGAAATCGCACCTGAACTGCCAAAAAGATTACCATGCGATCATGCGATAGATCGCATGGTAATCACGTGATGGGCACGTCACCGCCGAGTGGGAGTAGCCTCTGGCCGCTCCCGGCGGGTGCCCATCGCACATCGCAGTGCGATATATAGCATGTGTTTCTAGAAACACATGCAATCGCACTACGATTCGATAAATATTATGTGCAGTACATAATATCTTGAGACGTGATATTCGACCGGCGTGCCCGCGCATTTCGTCGAAAGGTACTAAAATGTGCATACAATCCTTCGATTTCTCTCACAGATGTGGTTGAAATCGAAGGATAGTACCGATAATCTCAAGTGTATGGGCACCATTAGGCTTGTGCAACAGCAAGGGGAAATGCCGGAACATGAGAAGCCCCTTAGTGGACTTATTGACAAGCAAGCCCATAGTACCCACGCCATGTGAACGCCATATGTTGAATGAATATGAGGCCTGTCCATTTTGAAATTCTAGATTAGAAAGAAAGGGAAGGTAAAGGGATTTTTGTGTATTCAGCCCAAGTATGTGCCTCAAAATATGCCATACTTTCCTTGTGTGCCAAAGTAGCGGATTGTCTCGCAGTATCAATGGAATTTCCTGATCATGAATGTGGAGAAAGCTTATGAGGTCTCTGCCTCCTAAAAATTCATTTTTAACCACTTAACTGACGATTTATTTCGCAAAAAAAGCTCCGAAATTGTCGTTTTTTGTTTATGAGTGAATTAGGTGAAGAACATGAATTTAACCCTATCCCAAATGATTTTAGTAAAAAAAAAAAAAAAATTTTAAATTTAAAAAAACAACTTTTCCCCAAACATCGACACATCGATCCGGAACATCGCGACCATCGCGGCTTTCATTTTGAAATAGACAGCCTTGAGGTATGCAGGGGGTGGGTCTGGGGGCAACTAGGGAGGGTTTATTTACACTCCCCAGCGGCTGCCATTGTCTGCACCCGCTTGGGGGGGGAGATCCTGCCGTGCTGACCGATCGGCAGCACGGCAGACACGGGGAGAGTGCAGGGAGGCAGAGGGACCTTCCGGTCCCTCTGACAGTAGCAGCGGAGGGAAGTTTTCCTTCCCTGCCACTGCTAACACTATCTGACTGGTTGCATCCCGTGCGACCAGGTCAGATAGAGCACTTGCAGGCATGGTCGCATCTGATGCGACCATGCCAGGCAAGTGGTTAAGGGACGTATTATCGTATAGGTCTCAGTCGTAGCCTAACATATTTTGTCACTTTATATACTGTCCTTGATCAATGATAGCTAGAAACTTATAGGTACTGTAGCTTGGGTAACTTCTCCACTTTATCTCTATTGAAGGCTTGTATCCCCCTCTAGAAAACGTTAGAATGATTGGCTGTTATTGGCAACACTTTTCCTTTTCAGACGTTTTAGCAAATCTAACCTTAAATCTTCAGAAGCAATGACAACCTCTGTAGTGTTCCTGGGCCTCAAAACAAAATTTGCTTTCTGCAGGAGGTAATTTCCCCTCTTCTGACCAATCTTTGCACTACTGTCATTTTGGGTGGCAGGGGTCCATGAGCTTGACCCTGGAAGAAGTACTTTATATGCAAGTCTACATACGCTCCATTCAAAATACACTTCTCAATCCAAAAAGACGCAAAAGAAAAGTATTATAGAAGAGTTAACAGCGCTAAATTGGCTCCTAAATCTAATGCCTGAGCGAATAAGGTAAAAATAAGCAATAATTATATAGACAATGGCTATGGAAAGTTAGCATACATAATATAACAAGAAAGCAGCAATTATTAGCAGTGATAATAAAATTCAATGGTCCTCCAAATTGGCTTTTCTTTATAAATGCAGTGGGAACCTATAATAAATGGCCTTTTTGGGCAGATGTAAGTCCAGCTTTGGGTGAGAATGGGTTCTTGATGCGAGAGATGGGAATTAACAAGTATTCCTAGATCAGGCTCTACACTGGGCTGTGTTTCTTCAGCAGCTGTTTGGTAATGAAGATAGTCAGCCTGCAAAAAAATAAAAATAAATACAGGGCCTAATTCATTATGGAACCATCAGCGATGCGTTCACATCCTGAAGCCTGTGTGAGTTGTGTGCAGGAGCTGGAATGCGCATGTGCACACAGTGAGATGCGACGGCAGACGGCTGATTGACAGGCAGAGGCGTTCGCGCGGCATTTGGGGAGTGGTGGGAGGTCCTGCCAACTCAGTAAATGTTTGGATTGTGGGAAGAAACCAGAGTACCCAGAGAAAACACACACAAACACGGGGAGAATATACAAACTCCTCACAGTCTTACAAATCAAATGTATTCTGTGCTTCTGTCAGTAGCAGCTCAATTAAGCAAAATAACTGTAAGGATAAGAATGAGCGCTCTTATAGTTGTGGCACCTGTAAATAAAAAGTTTTTTGTTAAATATGTATAAAAAAATATGTTTACAGCTCCTTTTGTGAGCATTTTTGTGTGAGGTTTCCAATGGATGCCAGTCCGAGCTCTTACCTAGTCTGTCCCTACCTTATGTGCCTCGGGATTCCTCAGCCTTAACGACTGTCCGCGGGTTCAGATAGTTCGGTCTCCACTGTGTCCAGCGGGAAGCAGATGGATGACGAGTCACCAACGCGTTTCATGCGCTAAACGCACTTTTTCAAGGTTGACTTTCCTGTTCTCCAGGATTCCTTTTTATAGCTAAAAACTTTATTGTTCCAATTAGGAAAAAGACCCATCACAGTGTTAGGGCCATAGTGAGAAATTAATCCAGGACCTCAGTGCTGTGAGGCAGTAATGCTAACCATTACACCGTCCGTGTTGCCTTTAATGATGTGTATTAATCTGTTACAGAACCCGGGTACAACAGCAAGAGTGCTGAGCTGGAGCCCAGGTGCAGAGAGAGGGTGCAGAGTACAGAATGACGGTGCAGAGCTGGGGACCAAGTGCGGGTGCAGAGCAGATCTGGGGATAAGTTACAGAGCACTGATTGAGGGCACGGAGCAGAGCTGGCGATCAGTTACAGAGCACTGAGTGAGGGTGCAGAGCTGGGCATTGGTTTCAGAGCACCGAGTGAGGGTGCAGAGCAGAGATGGGGATCGGTTTACAGAGCACCGAGTGAGGGTGCAGAGCAGAGCTGGGGATCAGTTACAGAGCACTGAGTGAGGGTGCAGAGCAGAGTTAGGGATCAGTTACAGAGCACTGAGTGAGGGTGCAGAGCAGAGCTGGGGATCAGTTACAGAGCACTGTGAGAGGGCGCAGAGCAGGGGATCTGTTACAGAGCACTGAGTGAGGGTGCAGTGCAGAGCTGGGGATCGGTTACAGAGCACTGAGTGAAGGTGCAGAGCTGGGGATCGGTTACAGAGCACTGAGTGAGGGTGCAGAGCAGAGCTGTGGATCAGTAACAGAGCAATGGTGGGGGTGCAGAGCAGAGCTGGGGATCGGTTACAGAGCACTGTGTGAAGGTGCAGAGCTGGGAATCAGTTACAGAGAACTGAGTGAGGGTGCAGAGCAGAGCTGGGGATCAGTTACAGAGCACTGAGTGAGGGTGCAGAGCAGAGCTGGGGATCAGTTACAGAGCACTGAGTGAGGGTGCAGTGCTGGGGATCCGTTACAGAGCACTGAGTGGGGGGGCAGAGCTGGGGATCTGTTACAGAGCACTGAGTGAGGGTGCAGAGCAGAGCTGTGGATCAGTTACAGAGTACTGAGTGAGGGTGCAGAGCAGAGCTGTGGATCAGTTACAGAGCACTGTGAGAGGGCGCAGAGCTGGGGATCTGTTACAGAGCACTGAGTGATGGTGCAGTGCAGAGCTGGGGATCGGTTACAGAGCACTGAGTGAAGGTGCAGAGCTGGGGATCGGTTACAGAGCACTGAGTGAGGGTGCAGAGCAGAGCTGTGGATCAGTAACAGAGCATTGGTGGGGGTGCAGAGCAGAGCTGGGGATCGGTTACAGAGCACTGTGTGAAGGTGCAGAGCTGGGAATCAGTTACAGAGAACTGAGTGAGGGTGCAGAGCAGAGATGGGGATCAGTTACAGAGCACTGAGTGAGGGTGCAGAGCAGGGGATCCGTTACAGAGCACTGAGTAAGGGTGCAGAGCAGAGCTGGGGATCCGTTACAGAGCACTGAGTGAGGGTGCAGAGCAAAGCTGTGGATCAGTTACAGAGCAATGAGTGAGGGTGAAGAGCTGTGGATCAGTTACAGAGCACTGAGTGAGGGTGCAGAGCTGGGGATCAGTTACAGAGCACTGAGTGAGGGTACAGAGCTGGGACCTGGGTGCAGATACATACAGGGCTTGCGTAAGCTTTCCAGGCACCTACACAAAGTTACACAGCAGAGCCCCTGCTCCCCCCAGTATAGTAGTCTTTTTCAATGAGGCCATAGTTGTAGAACCATTCAAAGCGCATAAGCTTACAGCATTGGCAGGAAAAATCTTTTTTTCATGTGCCACATTAAAAATCATTAGGACTTAATAATCAGGTGACTTACTCATACATGCCAATTTTACACGAATAATTGTAGGCGCAACCTGACACAGGCCTTCAGCGAGCAAGTATTGTATAGTAGCATAAGAGTCACTCTTTGTACATCTTGTAGTACCACATGAAACTCTGTCTGACATATCACCACATGCATTCATTCTTTTATCCTAGAACCTATCAGTCCTTAATTTATTATTACCAGTTATTTATATAGCACACACATATTCCGCAGTGCTTTACAGAGAATATTTGGCCATTCACATCAGTCCCTGCCCCAATGGAGCTTACAATCTATATTCCCTACCACATGTACACACAGACACATTCACACTAGGGTTAATTTTTGTTGGAAGCCAATTAACCTACCAGTATATTTTTGGAGTGTGGGAGGAAACCGGAGTACCCGGAGGAAACCCACGCAGGTACGGGGAGAATATACAAACTCCGCACAGTTAGGGCCATGGTGGGAATCGAACCCTTGACCTCAGTGCTGTGAGGCAGTAATGCTAACCATTATACCATCCGTACCAATACCTGTACTTTATAGCACCCATCAATTTGGGCAGCCTTTATTTTGTCTGTCTCCATGGGAAGCAGTTAGCGTCGATATACCGACGCCGGGATCCCGAAGTAGGAGGTAATGCCGGCATTGAGATACCGACGCCGCACGGGATGCCAGCGTCCCTTTACGACAGCCAGCATCCCGATCATCCGGACAGCAGGACGCGCTGACTTTCTCCCGCAAGGGGGAAGGGGGCAGTTAGGTTTATGCAGAAGAAGGGGGGTTATGGTTAGGCTGCAGGGTCCGGGGTGCACAGAGAAGGGGAGAGGTTATGATTAGGTTTAGGCAGCGGGGAAGGGTGGGTTAGGCACAAAGTGGGGAGGATTAGGGTTAGGCACCCACAAGGGAGGGTTAGGGTAGGGGGCAGAGGAGGGTTAGGGGCTTACTGGGGGGCTGTCGGGATTCTGGTGGACGGGATGCCACTGTCTGTATTCTAACCGCTGGCATCCCGTCCATCGGCAAATCATACTGATCCCGTCTCCTTCACCCCATACCCAACTAGACTACTGGCAGTCCCCATCTCCTACACCTACCACACATTCCTCTTAGTGCCAACCTCCTTTACTCCCCCCCCCCCCTCCACTGCACTCCTTGTAGTGCCAAAATCCGTCCACCCTTGTAGACATGCCCCCGCAACACATGACAACTTTTGGGTTTGCATTCCAGAGTAGAGTACAAATTCTGGAAGTGCCACTACTTTCTCTGGAAGACATATAAATCATCCCAGCCAGCAGGCAGTGTCAGCAGATCCAGCAGAGGGTGCAGGGGATTTTCCCAGAGCGGTCTGTCCCAGTATACCGGTTATCCAATCTAGGGTTGGTCAATTATTTATGTTTTTATTGATAACATGCTGTTACAATTTTTATATATGTGTATGTTATAGATCATTTTAAATACAGGTGTTTAATCCATCTGGTTATGTATTGAAAATCATTCTTTCCACAAAGTGCTGTTTATTTGTTTCTGTCTGTGAATGGGCTCTTACCTATCTGATTACAGCCTGGTTATTTTGTAAGATATTCTATCTCCACATTTGCTGTAATGTAAGGTAAGTTTGAAACTTGTCTTTTGAGAATGAACAGTCATTGGTTGCAAAAACATAATAATAATCATGCAAAATGTTGATTTATTTCTAGTTTCCTGTACTATGTCCAAGACCTCTGCCTTCTCCTCCTGTCATACATCACCGGACTGTGAGAAAGACTCACAGCAGCCCTGAGAGAAAAGGCGCTACCTCGGTAGACAGTTCAAACCACAGCAGCATATCTTCTCAGGTCTGTAATGACTTATGTGTGTGGCCAAATAACGTTGGGGGTCATTCCGAGTTGATCGTAGCTGTGCTAAACATCTTCCCTGACATGCGGGGGGACGCCCACTACAGGGCTAGCCCGCCCCGCATGTCAGTGCCACCGCCCCCCCCCCCCCCCCAGAAGTGCAAAGGCATTGCACAGCGGCGATACCTTTGCACTTCAAGAGTAGCTCACGACCAGCGCAGCTTTAGCGTGCTGGCCGAGACCTACTCCTCGCTCCCCGGCCTGCAGCGGCTGCGTGTGGCATCATGCAGCCGCTGCGGCCCGCCCCCCGTTCGGTCCGACCACGCCTGTGTTGGCCGGACCGCGCCTACGAACCTGCGGCTAAACACTGCCGTTTCGCCCCCTCCCGCCCAGCGACCGCCTCTGCCTGTCAATCAGGCATAGGCGATCGCAGCCCTGCTACGTCCTTTGGCCGTCTGGCATGCGCCAGCGCACTACGGCCCCACACATGCGCAGTAGAGACCCGTTCGCTCGGCTGCGATAAACAGCATGGAGCGAACGGGTCAGAATGACCCCCTTTAAGCAAACTGGTACTTAGAGTTTGGAGCACATAAAAACATTGGTACAAAAAAGGAGCTAAATCATCGGAATCCAACATAAAAGTAACTCCCACTATTATGTTCAAGCCTGATGACATTGGATGTGTTACATGGTGTGGTGGGGATGCGTTGACTGTAGGTGGAGGACCTTCTGAAGGAGACAAACACGTAGAGAGAGAATAGGGATTATATTTACAAAACACATTTTTATTTATCCCTTTTAATGAAGCGTTTTGATCATTTCAAAACAAGATGCAACATTTGCGATTTTCTTGATGGACCCTTCATTCTAATTGTGTATATTGTCATTGGTTTTAGCTTGTTGCCAGCTATTGGATATAGGGGGTAATTCAGAGGTGATCGCAGCAGCAAATTTGTTAGCAGTTGGGCACAACCATTGGCCTCATTCCGAGTTGATCGCTCGCTAGCTACTTTTAGCAGCCGTGCAAACACATAGTCGCCGCCCACGGGGGAGTATATTTTCGCTTTGCAAGTGTGCAAACGCGTGTGCAGCCGAGCGGGACGAAAAAGTTTTGTGCAGTTTCTGAGTAGCTCCGGACATACTCAGCCCTTGCGATCACTTCAGTCTTTTTGGTCTCGGAATTGACGTCGGACACCCGCCCTGCAAATGCTTGGATAAGCCTGCGTTTTTCCAACCACTCCCTGAAAACGGTCAGTTGCCACCCACAAACGCCCTTTCTCTTACATCCTAGAGAATGCTGGGGTCCATGTTAGTACCATGGGGTATAGACGGGTCCACCAGGAGCCATTGGCACTTTAAGAGTTTGAGAGTGTGGGCTGGTTCCTCCCTCTATGCCCCCCCTACCAGACTCAGTTTAGAAAATGTGCCCGGAGGAGCCGGTCACAGCTAGGGGAGCTCTACAGAGCTTCTTTAGAAAAAGTTTGTTTTAGAGTTTGTTATTCTACAGGGAGGCTGCTGGCAACAGCCTCCCTGTTTCGTGGGACTAAGGGGGGGGAGTAGTGTCCGCCCTGCGGGGTCTGAGCCACTATCTCCGCTGACAGGACACTGAGATCCTGAGGGGATCGATCGTTCCCCGCCACAGGGGATCGCTCACCCCAGCAGCATGCCTCCACCACCTTACAGAGCCAGAAGATTGGTGGCGAGTGAGTCCCCAACCCCCCTAGCAAGCAAGGGGCCGGTGTGAAGATGGCGGCAACAGGGTATGGAGCGCAGTACTGCCTGCGCTCCGGGGCTCAGCGGTACATAGTGCGGCTCTGTGAGGGGCGCCCTGAGCCAGCGCCTACACCCCACACTGGTCACACAGCCTGTCAGGGTCCCGGGATCTCTGCCAGCATAATACCTCAGGCCAGTATAATCCTATGAAGAGCGGGAAGACAGTGCCATTTTGGGGGCGGAGCTCCTCCTCAGAGCGGACCCAGTAGCGTTCAGCGCCATTTTCCTGCCTGCACAACACTGTCAGTGAAGAGCAAGTCCCTCCAGAAAAACTCCAGCTATCTCTCATGGTACCAGGGGGTTGTAGACAGGGGGGGAGGCTGTATACAGGCTGTGTAACCTATTAAGGTGCACAGTCAGCGCTGGTTGAGGTTCTCCCTTTACCTAAAAAGCGCTGTTGTGGGTTGGCTCCAATCTCTGTGTCTCTTTTGCCATTCTTGGGGGTGAAACTCTGTCTGCCCTCCCCTGTGTGTGTGTGGAGTGTCTGTGGTTTCCATTAAGCTATGTCCAGGGACTCTGTGTCATATGCTGCAGAGAATATGTCCTCTCGGGATGAGCCCATTCCATGTAATCAGGATTGCACTGGTTTAGCACAGATACCAGCAAGGGAGCCTGAGCAGGTTATCCTCTATCAAATCTATGATTTCTCAGATTTCTACTAGGGTTGCACAGAATGAGTCTGCAACTCGGTCTTTACAGAACTCTATGGCAGTCTGGCTCAGTTCTGTTACCTCAGGGCCCCCCCGCTGTATATTCCCAAAAACATGCTCTTGCACAGATTATGCAAGATGACACGGATACCGATTCTGACACTGAGGACGGTGATGGGGATGTGTTGCGGGGGGCAGCATCTTTTGCAAAAGGGGTGCAGTTGATGATAGAGGCCATTAGGGATGTGTTGAATATTACTGATACAACACCTGTGCAGGTTGAGGAGGCTTACTTCACTGAAAATAAGAAAGCCTCCCTAACCTTCCCTGCGTCAAAATAATTAAATGCTATTTTTGAAAAAGCATGGGAAAACCCTTAGAAAAAATTCCAGATCCCTTAAAAGGGTCCTGGTGGCATTTCCTTTCCCTGTGGAGGATAAAACAAAATGGGAAAACCCGCCCATTGTTGACGCGTCTGTATCCAGACTCTCAAAAAAGGTGGTTTTACCTGTTCCAGGATCCAGCGCCTTGAAAGAGTCGGCTGATCGTAAAATTGATAATATGCTCAAATCCATGTACTCGGCTTCAGGGGCTATACTACGTCCCACTATTGGCAGTGCTTGGATTGCCAAAGCTATATTAAAGTGGTCAGGCACATTACTTGAATATTTGGATACTATGGATAAATCTGATGTTGAATTGTTTTTGCGTAACATTCAGGATTCGGCAGGATTTCTGGTAGAATCCATGAAAGACCTGGGTTCCATGGCTGCAGGAATTTCTTCCATGTCTGTCTCAGCTCGTTGAGGACTGTGGCTGGGACAGTGGTCTGCCGACGCGTAATCCAGGAGAAGTGTGGAGCCCCTACCCTACACGAGTCAGACTCTCTTTGGGGAAGCGTTAGATGCGTGGATCTCCATGGCTACGGTGGATAAGTCACATTTTCTTCCCTCAGCTGCACCTGCTCCGAAGAAACCCTTTTCTTCAACTGCATCACAGCACTTTCGGGCTGCCAAGCCACGAAAGGCCAGACCGTCCAACACCTTCTTTAGGGGAGGCCGGCCCAAATCCAAGAAACCGGCTGCAGCGGGTTCCCAGGAACAGAAACCTGCTTCAGGTACGCCGAAGTCTTCTGCATGACGGTGGACTGCACGCCCTGGAGGTGGGGCCGGTGGGAGCGAGAGTCAGGTTTTTCTGTCACGTCTGGGTGTCGTCTGGCCTGGATCCCTGGGTGCAAGATATCGTGTCCCACGGGTACAGGCTGGAATTTCAAGATCTCCCTCACCGATTTTGCTGGCAGACCGGGCTGTCCTGCAGGCAGCTGTCCAGAAGTTGGTGGAGGCACAGGTTATTGTACCGGTCCCTCCTCATCTGCAAAACAAAGGTTACTATTCAAACCTTTTCGTGGTACCGGAACCGGATGGTTCGGTCAGGCCCATTCTGAACCTAAAATCGCTAAATCCCTTTCTGAAGGAGTTCAAGTTCAAAATGGAGTCTCTAAGGGCAGTGATATCAAGTCTGGAAGAGGGGGGAATTCCTGGTATCCCTGGATATCAAGGATGCGTACCTCCACATTCCAATTTGGCCGCCACATCAGGCTTATCTCCGATTCGCACTGTTGGACTGTCACTATCAGTTCCAGGCTCTGCCATTTAGCCTCTCCACAGCACAGAGGGTTTTCACCAAGGTGATGGCGGAAATGATGGTTCTCCTCTGCAGACAGGGGGTGAACATAATTCCATATCTGGATGATCTGTTGATAAAGGCACCGTCCAAGGAGAAGCTGTTACAGTCCATCCTTCTCACGACCTACTTGCTCAGGGAACACGGTTGGATCCTGAATCTTCCAAAATCACATTTGGAGCTGACCAGGAGGTTGTCCTTTCTGAGAATGATCCTCGACACATGCGTTGGTGATACAAACAATGGTCCGGGATGTCCTGAAGCCAGCCCGGGTTTCGGTTCACAAGTGCATTCGCCTTCTGGGAAAGATGGTGGCCTCTTACGAGGCTCTACAGTACGAGAGGTTTCATGCTCGGTCCTTCCAACTGGATCTCCTGGACAAGTGGTCGGGATCTCATCTACACATGCACAAGAGGATACGTCTGTCACCAAAGGCCAGGATTTCACTCCTCTGGTTGCAACTACCTCACCTTCTGGAGGGCCGCAGGTTCGGGATTCAGGACTGGATCCTTCTAACCACGGATGCAAGTCTCCGAGGCTGGGGCGCAGTCACTCAAGGGGAGACCTTCCAAGGAAGGTAGTCAAGTCTGGAAGCCGGCCTGCCGATAAACATTCTAGACTTAAGAGCCGTCTACAACGGTCTTCTCCAAGCGGACCATCTTCTGAGAAATCGGGCCATTCAAGTGCAGTCGGACAATGTAACGACAGTGGCTTACATCAACCGACAGGGAGGAACGAAGAACAGGGCTGCAATGTCGGAGTTGACAAGAATCATCCTCTGGGCAGACAAACACGCGTTGGCGCTGTCAGCAATCTTCATTCCGAGAGTAGAAAACTGGGAAGCGGACTTCCTCAGCAGAAACTATCTCCATCCAGGAGAGTGGGGACTCCATCCGGAGGTATTCACGGAGGTAACAGATCTTTGGGGTGTACCTCAAATCGACATGATGGCCTCTCATCTCAACAAGAAGCTTCGGCGATGTTCCAGGTCGAGGGACCCGCAAGCAGTGGCAGTGGACGCCCTGGTGACTCCGTGGGTTTTCCAGTCAGTGTACGTGTTTCCACCACTTCCACTCATTCCAAGAGTGCTAAAGCTCATAAGGAGAACAAGGGTTCAAGCGATCCTCATTGCTCCAGACTGGCCAAGAAGATCTTGGTACGCGGATCTTCTGGATCTACTGCTAGAAGAGCCGAGGCCTCTTCCTCTTCGGGAGGACCTGCTGCAGCAGGGGCCGTTCGCCTATCAAGACTTACAGCGGCTGCGTTTGATGGCATGGAGGTTGAACGCCAGATACTAGCTCGGAAGGGCATTCCGAACAAGGTTATTCCTACCCTGATACAGGCTTGGAAAGGAGCTACGTCTAAACATTACTATCGTATTTGGAAAATATATGTATCTTGGTGTGAGTCCAAGAAGTTTCTTACAGTGGAATTTCAACTGGGACGTTTTCTCCTCTTCCTGCAAGCAGGTGTGGATATGGGCCTGAGGTGGGGATCCATAAAGGTCCAAATTTCGGCCCTATCCATTTTCTTCCAGAAACATTTGGCTGCCCTCCCTGGGGTTCAGACTTTTTTTGAAGGAAGTTCTGCACATCCAACTTCCCTTTGTGACGCAGGGAAGGTTAGCGTGGTGTTGCAGTTCCTCCAGTCGTACTGGTTTGAGCCTCTACAGAAGGTTGAGGTCAAGTTTCTCACGTGGAAGGCTGTCACTTGTTAGCCTTAGCTGAGCTTTGGACACGTCAGCAGTTTCTACCGAAGTTTGTGTCAGCATTTCATATCAACCAACCTATTGTGGTGCCAGTTGCTACTGACTCCTCAGTTTCATCAAAGTTCTTGGATGCTGTAAGGGCTCTGAAAAGCTATGTGAGGTGGACTGCTCGTCACAGAAACTCGGACTCTGTTTGTCCTGTATGATCCCAAGAAACTTGGGTGTCTTGCTTCTAAGCAGACAATCTCTCGCTGGATCAAGTTCACTATCCAACATGCGTATTCTACGGCAGGATTGCCGTGTCCTGCGTCTGTTAGGGCCCACCCTACTCGTAAGGTGGGTTCTTCCTGGGCGGCTGCCCGGGGTGTCTCTGCTTTACAGCTTTGCCGAGCGACTGGGTCGAACACGTTTGCAAAGTTCTACAAGTTCGATACTTTGGCCGCCGAGGACCTGAAGTTTAGTCAATCAGTTCTGCAGGAGCCTCCGCGCTTTCCCTCCCGTTCTGGGAGCTTTGGTACATCCCCGTGGTACTAATGTGGACCTCAGCATCCTCTAGGACGTAAGAGAAAATAGGATTTTGGTTACCTACCGGTAAATCCTTTTCTCGTAGTCCGTAGAGGATGCTGGACGCCCGCCCAGCGCTTCGTTTTCCTGCTATCATTATTGGGTTCAGTACAACTTCATTTTAGTTGAGTACTGCATTGTTACTAGGTAAGTAATGTTTCAGCGGTTGCTGCGTTTCAAGCTAGTTAGCTTGATGTGCCTTGTATGTGTGAGCTGGTGTGAATCTCGCCACTATCTGTGTAAAATCCTTCTCTCGAAGATGTCCGTCTCCTTGGGCACAGGTTCTAGACTGAGTCTGGTAGGAGGGACATAGAGGGAGGAGCCAGCCCACACTCTCAAACTCTTAAAGTGCCAATGGCTTCTGGTGGACCCGTCTATACCCCCTGGTACTAATGTGGACCCCAGCATCCTCTACGGACTACGAGAAAAGGATTTACCGGTAGGTAACCAAAATCCTATTTTTCCTGTCAATCTCCTTGCGATCCGCTGTGCGAATGGATTCTTCATAAAACCTATCCCCCAGCAACGATTTGCTTTGTACTCGTAAGACGCGCCAGCGCGTTGCGGTGCATACGCATGCGCAGTAGTAACCTGTTTGCTGCGCTACGAAAAACGTCAGCGAGTGATCAACTCGGAATGAGGGCCCATATGCACTGCAGGTGTGGCAGATATAACATTTACAGAGAGAGTTAGATTTGAGTGGGTTAATTTGTTTCTGTGCAGGGTAAATACTGGCTGCTTTATTTTTACACTGCAATTTAGATTTCAGTTTGAACACACCCCACCCAATTCTAACTCTCTCTGCACATGTTATATCTGCCACACCTGCAGTGCACATGGGGGGGTCATTCCAAGATGATCGTAGCTGTGCTAAATTTAGCGCAGCTACGATCATTCACAGTGACATGCGGGGGGACGCCCAGCACAGGGCTATCCCGCCCCGCATGTCTGTGCCGCCCCGCATAAGTGCAAAGGCATCGCACAGCGGCGATGCCTTTGCACTTCAAGAGTAGCTCCCGACCAGCGCAGCTTTAGCGTGCTGGGCGGGAGCTACTCATCACTCCCCGGCCCGCAGCGGCTGCGTGTGACGTCACGCAGCCACTGCGGTCCGCCCCCCATTCGGTCCGGCCACGCCTGTCAATCAGGCAGAGGCGATCGTAGCGGCCTTCGGCCGTCTGGCATGAGCCGGTGCACTGCTGCGCCGGCGCATGCGCAGTTCTGACCCGATCGCACCGCTGCGATAAACTGCAGCATGCGATCGGGTCAGAATGACCCCCATGGTTTTGCCCAACTGACAACAAATTTGCTGCTGCGATCAACTCTGAATTACCCCCATAGTTTGACTTCTAAAACTTTTGCCTGGACATTGCAATCAGCTTTGTGTTTCAATCTGCTTCTATAAAGGATCATCGCCCTTTGTCTGCAAGAGAGAGAAGACGACTAAAGCAGTCTCAGGAAGAAATCTCTCTCTCTGGTGAGCTATGTTAAAGATTATACATTTTTTTTATCATTCATTCGTTCTGGGGGACACTGCTACCAGTTAAAATGAGGGTGCAGCAGCTGGGAACTTAAAAGGTAGCATCAATCTTAGAGGGCTGAAGCTCCACCCTCACCAGTTTAGGGTATGTACTTGAAGGAGTAGGTAGGGTAATGCTATTTTAGGATTTATTTATTTATATATATATATATATATATATATATATATATTTACATTTTTATTTATTCATTTTTTTTAAATCCAATTTATTACAGAAGCAGCTCGTAGGGATAAAGACCGCAATGGCTTCTGTCTACCTGATCTGTATTATTATGTTTTGTCTGAAAGCTGCCCCTTCTGAATAGCCCCTGCGTGATTTCACAGGATGGCCATGTCTTCTTTACATCAGTCACAGCCTATGATTAGATGACTGATGGAGCCAGCAGAGTAGAGCTATGCTTCACAAACAACATGGGACCCAGGGGACGCCTGTACAGGGATCCGGTATGAAATACCGGCAGACGGGATGCCAGCTGTCAGTATAGTGGCAGTGGAATCACCAAGCTTCAGGCCCAGTGGCAAGCATTTTATTGTCACTCAGTTGGTGGCGTCTATCCACCAACCGAGTGGGAACACCGGGGTTGCTTCGGGTTTCCGGCGTTGGTATCCTGAACGTTGGCATCCCGGCAGCCGGCATTTCTCTTACGTCCTAGAGGATGCTGGGGACTCCGTAAGGACCATGGGGTATAGATGGGCTCAGCAGGAGACATGGGCACTCTAAAAACTTTAGATGGGTGTGCACTGGCTCCTCCCTCTATGCCCCTCCTCCAGACCTCAGTTAGATCCTGTGCCCAGAGGAGACTGGATGCACTGCAGGGGAGCTCTACTGAGTTTCTCTGAAAAGACTTTTTGTTAGGTTTTTTTATTTTCAGGGAGCACTGCTGGCAACAGGCTCCCTGCATCGTGGGACTGAGGGGAGAGAAGCAGTCCTACTTAACTGATAGGCTCTGCTTCTTAGGCTACTGGACACCATTAGCTCCAGAGGGTCGGAACACAGGTGTCGTCCTCGCTGTTCGTCCCGGAGCCGCGCCGCCGTCCTCCTCACAGAGCCGGAAGATAGAAGCCGTGTGAGTATAAGAAGAAAGAAGACTTCACAGGCGGCAGAAGAATTCAGATCTTCACTGAGGATAAGGCGCAGCGGTAACGCTGCGCGCCATTTCTCCCACACATACACACACAGAAGGCACTGTACGGGTGCAGGGCGCAGGGGGGGGCGCCCTGGGCAGCAATATTAACCTCAAGGGACACTGGCTAATATATTAGATACTGCGGAGGCAGTATATTGAAAAACCCTCGCCAGTATAGAGAATTTGAGTGGGACCGAAGCCCGCCGTTGAGGGGGCGGAGCTTGATCCTCCAGCACTAACCAGCGCCATTTTTCTCCACAGCAAGCTGCAGAGAAGCTGCTCCCCGGACTCTCCCCTGCTGAGCAAGTACAGAGGGCAAAAAAGAGGGGGGCACATTTAATTGGCGCAGTCAGTGTATTATTTATTCTGTAAAAGAGCACTGTACAGTCTGGGATTTTATTCCAGTGTCCAGTGGCGCTGGGTGTGTGCTTGTATACTCTCTCTCTGTCTCTCCAAAGGGCCTTATTGGGGGGCTGTCCCCATAATTGTATATCCCAGTGTGTTTGGGGGTGTCAGTACGTGTGTGTCGACATGTCTGAAGCGGAAGGCACGTCTAAGGAGGAGGTGGAGCAGATGATTGTGGTGTCTCCGTCGGCGACACCGACACCTGATTGGTTGGAGAGAAAAAGCAGGGAGTCAATCCATGGCTTTGACTGTGTCACAAGGCCCTTCGGGCTCTCATAAACGTCCCCTGTCCCAGGTAGCAGACACTGATACCGACACGGATTCTGACTCCAGTGTCGACTACGATGATGCAAGGTTACACCCAAGGGTTGCCAAAAGTATTCATTATATGATTATTGCAATAAAAGATGTTTTGCATATCACAGAGGACCCCCTCGGTGCCTGACACGAGGGTATGCATGTTTAAGGAGAAGAAACCTGAGGTAACCTTTCCCCCATCTCATGAGCTGAACGCTTTATTTGAAAAAGCTTGGGAAACTCCGGACAAGAAACTGCAGGTTCCCAAGAGAATTCTTATGGTGTATCCTTTCACCGCACAGGACAGGTTACGGTAGGAATCCTCGCCCAGAGTGGACAAGGCTTTAACGCGCTTGTCCAAAAAGGTGGCGCTACCGTCTCCAGACACGGCAGCCCTCAAGGATCCTGCTGATCGCAGACAGGAGACTACCTTAAAATTAATTTATACACATACGGGTGCCTTGCTCAGACCGGCAGTAGCGTCGGCATGGGTATGTAGCGCAATAGCAGCATGGGCAGATAACTTGTCATCTGACATTGACACCCTAGATAAGGATAGCATTTTATTGACCTTGGGTCATATTAAAGACGCAGCGTTATATATGAGAGACGCTGCGAGAGACGTTGGGCTGTTGGGTTCAAGAGCCAATGCCATGGCAATTTCTGCTAGGCGAGCCCTGTGGACCCGCCAATGGACGGGTGATGCCGATTCAAAGAGACATATGGAAACTTTGCCTTACAAGGGTGAGGTTTTATTTGGGGAGGGCCTCGCGGACCTGGTTTCCACAGCTACCGCGGGTAAATCTTCTTTTTTGCCTTATGTTCCCCCACAGCAAAAGAAAACACCTCAATATCAGATGCAGTCCTTTCGGTCGCATAAGTCCAGAAGTGGTCGGGGCTCTTCCTTCCTCGCCAGAGGTAAGGGTAGAGGGAAAAGAATGCCTGCTACGGCTAGTTCCCAGGAACAAAAGTCCTCCCCGGCTTCTACAAAATCTACCGCATGACGCTGGGGCTCCACTGCAGGAGTCCGCGCCGGTGGGGGCACGTCTTCGACTCTTCAGCCAGGTCTGGGTTCTGTCAGATTTGGATCCTTGGGCGATAGAAATTGTATCCCAAGGCTACAAACTGGAATTCGAAGAAGTGCCTCCTCGCTGATTTTTCAAGTCGGCTTTGCCAGCTTCTCCCCCAGAGAGGGAAATAGTTTTAGCTGCAATACAAAAGCTGTGTCGACAGCAGGTGATTATCAAGGTTCCCCTAATACAACAGGGGAAAGGGTACTATTCAACCCTGTTTATGGTCCCGAAACCGGATGGCTCGGTCAGACCCATTCTGAATCTAAAATCCCGAAACCTGTATCTAAAAAGGTTAAAATTCAAGATGGAATCTCTCCGGGCAGTGATCTCCAGCCTGAAAGGGGGGGATTTTATGGTATCACTAGACATAAAGGATGCATACCTTCATGTCCCCATTTATCCTCCTCATCAGGCGTACCTGAGATTCGCTGTACAGGACTGTCATTACCAGTTTCAGACGTTGCCGTTTGGGCTGTCCACGGTCCTGAGGATTTTCACCAAGGTAATGGCGGAAATGATGGTGCTCCTACGTAGGCAAGGAGTCACAATTATCCCATACTTGGACGATCTCCTGATAAAAGCGAGATCGAGAGATCAGTTGCTGAAAAGCGTGTCACTCTCCCTGAGAGTGCTGCAGCAACACGGCTGGATCCTAAATCTGCCAAAGTAGCAGTTAATTCCAACGACTCGGCTATCATTTTTAGGCATGATTCTGGACACGGAAAAGAAGAGGGTTTTTCTCCCAACGGAAAAAACCCAGGAACTCCAGAGCATGGTCAGAGACCTGTTAAAGCCAAAAAGAGTGTCAGTTCATCAATGCACTCAAGTACTGGGAAAGATGGTGGCGGCCTACGAGGCCATCCCCTTCGGCAGGTTCCATGCGAGGACATTTCAGTGGGACCTTCTGGACAAGTGGTCGGGGTCCCATCTACAAATACATCAGAAAATAAGCCTGTGTCCCAGGGCCAGGGTGTCTCTCCTGTGGTGGCTGCAGAGTGCTCACCTTCTAGAGGGTCGCAGGTTCGGCATTCAAGACTGGGTTCTGGTAACCACGGACGCGAGCCTCCGAGGATGGGGAGCAGTCACACAAGGAAGAAATTTTCAGGGACTGTGGTCAAGCCAGGAGGCTTGTCTACGCATCAACATGCTGGAATTAAGGGCCATATACAACGGCCTACGACAAGCGGAGACTCTTCTTCGCGACCTACCTGTTCTGATTCAATCGGACAACGTCACAGCAGTGGCTCATGTAAACCGCCAAGGCGGGACAAGGAGCAGAGTGGCAATGGCGGAAGCCACAAGGATTCTTCGCTGGGCGGAAAATCACGTAAGCGCGCTGTCAGCAGTCTTCATTCCGGGAGTGGACAACTGGGAAGCAGACTTCCTCAGCAGACACGATCTCCATCCAGGAGAGTGGGGTCTTCATCAAGAAGTTTTTGCAGAGATAACAAGTCGTTGGGGGCATCCTCAAATAGACATGATGGCGTCACGTCTCAACTAGAAACTTCGGAGGTATTGTTCCAGGTCAAAGGACCCTCAGGCTGTAGTGGTAGATGCCCTGGTGACACCCTGGTTGTTTCCGTCGGTCTAGGTTTTCCCTCCTCTTCCACTCATCTCAAAAATACTGAGATTCATAAGACGAAAAAGAGTCCAGACAATGCTCATTGTTCCGGATTGGCCTCGAAGGACATGGTATTCAGATCTTCAGGAAATGCTTACAGAAGATCCGTGGCCTCTTCCTCCCAGGGAGGACCTGTTGCAGCAGGGGCCCTGCGTGTTCCAAGACTTACCGCGGTTACGTTTGACGGCATGCCGGTTGAACGCCAAATCCTAGCTAGGAAAGGTATTCTGGGGGAAGTCATCCCTACTCTGATAAAAGCTAGGAAGGAGGTGACGGCGAAACATTATCACCGTATCTGGAGGAAATATGTATCTTGGTGTGAAGCCAAAAATGCTGCTACGGAAGATTTCCATCTGGGCCGTTTTCTCCACTTTCTGCAGACAGGAGTGGATATGGGCCTAAAGTTAGGCTCCATTAAGGTGCAGATTTCGGCCCTGTCAATATTCTTTCAGAAGGAATTGGCTTCTCTCCCAGAAGTCTAGACTTTTGTAAAGGGAGTGCTGCACATCTAGCCACCTTTTGTGCCCCCAGTGGCGCCATGGGACCTTAACGTGGTGTTACAGTTCCTTAAGTCACACTGGTTTGACTTTGAACCTCATCAAACAGTTGAGTTAAAATTTCTCACTTGGAAAGTGGTCATGTTGTTAGCCTTGGCATCTGCGAGGCGGGTGTCCGAATTGGAGGCTTTGTCTCACAAAAGCCCCTATCTGATTTTCCATGTGGATAGAGCAGAGTTGAGGACTCGTCCTCAATTTCTGCCTAAGGTGGTTTCATCGTTTCATATGAACCAACCTATTGTGGTGCCTGTGGCTACGGGTGACTTGGAGGATTCCAAGTCTCTTGATATAGTCAGGGCCTTAAAAGTTTATGTAGCCAGGATGGCTCGGGTTAGGAAAACAGAGGCACTGTTTGTCCTGTATGCAGCCAACAAGGTTGCCGCTCCTGCTTCTAAGCAGACTATTGCCCGCTGGATCTGTAACACGATTCAGCAGGCTCATTCTATGGCTGGATTGCCGGTACCAAATTCGGTAAAGGCCCATTCCACTAGGAAGGTGGGTTCTTCTTGGGCGGCTGCCCGAGGTGTCTCGGCATTACAACTTTGCCGAGCAGCTACTTGGTCGGGTTCAAACACTTTTGGTAAATTCTATAAGTTTGATACCTTGGCTGATGAGGACCTCATGTTTGCTCAATTGGTGCTGCAGAGTCAACCGCACTCTCCCGCCCGGTCTGGAGCTTTGGTATAATCCCCATGGTCCTTACGGAGTCCCCAGCATCCTCAAGGACGTAAGAGAAAATAAGATTTTAAACCTACCGGTAAATCTTTTTCTCCTAGTCTGTAGAGGATGCTGGGCGCCCGTCCCAGTGCGGACTAAATTCTGCAAGGCTTGTATATAGTTATTGATTACATAAGGGTTATGTTACAGTTTTGATCAGTCTCTGGCTGATGCTGTTTTGTTTCATAATACTGTTAACTGGTTTGGTATATTCCATATTGTACGGTGTGGATGGTGTGGGCTGGTATGTATCTTGCCCTTAGATTAACAAAAATTGTTTCCTCGTACTGTCCGTCTCCTCTGGGCACAGTTCTTTAACTGAGGTCTGGAGGAGGGGCATAGAGGGAGGAGCCAGTGCACACCCATCTAAAGTCTTTAGAGTGCCCATGTCTCCTGCGGAGCCCGTCTATACCCCATGGTCCTTACGGAGTCCCCAGCATCCTAGGAGAAAAAGATTTACCGGTAGGTTTAAAATCTTATTTTCTCTGTCCTCCATAGGGATACTGGTGGAAAGGTTTACTGTGGGGTATAGATGGAGTCCTATGGAGCCGGTGCACTTTGAATTTCTCAGTGATGGTGTGTGCTGGCTCCTCCCCACTTTGCCCCTCCTACAGCCAGTTTAGAATTGTGTGCCTTTAGAGCCGGG